>NC_081409.1:411373974-411983974 GCF_030272615.1 Cryptomeria japonica | reverse complement strand
AGGAGGCAGATATGATAAGCAAGATCACAAGGGAGTAATGAAGGATGTAAGGGAGCAATGGATAGGAGCTAAAGGGTTTGGATCAAGTGAAATATATAGGACATACAAAACTTGTAAAGATCCTTAACCTTGTCAAGATCAAAGGTGGAAAACAGATATGAATATAGATAGAGCGAATGAGGGATAATGGAGGATGGAGGATGAAGGATAATGGAGAAAGAAGGATAATAGATGGATGTACATGGATGGAACTCACCCCCAGTGTAAAGTGCAAAAGGATAATGGATTACGCATGACACCTGTTTGCCAGGTTTTCATCATGGTACTTGCCCAAGGTGCCACAAGAAGTGGTTTTCACTCGTGGACAAAATTATTTCTCTTTACTTTTTTTCTGATTTTTTTTTTTTACTTTTTTCAGCATTTTTTTCTTTTGGAAGATAATGGAGGCATGAGAGGAGATGGAAGAAGGACCCCAATGTTTCGCTGCTTTGGATGGTGCCTTTAGAATATGAGTTGCAATAGACCATGGCTATGAAGGTATGCTCAAAGATGTTGGTAGGATAATGAAATGAAACTAGGGCAAGGACTTATGCAAAGGATTGGATAAGAGGGATGGAAGGGTGAAAAAAAGGTGTTGGATAATGGATGGGATGTTGGAAGAATTGTGTATCGATAGATAGAAATGTTGGAAAGATCAACATTGGCACATGCCTTGAGGGATGGTGGACATATGGAGGAGAAGTGAATCTCAAATTTTGAGATTTTGATGGAGGAAAGGTTACTAATTTTGGGGCATAAGAACCCAAAATGGATGAAGGAGGTGATGGAGGAATAGACTCGGAAGGTTTGGATGGAGGAACAACAATTTTGGATGCCAATTTTGATTTTTCTTTAGACTGTTGTGCTTCAAGTAGCCGCTTAGGGATCCACATGGCTTTTGATTTTTGATTCTTTTGTAGTTCCTTGGAGTGCATTGCTTGTACAAGTGCCTTAGGAACCCATATAAATTTTGACTTTTCTTCTTTCTTTGTGGGCCTATGTGGCATTTTGTATTTTTCTTTTTCTTTTTGGATCATATTTTGCTTTGTTTTGACATGTTGATTAGATGGGACATGTTGATCTTTGAATACATGTGGATTGCTTGACTTATGACTTTTATGCTTGGCATCCAAATTGCTTGGAGGGAGATGCGTGGGTAGATAGGAATAATATGGAGGTCTTTTAGATTCATGGAAGGTACTCAAAGATGTGTGCCTTTGTTGATCCCGCATAAGGGATGGAGGGATATAAGGACCTAGAATGGATGGAAGGTGCGAAGGAGAAGGCATGCATTTGGATTTAATTGGAGAAATGTAGGATTTATGAGAGATACCAACATCTTGAGAAATTTCCCTGAGGCCATGACCTTTAACATTTTCTTTAATAGTAGGGGGTTCTAATATACCTCGTTCATGAATGCCTAACCCTTTTCTTTGATAATGCATGCTTTGAAAGATCTTTTTAACAAAGGGTTTCTTCTTACTTTTGATGCTAGAGGCAAGTTCATTTTGAGGTGGAGGTGTCTTGCAAGGAATAATAGGATCATGAGAGGGATTTATAGGCATGATGGATCCTTGAGCTGAACATGGAGGATTATGACAAGGAGATGAGGGATACTTTGATCTTGACATGGAAGAGGACCATTGGATAGAGTAGGAAGGGTGTTTGACTCTTCATTTTGAATAGGATCATTTGAAAAGGTGGAAGAGGCATCATGATCTTGCTCAAGAAGGATGCTTTTCTCTTGAGATGGAAGGGGATCTTCTTGGAAGAAATGGAAAGGTATAATGGGATCATCATGGGATTCCAGGAGAATAGGATCTTTTTCAATCATTAGATGGGATTGAGGAGTTTTGGAGTCTTGATCTTGATTTATGGTAGGACTTATTTTTTTTATTTTCCAAATTATCCTCTTGATATGGAGTCACTTCTAAGGAAGGGGTAGGATTTTTCATAGGTGTAGAGGATTCTTGGAAGGTCTCCATATTTTGACATGATGGGGAAACATTTTGGGAAGGGCCTTCTGGAGTGGGTATGATTGGAATTGGAGTGCATGATAGCATAGGATCTAGGATTTTTAAATCATGTGAGGAACTTGTATCAATATTGGCATTAACTTGGATTTCCATAGGAGATAGCCCTTGAAGGTAAACATGAAAAATTTCATCATTAGGATCATTATTTGAGGAATATGGTATGGATTGTTGCTGAGAAGTTTTAGGAGATGAAGGCATCATGGAAGGGATGGAGGCTACATATGGAGCCTTGCTAGACATAGGTTCATGATTTTGATCATGCTTAGAAGTAGTTCCTTCTTTTTCTTTAGGTGAGTCATTAGGATCTTCAATTTCAATGACACCATCATCAAGGAGATCTTGAATATTATGTTTTAATTCCATACATATTGAAGTCTTATGTTTGTTATGCCTATGATATGCACAATAACTACTCAAGACTGCACATCCCCATGTGGTCTTTTTAGGCAATATGATAAGATTGTTCTTAAGAAGCTCTTCCAAAGCTGACTCAATAGATTGCCCCAAAGGTGTAAACTGTCTATCTAGAGGATATTTGGAGGATATGTCTTTATGACTTGGTGAAGGTGTTTTGTGATCTTGTATGAGATTTGGTCTTTGATTGTCAATTATTTTTTAGTATCTAATCGTCAAATCACCTAATTGTTTTAGCATTCCTTGAAGTTTCGCACTCTTGATATCATGCATTTGTTTTTCAAAAGGAGTCATTGATTCATTTTCTTGGATTTTTAGGTCATACATTTCTTTCTTGATATCTTGAAGCATTTGAGCAAAGGTAGCCATGGGAATTGGACCTAAGGTATCCATGAGATTCTTACTTTTGTCAAAAAAATTAGAAGAGATTTTTGTATGAACAGACATTTTTAACCAACAGGACCGAGGGCGAGATGTGTTGCAGAAGTCAAGATCAAATTGTAGCTAGTATTTCATTTAACGTAGTGATTGAGAGATGTAACTTAAGATCTGGTCTGGTTTTAGGAATGATCTATCCTGTGTAAGACATTATCTAAGTTAACTTAGTTTTGATAAGATGTTTGTTTGAACTAGCTTAGAGATGATCGACAAAATCATGCAACACAATGGCAGAGGTACACTATCAGGGTTGTTTATTCTCAAGAGGATGGTAACCAATTTTAGGCTCGATGTAGACTGTTTAGACAATTTTGACAATTTTGATTGATAAGATTAGGAATTTGTATGACAGTGGATTGGATAGAGATGAGATTCTGACAGACAAAGTTTCAATGACTAACAACTACTAGTTTGGACATAGATAGAGTTTATCACTGATTTTGTTTGTTGTTTTCTCTAGTTTTGGTATTCCAGTTTTAGTTTTAGGGATGAAAACATAGAAAACACGCAAGATATATAATAATTCAATCACAGAATGCTAACCCTATGGAAGTTGGCTTAGAGAAGAAAACCTTTGCTTGCTGACTTAGGTACACACCCAATAGCTAATCAGAATATGGCTGTTGAGTCTCACGCAATGGATTCTCAATGCCGTATTAGCCAACTCCAAACGCTAATGGGGGCATGATATGGCAAGTGTCTTGGGAGAGTTACTATCTCTCTTGCATAAAGATTATCAACCTTTTGGAGGTGAATCAGGTAGCTTCTATCTTATAGTTCTTAGTCAAGAATTCCGTTTGAAATTACCCCTTGAAGTCACGCAAGCATGATTGAGACCTATAGCTCAACAAGGTACCGAAACAAGATGTAGTCATGTAAATTGAGACCACGAGGCCCTACAAAATGCTCAATATGAGAGATCTCAAAGAGAAAACTCAAATAATCCCATCCTCTGAGACTTTAATCACCAAAGGCCTATTTATTATAGTGAGTTGGAATGCTCAGGTCCAGCTGTACTCACTTGGGTCGTTCTCATAGGGTGATTACTTTTTCCCACTATGACAGGCCCACTAAAGGTACACAAATCTCAAAACGTAGAAAAAAGATTCGAGGGTCTAGATTTCCGATTGTCTATAAAGACAAGAGCATACTCTCCTACCTCTTAGATTTTTCTAAAAGCACAAAAGATATATTTTTTCTTTAACTAGATAGCAATTTAAGTGCCTAAGAAAATACTAAATGAATACACAATGTTTAGTCGATTCTCCTTAGGCAACCTGCAAAATCAATATGTCAGTAGTCATTTTCTTCTTGATTCTTTGGCAAGCGTATGTTTGATTGATAGATTCTTTGACAAGTGTCCTGCAAAAATTAAAAGCCCAAATTTAGTTGCCAAAATAACATAAAAAAAAAATCATCAAAAGAAAATTCTATCATGTAAACTGTAAATTAAACTAATCTAACAAGAATTTCCATTTTATGACTATCCTAGTTATGACAATTTTTGATAGCACTGCACTCTATTGTTGATAATTTTTGAACCAGCAATAATTTGGAAAATCTCTTTGGTGGATATGTGGAAAAACTTGGTTTTACAAAACATATTAAAATTTGGGTTAGATCCAACGGTTCAATAAAATGTTATGCCCTCCGAACTGAGACCATTTTTGACTGTCACAGAAGAATAAGTAAAATGACAATCCTGCACTCTGTCAATCATAACTTTCAAACCCAAAAAATTTAAGCAAATCCATTCTGTGAAGCTATAGAAAACTTGGTTTTCAACAACATATTAAAAATTGGTTGAGATCCAATGGTTCAATAAAAAGTTATTTTCTCCAAACTAAGACCATTTTTGACTGTCATAGAAGAATGAGTAAAATAAAAGTCCTGCACTTTGTCAATCATAACTTTCCAACCCAAAATCTTTAGGAAAATCCCTTTAGTGGACCTATAGAAAACTTGTGTTTACACAACATATCAAAAATTGGTTGAGATCCAATGGTTAAATAAAATGTTATGCTCTCCAAACCGAGACCCTTTTTTGACTGTCATAGAAGAACAAATAAAAAGAAAGATTTTTAATTGCAAATTTAACACATGTTTATTAGTTATAAAAACCAAACATTATAAATCTTGTAGTTGTGGGTTTGAGCCCCACGGTGGGCACTAGAAAATGTGTGTGAAAAGTGGACCTATATCTGTATCTGCAATACACAACACTTCAATCAAGTCATTACATGCATGGTTAATCAGATATAATCAATGAATAATAAACCATAACAAATCGACCCATTGCCTTCTAAAAGATGCGAGTATAAGATTGCTCTCAGATTATAAGAAATACCAGTGACTAGACAACATCAAGACGAAGGATTTTATCTACATGAACATGATGAATGCTAGATGGATGCAATATTGATCTAATAAGATTTAAGCAATATTAAGCTAAATGATTTAATCAATATGAAATAATTAATATGCAATATATCAATGAGTCTAGAGCAAAAACAGTATAATAACGATGTATTCTCTAGCCTCTTTTTGAATGAGAGATGAGCCTGAATTTATAGAAAATTCAGAAAGAAACCAATGGTTGAGATCAAATGATGATGAGCGGTCAAGATTTTCCAGGAGGAAGCACAATCCAAGTGAATTGATGTGATTGGATGCTTTTCTCAATTTTAAAGGAAATTGAACTAAAATTAAGATAAAATTAGAAAAAAACTGATTTATTATCTATTTCATTCAATTTTAATATTTAATTGTTTTAATTGCTTTCTTTGAGATTATCTATCAATTTTTAATTTTTTTTTTCAAGATTGTTTCCAATTGATTTCTTTTCTCAATTAATTCCTTTCTTGGTCAATTAATTCCTTTTTTTGATTTATTTCCATTTTTGAAAATTTGTGCTCAATTGATTTATTTAATTGAATTAATTCCTTTTTCTTGATTTGTTTCCTTTTTTGAAGATTTATGGCAATTTGATTTATTTAATTAAATATGCTAGGATATTTAATTAAAATAAATAAGATAATTGTTTAAAATGATTTACTTGGAATGATTAATTAATTAAATAAATATTTAATTAATCTTGGGTGATTGATTTTGCCATGTGACTTTTAATGATCAAAGAATTAATTGTGTGCTCAAGATTGATTTAATTGCCTTTGGTTAGGACCTTGGTGATGTTGTCGAGATTAGGGGCCCATGGTTTAGATGACCATTTTTAGGGTATTACAACCGGTACTCTTTTTCATTCAAGAGTGCTGAATCATCTTCCTTGGTTAGTTTACAGCCAGTCACCATTGGTGTACCAACTGGTTTGCTTTCCTCCATGCCAAAAGTCTTTAATACCTCTTTGGCATACTTGGACTGGGTAATAAAAATACCCTCTTTCATTTGTTGAATCTATAAACCAATGAAGAACTTTATTTCTCCTATCAAAGGCATCGCAAACTCTTTCTTCATTTCATCTCCAAACACATGACTCATTTTATCATCTCTTCCAAAGATTGTGTCATCCACAAATACTTCACAGATCAGAATCTGATCACCTTCTGATTTCAAGTAGATGTTTCTATCTTCACTTGTTTACTGAAATCCAATCTTCACAAGATGAGAGTGTAGTATTTCGTACCATTCCCTAGGTTCTTGTTTCAGTCCATACAGGGCTTTGTGTAATCTACACACCATGTCACTATCTTCTGATAAGGCAAACCCTTTTGGTTGCTCTATATACACTTCCTCTTCTAGGATTCCATTCAGAAAAGAAGACTTCACATCCATTTGATAAATCTTAAATCCCTTAAATGCTGCAAATGCAAGTAGCATTCGAACACCTTCTAATCTGACCATAGGAGAAAAGGTTTCTCCATAGTCTTCTCCCTCCTCCTGAGTGTATCCCTTGCATACAAGCCTAGCCTTGTTCCTTACAATTGTGCCTTCTTCATTTAACTTATTCCTAAAGACCCATTTGGTACCAATGACATTTTTATGTTCCGGTTTGGACACCAAAGACCACATCACATTCTTTTCTATCTGGTCTAGCTCCTCTTCCATTGATTTAATCCACTCTTCATCTGTAAGAGCTTCTCTGGAAGTCTTGGGTTCAAATTCAGAAATCATGCAAGAGTTCTCCTTCACTTTTCTTCTTGTGAGTATTCCTGCATCTTTGTCTCCTATGATTTGCTTGGGATCATGATGCAGCTTCACATATCTAGGAATGATTCTAGTCTGATCTACTAGCTTTTCTTCTTCTTCTTCACTTACTTCTTCTTCTTCTCTCATTGCAGCTTCTACCAGTACAGGAACACTGAGATCTTTACAAGTTTCTTTCTTATCGGTTCCCAGAAGGCTATACCCAGTTCATCTTCCACTTCTTCGCTGCATGTTTCCTTAGGTTCCTTAGGGGATTCATCAACCCTGACATTGATACTTTCAACAATTTTCTGAGTTCTATTGTTGTAGCACTTGAAATGTTTTCTCTTAGTGGAATATCCCAAAAATATTCCTTCATCACATTTTGCATCAAATTTGCTCAAATGCTCACCTCTCTTGATATAGCACTTACTACCAAACACTTTAAAGTAACTCACAGTGGGTGTTTTCCCGGTCCAATACTCATAAGGGGTTTTATCTTTTCCTTTCTTGATGAGTACCCGATTCATAGTATAGACTGCATTGGTCACTGCTTCTCTCCAAAAAGTGTGAGCAACCTTTCCTTAGATCAACATTGTTCTAGCCGCTTCAACTACAGTCCTGTTATTTCTTTCTGTTATGCCATTATGTTGTGGTGTCCTTGGGGTAGACAACTACCTCTTGATACCATTATCTTCATAGTACTTATTGAATTCATCAGAAGTGAATTCTCCTCCTTGATTGGTTCTCAGGCATTTTATCTTTTTACCACTTTCTTTCTCTACTAATGCTCTGAAAGCTTTGAAATTTTGAAATGCTTCAGACTTGTCTTTCAAGAATGTGACCCACATCATTCTTGAGCACTCATCAGTAAGAATCATAGAATACCTATCTCCCTGAATAATTCTAGTTTTCATAGGACCACACAAATCAATATGCACAAGATCAAGTAAATTTTCTACTGAGAAAGACTTACCTTTAAAAGTTGAGGAAGATATCTTCCCAAGTTGACATTCTCTGCACAAAGAATTCTTAGGTTTGTTTAGGAAAGGTAATCCTCTTACCGCCTTGATCTTACTAGCTTTAATAATGTTGTCAAATTTCATATGACAGAGTCTCCTATGCCATATCCAACTATCATCAAACTTAGCCATTAGACTGTTAGGTCCCAGAGACAACTGAGAGGGGGGGGGGGTGAATCAATTGTCAAATAAATTTAAACCAAAAACAACTTAACCAACTTAATGCTTAATACTGGTAAACCAGTTAAGTATGTCGGTAGACAGTTTTAATAGTTAATTACTATACTGATAAAGATTAATGCATGAAACATAAACACAAAGTCATCCACAACACATAACACCAATATTTGTACGTAGAAACCCTGTAAGGGGAAAAACCACAGTGGGAAACCTTACCCATAATCAGATGATACTACTGCAGATAGTAAGTGTACATAAATGGGGTCTGCACATGCAGAAAGGCCAACAGCCTAGAGCTCATTTCTCAATCACAAAATGGGAGCCACACTGACTATAGTTGGATGGTTAAATCCAATAAGAATGTACTGCACAAAATAGAATCTTCATATGCTGGATTTAGTACCGGTGTACTACTGATATGCTTTCACAAAAATCTAGCTTCACCTTCAAATAATGTCTTCGTGTATAGCTCTCCTTAATCTCGCATATACCTTCACACAATCCTTTTTCGCATTCCACACTTGATCTTACAAATAAGATCTTACATTTATACCATAACCTAAGACCAATTTTAGTAGGTCAGCTCTACAAGATATTACAATAAAAATATTTTACAAACAATATAATATCCGATGCAATAACTGATTGAACATGTCGGCTTAATGCATTTACAACAATAATTAATCATCTCCATAGCGTGCCATGCTGACCTAGAAAAGATAAACCTACTAGTGTAACCCTAGACCTATTTGCTGGTAACAACAAATATGCAACTGTGAATATACCAATGAACAAAGCTCCAGGACAAGATGTCCAGATGATGTCTTTGACATTACCAAGTGTTTTCCATGCCATTCCAAGTGTTGATGATCATTATATCTTGCCGGTGTGCCATATACCAGTAACTGTGCAATAGTTACTTGTTTGTCGATGAATGTTGTTGGATCTCCAAATTGCTAGTGTTTTAGTAGGTGTTGACATCAATGACAAAACCATACCAAAATACCAACAATCTCCCCCTTTGGCATTGATGGCAACACAAGATGGAAAAACCATCAAAGTGCCAAAACAGAAATGCCAAGTATCAAAAACCAACAATCTCCAAAAAGATCATAACCAGAAATCAGAGAGTAATAATCTCTCCCCCTGGGAGCAACATGTGTTTTCCAAAGTTTCCATACCAATCTCTCCAAAAGATAATGTGTTTTTCCATATATATTTCCCCCTTTAACATCAAATGCCAAAGTTATAATAAAACCAATTTCATATACAAAATACCAATCAATTCAATATACCAACTACTCCCACTGAGAAGTAGCTTCCTCATCAGAGACCGGAGTAAAATATTTGACTGTTAATTCTGCCAGTTGATGACAATCATCAACTATCTAAGTCTCTACTGGTGGTGGTATGACTCCAAGCTGATCTCTAAGATATTCAAAAGTCTCCTTAGGCAAAGGTTTTGTAAACATATCTGCAAGTTGTTCTTTAGTATTCACATAAACCAGTTTTATCTCCTTTGCTTCAACTTTTTCCTTTAGAAAATTCAGTTTGATAGAAACATGCTTGGTTTTAGAATGTAATACCAGATTCTTAAATATATCAATTGTTGTAGTGTTATCACAATAGATAGTAATCGGTTCCTTGCATTTTACCTTTATGTCTTTCAACATTTGCTTAAGCCATAGTACCTGAGTATAGTTAGTTGTTGTTGCAACATATTCTGATTCTGCTGTTGATAAAGATGTACAACTCTATTTCTTACTCAACCAAGAAACTAGTCTGTTTCCAAGAAATAATGCTCAGTCAGTGGTGCTTTTCCTATCATCCACATCTCCTGCCCAATTTGCATCTGTGTATGCACATAATTCAAAGTTTTCATCTCTAGGATACCATAATCCAAGATTTATAGTGCCTTGTAAGTACCGGAAAATCCTTTTCACTACTGATTCATGATTTTCTCTAGGATTACTTTGAAATCTTGAAACAATACATACTACATTCATAATATCAGGTCTGGTTTATGTCAAATACAGTAAACCTCCTATCATAGATTTGTATCTAGTTGGATTAATAGGTGTAGATTCATCCCTTTGTGATAATTTGTCATTTGTTGTCATAGGTGTGCTTACCGATTTAGAGTTCTCCATCCCAAATTTCTTTAGTAACTCTTTTAAGTACTTGGATTGACTCAAGAATATACCTTTATCAGTCTGTGAAATCTGCAATCCTAAAAAGAATTTTATTTCTCCTATCATAGACATTTCAAATTCTTGTTGCATTTTAATGGAAAATTCCTTACATAATCCATCTTCTCCTCCAAGATTATATCATCAACAAATACTTCTATAATCAAGATGTCATCATTAGTTATTTTGTAATATAAATTGCTATCTATATTTCCTTTAGTAAAACCAATCTTTAAAAGATACTTATCCAATCTTGCATACCAAGCTCTTGGAGCTTGTTTTAGTCCATACAGAGCTTTCCTTAACCTGCATACCATATCATTGTCATCTGTCAAAGAAAATCCATTAGGTTGTTCAATGTATACTTCCTCTTCAAGATCTCCATTCAAAAATGCACATTTAATATCCATTTGATAAACTTTGTAGTTCTTGTGTGCTGCAAAAGCCAAAAATAATCTGACTACCTCAATTCTAGCTACCAGTGCAAAGGTTTCATTGTAATCAACTCCTTCTTTCTGAGAATATCCCTTACACACTAGTCTTGCTTTATTTCTGACAACCTTACCATCTTCATTAAGTTTGTTTCTAAATACCCATTTGGTTCCAATTACATTTTTATCTTTAGGCCGGGGAACTAATGTCCAAGTGTTGTTTTTCTCAATTTATTCTAATTCTTCTTCCATAGCTTTAATCCAAAATTTATCTTCACATGCCTCATTAAAAGATGATGGTTCAATTTGAGAAATAAGACACACCTCTTCATTTGCCAATCTTCCTCTTGTCATAACTCTTTTAAACTTGTTTCCAATTATCTGATCTTCAGAATGATTCAGTCTTACATACCGGGGTGTCTTAGTTTGTTGTTGTTCCTCAATTACTGTGGAATCCTCAGATGGTACTGGGGTAACTGGATCTTCATTCTGTACTGGTGGATTTAGAGTAGGTTCATTTGTCAAAATTTTTGTTGCCAGTTCAGAGTCTATATACCTTGAAGTTCCTCTGAATTGTTCATCATTCTTTACATTTGTACTCTCAACAATTTTCTGCAATCTCTTGTTAAAACATCTATATGCTTTTCTCTTAGATGAATAACCAAGAAATATTCCATGATCACTTCTAGGATCAAATTTGCCAATATACTCATCTCTTCTGATATAACATTTACTTCCAAAAATTCGGAAATACTTAAGAGTAGGAGTATTACCAAACCATAGTTCATGAGAGGTCTTACTGGTTTCACCTTTGATGTGAACTTTGTTGAATCTATAGACCACTGTGCTGACTGCTTCTCTCCAATACACGTGGTAAATTTTCTTCTGATAACATACTTGTTGCTGCATCCAAGATAGTTCTATTTTTCATTTCAACAACTCCATTCTGTTGTGGTGTCCAAGGTGCTGATAGCTATATTCTGATTCCATTCACTTCACAGAATGTATTGAAGTCATTAGATGTAAATTCACCTCCTTGATCTAATCTTAAACATTTGATTTTCTTACCAGTTTCATTTTCAACCATTGCTTTGAATAGTTTGAACTATCCAAGTGCTTTTGATTTTTCTCTGAGAAAAGTAACCCAACACATTCTAGAATAGTCATCAATGATTAGCATGAAATATCTATCACCTTGTAAGATTTTAGTTCTTGTTGGACCACATAAATCAGTGTGAATTAAATCAAGAGCATTATTTGATTTTTTTGGAATACTTTTGAAACTAGCTCTAACTTGTTTTCCAAATTGACATTCCTTGCATACCGTATTCTAAGGTTTGACAATTTTAGGTAAATCTCTAACTGCCTTAGTAGTACTGATTTTTACCATGCAATCAAAGTTTACATGATAGGGTCTCTTGTGCCATAACCAAATTTCATCTATATGTGCAATTAAGCATGTCTTTTCATTATTATTCAAATAAAAGATATTACCTCTAGTCTGATTACCGGTTGCAATTTCCAAACCAGTTCTATTCATGATTTTGCATTTCCATTTTTAAATTGTAACTGAAATCCTTTCTCAACTAATTGACCAACACTCAAAAGATTATGCTTTAATCCTTCAACATAGTAGACATTGTCAGTGTTATGCATACCATCAAGAGATATTGTACCCTTACCTTTGATTGATCAAGCTTTGTCATCTCCAAATCTTACTAAACCTCCATTGTATTCTTGAAAGTTCAAGAATTTACCTTTGTCTCTTGTCATATGATGTTAGCATCCTGAATCAATGATCCATTCATCTTTTACTTCAACTTCAACTGCTAGAGCCTGTACTACCGGTTGAGCAGTAGGTGTTGGTTGATCTTCTGTTATAGCAACAAAAACCCATCCATTGTCTGTCGGATCCTCATCAGAATCATCAGTCACACCTTCATCAGCAATATAACAAGATTTGTCTTTATTCTTCTTAAATCTGTATCTCTGATATTCAGGGTTAGGCTTCTATGTTCTTCTAGCTTCTTCTCTTAGTCTAGCATGTCTATCAGGGCATCTCGAAGCCATATGACCAATCTTATTGTAGTTAAAACATTTAAAGGGTGCTTTACCTTCATACTTACTTCCAACTAGACCTTTAGGCATTTTCCTTGCAAATAGTGCTTCAAGTTCTTCAAGTTCTCTTTCATAAAAGGCTTTCCAATCAGATTTGTCAAATGATGGAGCAGATGATGTTGATGCTTTAAAGGCCAAATCTGTCTTTATAGTAGCAAGAGGACCAAATTCTTCAATTTCAAAAGCTGAAAGTTTCCCAATCAATGTATCCCTAGTTACTGATGTATTAGGCATTGTTCTTAACTCATTTATAGCAACAACTTTTATTTTGTATGCCGGTGGCAATTCGCTTACAACTTTTGAAACAATTTCATCCTCACTTAAGGTTCCTCCACAACATTTAATACCCAAAACAATTTCATTTACTCTTTCCATAAAAGTAGAAATCCTTTCATCTTCTTCCATTTTCAGATGTTCATGTCTGACTCGAAAGCTTTCAAGTTTTGCAATTTTGACTGTGGAATCTCCTTCATTCAGTGTTTCCAAATGATCCCAAATAGCTTTAGCAGTAGACCTATCTAATAGTCCCATGATTTTTTGATCTGATAATGCGCTCAAAAGTGTTTCTCTTGCTTTGCAATCATTTTCCTCATCTTTTGTCAAGTTAGCTGGACTGGGCTGACCAGGTATAGCAGCAGTATAACCATTCTTTGTAACTTCCTAGATGTCTTTTCCAATGCAATTTAGATGTGTCTCCATTCTGATCTTCCATATGCCATAGTTGGTTCCATCAAGTTTAGGATTGTCCTTTCTGAAATAGTTAGTAGACATTGGATCTCCTCAAGCTGTTAAACTTCTGCAAAAGAGGACTAAGCTCTGATACCAATTGTTAGGTCTCGGAGACAACTAAGAGGGGGGGGGTGAATCAGTTGTCAAATAAATTTAAACCAAAAACAACTTAACCAACTTAATGCTTAATACCGGTAAACCAGTTAAGTATGTCGGTAGACAGTTTTAACAGTTAATTGCTATACCGGTAAAGATTAATGCATGAAACATAAACACAAAGTCATCCACAACACATAACACCAATATTTGTACGTGGAAACCCTGTAAGGGGAAAAACCATGATGGGAAACCTTACCCATAATCAGATGATACTACTACAGATAGTAAGTGTACATAAATGGGGTCTGCACATGCAAAAAGGCCAACAGCCTAGAGCTCACTGCTCAATCACAAAATGGGAGTCACACTGACTACAGTTGGATGGTTAAATCCAATAAGAATGTACTGCACAAAATAGCATCTTCATATGCTGGATTCAATACCGGTGTAATGCTGATATGCTTTCGCAAAAACCTAGCTTCACCTTCAAATGATGTCTTCGTGTATAGATCTGCTTAATCTCGCATATACCTTCACACAATCCTTTTTCACATTCCTCACTTTATCTTACAAATAAGATCTTACATTTATACCATAACCTAAGACCAATTTTAGTAGGTCAGCTCTACAAGATATTACAATAAAAACATTTTACAAACAATATAATATTTGATGCAATAACTGATTGAGCATGTCGGCTTAATGTATTTACAACAATAATTAATCATCTCCATAGTGTGCCATGCTGATTTGGAAAAGATAAACCTGCCGGTGTAACCCTAGACCTATTTATCGGTAATAGCAAATATGCAACTATGAATATACCAATGAACACAACTCTAGGACAAGATGTCCAGATGATGTCTTCGACATTACCAAGTGTTTTCCATGCCATTCCAAGTGTCGGTGATCATTATATATTGTCGGTGTGCCATATACCAGTAACTGTGCAATAGTTACTTGTTTGTCAGTGAATGTTGCTGGATCTCCAAAGTGCTAGTGTTTTAGTAGGTGTTGACATCAATGACAAAACCATACCAAAATACCAACATAGACACCAACTTATCTTGGCATTCAACTGAAATAGGTTACCTTTGTTCTACTTACCAGTCACAATAACTTCACCACTCTTCCCAATTATACTGCAAATTCCACCTTTGAATTCCAGAACTAATCCTTTGTCATTCAACTGAGAAACACTCAACAGGTTATGCTTAAGACCTTCTACCCAGTAGACATTATCTGCACTACTCTTTCCATTCAGTGAGATGGATCCTTTACCTTTCACCAAGCATGGTGCATCATTGCCAAATCTGACAACACCTCCATCATATTCCTCCAGAGACAGAAACTTTCTCTGGTCACTAGTCTTGTGGTCAGAACAACCACTATCAATTATCCACTCATTAGAGTTGTCAATGTGAGAGACAAGAGATTTCTTGTCAGACACTTCTTCCTTTACAACTACAAACACTATGTCTTCATTTTCTTCATCTTTCGATTCTTCATCAGTGACACCTTCATCGACAAAAACTAGACAATTTCTTTTGTTTCCTCCTTTATATTTTCTAAACCTCTCTGGTTTATCCTTATTGTCATTGTTAGGACAATTAACAACTATATGTCCTATCTTGCTATAAGAAAAACATTTCAAAGGAAGTTTAACTCTATATTTTCTAGTTCCCTTCGGAAGTCTTTTAGCAAGAAGAGCTTCAAACTCCATTAGAATCTCTTCATCATCCATATCTTTGCATTGTCTGGATTCATAACTGGTACTAGTTTCATTTCCTTTTCTGGATGGTACAATATATGCTTTAAAGGCTGACTCAGTCTTCTGAACACTACCATCATAGCTATTCAACTCATAGACAGTTAACTTTGCAATATAGAATCTAAGGATACCTTGGTTTTATCAATAGACCTTAGTTCTTGGATAGCAGAAACTTTGATTGCATAGATTAGTAACAATGATCTAAGGACTTTACTAACAATAGTGGTATTATCAATAGTTCCACTGACGCTTATGATATTACCAACCATAGTCTTAATCCTAATGCCATACTGCTGAATGGTCTCACCTTCTACCATCCTCATATCCTCAAATTTACCTCTAAGGATTTCTTCCTTAGCTTTCTTTACATGCTCATCACCATCATAGATGTTTTCCAATACATCCCATACATCCTTAGGTGTGTCCTTGTCTTGTACATCAATAAACTCAATGTCTAACAGGCTGCTGATAAGAGCTTCCATGACTTGCCCTCTTTCTTGGATCTCTCTCTTTTGATCATCAGTCAGAGTGCCAATGGGAGTGACATAGGCATTCTCAACATAGCTCCAGTGTTGAGCACCCATACTCTTGATGTAAATCTTCATTCTTTCCTTCCATATCTTAAAGTTATCTCTATTGAACTTAGGACCTTCCCTCTTCATCATTACAGTAGGATCTTCTACCCCAAGCGGTTAAGCTTATATCACAGAGGACCTGGAGGTGCTCTGATACCAATTGATGAATAATGATGAACAATAGATACCCCAACTGGTATTGAGAGCGGGGGGTGAATTAGTACAAATAAAAACTCTCCCAACAACTTATCTAGCTAAATCAATACCCACCATTACTGAACTTAACCATGGCAATACCGGTTAAACATAGTAAGACACCAGACACCATAAACTAATAAGTCCAATCACTTCAGATATGATCAATACTTGACATCAACTACACCCATAAACATATGCATGTGGTATACTAGAAATACCATAAATTATTAACCCTGCATGCATAATCTTTCAACCAAATACTTCATAAATATCACATGAAAAATGTATAACACATAACACACAGATTTTTCACATGGAAACCCAAATGGGAAAAACCACGGTGGGGATGAATACCCACAAGCTTGTTTTGAACTCTTTTTAAGCTCGCCCTATTAGGAGCCTAGTTCAGTTAAAGACTTTACAATAAGGTTCTGCTAGGAACCGATCCTATTAGAGATCACCTGGTTAAGGGATGGCTATATACCCTGTTAAAGGTTGAAACCATGTTAAAGGTTACCTTGTTAGATGATTTAAAGAACTCAATGATCTCAAGTCACCTGGTTACAGGTTTTACAATAAGCCTATTAAAGCTACCCGGTAAAGGGATTTTCCAACTATTGAAATGGTTAGAAGACAATAGGTAAAACTCTAATCTGATAACAACACTACATGCCAAGGCATATCCTTTTCATTTCCTCTACTCTGCAATCACACTCTATAGTTTTCCACTCATTGGTTTGGCAAGTATCTTATTACTTGAATACACACACAACATTTGCGAACAACTTTACAATAACAAATATCATCGACCTTATAGACAACAGATAGGTCGGTAGTATAAACCCTAAATCCTAAGCATCTTAGGTTTACAACACTAGCGGTCCAATCCTGACCATCCAAACGCATTGCGTAGAGTATTCCAATTTCAAATAGATCACAAGACAATCTGCATCATTCATTCATCACCGCTCATGGGAATCAGTAACCCATCATGCTTTCTTCTCATACCATTAAGAAGAATGATCATTCCTGAGGTAGACTTCAAACTTAGTCGATCTTCTCATATCTCAATCCTTCATGCGCACAAGGCTGATGTGGCACCTCAATCTCATTCACATCTCTTAGCTAACTCATCACAAAGTATCATCAGTTGCATCACACAAGCTGGATTGCCAAACCGATAAGCATAGAGCTGAGACTACCAACCGGTAGTCATACTTAGTGAAACCCTGACACCGGTTCACTACATCTCTTCATACCTCTTCATACCGGTTCACCAACTTCTTTCAATCTGCATACCGGTTCACGTACACTTATTGACATCAATGACAATATACATTATCATCATATCAACATGCCAGTTCATCATATGCCAATGATATCCAACAATCTCCCCATATGTCAACAATATCCAACAAGAAAGTCAGAGACATGGAAATGATATGCAAGGTCGAGGATTTGAGAAAGGTGAATCCTTTGAATCTGGACAAGGCAATGCTTAAACTGATTAGAAGAAGAGAAAGAATCCTCCAGTAAGAGAGCCTAATGCTCATAAAATTAATTGTATATGTTTTACTTCCAACAAATTTGCTCATATGGTGAGTCAGTGTAGAAGTAGGATGAATAATGGAATGATGAACAATAACAATATGATGAACAACATGAATAATATTCCTACGTTTACTGGTCAATGTTTCATATGCAATAACTTTGGACACAAGTCAAATGTGTGTAGAGCATTAGTAAATAACCTTCAAAGAAAGAGATTCTATGCTTGTGGAATATTTGGACACATCTCTAATTAGTGCAGGACAAGACTAAATCAAATGAACTTCATGTTGGCAGTGGGCCAGTGTCCCTCATGGGGATTTGTGACATGGTTTAACAACCTCATGTGGATTCTATAAGTCTAGTGGTTGTATTGAGCATTGACGGGTCAATATTTTGGTGCAATGGCAACCCTATCTTGTAACAAGTGGTATCAAAGCTTGGTCATAGGTTTGAATCACATAGGCTGTGGTGAGTGATGCTGGGAGGGGGATTGTTGGCAGTGGGCTAGCATCCCTTGTGGGGATTTGTGCCATGCTTTAACAACCTCTTGTGGATTCTATAAGTCTAGTGGTTGTATTGGGCATTGACAGGTCAATCTTTTGGTGCAATGGCAACCCTAGCTTGTAACACTTTAGGCCTATGCACAATAATGTTGTTTGTCAAGCATGCAACAAAATTTGTCACATTGAAAAGTACTACAGAAGCAAGAACAATGCTCTGGTAGACAAGAACAAATCAGATGAGAAAGGAAAAGTGAATGTAGAAGAGATCAAGGAGAAGCATGCAAAAATGTGCGTGAGAAAGGATGAATCTAGAGCTTACAACAGGTCTGCACTTGAATCTGGTGCAGGATCTTCAACTGGTAACTAGGGCTTTATGCCTTAGGGGGAACTTTTCATGTAGACTCTAAGAACCCCCTCTTCGGTGGTTTGAAATTGATTCTGGAAGATTGCAGAAGGAATGAATCATATGTGCAGATGATATCCAAAAGTTTTTGAAGGATCTTGTGCTTTGGTATGAAATTTCATCAAGATCATGATAACAAGTTGTTGCATTTATTACAGTGAAAAATTAGGTTTTTGAAGGATAAAAGTGCATCTCAAGACTTCATTTGTCACAATGCGATCAAGCAAGTAAGAGTAGAGGAGAGAGAAAAGCAACTTGGTGATCTTAACAATAATTTCAACAACTTCTAAGTGAATTTTAGCACCCGGTTGTGAGGCAAGGTATCTATCCGTTCAGATTTTCCATTTTTTGCAAACCCTAGGATTCAAAATGGCTTCATTTTCTGGTATTGCAACTCCTCTGGTGGTTGAAATTAAGGATAGGGCTCATCCAGTATTTAAGAAATATCCATTTAAATAGGTTGAGGGTGATCCGAAAGGTGCATTCTCATATGTTCCCTATGACATGCTGCACAATGAAGATATCAGGGCCTAAATTCAGTATGACCTTAAAGAGATTGGGAATGCAGACATGTTGGACCTATACAACAAGCATTTGGCCGACGGTTTGGGAAATCTCAAACCCAAATATAAGGTGCTGCAAGATAAGGGTTTCTCATAGTTCATGCATTTTTTGTTGTTTGATGAGGTAGAATGGATCCACTACATCCTTAGCCATGTGCATGATGAGTTTGTGTGGCTTGATAAGCCTCACAAAATCACCAAGCAAGAAATCCATGTTGTAACTGGTTTAGCTGAAACCGGTGATGTGCCTAGTTTAAGAAAAGTATCAAATGACATCGTCATAGCTACCACTGGATCCAAATTTGACAGTAGAGCCATGACTATGAATGACATTTTGGAGAATGATGTGAAGTTTGCTTCAATGGTAGTCGAATACAAGGTTTACCAGTCCACCCGGTAGAACTCTGTCTTTGATATTGATATCTACTCTGCATACCAAATGCTCAAGGAAGATAAGAGGTATGATCTATGCACTACACTTTTGAATGAATTATTGAGCAATCTGAAGAAAATTAAGAAGGATAAAAAGCATACTTTGAAATATGGTACACTCCTTATTTTCCTGGCACTATACTTCCTGAATGAGATACTCGATATCAATGGTAAGGTCCAATGGGCCTATGATAGACCAGTGGCCATGCAAATCAAGGAATGTCTATGGGGAGTTGGTGATGCAACCATGAGGATATCTATCCTTTGGGGATATTTTAAAACCTTCCAAGCCACAATGAAGAACAAGGAGAGGATTTTGAAGGAGGTAGTTGAGAAATATGAGAAAACCATTTTCTTTATGGTCGATAAGGATCAGTGTCTGATGGAAGCAGTGGAGCCCCATATAGTCTAGATCATGCCCATGGGGTATGAAGTTGACTCTGGTATACTTGAGGCATATGCATAACACCTTCTGATTCAACTGGTGGATCACAAGGAAGGGAAATTTGGCACATTCAAGCAAAAGGACCTTAGTTTACATATGTAGTTCACTGCTCCTCCCCGAAAGAGCAAAGTCACTAAGATAGAAGAAGAAGTAGCTGCTCAAATGGGTTTCACCAAGGAGGAGGTGAAGAAAAAGAAAAATATTCTTAAAAGGAGGCCAAAGAGGAAACCAAGATACCCAAGGTTGATCTGATTCCCTCCAAGGAAAAACCTAAGGTATCTAAGTCTGCTCCTGCTCCAATGGAACAACCTTCAAAACCTAGCCCATCTGGAAAAGGTGTGCTGAAGAAAAAAGAAAAACCCAAAAGAACCTATGTTGCAGTATCTCTGGTGGCCTAAAAAACTGAATTTGAGGAAGAGAAAGGAAGAGATAAGAAAAAGGGAGAGTTTGTCAGACTAGTGAGAAAGCCTCAATCTGATGGAGCACAATAAAGAAAAAAGACTAAGTCAGATCCTGCTCCTACTGGAAGATCCCAAAGAGGTAGACAGGTCAAAAGTCAACTCAAGAAAGAGCTTGAGTTTGGCAGCATACAAGGTAAGTACACAATCATTCCTCCACTATCAGCAAATCAGTTGATAGATGAAATATTAGTGGATGGCAATTTGAAGAATCTTAAAGAAAATTTTGAGCATTTTGATGATGGTGACAAAAGGAAAGTTCAGGATGCAATAGTATTATACTTACATAATTTTTTTAAGATATTAATTGAATTAGAAAAGTCCATTCCAAAGGACTTGAATAGTTTAATAGATGCTAGAAGAATGATTGCAAGCAAAACTAACAGAGAAATGAAGGAGAGAGAGCTAGTAAATAGATGTACTTGTATTACTCATGATGAAGCAAAGAGGCTAATTGAAGAGGCAAATAAAAAGGAATTCAAAAGTAAGAATAAAATCAATAGATTAATGATTGGGAATGTAGAGGAGGTGAGGAAATAGATAGAGGAAATATGGAAAAATATTATTTAGAATGACCCTCTGTACAAAGAAGCATTTAGACCATCTCAACTAGAAGATAAGTAAGGTGATTCCAGAAGTCAGAAGGTTGAGACTTAGTCTAAAAATCAATTGAAAGACCAAGGTAATACCATAATTGATGCTGAGACTGGTGACAATCCTCCGATTATAGATAGCTCTGCAACCCTTGTCATTTAACAGACTGATATTGGGGACAAGGCAGAGAAGAAGGATGCTATGTCAGGAGAAGCTGAGGTAACTAAGGTGGACAAAGTTAAAGGCATAGTTGATCCAGAAATTGCCACTCCTCTGGTTATAGGGATCCTGCCTCAGATTCCGATCAATATTGATGGCTCGGTTGATCTTGGGAAGATGTCTCCTACCGAGAAGCTTATGCTTGCTGCTGCAGTGCAAGCTCAAGCCAGTCAAGATCTGGTGAAATCAGAGAATGAAGACAAAAAGCTATTTTTTGATGTCTATAGATGTTTTCCATAAGGTGGCTTCCAATGTATAGTTATATTCAAATAACAACCTCTCTGGTAAATTATTACAATTAATTAACAGTGTAAATACTAATTTTGATTTTTTGGAGAAGATGACTACTCAGAAAATTTTGGATAGGTTTAAGGAAGTTAGAAAAAAAACATTCCTTAAAATGATTGAAGATGATAGGGTAACACTGAATAAGAGATTGTAGACTATTTCTGACACATTGTCAGAAGCCAATAAATTGTATAAATCTTGCCTCATTTTGCCTAAGTTCACTATTGATATTGATAAATAGATAGGTGTCTACCAGGGCAAGCTTGGTAGTATTTCTCAATCTTTT
Source organism: Cryptomeria japonica (assembly GCF_030272615.1). NCBI lineage: Eukaryota > Viridiplantae > Streptophyta > Pinopsida > Cupressales > Cupressaceae > Cryptomeria > Cryptomeria japonica. Next base: position 411,961,853 of record NC_081409.1, on the reverse strand, counting down.
GACCCTAATGTAACATTAACAAGAAGTATTGAAGGACAAATTATAGCCTTGAATGATCATATCTCAAGCCTTCAAGCGGATAAGGAGAAAGTTTTGAGGAAAGCGGGTGAACTCCGGAACCCAATTGGCATCCAATTAGATACTATGCTATGTAGTAAGGCAGACTGTATGAAGGAAATGGCCCAACTTGTATCATTAGATTTGAGAGAATTAGAAATTCATGCTATTGTAGTTAATGCATTTATTACAGTTTTGGATAACCAAAAGAGTGGGTGGGAAACTCACCTGGGATTTTTGAAGACTATTTATGCTGATCTCTTGAAGTATTTGTAAGATGTTTGTCATCTATATATCAATTTTGGGCAGTGCCCCATCTTTGGCATTGTTGTCAAAGGGGGAGAGATAAGGTGAAAAATGTACAGACTAATTGTGTATATAGTGTATAGTTTAGTGATGCATATTTTTGGATTGTTGATCTAAGGGGGAGCCTTAGAATTCTTTTTATTCTTTCATCCGGTGTACAGGTTTCAACACTTAGCCATTTTTCATAAGTGTTTCCATCAATGCCATAGAGGGAGATTGTTGGCAATTGACACTCATCCGGTGAATTTTGATGCCTGATTTATGGTCTAGGGTTGTCATTGATGGCAACTCTTCTTGGTGATTTGATTCGGCGGTCATGATTCATCTTATCAAGAAGCTAGAGATAACCGATAGGCATTTAACTGGTATAACAAGGTATTTCAGTAATGTTTTGGTCCAGAATAATTTCCGATGATTGCGGTATTTTTGGTGATTGTTTTTGTGATCTCGGTGATTGGGAAGACCCTTAGGAAGCATGTGATTATAATCTTTTGGTCTGGTTCTATGTTTTATTCGAGATTGAAGCTGACTTGGAGCTACATGGTACACTTCGTGAAGCCAACTTGAAGGAGATTTCTTTTGTGTTAAGACCAGATATATAAGATCGATTTGGCGATTGATTTTTAGTGTGTTAGTGGTGTGGTGATATGTTTTGGTGTGATTGAGCGCAATTTCACTTGCACACTTTTCTTTCAAACCAACTGGTAGCTGACTAAGACATAAATAGAGTATTCAATTAAGAAAAGATAGACAGAGATTCAATACTTAACCAAAACTCATTCTTGCATAGTTAGATGCTAATTGAGAGTTCATTTTATTGTATTTTCTCATTGTAATCAAATTGTAAGTCAGTGAGACTTCCTTGAGGGTTGTAGCCTTCCAAGCAACTATATTTGAGCAGTGAGCTCTAGGAAGTGAGCCTGAATGGAAGTGGATTCCTGATCTATGTAATATTTATGTACTCCTAGCCCTAGTATATGAATATTGTGGGTTCCAGCCCCACCGTGGTTTTTCCCTTTCTGGGTTTCCACGTAAAAATTTTGGTGTTGTGGATTTGTGAATTATTTGTTGCATGTTTATGTTCTTTTCTATTATGCATTGCTAATCAATGGATAAAGAATAAGTTTGAGGATTTGATTTATGATAGATCACTGATTCAGCCCCCCTCTCAGTGATCTTTGATTCTTACAATCTTGTCCTCAGAGAAAATCCTCACAACCAACCAAACAAGGAACATAAAGGAAAATTTGAATCAAACTAGATAGGTCTCTATGTAATTACTATAGTCTTTGGGTCAAGGACATATCGGTTGGCTACTTTAGAATGGGACACTCTCAAATCCAATAAACAACATGCATCTCAATAAGTTCCATACATAGTTGTTCAGACCATCCAGTGCACAAAATATTTCAAAAATATCAAAACCATTCTGAAAAAAGTCGTGAAAAAAGTAGAAAAAAATTGAAAAAACAAGAAAATAGTAAAAATAAATCATTTCATCCAAATGGTGAAAACCACTTAGATGGCACATTGGACAAGTACGATGGTGAAAATCTAACAAACAGATGCCATACCTAAAGGCTTTTCTCGACCATCTTTTAGATTCATTGATCAAATCCTTGCATCCACCCACAAAGTTTTGTACTTACCATGGCTTGATATTGATCTATCTGATGAATACTAAGAGGGGGGGGGGGGGGTGAATTAGTATGCCAAAAATCTCTACACTAAAACACTTACATAGTCTAAAGATAAACCAGTAAAGCAGTCTAACAGTCAAACCAGTTACCACACATGCAAACCAAAATGCGAATAAAGCATTCACCCACAAAACCAATACAACCATAACACAAGATATTTGACGTGGAAACCCAATTGGGAAAAACCACGGTGAGATGGAACTCACAAGTCACTATTTGTAGAATAGAAACTAGACCGGTTAAGGTCAAACCGGTTAAGGTCTTACAATGTTCTTCACCAGAACAAATCCTATTAGGAATCTCGATCTCTATTAGGAGATAAGTCCGATTAAAGACTACCTTGTTAGAGGATTTTAGATTCACATGTGTGAACCACCTTGTTAGAGGATTTTACAAAGGCTTTGAGGCCTACCCGGTTAAGGGCTACAGACTTGTCAAAGATGTGAGTAATTAACAAGTGTTTGATCTATCGGATAGCACAAACTACTTGGTTAGATCCAGTATTGCTCACAGTTAATGCATTCTAGCATTACTTCAGTCTTCTCTATCTCTCTCATAGTTACAACTTGATCTTCTCATATAAGATCATTCTCAACTTCCACCTTAAACCCTAGCTCAACATTAACCCTTTCAGCAACAACTTAAAACCCTAGACATGGTGTCCTTTTAAAGGAATCTGATTTCATGTCGGTCCAATAGGATTACATTACAATTTCCTAGGTTCAATGCATCTAGACGTACTCAGTAACACAACACAAAAAGCACCGTCAATGTGTTGACACCATCAAACAATCAGTGGATTGGTAACTCATCACAAAATGTCGGTTGGTAACTCATCACAGAGTATTACCGGTTCATACAAAATACTGGTTGCCAGTTTGACAAAAATGAAGATTGGTAAGAATGTGTTGTGCCACTTTTCTTCCTCGTGCCGCTTGGGATCTACGAACCGCTTGGGGTTGACATGCCGCTTCAGACCGGGAAACACATTCTGCAAAATCACCACTAGTCTAAAGACTAGAATACAACATACCGGTTTGAACAAATACCGGTTGAGCACAAGCTCATACACATAAAGGGGATCTCAATACAAGTGTGTGTCCATCAATGACAATCACAACATAAACAAAAAAATGCCAACAATCTCCCCCTTTGGCATTGATGGAAACACTTAGGAAAATAAAAATTTTGACATCTAAGTGTTTTACAACAAAAACTTGCCATTAACAAAATTGCTCCCCCTAAGCATATACACTATCCTGTAGTCAACACAGTATATAGAAATTTTGCATATAGAGCATAATCATTAGAGAATATAGCATATATCACAGCATATATCAAAATTTCAAAACCAGATACTTCTCCCCCTGTCAGAAGATCAAAATTTTAAAACCAAAAACCAGATATACTTCTCCCCCTTTGCCAACAATGACAAAGAACCGCTGAAAAAAAAACCTGTTTCCATATATATATATATAAAGTTTATGACAATAATGAATAATACTTGTCAAAAACCGATTTATAGTCCTGCAAAATTTGTTTCATGGATAGAGACCAGGACTCAAGTAGGGAGGTTGCCACTTCCTTCTCTGTTTGCATCTGGGATACCTATTCCTCCATGGCATCTATTGTGCTCAGTTCCTATGTGACTGTCAGGGCATCTAGGTTCAGATAACACTTCTGAAGAATTTGTAGTTGTGGAAGTAATACCAGTTGAAGCTCCTGCAAATCTCTAGACCGTGTGCTGATCTCTGGCTCCATCTTGGCTGACTGGATCTGGAATCGGTGAATGGTTTGCCCATATGTTGTAAAGGAATCATAAGGTGTCTTAAATGTGCCCAAGTAGGACTATAAGTCCATTTGAAGCTTTTGCTTCTTGGCTAGCATATCATCATAGAATAGATGAGGTTGACAGATTTTGCTGAGTAGCAAGTTTCCCTCATCCAAGGCATTCCTTATGTCCTTTTGATCTTTCAACAGTTCAGTCCTAAGCTCATTCATCTTTTTCACTAGAGCAACATTAAGAGCCTTTTGGTGCTCTTTCTTTACATTGTCCTCTGCTGCTTCTTCTAGACTCTGCACCTGATCATCCACTATAGTACATAGAAGTTTGAGCTATGCTAGTGATGATTCAGTGTTAGGAAGATTAGTACTAGGGATTAAACCGATAAGAGTGCCTATAGCCGCCTGAATAATATCTTGTTCCCTTTTCCTGCAAATGACTTCAAGGTGCTCTTGGGCAACCTTGATGCTCTGCATAAGCTCAGACTCACTTGCAGATTGGAGATCAATAGGACTCGAGATAGCAGCTGGTTTGGCTTGGCTTCCGGTTGCCTTAGGAGTCTCCATCTGTGTGCTCTTCATTGCTTCAGCTGTCTTGTCTACTTCTTCCTTCTTTTTCCTCTCCTTCTCCTCTTTCTCTTTCTCTTCTCTCTTTTTCTTCTCTTCCTCTTCCATCTTTTTCTTTTCTTCCTCTTCTTTCTGCTTCTGCTCTAGTTCTGTCTTCTTCTTTGTTTCCTCTTCCTTCTTCTTCTATTCTTCCTCTTCCTTCTTCTTTTGTTCTTCCTCTTCCTTCTTCTTCTCTTCCGCTTCCTTCTTCTTCTTCTCTTCCTCTTCCTTCTTCTTCTTCTTCTTCTTCTCTTCTTCTTCCTTCTTCTTCTTTTCTTCTTCTTCCTTCTTTCTCTTTTCTTCCTTATCCTCTTCTTCTTTCTTTTTCCTATCATCTTCTTTCTTCTTCTTTTCTTCATCTTTTCATTTCTCCTCTTCCTCTTTTCTCTTCTCTTCCTCTTTCTTCTTTTTCTCATCTTCATCCCTCTTCTTCTTCTCTTCCTGTTCCTTTGCCGCTTACTGTGTGTCCTCAGCTTGTTCACCACCTTGATCGGCTTGTTGCCCCTGTTCAGTTCCCTTAGAAGGTATGTCCTGAGTGACATCTTCTACATCTAGGGCATCGACATCAATAGTGTTGATTGGTTCTTCCACCAGGTTTCCTTCCTCATCAAAGACCTCATCCAATTTGGAAATAACCGGTTCCTTTTCTGCTTGGAGATTGGCCATTCGTGCTTTGTGAGAGCTGATAGCATGAGCCATATTCTGATGAGTATCTTTTTCAACATCATCAATTCTCCCCTCCAACAACCAGAGTCTTCTTCTCCTCGTGAAGAAGAGACCTTTATTTTGATCCAGAGCATCAAATAATTCTAAATTTGAGAGTTTAGGGAAGTGCTGTGCAAAGACTTTCTCCCTAATCTCCTATTCCTTTTCAATGGCAATGTACCATTTATTATCTAATGCTTTAAATAATGAATCCAGTGTCTAAGATTTAATCTCTGATAGTGACCGGTCATTTTTACACAAATAAAGAATGATTTCCTGTAGTACTTCATCTTTCTCCTCACTATTAAAATCATCATAATAATCTACTAAATCATGAAGTAATTTTCTCCTAATATTTTTTACTATTCTTTGACAATGTGTCAAAGGTTTGTATGAGGAGATATCAATATTTACCGGTGCAGACGTTGCCGGTTCATTCTTCTTCACCTTCTTTGTCTGTCATGCCTTCTTTGGCTTTTCATCAGACTTGGTTTCTTTAGATTCTGGTTCATTTGACTTAGTCTTCCTTTTTCTTTCAAAGACTTTTGCCGATGTTACCTCTAGTTTCTTCTTTGCTAGTGACCACTTGGTCACTCTTGGAGTTGCAGTGGTAGCCGGTGCCGATGCAGCAGGCACTGCCTTGGCTTTCTTAGCTGCCGGTTCTTTTCCTTTCTTCACCGATGGTTCTTCAACCAGTGCAATCCTCTCCAAGTAGGTTCCGGTCCTATTAGCCTTTGGATCAAGAGGCGAGGCAATAAGGGTTGAGGCATACCCTTCCAACATGTCATGCATAACCTCATAGCCCATTGGCTCTACTTCCTCCATTCTAGGCTCAATAGCCTCCATTAAACATTTGTCCACATGAATAGTGAAATAGATGTCATCTTCATATTTCTTCACTATGTCACCTGAGATTCGTACCATCTGACTCATCTTTCTTCTAAACTCATCAAAATATTTGTTTGGTACTTCAGGGTAGCCAGTTCCAATGGCTTATATGCTTTCCTTTATCTGTTTGGTTACCGGTTGGTCAGGGGACCACTGGACATCTCCTACACCAGGAAAGTAGCCTTGGAAATAAAAGAACAATCCTACCAGTAGTTGTCCAAACTTAAACCTCAGTGAATTATCATGTTTGATTGCCTTAAGATTCAATGGGAGTTGCCTCTGCATGTCGGTGCATAAGTCAAAATATGCATCCTCTTTTATCATCCGGTAAGCGGCATTTACCGCTGCAGTAGATACAGAATTAATCCTGCTGGCTAAAAACATTTTGTATCCTATCACCATGCAGGTGTATTTCACCAGATCATCCTTGATAGGATTGACTGTCATACCTCGTGAATCACTGGTTGAATCGGTGAGCTTGGCTATTTTGGTTTTGCTCACTTTTCTCAAGGCTGGCACTTCCCCTGTGTTATAAAAGCCAGTGACTGCATGAATTGCCTGAGGAGTAATGTCATGCATCCTCTCTAGGTACATCTTGTCACTGTGGACTCTGCTCAAAATAATTCTGATGTGATCCTCCGTGAAATCTTCCAAAAAATATACTGCGTTATGGAATTTCCTCTTCTCTAAGATACTAAATTCCGGTTTTATCTTTTTGTCCTTGCTGCAAAATAGACCTAACTGAGTGTGAATGGCTAAAGACCCTAGGTCTTCTATTTTCCAATCAATATAATCAAAAATTCCTTCTTCAACTATGACTCCAGCTGGAACTTGTGACAAAGCATTATATTTAGACTTCCTCTGAATAAAACTTTCTGACTCAATTGATGTACTCAAACTGGTATGAGATGCGGAAGCCATTGTAGAGTATTTCAAGAACACGAAAAGTACCTTTCAAATGTGAATTTAGGGCTTCCTGATTCTACTTTACTCCACTCTCTGTCGGTTGCCAAATCACCGCTTTTTGTTCTCCACTACCACTTGCAAACTGGATTTGAATCTCTTTCAAGGTTATTCAATTTCTTGAAATCTAAGCTCAAATCTCCTTTTCTTTGCTCTGCACTTGAAAACTTTTCTTCGCTCAAAAACAGATAGTGAGAAATGATTTGAAAAATGCATTTATACATGTCTCTCACCTACCGTCATTAATTCTCCTCTATTAGGGCGTAAACCCTAATTTGCCTTTTTACCGTTTCTGGTCTTCTACCAAGCGACAAGTATCGCATACTAGTTAAGGTCTTTTATCGGTGTCAACCGGGGGTTCGAAAGCATTTTCGCTGTTTGCTCCCCCTAAGCCTTTAAGGCTTAGTTTGTCAGTTCTGATATTTCCACACTAGGTGCAGAAATCGGTTCCTCTTCCGACATTGTTGGTTTCTTCCTCCATGTTTTCTTCAGGTCCCCTTGAACTTTTTCAACATTGATTTCTCCTTCCTGAGTGACTGGTATATCATCAGATATACTTTTTCTGCTTCTGCAGAATCTTGCAATGTGACCTAGTTTGTTGCAGTGATAGCAAACAAGTCCAGGTGCTCTCCAAGGTCCATTGTACATGTTTCCATTCTTCCTTTTGCATGTTGCAGTAGTGTGACCATGACCATGATAGATCATACAACTTTCTCTCCATCTGATTGCTGCTTGATGACCACCACTTCTTGATTGATGATTAAAGACATTAAACTAGTTGTGATTCCGGTGCACAAAAGGTTCAAGACCAGTTCCTTGGGTCCTCTAAGGATATCTTCCAGTGTTATCCATCACAAACCTACATTCAAATGCTCTATGCCCAAACTTGTTGCATGCATAACAATGACCAATGAACTTATTAGATCTAGGTACATTGTTGATAAAATAAGGAAAATTATTGTAGGCTTTGCTCCTACATACATTGGCAGTGTGTCCTTCTTTAAGACAGTTAAAGTAAATAGGTTTAAATTTTTGCTTACCTTTTCCTTTGAGTGTCGGTTTCTTCTTTGATGCTTCAGTAATTGTTCCTAAGGATTCTCCTTCCTCATGTCCAAAGAAACCAAGACCATTGGTATTCTTTGTCGGTCTAGATGACTCAAGCTTTTGCTCTAGCTTGACAGTACTTTTGCCAAACTTAGCAAGTATTTCCTTTGACTCAAAGAGTTCTTTGGAAATAGTAGTGTTTGTCTCCATTAGACTTGCATTTTCTGAGATGGCTATGTTCAGTTCTCCTTGCATGTCTTCTTTTTCCATTCTGCTCTCATGAAGGCGAGCAGTCAGTGCACTAATCTCTTGTTTCAACTTAGATATCTCATGATCTCTATCCTTTATCCAATCTTCAGCTTTTCTCCAGTTCTCAAGCTCTTGACTAAACCTAATAGTCAGTCCTTCCAACTCCTTTCTCAGATTGGAGTTTGAATCATTCAGTTTATTTACTTCAGCAATCATGGCTTCCATGTTAGCTTCATCTTCAGAACTACTTTCAAATAGTTCCATCAGCTTTTCTGCATGTTCTCTCCTTTTTTCTTGAGATGCCTTGTATTTGACCATAAGATCATCATAGGCTTGCTCAGACTTAGTGAGTTGTTGAGTAAGTTCCCTCATGGTGTATTCCCCCATATCTCTTTCCAAGTGGTTAAACTTATAGAAAGGTAGGCTTTGATACCAATTGATGAATACTAAGAGGGGGGGGTGAATTAGTATGCCAAAAATCTCTACACTAAAACACTTACACAGTCTAAAGATAAACTGGTGAAGCAGTCTAACAGTCAAACTAGTTACCACAGATGCAAACCAAATTGCGAATAAAGCATTCACCCACAAAACCAATACAACCATAACACAAGATATTTGACGTGGAAACCCAACTGGGAAAAACCATGGTGAGATGGAACTCACAAGTCACTATCTGTAGAATAAAAACTAGACCGGTTAAGGTCAGACCAGTTAAGGTCTTACAATGTTCTTCACCAGAACAGATCCTATTAGGAATCTCGATCTCTGTTAAGAGATAAGTCCGATTAAAGACTACCTTGTTAGAGGATTTTAGATTCACATGTGTGAACCACCTTGTTAGAGGATTTTACAAAGGCTTCGAGGCCTACCCAGTTAAGGGCTATAGACTTGTCAAAGATGTGAGTAATCAACAAGTGTTTGATCTATCAGATAGCACAAACTACTTGGTTAGATCTAGTATTGCTCATAGTTAATGCATTCCAGCATTACTTCAGTCTTCTCTCATAGTTACAACTTGATCTTCTCATATAAGATCATTCTCAACTTCCACCCTAAACCCTAGATCAAAATTAACCCTTTCAGCAACAACTTAAAACCCTAGACACGATGTCCTTTTAAAGGAATCTAATTTCATGTTGGTCCAATAGGATTACATTACAATTTCCTAGGTTCAATGCATCTAGACGTACTCAGTAACACGAGACAAAAAGCACCGTCAATGTGTCAGCACCGTCAAACAATCGGTGGATTGGTAACTCATCACAAAGTATTACCGGTTCATACAAAATACCGGTTGCCGGTTTGACAAAAATGAAAACTGGTAAGAATGTGTTGTGCCGCTTTTCTCCCTCGTGCCACTTGGGATCTATGAACCGCTTGGGGTCAACATGCCGCTTCAGACCGAGAAACACATTCTACAAAATCACCACTAGTCTAAAGACTAGAATACAACATACTGGTTCAAACAAATACCGGTTGAGCACAAGCTCATACACATAAAGGGGATCTCAATACAAGTGTGTGTCCATCAATGACAATCACAACATAAACAAAAAAATGCCAACACTATCATTTATCTTTGTCCTACAATCTTGCCACCACACTTAGTACTGAACACCTAACTAGGGGAAAATTTCCTTTGCCTAACGATGGGAGTGGATCCTAAATATCACTAGTTCACTGAACTACTTTACTATAAATAAACCAAAAACATTCAAAAAATGTCCTGTAATAATCCAAAAAAATTCAAAAAATGTCCTGAAATAATCCAAAAACATTCGAAAAATATCCTGAAATAATCCAAAAACATTTAGAAAATGTCCTGTAAATAGTCCAAAAACATTTAAAAAATGTCCTGAAATAAATCCAAAAACATTCAAAAAATTTCTTGAAATAAACCAAAAATATTAGAAAACTATAAAAATCCTAAAATATCACAAAAACCAATCAAAAACATTGCAATAAACTAATTCTTATTCACACAAACATTTAATCAGATGCAAAAACAAACTAAGCCTACAAATCAAATACTCAAACAGACAAACTATCAATTAGTCCACAAATGGCTAAATAGTTTGGCTTAACATCAAACAAATGTCTTAACAAGGATGCATCCTTCCTTACAACAAGACATGGTAATGCATCTTTTTGACCAGAAGATTCTTTGGTTGTTCGACAAATAGATTGTTACTTTTATCTCTTACTAATTTATATCATGTTCCTTTGTTTTTTATTAAGGCAAAAACAGGTTTTGAAGGGACTTGAAACCCTTCCAACCCTTTACAAGGAAATTACATATGATGTATCATTTAAGCCCATTAAAATAGAATAGACCAGAAAGATAACAAGACTAAAAAAAGAAAACACAGCCCTACATCAACAAAAAGCCAACAGAAGAACAAAACAACACCACCAAAAGGAACAACACTAACCCAAGTTCTTTAAAGTTTCAACAACTTCAACTTCAAGTTGATTCATCTTCTGGGCCACATCCTTCAACTCTAGGATGTCCTAAGGCAACTTAGTAGTCTTGTTCTTTATACTTTCCCTAGTTATCTTGCTCTAACTTGAAGTATCCTCAGTTTCCAGGTCTTTACCCTGGCCCATGTCAACAAAAACCCTATCCTGGTGAAACTTTTCAAGCTTGGCCACCACAATACTCATGTTATTGGTCGAAGATTTAACAATTTTATGACTATCCTCCATAATTTTGTGCAAGGTGGTCTCACATTTGTTGATCCTCTATTTCACTTCGCTGAACTTGTTATCATACCTGTCCTTTATTTTTTCAATAGCCTCCACATTCTTTGTTAAACATATCTCCATCATTTTCTTCTAATTTTCATTCCAAAGAGCACAAACAGGGGTCCCTTGAGGTTTCTCCTTCATACCACCAAAATGCAAGGGCTCAATAATAGTCTGCAAATTCTCCCCCATATCCTCCTTGGCATGTAATTCTTCAAACTTAGAAGAAAGGGCTCTCTGTTTAAGGTTGGGGCTTTTAATCTCATGAAAATCCCATTGGAATAAATGAACACTAAGAGGAGGGGGGTGAATCAGTGTTTTTACAATTTTCAAACTTTCTAATCTGATTCTTATACCACTGGATGCACAAGAAAGAAATTGAAATGCAAAAATATAAAGCAATTAACTATGCAACCATAACACCAAGATTTTTACGTGGAAACCCAAAAAGGGAAAAACCATGGTGGGATTTGAACCCACAATATTACTATACTATGGTCAAAAGTATTATAATATTACATGAGGGGAATGCACTTGCATTCAAGCACACTTCCTAGAGCTCACTACTCAATTATAAAAAGGGCTACAACCTGAAGGAAGGCTCACTTCCTTACTGGCTATTACAAATGATTACAATAATGAGTGACCTAAAGTATAGCATCTAAATATGCCAAAATGTAGTTCCAGTTAGGCTCAAATTATCTCCTACAACTGATCTGTCTTTCTGCTCTGTTTTCCTTTTCTATCAATCACCAGACCATCAAAACCTTTAATCACAATCACTAGACTTGCAAATTTTCTCATACAGACTCTCTTCACTCATCACATATATCAAAATGATCAACCAAATTGATCTTATATATCCACACCAACAAAAAGAATCATTAACCATGTCAACTTTTGAAAACTGCATAACACACAACATGAAACGTGTATTACCAAGTTGGCTCAATCCTTCCAAAAATATGAATGTGAACCAAAACAAGATGATAATAAGCTTCCCATAAGTCAGTCCAATCACCTCAAACACGGAACTAATCACCAAAATCAACCCAACAAATCTGCAACACACATGACACCAAAATAGCTCTGCCCTAATTGAATTACTGAATACCAGACCTCTAAACTTTCTCACGAATCGACATTGGATATCAGGATCACAAAATAATCCATCGCTAACCTTGAATCAATTGCCTTGATCACCGCAACCATAATTACATCACCAAATCAAGATATACACAATAATCTCATACTCTATCGGTTACTGTGTTCCACCTTCTAGACTTATGCCTCATGAATATTATGACTTCTGGTAAACAAAATCTATGTACATTCGATGTGATTTACGAGCTGAGTTACCATCAATGAAAACCCATAAGAATTAATCATGCACCAATATTCATCGGAATAGTGTCTCTTACCAACAATCTCCCTCTTTGGCATTTATGGCAACACTGTAAAAAATGAACTGTACACTTAAGACTGCAAAACTTCAAAATTTCAAACTCACCAAGAATCTACAAGCTCCCCCTGAGAATTATCACCATTTTTCACTTAGCTTTCTCCCCCTTTGACAACAATGCCAAAGATAGGAATTTGCCAAAATCTATATAAAAAGATAGGTACAAATGCTCACAAGAACTTGAATATATCTGCAATAATTGTTCTAAGGGACAACAAATGGCTATCCCAAGCCTTCTTTAAGCTCTCCAAAATGTTTATCATCCCACTAAAAAGGTAGGCATGCATCTTTTCTCCTCTTTTGTCTGCCGAAATAGAATTATCCAAAGCATCCTTAGCATCTTGCATGCTACTCATCAATGAATATATTCGGGTAGTGATAAGACTTCTCACTTCTAATACTCTACCCAAAACTATTTCCTTTTCTTGATTTAAACTTTTAATCTTGTCTAATATACTCAAAACTTGGGGTTCAAAACTGCTAGTTGGGACTGATTGGGGTGCATACGACTGTGATATGCTAGCTAGTTGCCCTTCATATTCCCTTATTTTCTTGTCAATGTCTATAGTTAACTTTGGCAAAATCAAACATGACTTGTATAACCAACCACCTTCATCAAGAGAATCTTGAATACTTTTCATAGCAGTCACTAAACTGACTCTATCATCTTCAATCATCTTTAAAAATTGTTTTAATCTCATAGCATTGAATTGATTCAAAACTTTAATATATGTTGCCTTCTCCAAGGATTCAAAATGGGAGCCAACAACATTCAACAAACCCTTAAGCTTACTTGAGGGATTAGGTGTGTCTAGTTGGAAAGATGACATTATATTCTCCAACAAGTCTCCTTCCAATGATATCAACTCTTTGTGAGCAGAATGGGACTTAAGTAAGTCCTCATTGGCTTTGGCTTGCCGAAGAGTTGCCAATTTTAGTTCTTGAATAGGAGATAAATAACTCATGTCAATCGACCCTTGACCAAAATCATCTAAATCAATAGAAATTTGTTTCCCTTTATCATGTACAATGTCTCTTGCCATTATCACCAGAGCCTGATCTGCCTCCTTCTCTCCTTTTTCTTTTTCTGCACTCTCATCTTTATCACCATCCTTACCATCACCACTTCATTTGTCTCCTCAACTACCTTCTTTGACACAACTTCTATAACTAGAGGATTCTATTTAGCTTCACCAAAGATATCATTAGCATCATCAATATCATCAACTTGGGTCTGATCATTTGCTTGTTCTTTCAAAATGAATTTCTTAGGTGATTGATCCTTTGGTTTGTCAAGAACGGTTGCATGCACTTCTGGAATAGATGTTTCATGAGGTTTCTCTGTCGGATGAGTGTCATCATGCACTGGATTTACATCATATCTTTGATCTATCAAAAAAGTCTCAAAATTGTCTATCTTTTAGTCACCTCATCTATCTTCCCGAGCATAAGCTTATTAACTCTCTACTTGCTTCAGAATCTATCCTTGGAAAGCTTTAATAATATAATAACTTCATCTTTGGAGATTACAGAGGATAAGTTTACTAGTACATATTCCTTTATCCGATCATCCTCTAAACTAACTGTATACCTCCTAGCATCCAAAATGTCATATAACTCCTTTGGAATCATAGATGATAGTTCTATTAATGCCTTACTATAAACATCCATGTATTCTACAACTGCCTTCTCAATTTCTCTCTAATCTTTGTCATCAAAATTTTCATAATATATAGGTAGGTTTTTCAAGTTTCCATCTTTCACAATTTCATTATTTATCTCATCCAAGGATTTCAGGGGCACAATGGTATAAGAACCTTCAAGCTTACCTGGTTTAAGAGCTTCATCAAGTTTTGAATTCTACTTTTTGCTTGCTCTGGCCTTTCTGGATGACTCACTTTGTGTTTTAGGCTTCTTTGTTGGTTGAGCTCCATTAGATAGAGGCTTCTTCACCATGCTGGCATAAGTGGTTATCTTCTTCACTTCTCTAACCTCTTCATCTGATCCAGTCTCTTCTTTAATAGCTACATATTTTCTTGTTGACTTCTGCTTCTTCTTATTCTCTACTCCACCGGTTGATGTTGTGTGTGACTTGGGTGGAGGGACAGGCTTCTTCCTACTTGAGGTAGGTGAAGACTGAGACTATGTTGGCTTTGATTTCTTCAGAGGGCTGGAAATAGGTTTTGACTTCTTGGGTTTTACCATATCTTCCTCCTTTAGTATGTTTTGTTCTCTTTCTCTTTGCATGGCCTCCTTAGATATCCCCATTTTCTCTTCTATCTCCTCAACCTCTTTTTTTACTTTTCTCTTTCTTGTTGGTCCATTAAACTTCTTTTGCAAATAAATATCTTTTTCCTTGCAAGTACCAAACCTTTCTTCCTTATCGTCCACCGACTGACTCAACAGGTGTTGAGCATATGCATCAAGTGTGTTTGTATCTACCTCATACCCCATGGGCATTATCCAAACGGTCCTCGGCTCAACTGCCTCCAAGTAACATTGATCCTTATCAACCGTGAAGCAAATGGTCTTCTCATATTTCTCAATAATCTCCTTAGGGATCCTTTCTCTGCTTTGCATCATAGCTTGAAAGGATTTGAAATATCCCCACAAAGTAGATTTTGGTGCAATTGTAGCACCTAAATCCTGCAAACCTTCCTTTATTTGAACAACCATCGGTTTATCATAACCCCATTAAATCTTCCCAACTCCAAGGATTTCATTCAAGAAATACAGTGCTATACAAATAATTAGGGAGCCAAATTTTAAAACATGCTTCTTGTCTTGTTTTATCTTCTTTAGATTGCTCAACAACTCACTGAGAAGAACTGCACAAAGATCATTCCTCTTGTCTTCTTTTAGCATTTGATAGGCTACAAATATAGCAATTTCAGATACATAATTCTACCTACTGGAATGGTACACTTTGTATCCCATCACCATAGAGGAAAATATCACAGCATGCTCAATGATATCGCTGATTGTCATTGACCGATTTTCATACTGGGATCTAGTAACAACTGTCACTATTGTGATCTAAACTTTTCTCAAACCAAGTATTTCACCAGTTGAATTTAAATAGGTAACTGTCTGAATGGCTTTCTTGGTGATCTTGTGAGGTTGATCCAACCATATGAACTCATTGTGGACCCGGCTCTGAATCATATTAGACCCATTCAAGTTCATCTAACACCAAAAAATGAAAAAATTGTATGAAACACTTATCCTGCATTGACTTGAACTTTGGCTTCAAATTTCCCATTTCTTCCATCATATTCTTGGTATACAGTGATAACATGTCAGCATTTCCAAGCTCTTTGATGTTACAGTGGATGTATGCCCTAATATCTTTGTTATGCAATACAATATACAAGACAGGGGAGAAAGCACCTTCTGGATCATCTTCCACAAATTTGAATGGATGCCTCTTGAATACGGGCCTTTCTCTCTCAGTAATCTTGATGACAAGTGAAGTCGCAACACTAGATGCAGATGCCATCTCAAAATTAAGGTATGAAAGGATAACTCACAAATGGATAAATACTTTCTGATTATCAACCAAATGCAAGGAATCTCTGACTGATCACTTCAAGCTCTGCTATGATTGCTCAATCTTGTTCACTTTTCTCTTTTGTTGTTACTCTTTGTTTGCAATGTGAAGAATGAATGAGTAAAGTGCCTTTTTATCATTTGAAAACCTACCTTTAAGTTGTAATAAATGCACAACCCTAAAATCTTATGGATACCCTGCATCTTTAGAAATTATTCACCTGATACTCAAACCACCATGAAATCTACCGGATATCAACTGCACAACTAATCTCTATCATCTGCAACCATCCTTGACTAGTTACAGATCTCCAAAAGGGGGTTTTAAAGATCTATATGAGAAACTTCCCCCTAAGGCCAATATGCCTTAGTTATCAGATAAGGTTCCAACACCGGACTTAGGTGTGGAGCCATTTGAATCTTCCTTTTTAACCCACATCTTCTTATGCAGATCTCTGATCTCTTCCACCTTATCTTTTCCCTGTTCATCTAATTTATTCTTTTCTACCAGAGCATTCCTGCTTCTGCAATATCTTGCAATATGATTGGGTTTGTTGCATGCATGACAAACAACACTTCTTTGCATAGGCTTGAAGTTCATCTGATTTGGTCTCATCCTGCATTGGTTAGAAATGTGCCCAAACATTGCATAAGCATAGCATCTCTTGTTCTACAAATTATTTATCACTGTTCTACACATGTTTGACTTATGACCAAAGTTGTTGCATATCAAACATTGACTAGTAAAGGTAGAACCATTTGCTCATCATATTATTCATCTTACTTTTGCATTAACTTTACATATGACCAAATTTACCACAAAAAAAATATTTACCATTGAATTTATAGGAATTAGGTTGTCTTATTGGAGGTTTCTTGTTCTTCTACTAATGATTGCTTTGTCCAGAACCAAAGAATTCTCTTTTCTTAAATCTAAGTCCTTGCATGTCTTTCCCATGTGTCTGACTTTCTAACATCTCATCTAATCGGGCTGAACTTGCTTTGAATTTTTCTTTGTACTCATTAGCAGTAGAAAGCTCATCTCTCAAAATTATGATATTCCTTTCAAGTTCTTTAGTATCATTATTGCATTGCACTAATTCAAGATTCAATTGATCATTCTCATATGTCAATCTACAAAATTCATCAGATATATCCTTCAATGACTGAGTCAATGTTTCTTCATTTTTCTTCTGTTCTTCAATCTCCTTTGTTAGCTTCATCAAAATAGATTGCATCTCATTCTTCAATACTGTATTTTATCTAGCAAGCTTCTCACATTCATCTGTCTTGTCTTGTAGGGCTTGATTGTCAACACTTTCTTCTTCTTTCTCCTTCAGTTTATCCATCAACTCCTTTCTCTTTTTGCTAGAAGTGATCACTTGATCTTTCAATGTCTCAATGAAGTCTTTGATGGTATGATGAAAGAATAAGGATCCAATAAACTACTGAGAGGGAGGGTGAATCAGTAGATATAGAAACTAATATTAACTTTCACCAATCTCAGAATCAACCTCTCAAAGTAAACTTAGATTTGACAAGTTAAACTACTAAACTATAAATGCAATATGACTATCAAGATTAAACCGATTGACTGTTACAACAGATTAACAGTAAAAAACTTGAAACTGATAAACATCCAAATACTTTTACTGACATAAGTAAAACTTCATTTCATATTACTTTCAGTTATCATGACTTATCAAAGTGGATTAAGTAGTTAAACAAATCAACCATAGAAAACATAACCACAAAAACATTCACCACTTGACACAATATTTTTGACGTGGAAACCCAAATGGGAAAAACCACGGTGAGATGAGACTCACAATATAACTATCTGAACTCTTCTGAAGTTTGCCCTGTTAGGAGCCAAGCTTGTTAAAGCTTTTACAAAAGTCTTGTTAAGAACAGATCCTATTAGGGACCACTTGGTTAAGGGATTGACTATAATGCCTTGTTAGAAGCAATACCCTATGAGGAGTAACCTCAATAGAGGATTTCAAATCCAAGCTAATGGACCACCTGGTTAGAGGATTTAAATAACACCAAACTTGTTAGAGCTTACCCAGTTAGGGGATTTCAAAAACTGTTGTAATTGTTAGAAAAAAACAGGGGTTCGCTGATCTATTTGAATAGCACTACACTTGCTTGTTCAGATCCTTTTCATGCTCTTATATGCCTTTACACAAACTATAGATACATCATCTAGTTTGGCAACCACACACTCAATTGAAACTTTGCCAAATCTGAAACAAACAACTCATTGACCTTATAAACAAATCAATAGGTCGGCAACACAATAAAAACCTAATTCTCTCATAGAGATTACAAACAAGTCAGTTCAAGTATGACTGTTGGATTACATAACAATCTCTGCACATCATTCAAGAAAGCCTCGACCACTTCTTGATCACCACTTCATCAAACTCAACAACTCATCACACACTTTGCATTGCATGCAATATACTTTCTCATTCCCTAGACAAAAACCGTTATCTCAACGCACTAAAAACACTTTGAAACTCTCTTCATACAATATGCATACATGTCATAATCATTACCGCTCATCATCAGATCATAAACCAATACAACCAATTCACCAAACTTAATCGGTTAGGTTTTATCAAATCAATAGGTAGGGTTTACCGGTTCAACTCTCCAATACTTAGCAATACCGGTTCCCTCCACAAACTTACCTACCCATTGCAGTTTCCTTCACTAGCTCTTCGTACCAGTTACAATACAACAATATAACAATATCATTACCGGTTAATTGACATCAATGAGAACATAACATTTCATTAATGCAATCTTCATGCAAATGCCAACAGTCTCCCCCTTTTCCATTGATGGAAATACAAATATCAATACCATTCATTACTATTATTGTGAATAGGAATCCTGGTTTACATTTTATGATGTATTCTCCTTGTCATCAGCTTGTCTTCAGTTTGTGTTCAGCTACAAGCTGGCTATAGATCTTCTCTCTGTCAATCATACAAGTCTTCTCCCACATAATCACATAGTTCTTCTCCCCCTTTGACAACAATGCCAAATTGAAAGTAAAACATGCAATGTAAAACTTCACTATATAGCATCAACAACCTACAACTTGACTCTCCCCCTATGGAATAACTCCACTTCTACATCAATCCTATTGTAAAATTCTACAAGTAGCTTTGGGACTGATGTACTCTACTTCATGCTCAATTCACCTCATGAAGGGGTACAACCCCTAGCTAACTTTTAAGATACTCAAAAGTAGTCTTAGGCAAAGGTTTAGTAAAGATATCTGCAAGCTGCTCCTTGGTAGAAACATGCTCCAAGATCACATCTTTACTCTACCCTTTTTCCCTCAAGAAATGATACTTCAATTCAATATGCTTGGTTCATGCATAGAAAACAAGGTTCTTGGAAATATTTATTACACTGGTATTTTCACATAAGATCTTTACAAGTTCTGAAAACTTCATCTTGAAACCTTCAAAAATTTGCCTCATCCAGATAGCCTGGGTACAATTCATATAAGCTGCAACATACTCAGCTTCAATAATAGACTATGATATACAACTTTGCTTCTTGCTACTCCATGAAACAAGTTTTCCTCCAAGAAAGAATGCTCCACCGGTTGTGCTTTTCCTATCATCAATATTACCTGCCCAATCTGCATCTGTGTACATCTTCAATTCAAAGTTTCCTTCATATGGATACCATAATCCATAGTCAACAGTACCTTTCAAATATCTAAATATTCTCTTGGTTGCTATCAAATGCATTTCCTTCAGATTCTTTTGAAATCTAGCAACTAGGCAACCCACATGAGCTATATCCGATCTGTTGTGAACATCATAGTGCAATTTTCCAATCATTGACCTGTACTCCTTCTCATCAAGAGATGTGGCCTCATCTTCCTTAGACAAATTACAACCTGTAACCATTGGTGTCCCAACTGGTTTACAGTCACTCATACCAAATGTCTTTAATACCTCTTTCACATACTTAGACTGTGTGATGAAAATACCATTCTTCATTTGCTATATTTACAAACCTGTAAAAAATTTTGTCTCTCCCACTAGAGACATTTCAAACTCACTTTTCATTTCATTTTAAAAGGCATTGCTCATGTCATCATTACCTCCAAATATGATATCATCTACAAAAAAATTCACTAACTAGTATCTTATCTCATTCAGATTTAAGATATATGTTTGTATCTTCACTAGTTCTCTAAAAACCTATCTTCATCAAGTGTGAATGAAGCCTTTCATACCATGCTCTCGGTGCTTTCTTTAATCCATATAATTCTTTGTGCAACTTACATTCCATGTCTTTTTCATTAGTCAAAGCATAACCATCTGGCTAATCAATGTATACTTCCTCTTCCAGTATTCCATTCAAAAATTCTGACTTCAGATCCATCTGATATACTTTGAATCCCTTATGTGCTGCAAATGCAAGTAAAGTTCTAACACCTTCCATTATAGCCACTGGTGCAAAAGTCTTACCATAATCTTATCCTTCTTCTTGTGTATAACCTTTGCAAACCAATCTAGCTTTGTTGTGAACTACTACACCATCTTCATTCAGCTTGTTCCTGAATACCCACTTAGTACCTGTCACATTTTTGTTTACCAGACAAGGTACTAGGATCCATGTATTGTTCTTCTCAATTTTTTCAAGCTCCTCCTCCATAGCTTTAACCCAATGATCATCTCCAAATGCTTCCTTAGTAGTTCTAGGCTCAATAGTGGAGATCATGCAAGAATTATCTCTAATTCTTCTTCTGGTTAGCACTCCAGCATCCTTATCTCCAATAATTTGTTTAGGATTATGACTAAGTCTCACATACCTCAGAATAAAATGATCATTATCTTTAGGTTATTCTTCTTCATTATCATCATCTTCTTTTGAATCTACTTGTTTCGATTGAATTGGTACAACAACATTCTCTTTCCCAGTTTCAGGTTTCACAGGTTCTGGTTCCAAAAGAAAAATGCAAGGATCTTCATCCTTTTTCTCCACACTAGTTTCTCCTAAGACTTCAGGATACTCATCCACTCAAACATCAACACTCTCAATTACTCTCTATGTCTGGTTGTTATAACATTTGTAGGCATTACTCTTGGTGGCATAACCAAGAAATATACTGGTGCAGGGCACCTAACACTCCAAGTATCAAAGCTTTGTTTTCTTTTGAGTTTGTGTGTTGTAGTTTTGATGTAATAATGGACCAACCATTGAGGACTCAGTAGAGCCATGGTTGTGTTGTCCAAGTTTTTGTTTGAGTCAATTGTGCTCAAGATGCTGATAGCCTAAGAAGTGAGATGCTTAGATAGTTCATAGGTAAAGTACTCCAGATGAATATATTCATGTATTAGGGGTCAATCAAGTTGTGTTTAGGTCTTCTAGGGTGTTGGAGGACCTTCAAGAGTCTTAGAATGCATTAGAATGCAAAATTGCATCCTAGAGAAAAAGTTGTCAAAAGTTGCATTTTTGGTTATAGGCATTAGGAAGTTGGTTGAACCGATTGAAACAAGTGGATATAATCCAAATTTCACTTCATTGTACGGGTTGGAGGATTGGAAATGCAAGAGAAAGATTTTGGTTTGTGAAGCAACTTTGTTTCCACCAGTTGTTGATAGTTGTTGTCTTGTTTCCCTTGTTTGTACGGTCCAGTATGGACTAGATGGTGTAAAATCATTGCATATTTAAGTGTTCATTGTATTTTATTTCATTAAAGTTGATTTGTAAGTTTGATTTTTCCAGGTTGTAGAGATTTCTTCCATTCTTTGCAACTAAGAGCAAAACCCTTGCAAGTAGGGTTTAAGAGCAAGAAATGGCTCTAACCTAGGCATTCTTTGATGGCACCTGTTGAAATCAATAAGAATGCTAGGTTAGGGTTTGTACATAGATTAGGAATAGTGTGTGTGGTTTTGCAGGTCTAGGAGGAGGAGAAACAATGAAGCCCTAGGCTCACTGCTGGGAGTAGGTGAGTTAGGACAGCAAGAAAGGTGTGATTTGTGAGCACATGGGGATTGGTGTAGAACCAAGTGACACATGAATGGAAAGCCCTGTGAGTTCCCTTGAAGGTTACCAATTTTTTTGGAGCAAGATATTTGACTGGTGAATAGTTTTAGACCCATCTTGCCAAGTCACCGGTTAGGCCTAAAACCCTTCAAAATAGTGCAACATTGGAAACCCCACTTGTATAGATAACCCAGATGCACATTAATAGTTTTTTCTATAACTTCCAAAAGGGTACTCAAATTCATGATTTATTTCTAGGATTTTTTGGGAATTTTAAAAATTAAACCCCTAAAACCGCCTAGGGAGGGCTAATGCAATTAGGTCTATTTAGGTGTCGGTAGAGACCTAGAAGGGTTAAGAAGCCAAGATGATGGATTTGGAGTGTATGAAGATCAAAATTAAGGCACAATTTCTTCCAGGAGATTATGAAGTTCAAATCCATAAGAGACTGCAAAACCTGAAACAAAGGGAGTTAGATGTCAATGCATATACTAAGGAGTTCCACAAACTCAGGTTGAGGGATAGGAAGCATGATAATGAGGTGGAGAAGTTGGCCAGGTACATGAATGGCCTTAGATAGAATATACAAGATGAGATAAGTATCCTCACACTAGACATTGTCCATAAGTGTTTTCAGTTGGCCCTAAGGGCAGAAGAGAAGATCAAAATGAGGAGTGAACAAAATCAGAAACATAGGGGAGGTAAGAATTTAAGAGGTAGAGGAAACTTTGGTAGAGGTCAACAATCAAAAAGAAGTGAAGAGAAGCAAGGCCAAGAAGGCAGTGGAGAATCTTAGAGAGGATCATTTAGAGTATCCTATAGAGGAAGGAGCAATTTAGGGGCAAGTTTGGAAACCCAGGAAGAGGAAATGCAGTCTTCACTGGTAGGTGTTATCATTGCAATCAAGTTGGGCATACCATGAGTAAGTGCCCAGGGAAATCCTCAATCTCCACAAGCTCATACATGGGGGAAAGAAGAACTCAATTGTTGCAAGAGGAGGACACTCAGAGTGTAACTTCCTCAATTAGTAAGGCAGGGCCAGTGACAGATGGAGAAAATTTGATGATGAGGAGAACAATGCTCAAGATACCCCAAGCTCAAGAGCCACCACAAAGGAAAAGCTTGTTTAGGACCACTTGTAGGTCACATGGGAAGATTTGTAAAGTGATTGTAGATTCAGTTTCCACTAAGAATATTGTCTTAGTTGAAATGGTGGACAAACTCAAACTGAAAAGATTGCCTCACCTCACTCCCTACAAGGTATCATGGCTCAAACAGGGTCAACATGTATTGGTTGATGAACAAGCATGGGTGTATTTTGAAATTGGTGAGTACAAGAACATATTATTATGTGACATATTGCCTATGGATGCTTGTCATTCTCTGTTTGGCCATCCATGGCAATACGATGTGAGAGATACTCATGATGGGGAGAAGATCAACTGTCTTATCACCAAGAATGGGAAGAAGTATCAAATAGATCCACTACCTAAACCAAAGGAAGAAAAGCATATAGGCTCAAGTGTGATGCTGATGAGGGGAAAAGAGTTTCTCAAAGTGTTGAAACAAGAATAACATCAAAACCATGCTATAGTGTTGAAACCTAGAGAAGAAGCTAAGGCATATCCAATGAGTGAAGTGCCTTAAGAGGTGCAAGGTCTACTCAAACAATATGAAGAAGTGATAGGGGATGACATACTTGATTCTTTGCCTCCAATGAGAGATGTAAATCATTAAATAGACTTAATACTAGGGGCCAATCTACCAAACAAAGCTGCCTCCAAAATGACACCAAGTCAAAATGAGGAGATCGCCAAACAAGTGAAAGAACTCTTAGAGAAAGGGTTTATCAAGAAAAGTTTTAGTCCATGTGCTATTCCTACTGTATTAGTACCTAAAAAGGGAGGCAAATGGAGAATGTGCACAGACTCCAGAGTAATCAACAAGAATACTATAAGGTACCAGTTTCCCATGCCAAGGATTGAAGACCTGTTAGACAATCTAGGAGGTGCAAGCTATTTCACAAAGGTGGACTTAAATTCTGGTTACCATCAGATCAGAATCAGACCTAGAGATGATGGAAGACAACCTTTAGAACTAATGTAGGCCTAAATAAGTGTTTGGTGATGCCATTTGGCCTCACCAATGCACCTAGTACATTCCAAAAGCTCATGAATGAAGTCTCAGTTGAGTTTATTGGTAGATTTGTAATTGTGTATCTTGATGACATTTTGATCTACAACAAGTTCAAGGAGGAACACCTTAAGCATTTGGAGATAGTTTTGAAGAAGTTGAAGGAGGCTCAACTCAAGATTAACCTTGAAAAATGTGAGTTTTTGAAAATAGAGCTTGTATACCTTGGTTTTGTTATTTCTCATGGATGTTTAAAAATGGATCCAAGGTAGAAGCAATACTTAATTGGCCTATCCCTAGTGGCATAAGTGAAGTTAGAAGCTTTCATGGAATGACATCTTTTTATAGGAAATTTGTGAGAAACTTTAGCCATGTTTGTGCTCCTATTCTCAATACCATTAATGGAGGGATTAAGTGGATAGAGGAAGTCAATAAGCAGTCTGAAATGTTGAAAACCAAGATAGAAGAGTTGCAAACCCTTAGATATCCTGACTTCAATTATTTGTTTTTCAGTAGATTGTGATGCAAGCCAAAGGGCAATAGGGGCAGGTTTAAGACAAGAGGGACATCCTATAGCTTTCTTCTCAGAAAAGTTAAATGAAGCTAAGAAAAGGTACTCCACATATGAATTAGAGTTGTATGCAATGGTTAAAGCATTGAAAAAATGGCATCACTACCTGCTCCCAAAGAATTTGTAGTCTTCACTGACAACCATGCCCTCAGTTTCCTCAATGGGCAAGAGAAGTTGAACCAAAGACACCTAAAGTGGGTTGTGTACCTACAATCTTATATATTCACTATCAAACACAAGAAAGGGACAACCAACAAAGTTGTTGATGCACTAAGTAGGAGAATCATGACCATGTAGGAGATTCAAATGCAAAGCTTGGGTTTGAGTGAGTTAAAAGACCTCTACAAGGATGATAAGGATTTTGTAGAGATATATAATGTTTGTACTGATTTTTCTAACACCTCACATGTCTCTCATTCAGAATGCATAATACAAGAGGGTTTTCTATTCAAAGGTCATCTTCTTTGCATACCTCAATATTCTATAAAGAAAAATATTATTCAAGAGAGGCATCAAGGAGGTCTTGGAGGTCATTTTGGCATTGATAAGACTTTTGAGCAGGTTGGTAGGTTTTATTATTGGCCCAAGTTGCAATTAGAAGTGAGAAGGTTTGTAGAGAAATGTACCATTTACCAAAGAGAAAAAGGAACCTCAAGTAATGCAGGTCTATATCAACCCTTGGTCATACCTCAGAGGCCTTGGGAATGTTTGAGCATGGATTTTGTGTTAGGCTTGTCTAGAACACCTAGAGGATTTGATAGTGTGTATGTGGTGGTAGATAGGCTCAGAAAAATGGCACATTTCATACCTTGCAAGAGCACCAATGATGCCACCTATATTGTAGGCCTCTTCTTCAAGAAGATAGTCAGAAATCATGGTCTTCCAATCAACATTGTTAGTGATAGAGATGTGAAGTTTTTGAGCCACTTTTGGAGGACACTTTGGAGGAAGTTGGGTACCAAGTTATCTTTCTCATCTACCTATCATCCTCAATCAGATGGTCAGACAAAGGTAGTCAACTGGTCATTGGGTAATTTGCTAAGATGTCTTACAAAACAACATGGGCAGACTTGGGATCTAGTACTTGGATAGGTAGAATATGCATATAATGACTCAATGAACCATAGCACATATAAAATTCCTTTTGAGATAGTGTATGGATTCCATCCTAGGGGAATATTAGAGCTCAAAGATCTCAGTTCAATGGCACCTAAGAGTGCACAAGGGGAGAACTTTGCCGAAGGTATTAAAGAGGTGCATGATAAGGTAAGGTCATCCTTACAACAAAAATCCGAGTAGTATAAGGTTCAAGCTGATAAAACAGGGAGGAAGGTACAATTTAAAGTAGGAGACTTAGTGCTAGAATACCTTAGGAAGGAGAGGCTTCCAAAAGGGCAGCCTATCAAGCTCATGATGGAGAAAATTGGACCTCTCAAGGTGGTGCACAAGTATGGGCAGAATGCATATGAGGTTGAAATTCCTCCTACCTTGGGGATATCTCCCATTTTTAATGTATGTAATCTCTATCCATACAAGGGGGAGACACCAACCAATCAGATAGACATGCCATCACCGGTTCATGAAGATTGGATAAAAGATTTGCCACCTAGTCAACCCATTGAGATAGAGAGTATCTTGGATACCAAGATAGTAAAAAAGACAAGGAAATGAGTCTACAAGAACTATCTTGTCAAGTGGAAAGGGTTACCTAATTTAGATGCCATGTGGATGTCAGAGGCAGATATACTTCAACATGGAGTGGAGATTCCAGACCTTATAACTCAAGGGACTGGAGTTCTTTGACCTAGGAGAGTATGGTGCAAGGCACCTAACACTCCAAGTATGAGAGATTTATTTTCTTTTAAGTTTGTGTGTTATAATCATGATGTAATAATGGACCAACCATTGAGGACTCAGTAGAGCCATGGTTGAGTTGTCAAAGTTTTGGTTTTTGTCAATTGTGCTCAAGATGTTGATAGCCTGAGAAGTGATATGCTTAGGTAGTTCATAGGTAAAGTACTCTAGATGAATATATTCATGTATTAGGGGTCAATGGAGTTGTATTTAGGTCTTCTAGGGTGTTGGAGGACCTTCAAGAGTCTTAGAATGCATTAGAATGCAAAATTGCATCCTGGAGCAAAACTTGTCAAAAGTTGTTGAGCAACATTTTGCAATTTCTTGCAAAAGTTGCATTTTTGGTTATCAGCATTAGGAAGTTGGTTGAACTGACTGAAACAATTGGATATAAGCCAAATTTCACTTCATTGTACGGGTTGGAGGATTGGAAATGCAAGAGCAAGATTTTGGTTATTGAAGCAACTTTGTTTCCATCGGTTGTTGACAATTTTTGTCTTGTTTCCCTTGTTTGTATGGTCCAGTATGGACTAGATGGTGTAAAATCATTGCATATTTGAGTTTTCATTGTATTTGCTTTCATTAAAGTTGATTTGCAGGTTTTATTGTTCTAGGTTGTAGATATTTCTTCCATTCTTTGCAACTAGGAGCAAAACCCTTGCAAGTAGGGTTTAAGAACAAGAAATGGCTCTAACCTAGGCATTATTTGATGGAACCTATTGAAATCACTAAGAATGGTAGGTTAGGGTCTATACATATCTTAGTAGTAGGGTGTGTGGTGTTGTAGGTCCAGGAGGAGGAGAAACAATGAAGCCCTAGGCTCATCGCTGGGAGTAGGTGAGTTAGGACAACAAGAAAGGTGTGATTTGTGAGCACATGGGGATTGGTGCAAAACCAAGTGACACATGAATGGAAAGCCCTATGATTTCCCTTGAAGGTTCCTAATTTTTTTGGAGTAGAAGATTTGACTGGTGAATATTTTTAGACCCATCTTACCAAGTCACCGATTAGGCCTAAAACCCTTCAAAATAGTGCAACATTGGAAACCCCACTTGTATAGATAACCTAGATGCAATTTTATAGTATTATCTGTAACTTAAAAAAGGGTACTCAAATCCATGATTTATTTCTAGGATTGTTTGGGAATTTTTCAAATTAAACCCCTAAAACCACCTAGGGAGGGCTAATGCAATTAGGTCTATTTAGGTGCCGGTAGAGACCTAGAAGGGTTAAGAAGACAAGGTGATGGATTTGGTGAGTCTTAAACGTCAAAACACATTGAAGACACCTTGTTGATGCATTGGGAAACCACAGGAAGTGGTTGTGTGTTAAGATCCTCGCAGGAGTGGTTGGAGCCCAAGAGAGGAGTGTGTGAGTAACTAAGGTGGAAACCTCAAGTGGTGGAGTTGATTGTCCAGAAACCATTGACTATACCTATGAGGAAAGTCAAGAAGGTTTAGACCTTGGAGGTCTCATTATCATAACCCCTGCCAAGTGCCATAGGATGGACTTGAGTAGGACAAGTCACTTAAGAAGTTGTAACAAACAAGGCTCCAAGACTTACTGCATCATATACCTTCATCACTTTTAGCCTCAAACTTGCTAACATAGTCACCTCTCTTAAGAAAACATTTTCTACCAAATATCTTGAAATAACTAACATTAGGTGATCTACCATACCAGTATTCATAAGGAGTCTTATCCTTACCCTTTTTTACCAAAATCCGGTTCATAGTGTAGATAGTTGTGCTGACAGCTTCTCTCCATAAATTTTTCTCTACACCTCCTTGTATCAACATCATTCTAGCAACTTCAACAAATGACTGGTTTTTCCTCTTTGCAATACCATTCTGTTGTGGTGTCCTTGGTGTAGAAAGTTGTCGTTTGATCCCATTTTCTTCACAATATCTAGTGAATTCCTCAAAAGTAAATTCACTCCCTTGATCAGTCCCCAGACATTTTATCTTATTACCACTCTCCTTTTCAGCTAAGGCCCTGAATTATTTGAATTTACCAAATGCTTCTATTTTATCTTTCAAGAAAGTGACCCACATCATTCTTGAGCAATCATCAGTGAAGATCATAAAATATATGTCACCTTGAATACTTTTAGTCCTTATTGGTTCACAAAGGTCTGTATGAACCAAATCTAATAAATGTTTCGCTAAAAAGGATTTTCTCTTGAAAGGTGAGGATGTCATCTTTCCCAATTGACATTCCTTACATAGAGCATTAACCAGTTTGTCCAACTAAGGAAAACCTCTTACTGTCTTGGACTTACTCACTTTAACAATGTTATCAAAATTTATATGACAAAATCTCCTATGCCAAAGACAACTATAATCTACTTTGGAAATTAAATAGTTGCTGACTTTAGGATTCAGTTGAAATAGGTTACCTTTAGTCTTCTTGCCAGTTGCAATCAGTTCACCTTTGGTCCCATAGATTTTGCACATAACATTCTTAAACTCCAATGGATATCCTCTATCATTGAGTTGAGCAACACTCAAAAGATTGTGCTTTAGACCTTTAGCCCAGTAGAAATCATCTGCACTACTCTTTCCATTAAGAGAAATAGTTCCCTTACCTTTAACCATGCAGGGTGAGTCATTACCAAATCTTACAACTTCGCCATTAAATTCCTTCAAAGAAAGAAATTTACTCCAGTCACCGGTCATGTGATGTGAACAACCACTATCAATGATCCAAACATCAGAATTATCCATGCAAGAAACTAAAGCCTTCTGATTAGATTTTTCCTCTTTAATGGATACAAACACAATGCCTTCATTATCATCACCATCAGTTTCCTCATCAGTGATACCACCATCAGTTGCAATAAGACAATCTCTTTTGCCTTTTCCCTTGTACTTCTTGAATTTCTCTCACTTGTGCTCATTATCAACATTAGGACAATTAGTTGCAATGTGTCCAATATTGTTGCATGCAAAACATTTCAAAGGTAATTTACCTCTATATTTACCATTTCCTCTAGGCAACTGCTTGGCCAACAATGCTTCAAGCTCAACCAAATTGTCTTCATCATTTACTTCTCTATTGGATCTAGATTCATAACTGTGACTGACATCTCTACTTTTCCTCATGGATGGGTTAGAAATTGAAGCTCTAAATGCATACTCATATTTCTGAACACTACCATCATAACTATTTAATTCAAAAGCAGTAAGCTTACCAATGATTGAGTCAAGGGTTACCTTAGTTTTGTCAATAGATTTTAGTTCCTGAATGGCTGCAACTCTGATAGCATAGACCGGTAGGGTTCTCAACACCTTACTAACCTTTGTGGCATCTTCCACTTTACCACCTACACTCTTGATCTCACCAACTATCTCTTTTATCCTCTGATCATAATTTTGGATATTCTCACCTTCAGCCATCCGCATGTCATAAAACTTTCCTCTTAGACTCTCTTCCTTAGCAATCTTCACATGTTCATCACCTCTATAAATCTCTTCAAGTTTCTTCCATACCTCATATGCAATCCCCAAACCATGAAAATCAACATATTCTGCATCAGACAAAGAACTGATAATAGCCTCCAGTGCTTGATTGTTTCTTGTTTCTCTTTCTTCTGATCATTAGTCATAATCCCACTAGGTGCAACATATTGAGTACCAACATGTTCCCAGTATTGATTTCCTAGACTCTTGATATAAATTTTCATTCTATCACTCCATATTTTATAGTTCTCTCTCTTAAACTTTGGACCTTCCTTCTTCATCATGTTCTACAAGATCTTTACCTCAAGTTGTTAGGCTTAGACTTTAGAGGACATGATAAGCTCTGATACCAATTGATGGTATGATGAAAGAATAAGATTCTGATCAACTAATGAAAGGGGGGGGGGGGGTGAATCAGCAGATAGAAAAACTAATATTAACTTTCACCAATCTCAGAATTAGCCTGTCAAAGTAAACTTAGAACTGACAAGTTAAACCACTGAACTATAAATGCAATATCACTATCAAGATTAAACCGGTTGACTGTTACAATAGATTAACAATAAACAACTTCAAACTCATAAACGTCCAAATACTTTTACTGTCATAAGTAAAACTTCATTTCATATTGCTACCATTTATCATGACTTATCAAAGTGGATTAGGTAGTTAAGGAAATCAACCATAGAAAACATAACCACAAAAACATTCACCACTTGACACAATATTTTTGACATGGAAACCCAAATGGGAAAAACCACAGTGAGATGAGACTCACAAGATAACTATCTGAACTCTTTTGAAGTTTGCCCTGTCAGGAGCCAAGCCTGTTAAAGCTTTTACAAAAATTCTTGTTAAGAACAAACCCTGTTAGGGACCACCCAATTAAGGGATTGACTATAATGCCTTGTTAGAAGAAATACCCTATGAGGAGTAACCTCAATACAGGATTTTAAATCCAAGCTAATGGACCACCTGGTTAGAGGATTTAAATAACACCAATCTTGTTAGAGCTTACCCGGTTAGGGGATTTCAAAAACTATTGTAATTGTTACAAAACAATAGGGGTTCGCTAATCTGTTTGAATAACACTACACTTGCTTGTTCAGATCCTTTTCATGCTCCTATCTGCCTTTACACAAACTATTGATACATCATCTAGTTTGGCAACCACACACTCAATTGAAACTTTTCCAACTCTAAAACAAAACAACTCATCGACCTTATAAACAAATCAATAGGTTGGTAACACAACAAAAACCTAATTCTCTCATAGAGATTACAAACAAGTTGGTTCAAGTATGACCATTGGATTACATAACAATCTCTGCACATCATTCAAGAAAGCCTCGACCGCTCCTTGATCACCCTTTCATTGAACTCAGTAACTCATCATGTACTTTGCATTACATGCAATATACTTGCTCATTCCCTAGACAAAAACCATTATCTCAATGCGCCAAAAACACTTTGAATCTCTCTTTATACAATATGCATACGTGTCATAATCATTACCGTTGATCATCAGATCTTAAACCAATACAACCAATTCACCAAACTTAATCGGTTAGGGTTTATCAAATCAATAGGTAGGGTTTACCGGTTCAACTCTCCAATACTTACCAATACCGGTTCACTCCACAAACTTACCTACCGGTTACAGTTTCTTTCACTAGCTCTTCCTACCAATTAAAAAACAACATTATAACAATATCATTACCGGTTAATTGACATCAATGACAACAGCTACATTCAAGTTTTTTTTTAGAGAACTTACTTTGTTTCTTGTTGCATCAAGATCTTCAACTGCCACACTAAGCTGTTTCGGCAAACCGGAGTCCATTGATTCAATCTTCCCAATCTTCCTCAAGTTATTAGGCTTCTTCTAAGGCACAAAAATCTGATACCAATTATTGGAATCAATGAACACTGAGGGGGGGTGAATCAATTTTTTACAATTTTCAAACTATCTAATCAAATTCTTACACCACCAGATGTAGAAGAAAGAAAGTGAAATGCAGAAACATAAAGAAATTAACCATGCAACCATAACAACAAGATTTTTACGTGGAAACCTGGAAAGGGAAAAACTATGGTGGGATTTGAACCCACAATATTGTTATACTATGGCCAGAAGTATGATAATATTATATGAGGGGAATGCACTTGCATTCAGGCACACTGCCTAGAGCTCATTGCTCAATTACAAAAAGGGCTACAACCCAAAGGAAGGCTCACTTCCTTATTGGCTATTACAAATAATTATAATAATAAGTAAACTGAAGTACAAAATCTAACTATGCCAATATACAGTTCCCATTAGGCTCAGATTGTCTTTTGCAATTGACCTATCTTTCTGCTTTGTTTTCCTACTATGTCAATCACCAAACCACCAAAACCTTCAATCACATTCACCAGACTTGAAAATTTTCTCATACAAACTCTCTTCACTCATCACATATATCAAAATGATCAACCAAATTGATCTTATATATCTGCATCAACAAAAAGTATTGTAGACGTATAAAAATGACCATATTCCTAAATGAATATTTTATGTTCATTTCTCTATTTAATTAAATCCAATTTAATTAAATTACCCGCATTCCTCTATTTAATTAAGTAAATTACTCAATTTATTTAAATTAAATTCACTATACCCATTTAATGAATAAATCATTTTATTCAATTAAATCCCTTCTATCCACTTTTAATTAAATTCAAATTTAATTAAATAGTTATCCTAAATTGAATAAATCTAATTTATTTAATTTCCCCAAATTGCAACCAAATTGAATGAAATTCATTAAATTCAATTAAATCCTATTATCCCTCCATCCACTTGCATTTTCCTACATTTCCCACTTGCTTCCGAAACCCCTTCCTAATTTCTTCTAGACTCTTCTAATCATTTCTAATTAAGTCTAACCCATCTTCTAAACTTTGTCACATCCCTAAGCAAAGGGAAGTCACTTCTCAAATCCTCAAAGTCTTTGATAACCATTAAAGGCTTCAAGTCTTCAACCACTTAAATCCCCAAAGTCCTCATAACCATTAATGGTTAACTCAAACCATCTTACATGGTTAAAGAATTTCTTTTAACTCAACCTTCATCCAACCCAAGGGTCTCATCAAGCCTTTAATGCTTTGACCATGATTATCTCTTAATCATTTGCACAAGGGTTTATCCTTGGATTAACTCTTAATCCATTGGGAAATCTTAATTTAGGCTTGACCCTTACCCTCTAGATAACCATAAGGTCTTCTCAGGCATTTAATGCCTCCAACCCCTTCTCTCAACCCAACCCTATGTTGACACTTGTCACCATTTCATTGGTGCAAATTGCAAACATGGATCCCCAACTTTCAAACTCAACCCTTGATCAACTCTTTCAATCCTGACCATCCATTGCCCTGTTTTTGCTATTATAAATAGAGCTCTCATTCCTTCATTTTAAATCATCCTCCAAATTTGTAGTATCACACTTATGCTCAAATACATTCAAGCTTTCATATATCATTTTTATGCTCATCATTTTAGCCTCTTTGAAATCAGGAATTAGTCTAAATATGCATGTTTAGAATATTTTCTTTATCATTTAGCTCAATCATAGACTAAATATATCATGTTAGGATAGTAGTCATACTAACCTTGTCAATCTTATCATCTAGTTTAATGCATTTCTAAGATCATGCATAGCTTAGGATGCATTTCATTCTAAAATCCATCAAAGCATCCCTCATTCTTGCATTTGCCATCCCTAAACCATTTTGCTCAATGATCTGAGAGCAAAAATATTGGTTTGAGGGACATTGTAAGATAGAGAACCATGGGACCCACCTTGGGAAGCTAAGTTATACTTCATGACTCCATAGCTTGCACCAAGAAGTCCTGTGTGTGTGTGTGGACAAGTCTTTTTGGAACATTTTTTCACATATTGAGTTCTATTGACCCACTTTTCCTGCATACAAGTATCATTAACCATGTCAGCTTCCAAAAACTGCATAACACGAAATATGAAACGTGTATCACCAAGTCATCTCAATTCATCCATAAATCCAAATATGGACAACAAAAAGATGGTAATAGTCTTCCCATAAGTTGGTCCAATCACCTCAAACATGGAACTGATCACAAAAATCAACCCAACAATTCTGCAACACACGTTACACCAAAATAGCTCTTCCCTAACTGAATTACCAAATACCGGACCTCTAAACTTGCTCATGAATCAACATCAGATATGGGATCACCGATTAATTTGTCTCAAACCTTGGATCAACTGCCTTGATCACTACAACCATAATTTCATCACCAAAATTAACATATACACAATGATATGATGCTCTACCAGTTACTATGTTCCACCTTTTAGACTTATGCCTCATGAATATTATGACTTCTAATAAACCAAATCTATGTACACTAGATGTGATTTATGAACTGAGTTTCCATCAATGAAAACCCTTAAGCATTAATCATACACCAATATTCACCGAAACAATGTCTCTTACCAAAAAATCTCATCTGAAGAGTCTAAAGAGATACACAGAGTTGTTTTTGGTGGTCTCCAAAACTCCAAAGGCAATCTCCTGCTTGGGTTGAATGTCTTGAAAGCTCAAGTCCATAGACTCTTGAGAATTATCCTCCTTGTCATGAGGATAAAAATATTCCTTAGTGTCAGGAGGGGAGATAGGAACATTATTCTCCTGGGAGCTATTGAATATCATAAGGGTAGAGCCTTTCCCTTTCCTCTTGATTTTCTTCTCAGACTTATCTCTCCCGGCCGAAGGAGAACCCTTGCCCTTACTAGTCCTTGCAGACAAAAAATTATGCTCCCTTTTAGGTTTCTTGGGAGGGGGGGAACAACCTCTTCCTCCTCATCCTTAGTTTCCCATTCCTCACTCTCAGAGCTACCAATACCCTCCCCATCATAATCAGAGACCGAGAGAGCTTGATTAGGGTTCTCATAGACCCTAGCCTTAAAATGCTCATAGATAAGCAAGACTAACCCTTGATGCAAAAAAATATTATTATGGGGATTCTCTCTAAATTCATTAGTAATGGCATTTATAGAAGAGAGAAGGTAAAATGGAAAGGAAATATTCACCTTATGCCTCAAGTGGTTGAGAAGAACAAAGTGGTATCCATAAATCTTCATAAACCTATCGGCCAGAGTGAAGAAAACCATAATTGCTTTAAGAAGTTCCCTACAAATGGGCGTTATCTACTTCGGCACAAAGTTAGACTTTTTAACCTTAACCAAATCCACCTTCTCCTTAGCCGTCTTGGGGAACTTCTTCATGACACCATCTGAGAGCTTCATATCCCTCTAAAACTTGATGCCCTCCATAGATAGGTCGGTGACCTCTGCAACAAGGCTCTCATCCACCACAACCACCTTACCAAAAAGATTGAGCTTCCTATTTTTCCACTCCTTCACAAAAATCTTAGTAACTCTCTGATCATTCCCATGAAGCCTCTCCATGAAAGGTGTCACCCCTCTTTGTGACAACCAATACAATGTGGTAGCGTTATTTTTCCAACTCTCATAGTTCGCAGTTCCACCCTTCGTCTATTCCCGCCCATCTTGCAGGACAGAGAAAAATGAGCCCAAAATAGTTAGAAAACCATACATCTCTCTAAAGAGCCAACAAACCCAATAAAGCCAGGAATAACCAAGAAAGCGTGCAAAATAAAAATGAAACTATTGATATCCAAGGTTTTCTGACAGTTTCCATTTGTAATAATGATCATAAAATCAGTGAATTGCATCATCAAGAAAAGTGGGCAAATTGCCAATTTTATCATGTATTCTATCATATGATAGGAGGGATTCAATATCTCCCACCATGGTGTCCTCCCCGTACCAAGTGCTTTTAGATTTGGATTCCACCCCTAAATTAGCAAGACAGTCAACCATGATATTAATTTATCGATAGGCATGAGAGATGAAGCTTCTTTCAAAGGTTTGAATAATCTCAATTGAAGACTTTATAATATTTTCAATGGTCCATGAAGATTTATTCTCCCTTTTTAGACTTTTGATAATGTTGTTAGAATCACCTTCAATCCATACCATTCTACAATTAAGATGCCTAGTAGTTTCCAACATTTGGTAGGCGCTCATGCCTTCCACAAGGTGGTTGGTCTGGCTACCCATGGGGAATCATGTTCCTATGTTACTCAAGGATATCCACGAGTGATTAGAGTGGCCAGGATGGTTCATGGTATCTTTTATTTATTTTCTATTTGCGGATTGTTCCAATGAATTTCTAGGGAAAATACTAATGGTGTCTACATGGGAAGTTCACTAAGCTATGAGATCCTATGAAAAAATATAGGGTCATGGATCACTATGGCTTATGGACTATAGTGTATACCTTGACCATCAATATATGAACCATAATGGAGGGGAATATTCCTTGTCTATAATCTGTCTATGATGGTATGATGAAAGAATAAGTATCTGGTAGATTACTGAGAGGGGGGTGAATCAGTAAACTGAAAAAATGATACAAACTTCCCAATCTCAAATTCAAACTCACAAAGTAAACTTTCACTGTCAAGATCAATACTCAACATCAACCGGTTAACTGTTAAAACAACTTAACAGTAAACAACTTCAATTCTTGTAAACATCAAAATGCTTAATCATATATCAACATATTTCATCTCTCAATGCTTCCAGTTATCATGCCTTATCAAAATAGTTAAGTAGTCAATCAAATCAACATATAACATCATAACCACAAAAACATTCACCACATGACACAAATATTTATACATGGAAAACCCAAATAGGTAAAAACCACGGTGAGATGAGACTCACAAGATAGCTATCTGAACTCTTTGGAAGTTTGCCTTGTTAGGAGCCAAGCATGTTAAAGCTTTTACATTAAGTCCTATTAAGAACCGATCCTATTAGGAATCACCCGATTAAGGGATTTACAAAATGCCTTGATGAAAAGAAAATACCCTACTAGGAGTAACCTCGATAGAGGATTTGAGAATCCAAGATAATGGATCACCTTGTTAGAGGATTTAAGAAGTAACCAAGATTGTTAGAGCTTACCCAGTTATGGGATTTCACTTCTATTGTAATTGTTAGGAAAAAATAGGTTTTCTTGATCTGTTTGAATAGCACTACATTTGATTTATCAGATCCTTTTAAGCTTCAATCTTCTTTTACTCAAACTGCAGATCCATTCTTTGGTTAGGCAGCCACACACTCAACTGTTTTCTGCCAACACTTTGCGAACTCCTTACAAAACAACTTCATCGACCTTAAATACAAATCAATTAGGTTATTAACACAACAAAAACCTAATTCTCTTATAGAGATTACAAACAAATCGGTTCAAGTGTGACCATTGGATTTACATAGCAATCTATACACATTCTTCAAGAAAATTCCAACCGCTCCATGATCACCACTTCATCAGACTTTGTAACTCATCACATGCTATGCATTAGATGCAATCCACTTTGCTCATTCCCTAGAAAACAAACAAACGTGCCAAAACAATCTGAACTTATCCTCATACAATGATCACACATGTCACTATCATTACCGCTCATTATGATCTTAAACCAACAAACTTGATCGGTTAGGGTTTAACAAAAACAACTGGTAGGGTTTAACATTATACACCGGTTTACCAGTTCAACTCACAAACTTACATACCGGTTTACAACATCTTCCTCAAATCTCTTCCTACCGGTTACAAGACAATATCAATAACAACAACAATATCAACAATATTAGAAATACCATTACCAGTTCAGTTGACATCAATGACAACATAACATATCATTAATGCAATCTTCATGCAAATGCCAACAATCTCACCCTTTGGCATTGATGGTAATATAAATATCAATGCCTCTGATTGTTGCTGTGATTGGTGAATAGGAATCCTAGTTTACATTACCAAGTTTTCACCATGCTCTGTTTGTCTTCAGCCTGTCACTGGTTTCGCTTTGCCAATCACATAATTCTTCTCCTAATCACATAATTTTTCTCCCCCTTTGACAACAATGCCAAATTGAAATTAAAACATGTAATTGCAAATTTTTACTGTGCATCAACAACATACTACAACTTGATGCTCCCCCTGTGCAATACATCCACTTCTTCATCAACCCTTCTAAGGTTTCACAAGTGATTCAGGGACTGATGCAATCAGTATCATGCTCAACTAAATTCATGAAGAGGGACAACCCCCAACTAACTTCTAAGATACTCAAAAGTGGTTTTAGGCAGAGGTTTGGTAAAAATATTTGCAAGCTGCTCCTTGGTAGAAACATTCTCTAAGATAACATCTTTTCTTTGAACTTTTTTCCTCAAGAAGTGATACTTCAATTCAATGTGCTTGGTGCAAGCGTGCAAAATAGGATTCTTAGAAATATTAATGGGACATGTATTATCACATAAAATCTTTATAGGTTCTAAGATTTTCATCTTAAAATCTTCCAAAATGTGCCTCATCCAAATAGCCTGTGTTCAATTCATATAAGCTGCAACATACTCAGCTTCAGCAGTAGATTGTGAAGTACAACTCTGCTTTTTACTACTCCATGAAACTATCCTTCCTCCTAGAAAGAATGCTCCACCAGTAGTACTTTTCCGTTCATCAATATTTCCTGCCCAATCAAGATCTACGTATTCCTTCAAATCAAAGTTTCCACCATATAGATACCATAATCCATAGTTAACTATACCTTTCAGATACCTAAAAATTCTCTTGGTTGCTATCAGGTGTGCTTCCTTTGGATTCTTCTAAAATCTAGCAACTATACCAACCACATGGGCAATATCCGGTCTATTGTGAACAACATAGTGTAAATTTCCAATCATTGACCTGTATTCCTTTTCATCAACAGACATAGATTCATCTTCCTTGGATAACTTACAACCTATAACCATTGGTGTTCCAATTGGTTTATAGTCACTCATGCCAAAAGTATTCAAAACTTCTTACACATACTTAGATTGAGTAACGAAAATACCATTCTTCATTTGTTGTATCTGCAAGCCTATGAAATTTTTTATTTCCCCTACTAAAGACATTTCTAACTCATTTTTCATTTCATCGGCAAAAGTGTTGCTCATGACATCATTACCTCCAAAAATAATATCATCAACAAATATTTCACTGACCAGTATTTCATCTCCTTCAGACTTGAGATAAATATTACTATCATCACTGGTTCTTGCAAAGATTATCTTCATCAGATGTGTATGAAGTCATTCATACCATGCTTTGGGTGTCTGCTTTAATACATACAAAGCTTTATGCAATCTGCATACCATGTCTTTCTCATCAGTCAATGCATAACCATCTGGCTTCTCTATGTCTACCTCTTCTTCTAATATCCCATTCAAAAATGTAGACTTAACATCCATTTGGTATACCTTGAACTTCTTATGGGCTGCAAATGCAAGTAAAGTTCTAACATCTTCCAGTCTTGCTACTGGTGCAAAAGTTTCTCCATAATTTTCACCTTCTTCTTGAGCATAACCCTTGCAGACTAATCTTTCCTTGTTACAAACTACAACACCATCTTCATTTAACTTGTTTCTAAATACCCATTTAGTACGTATAACATTCTTGTTTACTGGTCGGGGTACCAGGGTCCAAGTGTTGCTCTTCTCAATTTGATCCAATTCCTCCTGCATAGCTTTAACCCAATGATCATCACCAAATGCCTCCTTAGCACTTCTTGGTTAAATGGTGGAGATCATGCAAGAGTTTTCTCTTATTTTTCTTCTAGTTAGTACTCCAACATCCTTATCCCCAATAATCTACTCAGGACTATGGTTTAGTCTCACATACCTAGGAATAACATGATCATTCTCTTCAAGTTCAACTTCTTCATTATCATCTTCTTCTAAATTTATTTATTCCGGTTGAACAAGTACACCATAATTTTCTTTACCGGTTTCTAATTTAATAGTTTCAGGTTCAAAAATAAAAATGCAAGGATCTTCATCCTTTTTCTCTGAACTGGTTCCTTCTGAGACTTTAGGACATTCATCTACTTGAACATTAGCACTCTCAACAATTCTCTGTGTTTGGTTGTTGAAGCATTTATAGGCCTTACTCTTGGTGGAATAGCCAAGAAATATGCCTTCATCACTCTTAGCTTCAAACTTGCTAATGTAATCACATCTTTTAATAAAACATTTGCTACCAAATATCTTAAAATAGCTAACATCAGGTGATCTTCCATACCAATATTCATAAGGGGTCTTGTCCTTACCTCTTTTCACCAGAACTTGATTCATTGTGTAGATAGCTACACTTACAACTTCTTTCCAAAATGTTTTTGTTTCTTCTCCTTGTATCAACATTGTCCTATTAGCTTCAACCACTAACTAGTTGTTCCTCTTTGCTATATGATTATGTTGTGGTGTCCTTGGTGCAAAAAGTTGTCACTTGGTACCATTCTCATCATAGTACATAGTGAATTCCTCAAAAGTAAATTCATTGCCTTGATTTTTTCTCAGACATTTATTCTCTTTGCCACTCTCTTTCTCAGCTAAGGCCCTAAATGCCTTGAACTTATCAAAAGCTTCATTCTTATCCTTCAAGAATGTGACCCACATCATCCTTGAACAATCATTAGTGAAGATCATGAAATATCTATCACCTTGAATGCTTCTTGTTGTTATTGGTCCACATAGATTCTGTATGAACCAAATCTAACAAGTGCTTTGCTGAGAAGGACTTTCTCTTGAAAGTTAAAGAAGTCATCTTTCCTAACTGGCATTCTTTACAAAGAGAATTAACCGGTTTGTCTAGATGAGGCAGACCTCTTACTGTCTTGGACTTGCTCACTTTAAAAATGTTATCAAATTTTATATGACAAAATATCCTATGCCAAAGCTATCTGTCATCTATCTTTGCAATCAAATAGTTGCTAACTTTAGGATTAAGATGAAATAGATTACCTCTAGTTTTTTTCCCAGTTGCAATCAATTCACCTTTGTTGTCAAAGATTTTGTGCATACCTTTTCTAAACTCCAGTGGGTATCCTCTATCATTAAGTTGTGCCACACTCAGAAGATTTTTCTTTAGGCCTTTAACCCAATAGACATTGTCAGCACTGCTCTTCCCATTAAGAGAAATAGCTCCCTTACCTTTAACCATATAGGGTGAGTCACTGCCAGATCTAACAACACCACCATCAAATTCCTTCAAGGAAAGAAATTTTCTCTGATCACCAGTCATATGATGTGAACAACCACTATCAATGATCCAATCACTAGAATTATCCATCCTGGACACTAGTGCCTTCTGATCTGATATCTCTTCCTAAATATATACAAACACAATATCTTCACTAGCATCATCATGAGATTCTTCATCAGTAATACCACTGTCAACCTCTATAAGACAATCTCTCTTGCCTTTACCCTTATACTTCTTGAATTTGTCTCTCTTGTATTCATTTTCACCATTAAGACAGTTAGCTACTATATGACCAATCTTGTTGCATGCAAAATATTTTAAAGGTAGTTTACCTCTATATTTCTAGGCAGTCGTTTTGCCAACAATGCTTCAAGTTCCACTAGGTTGTCTTCATCATTAGCATCTCTACTTCATCTACATTCATAACCATGACAAGTATCTCTAATTTTTCTCACAGATGGGTTAGAGACAGGAGCTCTGAATGTAGATTCTGATTTTTGTACACTACCATCATAGCCGTTTAATTCAAAAGTAGTAAGTTTGCCAATGGTAGAGTCAAGAGTTACCTTAGTTTTGTCAATGGACTTCAGCTCCTGAATAGCTATAACTCAGATAGCATAGACCGGTAGTAGGGTTCTTAGTACATTACTGATCACTGTGGCATCTTTTGTTGGTATTATGGATGTGTTGCTTTGGTTTTGTCATTGATGTCAACACTTGTCAACACTTGTCAACACTTATCAGCACTGAAGATCTTTGGTTATGTTCACTGGCATGTTCAGTGACTTATGCACAG
This sequence comes from Cryptomeria japonica, assembly GCF_030272615.1. NCBI lineage: Eukaryota > Viridiplantae > Streptophyta > Pinopsida > Cupressales > Cupressaceae > Cryptomeria > Cryptomeria japonica. The sequence continues at coordinate 411,919,750 of NC_081409.1, read as the reverse complement.
TCACCAATATCTAGTTCACTGACAGGTTATATTGCTCACCGACACTGAGGATGATCTGTTATCATCTGGATATTACTTGGTTATGTCAAAGACATTATTTGGACACTTGGTTTTGGTGATTTGGTTATTGGTCTAATCGAGTTTGCATATTTGCTGTTACTGACAAATAGGTCTAGTTTATGGACCGACAAGCGTTATCTATTCCAAATTAGAATGACACATTATGGAGATGTTTTATCAATTGGTTATTATTGTAAATGCATTGAGCCGACATGATGAATCACATATTGATTCATTTGTAATTGATTTAATTATAATATTCTTAGTGAGCTGACCTACACATTTGGTCTTAGGTTTTGGTATATATGTAAGATCTCATTTGTGAGAATATGTAAGAAGGTGTGGTAGAGGATTGTAAAAGATATATGCAAATATAAGCAAAGATATACATGCAAACATCATTTGAAGATTCAAGGAAGGTATGAAGAAGACAATCAGAGCTTAACCGATACTGAATCTAGCTTATGAAGATGCTATTTTGAGCAGTACATTATCATTGGATTTAACCATCCAATTGTAGTCAGTGTGACTCCCATTTTATGATTGAGCACTGAGCTCTAGGTAGTTAGCCTTTCTGCATGTGCAGACCCCATTTGTACACACATACTATCTGCACTAGTATCATCTGATTGTGGGTAAGGTTTCCCACCATGGTTTTTCCCATTATAGGGTTTCCACATACAAATATATCTATGTTATGTGTTGTGGATGTTATTTGTCTTTCTGTTTCATGCATTAAACTTTACCGGTACTATTATTAACTATTAAATTGTCTACTGGCATTAAGTTTGGTTTACTAGTGTTATGCATTAAGTTTGGTTAAGTTATATTTGGGTTGAAATTAATAGACAATTGATTCAGTCCCCCCCCCTCTTAGTTGCCTCCGGGTCCTAACATCTTCCACTTTCCCTCTTGCACTTTTTATTTCACCAACTATCTCTTTTATCCTTTAACCATACTGCTGGATATTCTCACCTTCAGACATTCTCATGTAATCAAACTTTCCTCTTAGGCTCTCCTCTTTAGCAATATTAACATGTTCATCACCGCTATAAATCTCTTCGAGTTTTTTCCTTACTTCATATGTAGTTTCAATACCATGAACATGTACATATTCAATATCAGACAGGGAACTGATAATAGCGTCCAATGCTTGATGATTTTCTTGTTGTTCTTTCTTTTGATCATTAGTCAGAGTTCCAGTAGGTGTAACATACAAAGTTTCCACATGATCCCAATACTGACTTCCTAGACTCTTAATATAAATCTTCATTCTGTCACTCCATATCCTATAGTTATCTTTGTTGAACTTCAGACCTTCCTTCTTCATCATGATCTACAAGATCTTTTCCTCAAGCTATTAGGTTTTTAGGTTAAAGAGGACCTGAGATGCTCTGATACCAATTGATGGTATGATTAAAGAATAAGTATCTGGTAGATTACTGAGAGGGGGGGGGGGTGAATCAGTAAACTAAAAAAATAATACAAACTTCCCAATCTCAAATTCAAACTCACAAAGTAAACTTTCACTGTCAAGATCAATACTCAACATCAATCGGTTAACTGTTAAAACAACTTAACAGTAAATAACTTCAATCTTGTAAATATCAAAAATCTTAATCATATATCAACATATTCCATCTCTCAATGCTTCCAATTATCATGCCTTATTAGAATAGTTAAGTAGTCAATCAAATCAATATATGAGATCATAACCACAAAAACATTCACCACATGACACAAATATTTATACGTGGAAAACTCAAATAGGTAAAAACCATGGTGAGATGAAACTCACAAGATAGCTATTTGAACTCTTCTGAAGTTTGCCCTATTAGGAGCCAAGTGTATTAAAGCTTTTACAATAAGTCCTGTTAAGAACAGATCCTATTAGGAATCACCTGGTTAAGGGATTTACAAAATGCCTTGATGAAAAGAAAATACCCTGCTAGGAGTAACCTCGGTAGAGGATTTGAGAATCCAAGCTAGTGGATCACCTTGTTAGAGGATTTAAGAAGTAACTAAGCTTGTTAGAGCTTACCTAGTTAGGGGATTTCACTTTTGCTATAATTGTTAGAAAACAACAGGTTTTATTGATCTGTCTGAATAGAACTACATTTGCTTGATCAGATCCTTTTAAGCTTCAATCTGCTTTTACTCAAACTGCAGATCCATTCTTCGGTTAGGAAACCACACACTCAATTGATTTCTGCCAAAACTTTGCAAACTCCTTACAAAACAACTTCATTGACCTTAAATACAAATCAATTAGGTCAATAACACAACAAAAACCTAATTCTCTCATAGAGATTACAAACAAATCGGTTCAAGTGTGACCATTGGATTTACATAGCAATCTATACACATTCTTCAAGAAAATTCCAACTGCTCCATGATCACCTCTTTATCAGACTTTGTAACTCATCACACGCTATGCATTAGATGCAATCCACTTTGATCATTCCCTAGAAAAAAGCAAACATGCCAAAACAATCTGAACTTATCCTCATACAATGATCGCACATGTCACTATCATTACTGCTCATCATTAGATCTTAAGCCAACAAATTTGATCGGTTAGGGTTTAACAAAAACAACTGGTAGGGTTTACCAGTTACATTGCATAGAAAGGGTTTAACCTTATACACCGGTTTACCAGTTCAACTCACAAACTTACATACCGGTTTACAACATCTTCCTCAAAGCTCTTCCTACCAGTTACAAGACAATATGAATAACAACAACAATATCAACAATATCATAAATACCATTACTGGTTAAATTGACATCAATGACAACGTAACATATCATTAATGCAATCTTCATGCGAATGCCAACAGTTTGTTTATAGGTGTAACGCTCAACCTTGGTTTCCAATACCTCGGTCAAGATTAGTACCAAATAAGCCCAATGATGAAAGAAGCACTATGAAAAGAACAAGATCCATCCATTTCATTTTAGATGAACATATCCTAATATTTCATTCCATCCATCCATAAATCCATATCACTGCATATCATTCATACATAGTCATGGCAATTGAAACTCTATTTGATCCTCTTCCATAGGAATGGATACTAGGTCCTCCATATCTTCTGTCTAAAATTGACCCCCCCCTCACCTTCCCCATCCTAGTCAACATCCCCAGATACCCTTCACCATGCGCCACAAAAAAAATGATCAAACCAAGTACATCATAGTCCATCTCTAAATGGAAGGAAGTTGCACAGCCTATCTCACCTCAGTCATCATGTGTCTTCCTTTTAAACCCATATGTCAATTAGTCATCCAATGACACATAATCCAAATAGATAATTATATCAATTATTTAAGTCTCAACAAGTAATTTGACTCAGATACTTTGACTTTATTAGTCAATTACATCAATTATCTAAGTCTCAACAAGTCAATTTGCATCAATTACTCAGACTTTATACTATTTGAGCAACAACTGACATACACTGTCATTCTTTGACTACAACCAGGGCAATTCCATCAATTTCACCAGACTCTCCAAACAATCATGCCAAGACTATATTAATCAATTGAACAACATCAATCAAATACACCATAACATTGCTTTTGCGCAATATCTCCTACCTGACCTCAAGTAAGGGTACTCAACAGATTCCCCTTCTCCTCCACCATTCAATCCCAGATCCTTCATTCTACCATGCCTAATTATCTCAAAACTTTTGAGAGATCACCTGAATTTTTGAAATTTTGTCCCATCTCTTGAGGGGACATACCTAACCACCAACCTAACACATGTTGGGGCATGTACCATGCTTACTTGTTTTTCTTTAAAATGATGCGATAAACTACACCATATCAAACAGGGGCAAATGTAGACACCTAATTTTGTCCACTTAATTAAATGTATTTTATATTTGTTTAATTATCATTCATTCAACTATTAATTAAATTCACATTTAATTAATCCTTTCTCCTTTTTTTTTGAAAATTAATTAAATTAATATTTAATTAATTCACCCTAGCTATGTTCTTCTATTATTTAAATCAATTATTCAATTTATTTGATTTAATTCATTAAACCATGTTCTGACAATTAATTAAATAAATAAAGCATATTTGTTTAATTAATCCTATCTCTCACATTTAAATAAATTAACATTTATTTAAATTCCTTCTCTCACATTTAAATAAATAAATAATTATTTAAATTCCTAAATCCCTAACCCACTTGCACTTTCTAGAAAATGTAAGTTTCAAGTTAAATCCTCCTTCTAATAATTTATAAACCCCTATTATTAGCCTAATCACCCTCTAAGTGTTTGCATGTTCCTAAACCAAGGGATTAGGGAAGAGCCACTTCACAAAATATCTAAAGACTCTTACAAAGCCTTAAAGGCCTTCTCCCTTCCACAAGAAAACCCACATGGGTCTTTGACTAATCTAAACCACCTTTAACCCTTGCACATTACCCCAACCCTTGGTTAAAGGCTTATCCATTAATCTAACCATCCATGGTAACCCTCAAGTCCCCTCAAGCCTTAAAGGTTTTGACCAATTTAACCCTTTAACACTTACACATTCCTTTAACTCTTGGATAAAAGCTTTATCCATTAACAAAACCATCCATGGTAACCTTCATGTCTCTTCAAGTATTTAATACTTTCCCCCCTCTCCTCTCAAGCCTTCCCTTGTTAAGACTTTTCAACATGTGATTGGATTGAAGGGGAGCAAATGGATTGAGGATCAATACTTCCTCAATCAATCCTAACCCTTCCTCAACCTATTAAATCTCAACCCTTAATTTTCCCATTTTTCCTATAAATGGAGCTCTTTTCTTCATTGTTAGAGGACACACACAAGAATTATCCATGCATTGTTACTTTGCTTAGAATTTGAATGTTTCTTGTAGGAATGAGTTGTATTAAGTTTTAGCTCTTCCACTAGTTGGAATTTCTATTTAACCTCTAATACTTCATTCGCATCCTCATTCAACACTTCACATAATCAACCATCCCCCATCCTCCATTCGACATCCCTTTGTGCTAGTGCTCAAGCTGAGGGAATACTTCACAGAGTAGCAGGATCTTGGAGAGGAGGAGAACAAGGAAGAGTCATGGCACAGGGAGCATCATTGGGAAGTAATTTCATTTTATTTATTTCCTAACTAGCTTCTTCTATTAATCTTCTTTGATAATTCTTTGAATGGATTTGTCTTCATGTGATGCTTATGGTTGAAAGCTCTTACTGTTGGTATTTTGGTATGGTTTTGTCATTGATGTCAACACCTACTAAACACTTATCAACTCTAGCACTTTGGAGAATCAACAACATTCATCGGCATGTAAATGACTCATGCACAACCACCGGTATCTGGTACACCGGCAAGATATAACGATCACCGACACTTGGAATGATATGGAAAACACTTGGTTATGTTGAAAACATCGTGTGGACACTTTGTCTTGGATTTTTGTTTATTGGTATATTAGCATTTGCATATTTGTTGTTACCGGCAAATAGGTCCAGGTTATACCGACAGGTTTATCTTTTCTAGATCAGCATGGCACGCTATGGAGATGACTTATTATTGTTGTAAATGCATTAAGCCGACATATTGAATTAGTTATTGCATTGGGTATTAATTGATATGTAAATTAATTTTATTGTAATATCTTGTAGAGTCGACCTACAAAAATTGGTCTTAGGGTATGGTATAAATGTAAGATCTTATTTGTAAGACCGAATGATTGTGTGAAGGTATATGTGAGAATAAGCAGAGCTATACACGCAGACATCATTTGAAGATTGAAGGAGGGTTTTTGTGAAGACAATCAGAACTACACCGGTACTGAATCTGTCATGCCCAACTTTTTTTTGGCACAAAAACGGAACAACAAATTTATTTTTTTTGACAACATGAACTCACAACATATCCTACAATTATAATAACTTTATTAGAGTTTTGTCTTATCTAGGATGAAAATAAAATTGTTTACTAAGGTTGGGTTAATTAACCAACTCGAACGAGCAACTTTATTTGGTGGAGATTAATCAGTGTCATAGATTAGTTAGCTAGCTCAATTACCTTAATTAAGTTTTCGCTAATTAAAAACAAGGGTTAATTGGTTATCTAAATGTATTGAATCATTCCCGACCATACAATGGTAATGTTATTAATTAATTGTTGCACACGCAAATTTATTAATTCAAATCCAACTGATAAGGGTTCGAATTCCTATAATGCCATTTGCCCACTAAATCCGATATTACACTAAAGCCAATTCTAATTTCCCTAAACCCTTAATTTTGACGATTTAATTTTAATCCGGCCAAAACTGGTCTCAAGGGCTTATGGTTCATAAAATTAATTTACAATTTCTCCTTTTTAAATTTTCCCCATGAACAATATAACCTAACGTCCACAATTAAATTGAGGAAAATCTATTGACTAATTAAATAAATTAATTTGATTTAGTGTATAGTGTTTCCAACTATATTAACTCTTCATTTTTAAACCCCTTTGAATTAACTATATTAAAATTTTAATTCTCTAAAGAATATAAGCATATAATAATTCAATTATTTAAATAACCATAATTATTAATTAAAATATTAAAACTTAAAATCAAATTCCAAAATCCTTTTTTAAAAAAAAAAAAAATTCCTTAATTCATAAAATGCTAACCCTAACCCGAAATTGGGTTAGGGTTGCATTTCTATTTATTACCCACTTTTATTTTAATTTCTCCCCTTCTATTTAATTTAAATTATACCCTAACCCGAAATGGGTTAGGGTTTGTTGCACCAAAATATTCTTTTATTTTACCCTACCCGAATGGGTTAGGGTTTGTTTTTTTTTCTTTCCTTTTTGTGGTTTGGTGTGACTGTACAGGTACGGGGACGGATTAGGGCATGGCGGCCATGGACATGGCGAAGGGTTTTTTGAAGGGGGAAGGACGGAGGAGGTGGTGTGGGGGTCTCCCAGACGCCATTGTGCGTACACACAGTGGCGGGCAATGCCACCCACTGTGTGCACACACAATGGCGGACGGTATTACTGCCGCCCACTGTGTATACACACAGTGACGGGGCACCGCTCATTGTGTGTAGCACAGTGGCGGCCGCAGCCATTCCACTATGTCTACACAAAGTGTGGTGCCTCCTGCGCCACCCACTGTGTGTAAACACAGTGGCTTGGTCGTGAGCCGTCCACTGTGTTAACACACAGTGGCTCGGCCGATACCCCTGAGTTCCTCTTTTTTTTTTAATATGATATTTCCTTTTTTAAATATAAAAGTATATATATATATGTATATTTATATGTATATATTTATATATATATATATATTCATTGCCATGACCAGAATACATACATATATCTTTTTTTTAAAGGTATCCATTGAGTATGTTTTCAGATGCAGGGATATATATATATATATATATCAACCTAATAGGGTTAGGAAGCTTATTTTGATTAATTTTAACACAGAAGCATGCAATCCCCTATATTTTTTTTGTAACAGAAATACACAGGTCCATGATATAAATATTTTTCTGTTGCTTTACAACTTGCAGGAGTGGGTTAAATACTAGTACATTCTCTCATTTTAAATCTCATTTCCTAGGTGTGATTTATCTAATTATACAACATTCAGGAGTTATTAATATATTTTTATTTTTTTTCAAAACAGCTATGCAACATATTTTCTACAGCAATGTTTAAATACTAGTTCTTTATCAGCTAGGCCTAAACAGACTTAAAAGTAACAAAACAATAGTAAATAAACTTTGCAAGTAAATACTTAAACATAATGCATTCCTTTCTTTTTCTCTTTTTTTTTTTATTTGCAGAAATAAACAAGATAACAGAATTCTTTCTGAGACAGAATTTTGATATAGTTTACAACAACATAATAGGCTTCATAATTTAAATAAAATTTACTTTGCTTACAGAATATTTAATTACAATGGCCCATATTTAAAATGGGTGAAATAATCCAACCAATCTCTCATACTTAATGATGAGGACTTGAATAAAAGAACACATTTCTTTAAACTGAAATAAAAGAAAACATCTTAAAGCTCTTTCTAATATTTTCCTGGAACAAACACATGGTATCATTTCTTTTTGCTTTTCTGTATCTGAATAAAATCTGCAACCAAACAAATCTGCAACTCCTAGATTCTTTTCCCAACAACCTGCATGTAAAATTTTAGGGTTGTGACCATGGGATGCTCACCTCCCAGCCTAGGCTTACCAGAAGCCACCCCCGAGCTTGGAGAATCAAGACCTAGATGGGGTTACAACCAAGCAATACAACAAGGAAAGGGGAAAATAAATCAACACAATAGAGACATCCCTTCCCAAGCTGAAACTCCATCACAAAATGTGATGCCTTACTAGGGTGGAAGTGGACCAAGTACCCTAGGGGAGAAATCTACTAGATAGAACTTACAACCAACTCATGGCATCCATGAAAGCATAACCAAAAATCATCCTTAATCCCTACACCCTTATGACCCCCAAAAAGGCAACCATGCCATATTTGCACCCCCTTATGACCCCCAAGTGAAATAACACAAAAGAAAAGCAGCAAGTGTCTCATGGACAGACCCTTGAGATCACTCTCCAAATGAGAGCCTCTCACCCTAAGGGCTGTCAAGCTCCTTCCACCCCCAAGACCAATCTTTCCTCCCAAGGAAAGGATGGTCTTGAACACTCCCCAAACACAACAATACATAAAATAGAAATAAGCAAGAAATTCACATAGATTTTTACAAGTACAACACAAATAAAGAAATAAAAACAATTTCCATTCAAGCATTCTAGAACATTTTTACATTTACATAAGAGGGAAAAGTAACACCAACCTTGACCTGCCAAGGAAAATCTAGGGGAAAGCTTGATGAAGAGCTGCCCAATCCTCAATCTTTTTCTGCAATTCCTTAGCCCCAAATTTACTATTCCTAAAACTGGTTTTCCTCCAAAATTTCTCCAAAAAAAAATCTCCAAGGATGGAGAGTGGGTGATTAGCTCACTAAGCTTCCATTCCTTGCCTAAGAAGGCCTCTCTCACTCCTTCCAACCTCTTGGATAGAGTGAGGGATCCCCCATTGGGTTGGTCTTCCCTAGGTCTTACACACTCCCTAACCTAGGTACCTAGAGAAGGGAAATGGAATGGGGAAGAGGGATTACTCCCTTCAAGAAGGTTATCCTCCCAAGGATGGCACTCCTATAGATGGAATTCGTCCATCTTGGGAAAACCACTTTTTTGGGTGGTTAAACAAGTCCTAAGGGAAAGACACATGGCCAAATTTGGCCTTCACCCATAGGTACCCCATGAGGCCTAATAGAAATGCTCTAAAATTGACTCTAGGAGTTGATTTGACCCTCAGAAAGTCTACCTAAGGTTAACCTACGGTTCAACTCTGAGTTGACCCTCCTTGTGGCTCACTAACCTAGATTTCTTGGTTCCTTCAAGGATAAATTAGGAGATATAACAATTAACAAAAATAAAACTCTCCAAAAAGGTGACATGACAAATTGCCAACACAACATACTACATAGGTGTCAAGTGACACTACAAAATAATTCCACATCACAATACACACGTGGCAATTGTCCCTTAAATGATTTAAACAATTCAATAAATACAATTTACACCATGCAATATTTTACACTTACGAATAAAATACAATACATACGGGGTGTTGCCTCTCCAAATAGACAACCCCTGGTTTTATGAATGCACATAGGCCTAGGCTTGATTCTCCATAATATTTCCATGGTCACATGGATAATTTCCTGCACATCTCAATTTAAACATTAGTACTTCCCAATAGCCTCATATAATATAAAACACATAATTAGAATACAATACATTCATTCTGCAAAGACTTGTCATTATAAAATATGATTTGTCACAAATCAAAGCAATTCGTCATAATCCTCAAAATTTGATCCATCTACAAGATATGCAAACATATTTCTAGCATTATAACAAATCCTAAAATTTAGATAATAACATATATCATCACAATGTTACCCTAATCTAGAATCATATAATATTCTATAACCACAAGGCATAGAAATGAAGCATCAATATATATATCAATGTTACCAAAATCGTGGGACCATATAAAGTTCTATATCCATAGTGTGTCAAAACTAGCATCCATAATAGTTCCAATATGAAAATAACTGAAGAGATAGGATGGGTCGGGGTAGGGCCTCATAGAATCCAACATATGAAGATGCTATTTTGAGCAGTACATTCTTATTGGATTTAACCATCCAATTGTAGTCAGTGTGACTCCCATTTTGTGTTTGAGCAGTGAGCTCTAGGCGCTTGGCTTTTCTGCATGCACAGACCCCATTTATGTACACTTACTATCTGCAGTAGTATCATCTGATTGTGGGTAAGGTTTCCCAGTGTGGTTTTTCCCTTTATAGGGTTTCCACATACAAATATTGGTGTTATGTGTTGTGGATGACTTTGTCCTTTTGTTTCATGCATTAATCCTTACTAGTATTGCAAATTACTGTTAAAACTGTCTACCAGCATATTAGATTGGTTTTTCGGCATTAAGCATTAAATTGGTTAAGTTATTTTCGGTTTGAATTTATTAGACAACTGATTCACCCCCCCTCTCATTTGTCTTCAGGACCTAACAATTGGTATCAGAGCTTAGTCCTCTTTTGTAGAAGTTTAACAACTTGTGGAGATCCAATGTCTACTAACTATTTTAGGAAGGATAGTCCTAAACTTGATGGAACCAACTATGGCATATGGAAGATCAGAATGGAGACACATCTAAATTGCATTGGATAGGACATCTAGGATGTTACAAAGAATGGCTATACTGCTCCTACTCAGAGTCATCCCAATCCACCCAGCTTGACTAAAGATGAAGAAAATGATTGCAAAGCAAGAGAAGCACTTTTGAGTGCATTATCTGATCAACAAATCATGGGACTATCAGATAGGTCTAATGCTAAAGCTATTTGGGATCATTTGGATACACTAAATGAGGGAGATTCCATAGTCAAAATTGCAAAACTTGAAAGCTTCAGGGTCAGGTATGGACATCTAAAAATGGAAAAAGATGAAAGGATTTCTACTATTATGAAAAGAGTAAATGAGATTGTTTTGGGTATTAAATGTTGTGGAGGAACCTTAAGTGAGGATGAAATTGTTTCAAAAGTTTTAAGAGGATTGCCACCAGCATATAAAGTGAAAGTCACTGCTATAAATGAGTTAAGAACAATGCCTAATACATCAGTAACTAGGGATACACTAATTGGAAAACTTTCAGCTTTTGAAATTGAAGAATTTGGTCTTGTTGCTACTATAAAGATAGATTTAGATTTTTAAGCATCAACATCATCTGCATCATCATTTGACAAATCTGATTGGAAAGGATTTTATGCAGGAGAACTTGAAGAAAGCAGGAAAGAAAATGAAGAACTTGAAGAACTTGAAGCACTATTTGCAAGGAAAATGCCTAAAGGTCCAGTTGGAAGTAAGTATGAAGGTAAAGCACCCTTTAAATGTTTTAATTGCAATAAGATTGGTCATATGGCTTCAAGATGCCCTGATAGACATGCTAGACTAAGAGAAGAAGCTAGAAGAACATACAAGCCTAACCCTGAATATTAGAGATATAGATTTAAGAAGAATAAAGACAAATCTTGCTACATTGCTGATGAAGGAGTGCCTAATGATTCTGATGAGGATCCGGTAGACAACGGATGGGTTTTTGTTGCTATAACAGAAGATCAACCGACACCTACTGCTCAACCGGTAGAACAGGCCTTGGCAGCTAAAGTTGAAGTAAAGGATGAGTGGATCATTGATTCAGGATGCTCACATCATATGACAGGAGACAAAGGTAAATTCTTGAACTTTCAAGAATACAATGGAGGCTTAGTGAGATTTGGAGATGACAAAGCTTGTTTGATCAAAGGTAAGGGTACAATATCTCTTGATGGTAAGTATAACACTGACAATGTTTACTATGTTGAAGGATTAAAGCATAATATTTTGAGTGTTGGTCAATTAGTTGAGAAAGGATTTTAGTTACAATTCAAAAATGGAAAATGCAAAATCATGAATAGAACTGGTTTGGAAATTGCAACTAGTAATCAGACTAGAGGTAATATCTTTCATTTGAATAACAGTGAAAAGACATACTTAATTGCACATATTGATGAAAGTTGGCTATGGCATAAGAGATTTTGTCATGTAAACTTTGATTGCATGATGAAAATCAGTACTATTAAGGCAGTTAGAGATTTACCTAAAATTGTCAAACCTCACAATACAATATGTAAGGAATGTCAATTTGGAAAACAAGTTAGAGCTAGCTTCAAAAGTATTCTAGAAAAATCCAATAATGCTCTTGATTTAATTCATACTGATTTATGTGGTCTAGCTAGAACTAAAAGCTTACAAGGTGATAGATATTTCATGCTAATCATTGATGACTATTCTAGAATGTGTTGGGTTACTTTTCTCAGAGAAAAATTAGAAGCACTTGGAAAGTTCAAACTGTTCAAAGCAATGGTAGAAAATGAAACCGGTAAGAAAATAAAATGTCTAAGATTAGATCAAGGAAGAGAATTTTACATCTAAGGAATTTAATACATTCTGTGAAGTAAATGGAATCAGAAGACAACTATCAGCACCTCAGACACCACAACAGAATGGAGTTGTTGAAAGGAAAAACAGAACTATCTTGGATGCAGCAAGAAGTATGTTATAAGAAGAAAACCTACCACATGTATATTAGAGAGAGGCAGTCAATACAATAGTCTATACATTCAACAAAGTTCACATCAAAGGTGAAACCGGTAAGACCCCTCATGAACTATGGTTTGGTATTACTCCTACTCTAAAATATTTCAAAATTTTTGGATGTAAATGTTATATCAGAAGAGATGAGTATATTGGAAAATTTGATCCTAGAAGTGATGAAGGAATATTTCTTGGTTATTCATCTAAGAGCAAGGCATATAGATGTTTTAACAAAAGATTGCAGAAAATTGTTGAGAGTACAAATGTGAAGATTGATGAACAATTCAGATGTGCTTCAAGGTATATAGACTCTGAACTGACAACAGAAATTTTGACAAATGAACCTACACTAAATCCACTGGTATAAAATAAAGATTCAGTTACACCGGTATCATCTAAAAATTCCACACTAACTGAAGAACAACGACAAACAAAGACACCCCAGTATGTAAGACTGAATCACTCTAAAGATCAGATGATTGGAAACAAGTACAAAGGAGTTATGCCAAGAGGAAGACTGACAAATGAAGAGGTATGTCTTATTTCTCAAATTGAACCATTATTTGTTAATGAGGCATGTGAAGATAAATTCTAGATTAAAGCAATGGAAGAAGAATTAGAACAAACTGAGAAGAATAACACTTGGACATTAGTTCCCCGGCCTAAAGATAAAAATGTAATTGGAACCAAATGGGTATTCAGAAACAAACTTAATGAAGATGGTAAGGTTATCGGAAATAAAGAAAGACTAGTGTGTAAGGGATATTCTCAGAAAGAAGGAATTGATTACAATGAAACCTTTGCACCGGTACCGAGAATTGAGGCAATCAGATTATTTTTGGCTTTTGCAGCACATAAGAACTACAAAGTATATCAAATGGATATTAAATGTGCATTTTTTAATGGAGATCTTGCAGAAGAAGTTTACATTGAACAACCTGATGGATTTTCTTTGACAGATAACAAAGATATGGTTTGCAGGTTAAGGAAAGCTTTGTATGGATTGAAGCAAGCTCCAAGAGCTTGGTATGCAAGATTGGATAAGTATCTTTTGAAGATTGGTTTCTCTAAAGGTAATGTAGACAATAATTTATATTATAAAGTGACTAATGATGACATCTTGGTTATAGAAGTATTTGTTGATGATATAATCTTTGGAGGAGAAGATGGATTATTGATGATATTTCTAATGAGATGTAGCAAGAATTTGAAATGTCAATGATTGGAGAAATAAAATTCTTCTTAGGATTGCAGATTTCACAGACTGATAAAGGTATATTCTTGAGTCAGTCCAAGTACTTAAAAGAGTTACTAAAGAAATTTGGGATGGAGAACTCTAAACTGGTAAGCACACCTATGACTACAAATGACAAATTATCACTAAGGGATGAATCTACACCTGTTAATCCAACTAGATACAAATCTATGATAGGAGGTTTACTGTATTTGACACAAATCAAACCTGATATTATGAATGCAGTATGTATTGTTTCAAGATTTCAAAGTAATCCTAGAGAAAATCATGAATTAGCAATGAAAAGGATTTTTCGGTACTTACAAGGCACTATAAATCTTGGATTATGGTATCCTAGAGATGAAAACTTTGAATTGTGTGCATACACAGATGCAAATTGGGTAGGAGATGTGGATGATAGAAAAAGCACCACTGGCAGAGCATTCTTTCTTGGAAACAGACTAGTTTCTTGGTTGAGTAAGAAACAAAGTTGTACATCTTTATCAACAGCAGAATCAGAATATGTTACAACAGCAACTAACTGTACACAGGTACTATGGCTTAAGTAGATGTTGAAAGACATAAAGGTAAAATGCAAGGAACCTATTACTATCTATTGTGATAACACTGCAGCAATTGATATATCTAAGAATCTGGTATTACATTCTAAAACCAAACATGTTTCTATCAAACTAAATTTTCTAAGGGAAAATGTCGAAGCAAAGGAAATAAAACTGGTTTATGTGAATACTAAAGAGTAGATTGTAGATATCTTTACTAAACCTTTGCCTAAGGAGACTTTTGAATATCTCAGAGACCAGCTTGGGGTCATACCCCCACCGGTAGAGACTTAGGAAGTTGATTATTGTCATCAACTGATAGAATTAACAGAGAAATCTTTTACTCCGGCTTTGATGGGAAGCTACTTCTCAGGGGGAGTAGTTGGTATACTAAATTGATTGGTATTTTGTATATGAACTTGGTTTTGTACTAACTTTGGCATTTGATGTCAAAGGGGGAGAGATTGATATGGAAAAACACAAGGAAAACACATGTTTCTCCTAGGGGGAGAGATTGTTTTTTGGGAGAGATTATTACTCTCTGTATCTAAATTTTGATTTCTGGTTATGATCTCTTTTTGGAGATTGTTGGTTTTTGGTATTTAGCATTTCTATTTTGGCACTTTGATGGTTTTTCCATCTTGTGTTGCCATCAATGCCAAAGGGGGAGATTGTTGGTATTTTGGTATGGTTTTGTCATTGATGTCAACACCTACTAAACACTTATCAACTCTGGCACTTTGGAGAATCAGCACCGGCAAGCAAATGACTCAGGCACAGTCACTGGTATCTAGTACACTGACAAGATATAATGATTATCGGCACTTGGAATGATATGGAAAACACTTGGTTATGTTGAAAAAATTATGTGGATAGTTTGTCATGGAATTTTGTTTATTGGTATATTAGAATTTGCATATTTGCTATTACCGGCAAATAGGTCTAGGTTACATCAGCAGGTTTATCTTTTCCAGATCAGCATGGCACACTATGGAGATGACTTATTATTGTTGTAAATGCATTATGCTGACATATTGAATCGGTTATTGCATCGGGTATTAATTGATATGTAAATTAATTTTATTGTAATATCTTGTAGAGTCGACCTACTAAAATTGGTCTTAGGGTATGGTATAAATGTAAGATCTTATTTGTAAGATCGAATGTGGAATGCAAAAAAGGATTGTGTGAAGGTATATGTGAGAATAAGAAGAGCTATACATGCAGAAATCATTTGAAGATTGAAGGAGGGTTTTTGTGAAGACAATTAGAACTACACCGGTACTGAATCCAGCATATGAAGATGTTATTTTGAGCAGTACATTCTTATTGGATTTAACCATCCAATTATAGTCAGTGTGACTCCCATTTTGTGTTTGAGCAGTGAGCTCTAGGCGCTTGGCCTTTCTGCATGTATAGACCCCATTTATGTACACTTACTATCTACAGTAGTATCATCTGATTGTGGGTAAGGTTTCCCACCATGGTTTTTCCCCTTACAGGGTTTCCACGTACAAATATTGGTGTTATGTGTTGTGGATGACTTTGTCCTTTTGTTTCATGCATTAATCCTTACCGATATTGCAAATTACTGTTAAAACTATCTACCGGCATATTAGATTGGTTTATCGGTATTAAGCATTAAATTGATTAAGTTGTTTTTGGTTTGAATTTATTAGACAACTGATTCACCCCCCTCTCAATTGTCTCCGGGACCTAACACTTACTAGCATGATTTCATATTGATTTTACTAATCTCCATTTTCATAGAGTTTCAATAGTGTTTTAAAGTTAAACTTGCCAAAAAATGATAGTTTTCATTCAATGTAAAGTTTTGCCTCTCTTAATTATTTTTAGAAAACAAATTATACCCTTTTGGAGAGGATTTTCTCCTATATTGAATCATATAATTTTCAAAAAATAATCAAAATCTTTTAGTTTTTTAAAAATTTTCCCATTAGCCTCATCTTTTTTTATAACAACCTACTCGCAATATTTTGAAAAAAAAAATTAAAACTAATCAATTTATATATATATATATATATATATATATATATATTTGCACTCTAATGTTTGTAAAAGGGTGTTTTTATTTATTTTTTATATCCAACTTGACAGAAGAAATATCTAGTTGAAGGGGAAAGTTATAGGAAATGTTGAGAACTAGTGAGGTAGTTGCCAACTGGACAGCCACATAAATTGTTCTGGGTCAAAAGATTTTGGGAGAAATTGTTTCTACAAAAATCCTTTCACTCAAAAATATGAAAGAAAATTTTGCACCAATCAAAAATTTATAAAGGAAAAAAAAATGAATTTGGGTTTTAGTTGAAACCCTTTCACTTGAAACCTTGTGGACCATGTATAGGCCACATTTTTTGGGGTGAAACTCATCTAAACAGAACTATTCCAGCCAAAAATAGTTCAACAAAAAACTATTTAGTTTTTGATTAAGGGAAAAATAGGTTTTGAAGGGACCCCGAAACCCTTTACATAAGAACCTTAAAAGATAAGTGCATTAAGAAACAAGACAGGGAAGGCTACAAAAAAGCTAGCAAAGTGCTGGGCAAAAGCCAACACAAAAGCCCAACACAACCAACAACATCCAGCCAAACTAGAAAACAGACAAATTACTTAATGTTTTTAAGGGCATTAGCCAATTTTCTGCTAATCCCTTGCATTTCTTTGATATTATCCCTAAGAATTGGGATTTCCTTGGAAGAGGCCAAGGAAATTGTTTTCATACTCACCCTAGTCCTTTTGGCTGCACCTCCAGGAGCACTATCCACATTCCCAGCCTCAATAGCATCATCATCAACATCAAGGTCCACAACAGGTTTGGAAGTGTTGGAGCCATCAAGGTATTTGGCAATTTCCTCCATATTCCTAGTCATAGAATTGAGGCTATCCGAAATCGTAATCAGGAAGTTCTTCATGGCTCTCTTTCCTTCCTCCATCTTGTTGATCTGAACTTCTAGATTCTCCACTTTTTTCATCCATAACCTTTTTCCACTTCTCCTGGTTACTTTTACCTTTATGTCCTTGCTCTTCCTATTGATTATCTATTTTTTCCATTTTATTAATTCTTTCATATACCCACCTATCAAAACCTAGATGAGCATCAGACTGGTTCTTGAGCTTATCCATAATAATCTCATCTCTACCTCTATCCTTTTCCCTGCTTGTATCCTCCTTATCCTTGTTCTCCTCAGTTTCCATTTCCCTTTCCTCCTTATTAATCTGGTCGTCCTTCTCCTCCATAGGCTGGTTGGTAAAATTACCAGTACTCACACTGTGGGTAGGGTTGTTCTAATCAGAATCATCCTATTCTCCTCCTTCCTCTTCCCCCACTTCCTCATCTTTCCAGCTCTCCTCCCCATCAGAATCATCAGTCTCCATCTCACTTCCTTCTTTTCCCATATCCTTGGGATCAACCTCCATATCCTTTTGTTTATCCATGTCCTCAACTTTTTTCTCCACAAAGGTTTTTTTAACCTTTTTACTCTGTTTTAGCTCATCCTTACTAGGCCCAGAGTCCTCAATTTTCCTCTTGCCTTTCCCCAACAACATCGACAACCTTTTTTTTCCTGAATTACCAAAATATTACAATGCTCATAAATGAGAAAAATAAGGCCATAATGTAGCACAAGAGAAGACGGGTTCTTATTGTGCTTGTTCAATGAGCACGACAGGGACTTGAAAAGGTAATAGGGAAGAGAAACCCTCTTCTCATGCCTAAAGTGATTCAGAAGCACAAAGTGATAGGTATGGACCTTAGTGAAATGACCCTCCATAGTGATATACTCCATAATGGCATTAAGAACACAACCCCAAAAATTTTCAATATTAGATGCATCATAATACCCCCCACACGCTTTGCCTAATTTTTCTCTCTCCTTATCTTTGCACAGAAAGAGCTTCACAACATTATTGGACACTTTCAGGTCCTTAAAGAAATTGAGACCAGAATGGGGCACACCTATGACCGTAGAGATGAGGTTCGTGTCCAACTTGAATTTTACACCATGAATTTTGAAGGAGCCATTTTTCCAGTTTTCAATCACTCTGGTAATGGCCAGGTTAACTCTGCTTTTTTCATAATCCATTAGTTTTTCCATGAAATGCATCATGAAACCCTTCTCCAGCTTTGTCCATATCTTAGGCATCTCCCACCATCTGGAAATATTATCAAGTTCCTCTCTTCTAAGATCACCTCCCATTTTTGAATTCGTTCTACAATTTCTCTGCTTCTGCAACTTCAGAGCAATCTTCCAAATGACACTCGGCTTTTTGAAAATACACATCCACAAAGCATGCAAATTTTTTATATATTCTTATTTAGCACTCTGCCCTTCTGACAAGCTATCATTACCTTTCTAAAGATTTGATGATTAATCATTAATACTACCATGATTAACGTACGATCCTTCTTTCCCCATAATTTTGTCCTTTCTAATGAGGTCTTTAATATTAAAATCAATATTATCTTCACCATTCTATATTATTTGATCTTCAGAAATAACGCCAAGGTTAGCAAGACTGCTCGCTATGGCATTTTTTTCCCTAAAAGCATGCTCAATAATAATTGATTTAAAGCTAGAAATAATTTCTCTAGCTTTAAAAATGATATTTTTGATAGACCATGAAGGATCAACTTCACCCTTAAGGCATTTAATAATATTAAGAGAATCTCCCTCCAGCCATAGATTATTATGATTGAGATTTTTACTATAATCAATGTATTTAGGGTTGCCGAGGCTTCAACATAATGACTAGTTTGGTTACCCAAAGGGCTAGCAAAATTCTTGACAATTCCCCCATAACTAGCATTGCCAAGATTTCCCTTAGAGGCCCCATAAAAATTAACCTTGATCCATCCTTGGGAAGGAAAGCACCAGAAAAGACCATCTCTTCCTTTATCCTTGTTGTTTCTACTATTGGAAAGGTTCCATCTTTCATTAAAGTCTTCTTTAGCAGATAAACCAGTATCAATTCCATATAAGTATTCATGGATCCCTCTATAGATTTTACCCACCACCACTTCAGGGTTCACACTTTTTCCCCTAAAAATCATGTTGTTACACTCCTTCGATATGTTCTAGGTGACAATAGGGAGAATAAGTTTCCAAATCTCAACATTCTTAGAATTAGAACTAGGGTAATACCATTGCTGCTAGAACTCTTCCAGAGAGTTTGGGAAAATCGAGCTCAACTTCCACTTACTAAGAATAATATTCCAAATATCCTGACTGAAATTGCACTGGTAGAGGATATGGCAGGCAGACTCCTCCTCCCTACAACAAAGAGAGCACCTGTTAGGAAAAACAAATCCATGCTTATGGAGATCACCAAGGGTTAGCACCTTATTTTGGATAAAAATCCAAAAGAAGATATTAATTTTGGGAATCAACTTCTTTATCCACACTTTTGCCCACAAAGGGTTCTCTTCCAAAACTTTGTAATGGATAGAAACCACTGAAGACACATAATATTTCCCATCAGAAGTTTCCTTCCAAATCAAACAATCCTCAGAATGCTCCATAAAGATTTTGGAAGAAAGCAAGGTCTCCAAAAATTTTAATCCCAGACAAGACTGGCTAAACTCAACCCACTTCCCATTTCTCAAATAGTCCCTAACAACAAGGTCTCCATACTTGCTTTTAAACTAGTCTTTCCATTCATTAAGAATGGGGATTTCCTCCAACGGTTTATCCATTAGCCATATGTCATCCCAGAATCTAATAATTCTCCCATTCCCCAGTTTCCGCTTTCTTCCAATAGTAGCCCAAACTTTGGTCATTTGAACAGTGTTCCAAATTGCAGAACCTTCCACAAGAAAGGATTTATCCATAAATTCTTCCTCAGACGGTTGCATGTGAAAGTATTTCTTTTTCCAAATGGATTTACATTCCCTTTCCTCCCCTTTCATTCTCAAAATTTTTTCAGCTAACAAGGCATTATTCATAATCATAATGTTCCTTATTCCCAGACCCCCCAAAGCCTTAGGAGTGCAAATGTTATTCTAGACAATAAGGGTGATTATATTTTTTTCTTTCACTCCCGACCATAAGAATTTTTTTTGAATTCTTTCAATGGCCTTAGCAAACTTCTTGGGGATTTTAAACAGACTAAGGGCATATATAGGCAAATTTTGAAGGGTAGCCTTAAGCATCGTCACCTTACCCACTTGGATGAGGAGGGTTCCCTTCCACCCATCTAGTTTGGAATTGAATCTATCAACGAGCTTCATCCAGAAATTCTCTGAAGGATTTAAGCACAGAGGGAGACCCAAATAAGTAGAAGGAAACTCAACAATTTTACATCCAAGGATCCTTTCAATCCTTCTTTTTCTATCTATAGGGGTATTGATGAAGAACAAAGAACTCTTATCCCAATTTATTTCTTTGATCAGAAGCAGCTTCATAGGAATCCATAACACTCTTCATATTTCTCGCTTCTCTTATGGTAGCTTCTCCCATGGTAATAGAGTCATCAACAAACTGGTCATGAGTATAGGTTAAGTTGGACGAGGAAGGCTTAAGACCTTTGAGTTTTCCTTCCTCCACACTTTTCATAATAAATCTACCCAAACTTTTTGCTAGGATAGTAAACAAAATAGGAGAGATAGGATCCCCCCGTATCACCTTTTCCCCAAACCCAAAATCTTTCATAATTCTTAAAAGGAATTGCCAATTCATTCTATCATAGGCCTTGGACATGTCCAGCTTAAGAAAAAAGCCCTATTTTTTTGCTACAGTTAAAGAATGAATATTCTCATGCACTGAAATGATGGAATCCAGAATCTGTCTACCAGGGACAAAACCATTTTGTTGAGCCCAAATAATGTAGGGGAGGATATCCAACATTATAGAAGTGGGCACCTTAGATATTATCTTTTAAATAGAGTTACAAAAACTGATAGGTATAAACTTATTGAGAGAATCAGCTCCATGGATCTTAGGAATAAGGACGATAAAGGTAGCATTGAGTTCTTTTAGAAGCCACCTAGATCCAAAGAATTTTGTAACTCCATTACAAATATCAATCTCCACAATATGCCAAAATGTTTGAAAGAAGAACATAGGGAATCCATTCGGACCAGGAGACTTGTCTCCAAGAAAGAAAAACAAAACCTTTTTGATCTCCTAATTCGAAGGGATCTAGGAGAGATTTTTGTTGTCATCCTCATTTAAAATGGGAGGGATAGCTTGAGCCAGAAGGTCTTGATTTCTGATATCCAGAGAGTCCACACCTCCCAAAAGATTACTAAATAAATCCACAGCTTCCTTTCTTATTTCATTTTCATCCAACAAAATCCCCCTATTGCTGGATAAACTAGATATCTTGTTGGTCGCCCTATGCTTGAGAGCAGTCACATGGAAAAACTGGGTGTTTTTATCACCTTCCTTAAAATACAATGCTCTTGATCTTTGTCTCCAAAAAGTTTCTTTATTACAGATTGATGCTTTGAAAAATGGAAGGATTAGTTAGGATAACCAAACACAAACAACAAACAAGAAACCAATTGTTAATGTTATAAATCACAAGCAAAACACTTTCCTAAGTAAGCATATCAAGAAAGACACTACAAAATAGATAGAAAGCTTAATAAATCTAAGAAATGCTACTAAACACCTCCAAATGCTCTCTACCATGTTGGTAGCTTCTTCTTCCTTGTTCCTCTCCTCTCCAAGTTCCAAATAACTATAGCTCTAAATAGCTTTTTGCACTATGGATGCCTTATGGAAGTTCAAGATTGAATATGATTAATCTATTCTATGCCAATGTAAACAAAAGCTAAAATGAGATGTTATTTAGTTAGCTAGTGTTGATTTTAAGCCAAAAGAGGGAATGTAAATGATTTATGCTAAATGCTCTCTATCTAAAAATGACTATAAGGTAAATGCATTTTCAGGATCTGGATTATGAAGAAATGGGCTCTATTTATAGGAAAAATGGAGCAATGGATGGTTGAGATTGAGTAATCTCAACAAGGGTCAGGATTGAATGGTTTAAGATCCATGTGAGGACTTTCAACCCAATCCCAGGATCACAAGTATCAACATGAGATGGGTTGAGAGGAGAGGAAATAAGCATTAAATGCTTGAAATGACCTGAGGGTTAACCTGGGAGGTAAGGTTAAGGTTGAGTTGAATGGATAAATTCATTATTCAAGGAATAATACTTTTTTCCAATGGATAACTCTTGTGCAAGAGTTAGTGAGGATAACCATGGTCAAAGCAATAAATTCTTGAGGAGACATATGGGTTACATGAGGGTTGAGTTAGGGGTCAAAGTCCCTAACCATGGGTGCAAGTGGATTTAACCATAAATGGTCATGTAAGAGCCATTAGTGGTTTAGAAGACTTTAGAGGTTAGCTTGTTGAACACATCAAGCCTTAAATGCTTTTAAAAGACTTTGGAGTCTTTGAGAAGTGAGTCCAAGTTTCTTAGGAATGTGACAATAATTAGGGGATGGATTAGGATAATTAGGAAGGGGTTAGAAGAATCTAGACAGGGATTAGGATTGCAAGTGGGTTTGGTGAGTGAGGGAAAACAAGATTTTTATTAAAACAAAATTCATTTATTTCAATAAATAGGTGCAACTTGCATTTTAAGGAGAATGCAAGTGGAGGGGATTTAGTGATTTAAATAAATGTTTTATTTAATTTATTTAAAAAAGGAAAGGGGGTTAAATGAAATTGTAGACATCTAAAAATGGTCAACGCTTCTGGAGTCATACTTTAACATTTGCGCATTGCCTTATTTTAGGGTTCTTGCATCGCATTAACATTTCTTCTATGTTGCACACTTGGTCTTTATCATTTGCAAGCATAGAGTCATTCTTCTGCATTACTCATTTTTCTTGCTTTCGAATTAGGTCTTGTCGATAGCAAATCTTTAGTCATGATTTTGGTCGATCTTATCCTGTCTCATCATGGTGCGTGCTCATTTATCATCATTTTGGACATCGTCAATCCTAATCGATGATAGAATTAGGGTTTTGTCCTCTTGTCAATATTTCAATCATCTTTAGCTTGTTAGTAATCATTTACGATTATCAACTTGTCAGCCTCGTCATTTTGCGATCGATTTGTCATCGATCCTTGTCCTTGTCAGCCTTGTCATTTTGCGATCGATTCATCATCAATCCTTGTCCTTGTCAATCTTGTCATTTTGTGATCGATTCGTCATCGATCCTTGTCCTTTTCAATCATGTCAATTTGGATCGATTAGTCATTGTTCCTCGTCAATTGGCGCTTATCAATTTGATCTCCTTGTCAATCTTGGTCAATTTGTCATTGATTTTTGTCAACCAATCTCAATCATTTATCAACATTGGTCCTTTGTCAATCGGAATCATGATCATACCTACATTAATTTCTTGTTGTCTTGACCTAATTCTTTTTCCTCTTATTTCTAAGGTTTTATGATTTATTCATTTAAACCTTTTCTTCTTCTTTATGGGTTAAATAAATCTATTTATTTAGTCCTAGGTCTCTTTCATGAATTAATTAATGGATGAAAACCTATTAATTAATTCACCTAATTTCTATTTCATCTTTTTCCTCGATTTTCTAATTTGCTAATTTCTCCTAATTTCTAATTTCTATTTCTATTTCAATCTTGTCATTTTTTGTCATGCATTTTGCATAGCAACTTGTCATAATTTGTCATACTCCTTGCATAGCAAATTGTCATTTGTCATAATGTTGCCATTCTTGATTTGAATTTCCTTTCAAATCTCTTCATGCTAATCTTGTCCTCTCTCCAATTTGTCTATAAATTGGATGAGTTTCTTCAATCAATTAAAAAATCAATCAATCACATTTTCGAGTAACCTTATGCTACGAATTTCATCTCTCAACAACTTGCTTTCCACATGCATTTTGCACTTGTAGGTGAGATCCACATCAAATTTGAAGGTGAAAGAAGAACAATGGAGCCACATGAAGGAGATATCTGCGTCGGTTTGCTTCAATTTCATTCAATTTGAATATCTTGTCTTTATGTCTTCATTGATTGGATTATGATTGCTTTCATTGCAGTTTTAGGTTTTGTGATTGCCCTAATTGCTATTGTTTTGATGATTTTCAATTTCCTGATCTACAAAAATAAATAGGATTTATTCATTCAATTGATTGTGAATTTAGTTTAATGAATTAATTAAAATAAATTAAATAATTTATTTAATTAATAGGAGAATGTTTGAAGATGAATTAATTATATGTTAATTTAATTAACTGATGGCTAGTGGGTTTTTAATCAAATAAATATCAAATATTCATTTAATTAAACTGGACAGATTTATGTGACTACATTTGGCCCTCTTTGAGACGGTGTAGTTTATCGCATCTTTTCAAAGAAAGAAAAATAGGTGTGAAGAAATATGCCCCATAAAATGTTAATTTAATGGGTGGTATGCCCCCTCGAGAGATGGGCCGAAAATTTTGAAAAATCTGGCGATCTCTCAAAAAAGAATGAAAATTGGCGGGGAGATAGAAGAGAAGAATTTACCAATACTAGTGAAAGAATGGAAGAAATCATAGATAAAATGGAGAAATGGGAGGTGCTGGAAGTTCACGGGAACCACAGCAGTGAGCGGGGTAAAATTAGGTTTAGGGTAAAGGGTATATATGGGGGTGAAGGGGTAAAAATAGGGTCATTTGTATTAATCTCCATAGTGATTTCAGAGCTCTGATAGTGACCTTGTTGAAAGAGCGAGCAACAGTCAAGATGCTGGTACCGATAGAAAATCATCGGCTAGAGCGAGTTCATCGATTCCAGCGGCTAGATGACTATGAACCAATGGTATGGAAATTTAAAAAAAAAAATTTCATACAGTTTTGATGTTGTTTTTGTCATGTCCAAGTTGAGTCAAAAAAATAGTGCTAAAACTATGTTTTGGTGTTGTTGTCAATTAAACTAGCACTATTGTTCCACTATAGCACCATTGCATAATGGTTTTAGCGCTTTTGCAATTTGTAGCGCATTTGCATAGTTGTTTTAGTTCTAATGAAGTTTGAGCGCTATTGTGTCCTTGTAGCACTATTGGTTTGAAATGGCGCTATTGTGTGGTTGGTCTAGCACTATTGTTTGTTTAGCGCTAATGTGTAGTTGTTCTAGTGTGATTGTCAACATAGTAGCGCTATTGTTTAGCAGAGTAGCATTTTTGTTAGGAAAAATAGATGCCCCAGTGTTTAGAAAAAGAATCTCCTAATGCCAATGATGGATGGATGGAGAGGTTAGTTGTTTTGAACTATAGCAGCCCTATTGAGACTTAGGTCATTAGGATAAATGCCTGATGTAGTCTAGGTGTGCCATGATTGCTTACCTATTAAGACCCGAAGATACTTGATCAAAGTATCTGTTGATAGTCTAGGTTTAAACTTAAGAAAGTTTGAAACAAAACAACTAATGATGATGATGGTTGATGTGTGTGTGTAGGAGGAGCTTTGCATCTTACAGATGCGGGAGAGCAATCTAGCCACACAGGTGTTGTGAGATCAATTGATAGAGGTTGAGGTTGATTGCATTGCAGTGACAGGCCTATATGATGTGATGTATATGCCCATGATTCAGATGAATCATGGTTGGATGACAATATTGGTAGAGCGGTGCCACAGTGAGACGTGTACATTTCACCTAGCATAGGGGGAGATGATTGTGACACTAGAGGATGTGTGGCATATCTTGCATATTCCTATTCAAGGAGAACTAGTGACATATGACTGAGCTTGGGGGACCCCAGCAGTGTAGTGATTTTTTGATGAGGATGTGTTTATTCATGATGGCTCGATAGCATGGGAGGATATAGCCACCTTATATGAGCCACTAGCTATTTTATCAAGTATTGTTGGAGGCCTGCTATGCCCAGATTGATGATCTCATGGATTGGTCGTGGGTTGGGGCTAGGTAATAGAGCAGATGATGACTGAGGGGACCCGCTTTGCATGGGGGTCATGCATTCTATCACACTTATATCGAGAACTGCATGAGGTAGTATATCGAGAGGTGATCTCACTAGGAGTGGGGATCACTCTACTATATATCTAGGCGTGGGAGCACCTACCTCTGACCCGACCGGTGAGTCTAAGATTTAAGGTAGTGGATTAGCCCTATGTATATATGTATGGTGGTATGATGAGTTAGCCCCACCTGGGGAAGTTAGAGTGATGGCAATGGGCACTCGACGATTTGGATACAGTGATCTGGAGGCCTTATATTGAGTGCGAGCCCTAGGAGGATGATGCAGAGGCCTTGCCTTATGTATTTATGACATGGTACTTGATTGGTATGACAACCTACAATATGGAGAGACAGGTACCTGGTAGAGTGTTAAGATAGTTTGGATGGAGGCAGGGGTTGCCGAGTGGGTCTGGAGAGTATGCACGGGTGGTACGAGAGAGGAACCTGTGAGGGCCAGTATTACCTTATGATCAGGCTTTAGCAGAGTTTTGGAATCTATAGGCGAGACCATGGAAGATTAGGCCAGGGGTAGTAGATGCAGGTGTTACTAATTAGTACATGTAGTATATTGCAGCACATCCTATTCCACGCATATTAGATCCAACAGAGTTGATTCCATCCTTTGAGGAGGAGAGGAGACAAATATGGAGGAGGAGAGAAGGTCGTGAAGTGGTAGTAGGAGGATGAGGGAGAGGTGATGGAGGAGGAAGGGATGGAGGAGGAGGAGGTGGGGGTGGTGGATTTGGAGGGGGTGGGGGATTTGGAGGTGGAGGTGGTGGAGGTGGACGGTTATAGCGAAGAGGGAGAGGCGGGAAGCCATTACGACTGTCATAGGGACCTTTGATGTAGGGAGGAGTGAGATTAGGTGGCAGGGATATGGGGGAGGGGGAGGCACCTATGGATATGGGAGAGGGAGCCACAAGAAAGAGGAGAGGGAGCTACTGGAGAGGCACCTATGGATATGGGGGAGGGAGGAGGAGATCTGCGGGATCATATGATATTATTTTTGTAGACGTGGCTAGAGGATATGGAGGCAGAGGTTGCAGCTAGAGATGTTCAGCTATTTGCATGGGAGTCAGAGTTGACTGTAGTGCTGCGGGAGAGAGATCAGGTAGTTGATAGGGTGATCCAGCTACAAAAGAGAGTTCGGGCCTTGGAGGGAGTACAAGGACATGGGCCATCGACTGATTCACTAGCGAGAGAGTTACGGAGGGCAGGTGTAGAGGTTGATTATTGGCGGGGTCTATATGAGCATGCAGTGCCATCTAGTTGGCGGGCACTGAGCTATTCACAAATGTGTCAGGAGAGATTAGAGTAGTATCAGAGTATATAGAGCAGTGGTGGTGTGATGGGTCCTCCACGACGAGGTAGTGTAGGTGGTGCAAGGGGTAGTTGGGGAGTAGGTGGTGATGGTGGTGATGGCGGTGCAACATTTGGCCAGAGTGGCATTTGAGAGAGCATTTATGTATGTTATTACATTATCATTTTGGACTGTGTCTTGGATGGCTCTTGGTAGCTGATTTTTTGACATCATTGTACTCTGATACATGTATGTTTTTTGCGAGATGATATGATATGATATATGAGGAGATCTCATATTTTGTGATGATATGCATGTTGATGATATGTATGGATTTATGCAAGATGATGATCCATGATTTTATTCTTAGATGGATATTTGTACTTGTTATATGTAGGTGTTGATGAGATGATACCTATATGCATGTTATGTTTGATTTTTATGATGTCTATATGCATGTTTATGAATGTGATACTAACATGTGGATGCAAGTTTATATGTGTATGATGTGTTGATGAAATGTTTTATGTATGTAATGCCATGATGATGATGTATGCATAATGAAATGATACTAATGATGATATAGATAGTACTTGTGTTTTATGTTGATGAGATGATGATATGCAGTGATGTTTGACATGTTGAAATGCAATGAATGAAATGATTTATGTAAATGCATCTAGATGGTTAAAATGAATGCAATATGGATAAACAAATGTAAAGTACAAATGTTTATGTGATGATATTTAAATGAATGCGTGTGTAAAATGTATACACCAATGTTTGAGACAAATGGTTTTTGTTATGATCTAAATGTTGATAAAATATGATTAAGTGAAATGATAATGTGATGATAATGCAACTCATGGGTAACGAACAACTGCACCTTAATGCAATTTAAAAGGATAATGAATGCATTTTAATGAATCCTAAATGAAATCTTTGTAAGATGAAATGAATAGGAATATACTGGATGGATAGATGAATGTACTTAACTAATGGATAGATAAATAAATGTATGTAACTAAGGAAATCTAATTAAATGCATGGTAATCAAATGTAAATGATGGTGAATGATAATGTGAAATAAATGTATAGTAATGGCTAATAAATGGTAGTAAATGCAATGATGAGAAATTTATACAAATGAATCTAAATGTCGTGATTTTTGCAATGATGAAATGATGTAATGATACTAATGCAAGCCCATGAGAATGATTTTTTATGTATGCAAATGCAACTAAATGATATTAAATGCTCTTTAATTAATATTTAAGAATGAAGTTAATAAAACCTATATGCACATACATGATAATGAACTAGGTTTATTCAAATGCAACTAAATGTAATGAAATGATGATGCGATGTGCTCATGATAGATAAATGCAAGGTTGTTTAGACTTTGCATGATGCACTGATGATGTATCAAAGAACTCTATCATAATTGTATCCAAGACCAATTTGTTTTTCAAATAACTTCTCATATTAAAAACTTGTTCACACTTACATACAAAACCATGAATATGAATAATGAATGATTAAATGGATGGGTGATATGCAATGGAATGCAATATAAATAGATGAGATGAAATGATGATCCATAGTGCTTTATTTTCATCATTGAGCATGGTGGTATCAATCTTGGACGAGGCAGTAGGAACCAAGGATGGAGCATTGTACCTGCAAACAAGCAGCATAAATAAAGAATAAAGAATATGGACCCTCCATAATGGTTCATGCTCATATGGTCGAGGTATACGCTATAGTCAGCAAGACATAGTGATTCATGACTGTATTTTGCATAAGATCATGTAGCTTAGTGAACTTCCCATGTAGACACCATTAGTAGATGCCCCAAAACTTCATTGGAATAATTCGCAAAAGATACACAAACAAAAACGATACTTAGGAACCATCCTGGCTACTCTAATCACTTGTGGATATCCTGGAGTAGCGTAGGAACCTGATATAAATGAATAAATAACTTATCAAACCGACCAAGTACTTGATAGCTTAAACAAAATTTGCTTGTCAAAGAAAATGTTATCTTGTCATTGTTTTCGTAAGGAAGGATGCATTCGTGTTAAGACAATTTGCACGTTGATGTTGATTGTTTGGTTGATTTGATAAGTGGTCATCATTGGAGTATTTCAAAATGTTTGTTTGGTATCTTCTTGGATGCATATGTACAAAGCGTTGCCATATTTTTAATTGATTTTTGATGTTTTCTGATGTTGTTTTGGATTTTGTGAGTGTTTTTGAATGTTTTTGTGAGATAGTTTTGAATGTTTTTGGTATTTTGCGAGATAGTTTTGAATGAAGAACCCAATGAATCACAAGTAATGTAGAATCTACTTCCATCAATAGGTTAAGGACATTGCCCCCAGTTTAGACATGACTATGAAAAAGTGGGATACAAGACACATGAAGTACTATTCTTGACTGCAGATCAATAACAAGCCATGGTTTTGACTGATGGATGAGTGGATGCAATGAATTTGATCGCAACAAGTTTGAAAGACAATGGAGACATAGCCTTTACGAGTGGCACCTATTTGCCAATTTTTCACCATCCGCACTTACCTAAGGTGCCACCGGAGTGGTTGTTCACCATTTGGATGCATGATTTGTCTTTACTATTTTGATTTTTTTGTATTTTCTTCAAGACATTTATCTGAATGTTTTTGGTGTTTTTCTGATATGTATGGGAGCCTGATGCTCTATACAACTTATGTATAAAACCATTTGAGGTGCATGTTGTTGATCGGATCTACTAGCGGTTCTCCTTCTGAAGTAGCCAACTGATATGCCCCGAACCCAAATACAGCAGTGATATCATATGGACCCAGCCAGTTTGATTCAAACTTTCCCTGATGTTCTCTGTTTGGTTGGTTATGAGGATTCTCTCGAAGAACAAGACCTACCTCAAATGTACAAGGTCTAACTCGATGATTATAGCTTCTTCTCATGCACTGCTAATAGGCTTTGAGGTGGTTGTATGCAACTTGTCATTTCTCATCAAGTAGTTCTAAGTCTTGAAGACGTGATACTCTGTATGTTTCATCATCTATCAGATTATGCAAGGAAACCCGTAGAGATGGTATCTCGACCTCAATAGGTAAGATAGCTTTTTCTCCATAGACTAGTGAGTAGGGAGTTACGCCTGTAGGGGTTCGAATGCTAGTTCGATTCGCCCATAGTGCTAGATTTAATTGAACATGCCAATCATGACTGACATCATTGAGTGTCTTCTTGAGGATTCTCAATATGTTCTTGTTTGATGCTTTGGTCTGACCATTTCCTTGTGGGTAATAGGGCATGGAAAAGTAGTGTTGGATATGAAACTTCTCACAGAGCTCACGGACATCCTGATTTTTGAAAGGAAGCCCATTATCTGTGATGATGGACATGGGTACACCATATTGACAGATGATGTAATTAAGGATGAATGAGCCCATCTGCTTGCTGGTGACTTGGGTAAGTGGAACAACTTTGATCCACTTTGTGAAGTATTCGGTGGTGGTAATAATAAATTTGTGGCCATTGGATGAAGATGGATGGATTTTACCCACAAGGTCAAGTCCCCATTGACAAAAAGGCCATGGTGTTGTGATTGGTTGCAATTCCTGTGCTAGTGCATGTATCAGGTCTCCATGAACTTGGAATTTCTTGCATTTTCTGATAAAATAGTAGGAGTCTTTTTCCATAGACGGCCAATAGTATCCAACTCCTATGATCTTCTTTTCTAAGGATGGACCACTTGCGTGAGTCCCACAAATTCCTTCATGCACCTCTTCCAAGGCCTTTGTTATCTCATCCTATTCCAGACATTGAAGGGGAGTACCATCAAAACTACGTCAGTATAGGGTTTCAACAATGATGGTATATCGAGCAATTTGGTGAATGAAGGTTTTATGTTGGTTATTCGATTGGTTAGGAGGAAGTGTATGATCACGTAGGTAGGTGTAGAACTCACTGTACCATAGGGATTTGGAACTGATAAGGCAATATATCATCTCAGATTTGGGGA
Source organism: Cryptomeria japonica (assembly GCF_030272615.1). Lineage (NCBI taxonomy): Eukaryota > Viridiplantae > Streptophyta > Pinopsida > Cupressales > Cupressaceae > Cryptomeria > Cryptomeria japonica. The sequence continues at coordinate 411,887,827 of NC_081409.1, read as the reverse complement.
TATCATAAGTGGGAATCCAAAGCTGTTCTACCAAGAACTCATAGCATGTTGAATTCTGTGGAAGATCTAGGAGAGATGTAATGGTAGCCATAGCATCAGTAGCTTGATTCTGATCTCTGGGTATCTGTTCTAAGGTGATAGTAGTAAATGATGTCTTTAATTTGTCCACCATTTTCTTGTACGACATGAGTTTATCATCCTTGGTCTGATATTGATCGATTACTTGTCGGATGACCAGTTGGGAGTCGCCATATACCTGTAGATCTTTTAATTTCCATTGTATGGCTATTCTGAGTCCTGCGATCAAGGCTTCATATTCTGCTATGTTGTTTGTGCATGGAAATGTGAGCTTGTAAGACTTCGGGATGCTGTCATCTTGAGGTGTGATAAACAGAATGCCTGCCCCTGAGACATGCCTAGTGTATGAACTATCAAAGTATAGTTTCCATGGTGGTGTTGTTGTGATCATGAATATATCTTCATCTAGAAAATTGGAAATGAGAGGATTATTGCCTATGAGAGGTACATCATCCAACTGATCTGCAATAAGTTGACCTTTGATAGCCTTACAGTCCACATAATCGATGTCAAATTCACTTAGAATCATCACCCATTTGGCCATGCAGCCAGTCAATGCTTCTTTGCTGAGTAAGTACTTTAGTGGATCGATCTTTGCAATGAGTTGTACTTTATGTTTTAATAGGTAGTGCCTCAGTTTAGTGGCTGCCAAGATTACTGCTAGGCAAGCTCGCTCAATAGGGGTGTAATTGAGTTCATAGCCAACCAATGTGCAAGAAATGTAGTATACGACACACTCTTTCCCTTCTACATTATATTGTGCTAGTAGTACACCCAATGCTATATTTGTTGCTGAAATATAGAGCAATAGAGGTCTACTTGAATATGGTGGGATCAACAATGGTGTATTCATGAGATAGTCTTTAAGCATCTGGTATCCTATTGAAAGCAAATGTTTTTGCATAACAGGTTTGTAAAGGGGTGACACTTATCTACCAATTGTGCAATGAACCTTCAGATGGATTGTAGCCACCCTTGGAGTGCCCTTAGCTGACTGATATTCTTTGGAGGTGGCATGTCCATGATTGCTTTGACCTTTGCAGGATCGACCTCAATACCTTTGCTTGAGACAATGTATCCTAGAAGCTTCCTTGAGGTTACTCCAAAGACACATTTCTTTGGGTTGAGTCGAACATGATATTATTCTAGTATATCAAATATTTTCTCTAATATTTCCAGATGACCTTCTCTGGTTAGTGATTTTGCTAGTAAGTCATCAACATAATCTTCCATTATGGTATGCATCAGATCATGAAATATGGTGGTCATTTCTCTTTGATAGGTCACTCCTGCATTCTTTAGACCAAAAGGCATTACATTCCAATAGTATTTTCCCCATGGACATGTGAAGGTCATTTTATGTTGATCCTCTGGTGCGATCTTTATTTGGTTGTACCCTGAAAAGCCATCCATGAGAGAAAGCATGGCATGTCCTGCTGTTAGGTCTATGATTATGTTGATGTTTGGTAGGGGAAGTCATCTTTAGGACATGCCTTGTTTAGATCTCTGAAGTTAGTATAGATACAGATGCCCCCATTGGGTTTGTCGATAGGCACAATGTTGGATATCTAATCTGCATAATCAATTGGTCTAATAAAACCAACATCCAAAAGTTTCTTAAGTTCTGCTTTGACTAGTACTGCAATTTGGGGGTGCATCTTGCAAAGCTTCTGTTTTACTAGTATAGCTCCTTCTGCTATGGTGAGGTGATGCATGACTAAATCAGGATCAAGACTAGGCATGTCTGCATATGACCATGCAAAATTGATCTGATGCTTTTGGAAGAATTCAACAAACTTAGGCTTTTCCTCTAGAGTTAAAAGAGATGCCAGATGTATGTGGTGAGGAGTTTCATGAGTCCCCACGTTGTATTCTTTTGTCTCTTCAATAAGGATTTTTTATCATTCCTATTATGTACTAGAGGGGAGAATATTAAACCCTTCATCCTCAAGCACCTCAGAGAGGTTTTCACCATTGGATACGCTCCTTCTTTTTTACTTTGGTGGGATCAAACAGTGCCACTATATGGTTTTCACTGGAAGATCCATGTTTTATTGTAATATTTTTGCAGCTGAAAGGTTTGGCATCCACCCCAAAGTATGCTATGCTATTTAGTTCAATGGCAAATCCATCTTTGTGATCCCCACTTGGTATGTTATCCTATAGTTCCAAAAATTCAATGATCACCTCATCCATTTTGGAAGTGGTCAAGGCATGAGGGATTAGATTGGTTCCATTCGATGAGTTCGGGATGGATAATGGGCATTACCTCATTGATTAGGTTAAGTTCATAAGATGTATCAGTGAGGGTTAAGATGTTGTGGTGAAAGTTGTTGATGGTACTCTCCCTGTTAGAATCAAGCATAGGATGTGACGTAGGGTCTGTGGAAGATGTTTCCAGTTCAGGAACCCAAGAGGTTTTAATCTACGCTTCTCCATAAACATGGATTTCTTTGTGAGGTGGAGGGGGTGATATGTCTTCCTCATTTGAAGTATTGAGATGTACTGAATCAAATTCCCACTCATGTGAGTCGGTCTCTGAGTCGCTTTCCAGTATCTGATTACTATACCATACCAGGATATCTTTTGAGTTAAATACCATAGGTGTGATCGATTGATGCACCCTTGTAGATGAAATGATTGGTGCTACAAGAAGGTTTATTGGAATCAGTGAATCCGATATGGGAAGTATCATCTGTTATGATTCCCATAGATACTAAGAGGGGGGGGTGAATTTGTATCTAACCGGTATATTAAATTTCTTAACTTAAAACATGTAGAACATATTAGAATAGTGTACCAGTAAGCAGAAAATAATGCAATAAATAGAGATAGAAACAACCACATGAAAAACACACCATAACACAAGGATTTAATGAGGAAACTCAGTGTGGGAAAAACCTAGGTGGGATTTGTGACCCATAATATTCACTTACTGGACAACAAGAGAATATTAGTACTACAAGAGGGACCTGCACATGTAGGAAGGCCAATTTCCTAGAGCTCACTACTCAAATACAAAATAGGAAGTCTCACTGACTTACAAAATGGATTATATAAATACAGTGTCTTGTATTGCTTCAAAGTATCATCTATCATGCCAGATCTAGTACCGGTTTCTGCTCTACTTCTTACATAAACCCTTAACCTATAATTCGCATAATAGGTCTGCCTTATTTTGCCTAATTACATTCCTCTTACTTACACAAAATGTTCTACAATGATCTCTCTTATATAAGAGTCATTTTACAGCTTGCCAAGTCGGCTTACAATGATTTTACAAATAATAAACAAAATATATTACAACAAAAATCCTGTCAGCCTCTGTGCCGGTATGCTTCCTTTCACTGCCAGTGCTGATGATCTGAGTGCCGGTGTAGAGTCTGATCTTGCTAGTGCCAGTGGAATGCCTTGCTGGTGCCATAGGATTATAAGGTTGCCATCAATGAAAAAACCTTCAATCACCTACAATGTCTCATTGGAGTGTGCATATGCCAACAATCTCCCCCTTTGGCATTGATGGCAACACTCATGAGAAAATTTCAAAAGTGTATCCAAAACTTGTTTCCAAAAATGTGTACCAAAAATATGTGAGCTCCCCTTGAGCAGATAAGTCTTTTGCAGATTATTTTCTCATACTACTACTCCCCCTTTGGCATCAATGACAAAGGTTGTCAAGGTGTCAATAGAGTTGTAGTTTTTCTGTCTCAACCTTGTAACTGGGTGGTTATAATTTAAAAAAAATCCGCCAAAACCAAATTTATGCTTTCCATAAATTTCTTACTATCTTTTATTGTTGCCTCTATTCTTTGAACTATACCGGTGAGGTGCTGGATATGCTCTATCGGTGTTTTCTATCCTTTTACTAATGCCTTAGATATTTCCTTCCTCAAGGATGCTAGATAGTCCAGTCTTGGACTCAGTCTTAGTCTCAGATTTTTAGCCTTGTTTATTATTCTCTCCTTTTCTCTTTCTAGATTCAGTAATTCTTCCTCAAAACTAGTTATCTTTTGCTCAAAAACTGATAATGTATCAGGTGAATTAACAAAATTATCAACAAGTTTATTTATTTCTTCTTATACCTTGCTCATTTTCTTATCTATGTCAACTATTAAAAAGTTTGTCTTGCAAGTATCTTTGTACAGAGTTTTAAATTCCTTCAATGAGTTGCATAGTTCTGGTAGAAGTGTGTCAAATTCCCTAGTACACTTCTTTATTTGATCCTCAAAGAATTTTTTTTTTTCAATTTCCAACCTGTCTTTGAATGCCTATTCCTTTATTTGTTCAACTATCACTGTGTTGTCAGTAATGTACTTCAACAAAGTGTCAAGTTGACTCAAAGAATCCTTATTATCTATGTTGCATTTTGGAGCTATCATCTTCAAAATTGGGATTGTGTCATCTATAGCTTTATAATCTTGTGAACTACAATTAGTTATTTTCTTCAAAGAATCTAAAAGAGCTTCAATTACATTGGTTGATTTGTAGCTTGCTGAGGAGGAACCAACATTCTAAATTCCTCCGGTGGAGGAAGTAACCATGCTTGTAGTGACCTCTGGTAGGTCAATCTGTGTTTCCATTTCCTTAAGCAAAGGTTTTTGTTTCTTTGCTATTGCCAGTGGCACTGTTTCCACATGAACTTGTTCCTATTCCAGAGCTTGTTGCTCTACTTGTCTCTTTGTCTGTTTCCCTGTGCTATCATCTTCCACTTTTCCTTCGGTGTTATCAATGTTGTCAGTTGTCGGTGGCTTACTAGCCATGTCAGTTTTACCAGTTGTGTCCTTGTCTATCACAATGTTGACCTTTTGAGTATCAACATCCACTGTGTATAGTACCTCAGGATTAGGATTAGTATCCTCTTGTGATACATCCATACTGTCATCTTTCGGTTGGTCTTCTGTTGTTGTTATCGGTGGAGTAATCAGAGGTGGTGGGGATAAGTTATCTTTTATTTTGATACTAGGAGGTCCACCAACCTTTCCTTTACTCTTATCTTTGTCCTTTTGATAGACTTTGATAGGTTTGGGGTTCCTGTACTCTTCCTTCTTTTCCTTCTCCACAAGGAATATATCCCATCCATTTTTTGTTTCTTCTGTTACCTCATTTACTCTTCTTGCCATTAGTGCAATATGCCGATGTGCAGTAGAGAATACTGACCAGTTGGCCTTTGCAATTAGATCATCTATTTCTTTTGGAGAGTTGACTGGGTAGACAACAACTAATTTTTTAATTTTGATTTTCTTGTCAAGTTCTACAACAGATTGTCTTCTTGCTTCCAGTCTCTTGAATAATTCATTTGGTAGTTCATCTACAACTTGCATCAAAAATTTCTTATAGATATCTAGGTGTAAAATGACACTGATTTCAACTTGCTCTTTCTCATCAAGTGATAGTGAGTCATATAATTTTTCTATGTTCTTGAGATTTCCTTCTTCTATGATTTCATCCAATAGTCTATCAATTGGAGAAATATTATATTGAGTCCTTTTCTTCTTAGGTGTTAGCTTTTTCTTTGGGGTTGTCTTGTTTACCAGAGACCTCACTGCTTGTTGTTTTTGTCTAGTTCTTCTAGGCGAGGGTGTGGATACCGGTGAAGGTTGTCTTTTCCTTACAACTCTTTTAAATTTAGTTGGTTTATCACTTTCTGAAGAAGTTGCTACCAGTGACAGGTGAGTTTCTAGTTGTTGTGCCTGTAACTCATCTTCAGTGATACCAGTTTGTTTCAGTACATCTTCTTTTATAGCCTTAGCCTACCTTGAACCTCTCCTTACTATTGCTTCTACTTTCTTTACTCTCTTCTTAGATTGAATTTGGCTTTCAATGGTCTCAGCACTACCAAATACCTCTTCCTTAGGTTCATTGGGTGCTTCCAGAAGGGCTTTAACATATGTTCCAATGATGTGGTCATCAGTCTCATAGCCCATTTTAGTAACCCAAATTGTTCTTGGGATAACTGCTTCCATCCAGATCTCATCCTTTTTAATTACAAAACATATATCATCTTTGTATTTGTTAACAATTTCTTGTGACTGTCTGATTCTTTTGTTCATTCTGGCCTTTAGTGCTTGAAAATACTCATTGATATTCTTTTCCTTGTTTTCACCCATTTTGTTGAATAAGTCTGATAATTGTTTCCCTACCGGTATGTCAAATCCAAGGTTCTTGTTGCCTATACTGGGCACCTGTTTGGTTATATGTAGCATTAAGCATACAAGTAAGTTACCAAATCTAAGTGTTCCTTTCTTATCCTTCTTGATCTTTCCTAAATTGTCAGTCAATTCATCCTTTAGCCATTCACATACATCAATTTTCACATTCTCTTTTACCATATCATGTGCACTTTTTATGCATAAACTTGAAACTGAGTTAAGTCTGTTTGCATGTGTTGCTTTGTATCCTAAAATCATGCTAACAAATCTCACATTTATATCTGTCACATCATTAACCCTTAGAGACCTTCTGTCAGATGTTGCACCAGTTAGGTTCATTACCAGGTCATTTGAGACCTTTGTTTTGTCTGGTCTGCTACCGGTGGAGGGTAACCCTGTTATAGCTTTCACAACTTCCTTGGTAATTTTATGAATTGAATCTAGCCAAAAGAATGCACCATGTACTCTACTTAACACTATCCTAATAACTTCCTTGGGGAAATCCAGAATACTGAGAATTTCTATGAATCCTAGGGTTTCAATAATTTGGTGTTCAGGTTTTACTTTACCGGAATCATCACAGATAAAATATTTGTACATGTTCTTGATTTCTTCATCTCCTAATTCTTCTATATGGCAATGGATATAAATTCTAGGGTCTTTTGCATAAACAACTCCTTTGGGAATTTGGGAAAAAGCACCTACATTGTCATCCTTTTTAGCTATTTGGGGAACTAGCTGAAATACGGGCCTAGGGCATTTGATTACCTTGACTATAGTAGGGTTTGCTATGAATTCAGGTGCAGAAGAGGATTCCATGATTATAAATACCTTTTTCTGCCTTTGGAAGGATTGATTTCTAAAATGTCTTGCCTCTTTGCTTGAAATGCCTTAGCTCTGGAGATTTCACGCTCTTCAAATGTTTGAATGCTCAGTGAAGTAAAATGCAGCCAAAAACATTAATTTATAATGTCAATTTGCCAACTACCACATTTAATGCATGTCGGTTAAGTAATCACTTAACTTTGTCTACCGGTATAGAAGTAAAGTCAACTTCTTACCATCAACCAAGGGAATAATAGCATATGTCTCATTGATTGAAAAACCCTCAAGGAAATTTCTTCAATTTGATGAAGAGACTCCTGTCGGTGGAGTGCTACTATGTTCTACCGATGGAGTGTTGCTTGGTTCTACCGGTGGAGGAGTATTCCTATCCACATTCAGTTCTGATTTCCTGATCCATTGTTTTGAAAATTCTTGCTTAACCTCTTCAACTTTTTCTTTACCTTTCAAACTAGAACCTTTGTTGTCTACCGGTTATCCTTTACTTCTACAGAATTTTGCAATATGCCCAATCTTGTTACATGCATAGAAAGTCACATTATTCTTCTGAATAGCCTTTCCATAACCTATCCCAGTTTGTGATCTACATTGATTAGATAGGTGTCCAAATCTTCCACAAACATAACATCTCACATTCATTATGCAATTCTCAAAGTTATGACCAACTTTGTTGCATTTTGAACATTGACCGGTGGGGGTGTTGATATTCTGATAATTTCTAGATCTACATTGATTTTCTCTATGACCATACTTGTTACAGTTAAAGCATTTTCCACTGAATTTATAAGCAGTAGGTTGTCTTACCGGTTTGCTATGATCATGTGTGTTTGCAGCATCGGAGCTTTCACCAACTTCAAAGCCAATTCCACAAGTGCCACCTTTAGGTTTTTTATTCTTCAGCAAGTTGCCAAGTTCTTCTGATCTTTTCTTGAATTTCTCTTTATGTTGATTTGCAGTATCTAGTTATCTTTCTAAGACTTCTTTCTACCTCATTAGTTCATTGGAGTCATTCTGAGTGTGCATCAGATCTATTTTCAACAAGTCATTTTCATAACTAAGTCTTGTGTTTTCATTTGCAGCATCACTTAGTTTTCTAGTCAAATCTTCTTCATTCTTCTGTCTATCTTCAATTTCTTTATAGAATCTCATAGTCATATCCTGCATCTCATTCTTTGATGTCATGTTCTCTTATTTCAGCTTGTTTATCATATCATTAAGATTTTCCTTTTCATCATTCTCATTTTGCATCTTTTCACAAAGTTCTCTTCTCTTGTTTCTTGAAATAGTAAGATTTTCTTGAAGTGCTTGAATAATATCCTAAGCAGCCTTTAGATCATCTTCAAGTTTGATATTTTTTAATTTTTCTGCATCATAGTCTGAGAGAGCTCCTTTAAGTTGCTTCATCAAGTTTTCCATCTCTACTGGTGTCAAGATCTTCCTCAAGCTATGAGGCTTCTAAAAATAGAGGACCAAGCTCTGATACCAATTGTTAGGATTCCCACAGATACTGAGAGGGGGGGTGAATCAGTATCTAACTAGTATATTAATTTCTTAACTTAAAACATGTAGAACATATTAGAATAGTGTACCAGTAAGTAGAAAATAATTCAATAAACAGAGATAGAAACAACCACATGAAAAACACACCATAACACAAGGATTTAATGAGGAAACCCAGTGTGGGAAAAACCTCGATGGGATTTTTGACCCACAATATTCACTTACTGGCCAATAAGAGAATATTACTGCTACAGGAGGGGCCTGCACATGTAGGAAGGCCAATTGCCTAGAGCTCACTACTCAAATACAAATTAGGAAGTCCCACTGACGTACAAAAAAGATTATATAAATCCAGTGTCTTGTACTGCTTCAAAGTAGCATCTATAATGCCAGATCCAGTACCGATTTCTACTCTGCTTCTTACATAAACCCTTAACCTATAATTTGCATAAAGGTCTGCCTTATTTCACCTAATTACATTCCTCTTACTTACACAAAATGTTCTACAATGATCTCTCTTATATAAGAGTCATTTTACAACTTTCCAAGTTGGCTTACAATGATTTTACAAATAATAAACAAAATATATTACAACAAAAATCCTGTCGACCTCTGTGTCGGTATGCTTCCTTTCACTCCCAGTGCCGGTGATCTGAGTGTTCATGTAGAGTCTGATCTTGCTAGTGTCGGTGGAATGCCTTGCCGGTGTCATAGGATTGTAAGGTTGCCATTAATGACAAAACCTGCAATCACCTACAATGTCTCATTGGAGTGTGCATATGCCAACATCATCATTGTTGAATCTACTGCTTCTGATGGAATTGTCGGTGTTGTCGATACTGCTGGGGGTTTTGATACTGAGAATGGTGCTATTGATGCAGTTGCTGCTGCTGATGGGGTTGCTGGGTTGATTGGTGGGATGATTGGTGTTGTGGATGATATTGCTAGGATTTTTAGCCGCATTGGGGCAGTTGGTGTGGTTTGTGGTACTACTGAGATAATCAAGGTTGGCCTCTTTAGAGTATTAGGATGATATAGAGGTTTGATGGGTTTCCCTTTGAATCTAAGTTTAGGAAGAATCTCCTTTTGAAAGCTTAATCTAGTGTTATCTTTAGGCTTTAATTCTGGCTGCAGCGGCTCATGTCATCCTTGCTTGCAAGGTCCCAAAGCACTTTGACCATCATAGCCCATTCTTTGCATAATGAGAAGGCCTTTTTCGTATTGATCTGTGGGAAGCTTATCTTGTGGGATTTCTGTGGTGATAGGATCTTTATAGATCCATTCTGCTAAGTCCTCATCTTTGGTCTCTTCTTCTTGACTCTTTCCAAGGATAAAAGGCATCAAAGTGCATGTTGGCTTGACTAGTGGCGTTTGAAGTAACCTTTGAGGTTTACCATGAGTTCTAGGGGAAGTGGGTAGTTGCCCAACACAAAAGAGTTGGCTGAGATTGTACTCCCCAGGACCTTCCTCTGCCATTTTCATGTTTAGCTTCTCTTGCTTGGGTATAGTGGTGTTTGAACTAGAAAGAGAGGCTGGACTTACATATGATGTGGATGGGATAGCTTATTTGTTGTTGGGAATGGTAATCTCTGGTTGTTGGTTGATATTGTTACAATATGCAAAGGGATTTGCATCGCCCAAGATTGTAATTTCCACACCATTATGAGGGAACTTGAGACATTGGTGGTAGGTGGATGGAACAACTTGCATAGCATGTATACAAGTCTCCCTAACAACAAATTATATGGCAATAGAAGGTCCATAACTTGACATATAATGTGCTTCACCACTAGGCCCACTCAGATTGGTAACACAACTGCTCCTTTGAATGAACGCTCTGCATCATCATAAGCTTTTATTGTTATCTTTTTGCGGGGATCTACTGATCAATTGCATATCCCAATGCTATGACTAATTGTAATGTACAAATATTTAGGCCTGCTCCATTGTTAATCAAGACTCACTTAATTCTGTGTTGGTTGATAAATCCTTCAATATGGAGTGAGGCATTATAAGGTTGCTGGAAGGATGTATTATCACTTTTAGAGAAAGTGAGACATGGTGATGACCTTAGATTTCCAACCATATCTTGGAATTGATCTGTATTTAGATTTGTAGGGACTGACGCCTCTTAGAGAGCTTGATCCAAGATTGTTTTATGAGATGCGGATAGATGCAAAATCTCTAAGATGGAGATAAGTGCGGGCGTCTTATCTAATTGTTCTACAAGGTTGTACTGCTTTGGGATGGAAGTTGTGCCTTGTGGAGCTTCTTTAATGGTGATCTTGTTGTGACGCGTAACAACTTTGTAGGTAGAGCTTGGATTTTCTATGGTAATGGTTGCAATTTGTTCATTGGCATCATATAGGTGATTCATAGTGTAATTATAGGCGGCTCGTGTATAATCGGTTGTATCTGTGTTTCACCTTGAAGTGGAAGGACCCCTTTGATCTTGTGATGGAAGTGGATTCTTAAACATAAGATGATCATTATTTGTAGTTTTTGGGTTGTGTCCTTCAATTTCAATCTCACCTCGGTCAATAAGATCCTGAACAAGATCTATCAATCTATGACAATTGCTTGTTTTATGCCCTTTCCCTTGATGGAATTCGTAGTGTTCATTATCCCTCCACCATGAAGGTTTAACCTGAGGTTCGTAATTGGATGTCTTGGGTAAGGTCACTAGATTTGACAAGACCAATTGACATAACACTATTTTAATAGGTTCCCCTAAGGGAGTGTATGTTCATTTTTGTTTATAATTTTTTTGGCATTGTCTTGGTTCTTCTTGCAGTACATTGCATCCTTGATTTGTGGGAACAACTGTGTTATTCTTGGGTGGGGGGTTTTGTCCCACAAATTGGACCACAGGTTGTGCACTCTTGATAGTCCTTGCATCTACAACCCCATTATTGATGATGTTTTTGTTTTTATTCCAGAAGTTAGGTTTATCACTGTTGAATCGTGGGCGAGGGGCATCTTTGGGTTCATTGTATATTTTGATAAGCCCCTTTTTGATGTGGGTCTGTTCACATTTTAAACCCTAGGTGATCATGTCATTAAAAGACTCTGTGCCTTTCATGTATAAATAAAATTCCATTTCTTCGCTCAAGTTGGAAATAAATATTTCCACTAGCTCTCTTTCAGGTAGCTGAAGGGAACGTCTTCTAGACATTTATCACCATCATTGCAGGAAAGCTGAAAAATAGCTCCCCTGGTTTTTGCTTGGTGTTACACAGATCGGCCATGGTGATATCATGTTCAATGTTATGTGAGTAATGTACAATGAATTTATGGATTAGTTCTTTGAATGTCCTAATGCCGCCTACTAGTCGACAAAACCATGATGTGGTTGTTCCTCCCAAACTTTGAGGAAAGAGTCGCATTAGGTATGTGTCCTCATATGCCACTTCTAGGCAAGTTGAATGAAATTCTCTAACATGATCAAAAGGGTCTCCATTTCCTTGATACTTTTTGAACTTAGGTGTTTCAAACCCTGGTGGAAAAGGTGGCATATGTAGGTTCCTATCAAAGGGATAGGGACAAATATTATTAAGTGAAAACTGGTTTGTTTTCACACCACTGTGCAGTTGTTGGGCTAGATTCTCGACTTGTTGTCACAAAATGTCAATGTCATTTGGAGATGGAGGAGGTGGGGGATTTCCTTGATGAAGGTTGTATCTGATGTGATCTTGACCTCTTCCATCCTCATTACGACTCTGGTGTTATGATTCTTGTCGCATTTGTGTTGTATCAAAATCAGAGGGTAGTTTGGCTCCCTCTTGGGCAAGTCTTAAAAAGTGAGCATCAGCATTGCTCCTGAGTATTTCGTCAAAAAGTTGATTAAAGAGAGGGTTGTGTTTTGCCCTTTCTATTGCTGCAGGAGTAGGAGTACTTAGATTTTCATCATTTGGGTTTCCTCCAAGGGCTTCTTGGAATTCATTGAGATTTTCCTCCTCTTCCTCTTCAATTTCTAGTTGTCTAGACCTTGATCTGGTTTGAGCCATTTTGTTTACAAGTTTTTGTTGAAGTTTGATGAAAATGATGATGAGTTAGTGATGGAATGAGAGATATATGTTTGGTGAAGTGTTTTTCATATGGATCTCTAACACTAAAGGTAGATGTTACCCAAGTCCTTCTATGAATTGCTTGTTGTGTTTGGTTGACAATGTTTGATATGATAAGGTTTAGAGAGGCCTGAGATGTGTTACAGACCCAACTACCTAGTAATGAGAGGATGCACTCATAGACTAGTTTTAACATGCGTAGAAATGTCTCTTAGGACGAGTTTATCCTAGATGTAGAGACACTCTAAAAAGTGATGTGTTGTATTTGATTCAAGCAATATCAAAAAAATGAACTTAGGACAAGACCTCTTTATGTTTTTGAGAGTTGGAACAGATTGATGATGTGTGTGAATGTGAAAATGGATGGAATGTTAACTTCAATAGAAACTCTGTGTCACAAATGGGACAAATTCTTCCTCTTCTCTTTCGGGGGTTGGTGGTTCTTCCCTAGCTGAGTTTATGTGATGCAAATTTCTGGAAAGAAGGCAGGATTGATTTTGCCTCCTTTGTTTTTATGATAACTCAAAGCTCTATATTGAGTAAAATCTCTGCGGTTTAAAGACTTGATCAAAGTCGTTGGATTTTCCTTGAAGATATAGATGCATGTGATGTAAGAAGGTTCTATGTGAGATAAATATTTTTCTATTGAGATAGAAGAATTTCTTTCTTTTGATGAAAGCCTTTGAGCTCACTGGTCTTTTCTTCAAGTTGATATATTGATGAAGATTCCTCCTTCTCAAAATGTGAAAAATGGTCATATAATTTTGATACCTTATTTTTTGCACTTTGTTTTTGATCTTTGTCAATTGTTAGTGTTTTCAAAATTTTGTGTTGGATGAATACTTGTTTTTGAATTGGATTTGATTTTCTTTGACAAGAAAACAGAGCAAGCACACAAACACAATAATGTTGCCTCAAAAGGCATAAATAGGTGTGGGTCTAAATCAACCCAATCTTTGAACTCTTTTGACCCTTTACAAAATGTTTTTGAGTATGTTTTTCCAAAAATCCTGAAGTCGACTCAGTTTATCACTGGTCTTGACACAAAACAAAGACACTTCAAACACACTTTATCCCTAAGGTCAAATGGCCAGTTGCGATAATTTCAGCCCACATCTTGATATTTCTTCAACTTTGGTACTACATACCTTATGGATCCTGTCGCGGCAGGTAAGGATATGATATACTAAGTCTTGCGCGAGCATAACAAATAGATGATCCCTATGATGGGGGAGTCCCCACTTTTATCAAGCTACAAGTAGCCTTTCAAAAAGCTATGTTTCTAATCAAGGAAATATGTACGGTGAGTATCTTGGGAGAAAAACCATCTATGCTCTTGCACTAAACTTCTCACAAATATCCTCAATCAATAGAACGGGTGGGCTACTACATAAAGGTGTTTAGTAATTTTTGATGTCTTTGGACATAAGTTCATTTTGTAGTGACTCACTTAAGAGCCTTGTAACTTGTGGTGGGGCCCATTTGTCCTTTCGGCAAGTTACACTGTAGGAACAACTATACCCAAGGCTACAACTTTCGCTCACACCTGATTTTTATAGCGGCTTGAAGGATTTACCGCACGAGGTCGTTCCCAAAAGTGATGTGTCTCTTGGTAGGCCTCTCTTAAAAACATAAACTTTGAGTGTTACTAACACTTTTCTCTTGTACCTAGGACCACGAAAGCCAAGGGAGAGGATAGTGTGTGTTAGAAGTAGGACCACTCGACAAAATGATTTGCACAAGTGTGCCAATCACAAAAATCACTTGTTCTTTTTAACCTTTTTTTTTTTATCACAATGTGATCTAACTATTTGGAGATGTTTCTCCAACAATCATGGTGTTCTTTATAACTTCAAAGGAAAAATGTTGAGTAAACTAGGAAATTGAAATCCTCATCAACTGAATTTGAAACATGTATGCTTAAAGTAAATCACCTTGAAACATGGAAACCTTTGACAAGTTGATTGTTCTTTTTACTTGCACAAAAATTGAAGTGTTGATTGTGAATTGCCTTAAGTTTGATGCAAGAAATGAAGTTTGTTTGTTGACTTTAAGCACCAAAATAAGTGAATCCTAACTTGCAATGAAAGCAAATTTGTGGGATTTTGAGTTTGTTGTTCTTTTTAACTTGGACAAATGAAGTTTGTTTTAAGCCCAAATAAAAGTTGTGTTTCTTTTTAAGAACCCAAAATGAAGTGTGAGTTTAATCTTTAAGCCAAAAAGAAAATGAATTCATTTTATCCAACTTTGAAAAACAACAAAGTTTAAAGAAATAAATTCAAATGCTTTCTACTCTAAACTCCTTCACCCTGCACAAACAATCAAACTATTAAAAAGATGAAATGAAGTATAGGTGGGCTTCCACAAGCCTAAGTTATGATTTTCTATTACAAGGTATAAAATTTACAACTCTCTGTTACAATGGCGCCACTCTGTGTAAACACAGAAGTGTTATTTAACATGAAAGTGCTAAATAACTTACAGATGCACTAAACTAATTGTAGATGCACTAAACTAAGGATAATAGAACTAAACTTATTACAAATGTGCTTAAAGATTCTGTAGGACAAAAATAAATTATGTCAAACAGGGAATGCAAGCGTGCTAAACTAAGGACAAAGGTGCTACTCTATAAGCAAAAGTGCTAAACTACGGGCAATAGTGCTATTTCCCAAACAATAGTGCTATTCTAGTGAACAAAAGTACTAAAGAACAAACTTTCGTAAGTGCTAAAACGTGTTCAAAAGCGCCAAAGCGCAACCTGTGTGGGAATTAAAATCACAAAAATGTTAGTAGTTTTTAAAACTTTTGGTGTTGGATTCACGTCACATTCACCAAATGATACTGCAAAATGGAAGGATTAGTTAGGATAACCAAACACAAACAACAAACAAGAAACCAATTGTTAGTGTTAGAAATCACAAGCAAAACACTTTCCTAAGTAAGCATATCAAGAAAGACACTACAAAATAGATAGAAATCTTAATAAATCTAAGAAATGCTACTAAACACCTCCAAATGCTCTCTACCATGTTGGTAGCTTCTCCTTCCTTGTTCCTCTCCTCTCCAAGTTCCAAATAAGTGTAGCTCTCAGCAGATTTTTGCACTATGGATGCCTTATGGAAGTTCAAGATTGAATATGATTAATCTATGCTATGCTAGTGTAAACAAAAGCTAAAATGAGATGTTATTTAATTAGCTAGTGTTGATTTTAAGCCAAAAGAGGGAATGTAAATGATTTATGCTAAATTATCTCTATCTAAAAATGACTATAAGGTAAATGCATACAAGTTTTCAGGATCTGGATTATGAAGAAATGGGATTTATTTATAGGAAAAATGGAGCAATGGATGGTTGAGATTGAGTAATCTCAACAAGGGTCAGGATTGAATGGTTTAAGATCCATGTGAGGACTTTCAACCCAATCCCAAGATCACAAGTGTCAACATGATATGGGTTGAGAGGAGAGGGAAGAAGCATTAAATTCTTGACATGACCCGAGGGTTAACCTAGGAGGTAAGGTTAAGGTTGAGTTGAATGGATAAATTCATTATTCAAGGAATAATGCTTTTATCCAATGGATAAACTCTTGTGCAAGAGTTAGTGAGGATAACCATGGTCAAAGCAATAAATGATTGAGGAGACACATGGGTTACATGAGGGTTGAGTTAGGGGTCAAAGTCCCTAACCATGGGTGCAAGTGGATTTAACCATAAATGGTTATGTAAGAGTCATTAGTGGTTTAGCAGACTTTAGAGGTTAGCTTGTTAAACACATCAAGCCTTAAATGCTTTTCAAAGACTTTGGAGTCTTTAAGAAGTGACTCCAAGTTGCTTAGGAATGTGACAATAATTAGGGGATGAATTAGGCTAATTAGGAAGGGGTTAGAAGAATCTAGAAGGGGATTAGGATTGCAAGTGGGTTTGGTGGGTGAGGGAAAATAGGATTTTTATTAAAATCAAATTCATTTATTTTAACAAATAGGTGCAACTTGCATTTTTAGGAGAATGCAAGTGGGGGGGATTTAGTGATTTAAATAAATGTTTTATTTAATTTATTTAAAAGAGGAAAGGGGGTTAAATGAAATAAATAGGATTTATTCATTCAATTGATTGTGAATTTAGTTTAATGAATTAATTAAAATAAACTGAATAATTTATTTAATTAATAGGAGAATGTTTGAAGATGAAATTTAATTAACTAATGACTAGTGGATTTTTAATCAAATAAATATCAAATATTCATTTAATTAAACTGGACAGATTTATGTGACTACAGAGATAATTTCATGGTATTTGGAGAGCAACCCATTTTCAACATTCCTCAAATCCTCAAAAAGACCTTCCACTTGAATTTTATCTTGAACTTCTTTAATATTTATTTAGTTGGCCTAATGTGTGACACAAGTTTATGCTTTTACTCCTTAGACACTATTACGAGAAATGAGTAGAGTGACGTATTTGAAAGTATTCAATAAGAAATCAGGTTTTATTTTGAGTTTAAATTTAATCAAAACCATGAAAATTTTCTACTGTGGGCTATTGCGCCTAAGTATAGAAGGCATAAATATAGGATCATCCATTGGGATTATTTGGGTGGCATATTGTGAAAATATTTGGAGCAATCTCAACCTAGAAGGAGAATCCTTGGTAATAAATACTATTCAATTTCATGAAGCAATAATAAAGCTATAAGATGATTGTGATAAGTTACTTGACGGAAATGCCAAATTGAACAAGTAATAATGATGAAAAGATCAATACACAAATGATTTATTTCTAACTTTTAGATATGAGCTTAAGATAAATCATTCTTTTTTGGGAATACTTTCAGGCCTGTGGGTATGCCTATATTGAAAGTAGACCTCTGGATTATAGGTCGACTTCCTATATGATGAATCTCCTGCAAATAAATTTTTGGGTAAAAGGATAGAAGGAATACTAAAATTAAACCTATCCTATGAGGTGATACACCAAATGACTAACTAAAATCTGCTACCTATCAACCCACAATACTTCTCAACAAATCAACTCTCCTTATACACAACTCAGCTTATATTCAAATTAGACAAAAGTGTTTCATAAGAAGATTGTCTTTCAGGTTATTGAAGGAAAACTACATGGTTTCACAACCATAACAACTGAATATTTCAATACAACCTATGACCTGCCTAATTTTTGAATATTCCATATAAAGGTGCATAACTGAGATAAAATTTAAGGATTTCATACATCAAATCACAAAAATTGCATCAAAATCATTCGTAAAACATACAAGACATAGATTTGAGAAGGTAAAACATTTTTCTTTATTGCTAAATAAAGGTGTCTCTACTGTTAAAAAACTTAGAAAATTGAGCTACAATGCATTCTTCAGCTTGAAAGAGCTTTGCCAAAGCTACAATGCAAGCTAGAAAAAGGAAGAACTCTAAAATAAATGAAGAGAAGAGGGATATATAGAAGACAAGATTCTAAGAATAGAGAGCTAAAGATAGCTAAGCCCTGAACTAAAAATCTGCATGAGGAAAACCCTTGGGAGAATTTGCCCAAAATAGCATGCAAAGCACATGTAAAAATTTGCCAAAAATAGTCCTTGCTGCTAAAAATAGTCTCTTAACTAAAATTGCATTGAAGAGTAACCCAAACTGCTGTGATCTGCCAAAAATAGCCCAAAAATATCTCTCCCTCTGAAAATGCATGCATGATTGCACACTGCCCAATATAGCCAAAGATAAAAATACCTTCCCCATCAGATTTCTGTATGAAAAGGAAATCTTTTTTTCTTTTTACAATAATTTTATTTTAACACTTAATTAAAACAATTTGTTTTAATTAAGTGCTAGAATAAAAAAATTAATTTACATTTTACCCTTTAATAATTTTATTTTAGTATTTATTGAAATAATGTATATTTCAATAAATAGTAAACCAAAATATTAAATCTAATATAAAATATTAGCTTTTTATTTTTATCTTTTCTTTTTATGATTTAGAATAAATGAAAGGAAAAATAAAAATAAAGAGATTTATTAAAGTTCTTCCTCTTTATATTAGGGCTTCACATGCATGATTTTGTTTTTATGAAAAAACAAAAAGAAACAAATAAAGCCCATTCAAAGCAATGAGCTAGGGCATACAAGAAAAATCCTCGAACCCTAAAATATTTCATTCTTCCCTTCATCTTTGCATGAGCTCTGTTGTTTGAAGTGGTTCTTTGGCCTGAACTGAGACTGAAGGCGCACTGTGGTTATGATCATAACATGATATGTAGCTTATTTTACTTCTATTTCTGCCAATTATGTTTTTTGGAAGGAATAATCATGCATCCATTTAGGGGTTTAATGCCGGATTTTTTATCATGCATCCTTTGTCTTGGGTTGTAGCTTGAGATCACTGTGAACTTTCATAGCCTTTGGTATATAATATCTTTTAAAGGATTGTCTTATTACGGTCTACTCTAGGTATGACATGTTGTTGTTGCTCTGATAATGACTCTTGAGACCGCATTTATAAGGTAAATGCACTATTCTTGTTTATTGTATTCTTTATCTGATTGTTAACTCTTTTGGGCTTTCACATTACATGCATTCACCGTTATATTAGCCTTGACCTACTTCAAGTATAGTGAGTATTTTGAGAAACTTTACCTCAGTTGTATTCATAGTCTTTTGATGCCCTGTTCACAATTATGGTCTTTCATGATGACTATTTTCTCCATCGAGATGTATTTGAGACTGTTATTTAGTGTGTTTCTGATGACCAGTGATTTGTCCTTATTCCTGTAGTAATCCAGAAATACTTTACTCTTTCTTCACTGATCTTTGCTTTTTTGCATTCTCAGATTTTAGATCTTCTTTTGTATGCCTTTGGCCTTAAGAATTCTCTTAGGGTTTATGACCTTTGATGCGCTCTTTATAAAAATAAAACTATATTTTATTGGTATCTCTATCATTGATACCCCTATATGCATGTGAGGGCTTCCTTTAGTGCGGTTTGATGCTAGTATAGGTCCTTTTCTATGATAAAATACATTAATGACATTGTAGCTAGGTATTAACTTCTTATTCTTTGGCTCTTAATTCAAAGATGCTATAAACCCATATGATTTTGATGCATTGGGTTTTCTCCTCATGTTCATGGGTCTGCAACTTTTACTGTGTTCTTTTTGCACAATGACTGTATTCTTACTCTACATTGGACTGTTACTTCAAACATTAAAATGATTGTCTCTGTCCTCTTCATGTCTTGATTGATCACTCTTTTTGGCAACTTTCACTGTGTATTTGGAGTGTCACTACATATCTAGGATGACACTTGCTATTAATGAAAGATGCAATAACTAAGAGTACTACCATTTGGCCTTAGTGACTATATTTTCTCTAAAAACCCTGACAATTGAAGGCTCACTGGCATTTTGACATTCAATTAATGAATGTAATAATTAATCACCTTTGTACTGATGTTTATCACTAATTTCTCTTCACTATTTTAGTATCATGATGAAATATGACTAATTACAATCATCAATGTACTTTTATTGAGCATTGTTCATGAGGGCTTTAAGGTTGTTCACAATCTTTGATGGGTTTTGATTGTTGAAACATTTATGAACTGTTTGACATCTTATACCAACTATGAGAGCTCATTGTTCTTCCTTATGCTCTAGTAATTCTGATTATTGTCAAAGGTTTGTATAATGACTATCTAAACTAAGATTTGGACCTTCATTTTGCAAGGACTGTTTTTGTTGTGGCAGACTTTTAATGTGGGTTTTCTCATTAAGCTTGATCTGTAACTATCTTTCATAAGAACATTTGATGTATGAGAGGCCTCATATATTCACTTGTAGTGCAAAAAATATTGAGACTTTTGTTTCTCTTTGTGACCACTGTGTCTTTTGATAGTGATATACTTTAAAATCTGCTCTCATAGTTTGTATTATGTGTTCTAGCAAGGATACACTATTATAGGCTCTGTCATTTACTGTAATATATGAATTCTCCATATATTCTCTGCCTGGTGATGAATTTCATGATATTGCTCACTATATTTGTGCCATGTGGATGACTTTGAGGTCTACAACTACCATAAGCATTGATCTCTATTAAAATCAAGACTCTCCATGATGGCTTTCAAGGACTGTCAATTTATTTGGAAGAAGACTCTAGGCTAACTTCTTTCCATTTGCTGATTATTAAACAATAAAGAAGTAATAGTCTTGTGCCTCTACTCCCTCCAATAATATGGGGTTTCTCTCATGCCTGTTCATGCTTAATATCATTGTGCTAGTCTACTTTAAGCCCTACACTAAGATGCCATTAAAAATTGGGTTGTTATAGGTGGATTGTTCTTCTTTGTGAATGCACTATTATAGCTTGGAACTTTATCACTGTCTTCTGATCATGACTATGAATGCACTCACGTATGCCTTTAATTGGTGTTTGTATCCTTTGGTTGTAGTTTCCTAGTTTGTTTCATAGTCTTCTTAGTGGTTGTCATTAGGGTGACAGGCTTTTGTCTTTGTCTTAATACATTCATGCTCATTGAAGTCAAGGAGACTATTTAGATCATGATATGCTGCTCTTAACTTTTGGAAATAATATCATGAATGCACTATACTCATTTGGTTTTGTCTCTTGAATCTACATGGAACTTGCATTTTGCTAGATTCACCGTGTATTGTGCTCATACCTTGTAAGTGTTGTCACAAACTTTAAATCTGTACTCTTTTCTAAAACTGTTTGTTTACTGTCATAAAGTATCTTTGCTCTATCATAAGATCATATAACGAATTTTTTAAAGCTCATATGGTATCTTTAATATGTCTTGCATGGAGGCTCTTGCAGTGATTGATCTCCATCCTTATGTTGACTGCTCATTGTAAGATGACAATCCTCTAGGACTATTGTATAGGATGAGATCTCCTTTTGAGTTTAATTCCTTCAATGATGGCTTCTTCACTCCATGGTTATGATATTCACCATATGTAGACTATATATCTACCTTATGACTATGAAGTGTGCCTTCTGTAACATGATTATGATAGTTCATATATATCCCTTTGTGTAGCTTTATTGATGTAGTTGTTATGGCTGATTTTTAGGAAATCTCCTTAATGCCTCCTAAAAATAATAGGGCTTTTGTCCCTTGTCGAATGCTTAGACTATCATAAAATAAGGATTCTCTTTGTATCCTTTGGACATATCACTATAATGTATTTTTTTGTTCTCATTAATCAAAAATATCGATCATCTATATTCTTGAAAGTATTTGAAGACTGTACTTTCTAAAGTTGCACTGAGCTTGTGTTTGTAAGCATGGTACAAAATCCATATGGCTCATAACCAAGTATTGATATCTTTGTCCTTGTAAACTGTTATAAATTTTGAGACTGTATCACTTGCTTTTACTTTCACACTTATGTGATGACTCTAGTCACTAGTTGAAAATTGAATGCAACCTCATTCATTGTTGTATGTACTGTCATTGGATGGCAGTTTATACTGTCATTGAGTGACAATATATGGGACCATGGATGTTGTTGTACTCCATGTTTAACAACTAATTAGTGTCACCCTATGAGTGATGACTTGTATGTTGAGCTCAACCCTTGTGGGAGACCAATTTTCCCCACATACTTGATATTCATGAAATGGAAACTTGTCCTATACCTACATAGTGAACAAACAAGTTAGAAAAATAAGAAGCGCATGAAGCCTCTGATGATTTTTCACTTTGATCTCTTTGATTCTCTTGCTTGATCTGATCTGATTTTCTCCATTTTGTAGTCTAATGTATATGTGTATGAGCAGATTTATAGAGGAATAAAGTTCCCGATCTCTAACACATCTACACTTCACCCTTGTAGGTACTCTAGGAGCATTAGGAGAATGAAGAAATAAAGATGTAGCTTCAACAAACTAGTGGTTCATCACTCAAAAGGAATGACGAATCTTTCTCTCTCTCTCTCTCTCTATCTTTCTATTTATACATTTGTATACCATTATACTTTTTGCACTTTATCAGTCATGCGCACGTCTTGTGTGGGTCCTTAAACATTTATGTAAATGAAAGAACTTCTCTCATATGCAGTTTTAAGATGTTCATTGTTTGAAATACATTACATTTGAAAAAAATTTCTTCATTTGTATACTCAAATTTGATAAATGATGAAGTATGATAAAAAAAATTGTGTACCTTTTTTAACTCCAATGTGTAAGGCTTGCAATAAGCCACCAAATTTAGTTGTAGAAAAAATTTGGTAACATTTTTGGTGACCTCTCAGGAGTGTTGATTTGTTGAGAAGTATTGTGAGTTAATAGGTTGCAGATTTTGGTTAGTCATTTGGTGTATCAACTCGTAGGATAGGTTTAATTTTAGTATTCCTTCTATCCTTTTACCCAGAAAGTTATTTGCAAGAGATTCATCATACAAGAATCTAACCTATAATCTAAAGGTCCACTTTCAATATAGGCATACCCACAGGCTTGTTGAGTTTCATACTTAGCATATTAGGAACAATCCTTCATGACAACAAGGGCACCTCAAGATAAAAAAGGTTTACATAAAGACTTTATTATATTAAAGGTTCAACTATAAAATGCAATGGATACTAAGAAAATCGTAGGATAAAATACAAGGACATTGAAGATCTAATCGAGGGTGAAAAGTCTAATATAAATGGTTTATGGTTTATGGGTGTGTTATGTGAATATTTAGAAAGATATAGATACACAATTTTGACCCTAAGATAAATATAAAATGGTTTCCCAGGATACTTCCTATGAAAACTATATATACTAATGCTAAATAAATGTTAGGTAGCTCAAATAAGATTACAATAATAATGTTACCTATTTTTTCACCTTTTTGTCAAAAATAACCATATACAAAGTCCTAGGTTGTATTAAAGAGGGATTTTGAGGAGTTTTAAAATATTAAAAGAAAAAGAAGAGATTATATCAAATACCTTAAATTTTTTTATAAAGTATAAATCTCTTCATTATGTCTAAAAGATTCAAAGTCTCACAAAATTAAAGTTTTTATGTTGGAAGAATTGAGGGATTGTATTTTCCATCGCTTAATCGCTTGAGGGAGATCTTATTTGAATAACTGGGTCCTATGGATATGGAAAGAGAACATTATTTGAATGAAGATATGAAGATAGCTCTTGAATATCTGGAGTGTGTGGAATTTGTGATGCAGGAGCATCCCTCGTTCATAGCAATCATGCATCAACCAAAAACATTTTGTTTTTCAGTTTGTTTCCTATTTTGCAGTTTCAACATTTATTTCTGTGTTTCTTTGCATTTTCTCACTAGATCTTGTGGAGCTAGATTTTGTTCATGGACATGGTCATCTACCTTATCCTAAGTCCATAGGATGTTTGGATCTTTTTTTGGCAAGTTATCGCTTCTGGAATCTGAGACAGTTTTTTGGCTTGGAACACTAGAACTGCTTAGACCTTATTTTCTTTTGGTGAATCATGTGGATCCTTTCCATAGCTTTCAAAGCTTCAATTAGTTGTTTCCAATGTTCCTTGGCTTGTGTCTAACCTTCCCTTAGGTCTGCACTTTATTCTATGAATTTTTTGGAGGGATCTCTTTAGTGGAGGCCGACCTGGTTGTTTTACATGTTACATCTTGTTTATCGGCTATTATTTCATCTTGGGTCAATGCGTATCATTCTTGATCACATAAATCAATGTAATTGAGCATTTAGAGAGGATGATTAGATCATAGAAGATAAATCTAGAGGTTAGAAGGTCCAGAGTTAGCTTGCATTCTTTCTTGAGCCTAGATATTATATTTGAGCATGTATGTAATTAGGCTTGTGTGCTGAATCTTGTGAGTCCGCATGTTGCCGATAGATTGTAATCGATTTTCATGATATAATAAAACCTATTATGCATTTCCTCCATCACATTGTTTTTCTTTTGTTGTGTTAACTCTTGTTGCACGGTCCAAACTATTCTCTTTGAGGACCTTCGTACAATGACTGCGCCAAGTGGTATCAGAGTGAGTTTTCATTTCGAAGATTGCGGAGTCCTGTAATATTTTTGTTGTGGGGTGGAAGATTGAGGATCCTGCCTGTAGCAGCAAAGGACTAGTGTAAAGATGGCATGAAGAGGAAATGTTAGAGGTAGTGAAGCACATGGAAATGCAGACCCTATTGTGATGGAAATGTTGAGAGAAATTGCAACCCCTATTGGAAGCTGTTGAAACAGCCCAAAGAAGAGGTAGACATGTTGAAGATGTGAGTGATGATGAAGAAGAAGTAGCTAGAGAGCAAGGAGAAAATCCATTGGCAAATGATCTGAATGAAGAGAGGCTTATAAGAGCATTGTCAAGAATGAGTACCAGACTAAATTTTACCCCATCAAATTATGATAGCAAGTTGGACTCAAATGAATTGCTAGATTGGATCATAGAGATGGAAAAGTATTTTGATTTTGAAGGCATCACGGAGGATAAGAAGGTAAGATATGTGTGAACTAAGTTGAAAGGACATGCATCTCTTTGGTGGGAACATTTTCAGGTAGATAGACAAAGAAGAGGTAAAGAGAAGTTCAAATCTCGGGAGTGATGGTCAACAAGTTCAAATCAAAGTTTATGCCTATCGATTATCAAGTGAATCTATTATGGAAGTTGCAGAACCTGAAGCAGAAGGAATTTAGTGTGAAGGAGTATACTGAAGCATTCTACAAGTTGAATATCAGATCCAGACATATTGATGATTAGATTGAATAAGTTTCTAGGTATTTACATGGGTTGTGGATGTCAATACAAGATGAACTCAATCTAATAAAGTTTCAGAGCATTAAGGAAGCTTATCAGTATGCCTTGAAAGTAGAAGAGAAGTTGAAAAAAGATATGAGTAGAAGAAAAGAGGTAGAGGTGGAAGATTTCAAGGAGGAAGAAGTCTTACCAGAGGAAGAGGGTCCTGTACACATCAGAATAAAGACAAGGAAGCTAGTAGAGATGGTAGTTCATTCTGAAAGGATGATATAAATTTTTATTGGAGAAGAGAACCTGATGGTTACCGGAATGAGGGGTATGGAAAAGAAGATAAGAGACAGGGTAAGAGAGTGTTTAGAGGAACCTTCTTTAAGTGCGGAGGAGAAGGACATCATGCTTTTGAATGTAAGAAGACTGAGAACACTAGAAGGACAACATTGGTAGAAGTAGACCCTACTAGATCAGCTAATAAACTAGAAGATGGAGAATTTTTGGTAATCAGGAGAGATTTGTGGCATACCAGTGATGATGAGGAGCCCTTGTAGAGGACGAATTTTTTCAAGACTAGATGTAAGGTATCTAGTAAGTGTTGTAAAGTCATTATTGATAGTGGTAGTTCAGATAATCATATTTCAGAAGAGATGGTGAATAAGATGAAGTTGGAAAGATTGAAGAACCCCAAGCCTTATTAGATAGTGTGGATTTAGGATGATCATAAGATACTAGCAAGTGAACAATGTTTGGTCAAATTGAAAATTGGATCTTATCATGATGAAGTTTTATGTGATGTTATGCCTATGGATATTTGTCATATTTTGTTCGGTAGACCTTGGCAGATTGATAGACAGGCAATACATGATGGGAGGGAGAACATATAGACTATTGTTGCAAATGGGATGAAGCAGACCTTGTTACCCTTGGAGGAGCCTTTGAAGAGTGAAGTTTGTACAAGTGCTAGAATCTGTTTGGTTGATGGAAGGAAATTCCTAGATGGGATGAGACATGAGAATGTATGTTTTTCTATAGTTCCTAAGAAGACTGAAGATCCAAAGCATGAAGGAGTTTTTGATAGAATACGGAGATATCATTTCTAATAATGTACTTGATGGATTACCCCCTGTGAGAAGTATTAGTCATTGCATGGACCTGATTCCTGGAGCTAGTTTGCCTAATAAAGCAGCACATTGGATGACACTAGCATAGAATGAGGAGTTGAATAGACAAATGCAGGATTTGTTGAGAAAAGGTTTGATTAGAGGAAGTTTGAGTCCTTGTGCAATACCAATAGTGTTAGAACCTAAGAAGAATGGATAATGGAGGATGTGTACTGACTCTAGAGCAATAAAAAAGATCACAGTGAAGTATAAATTTCCTTTGCCTAGTATTGGTGACATAATGGATTGTTTGAGTGGGGATAGATAGTACACAAAGATAGACTTGAAGAGTGGATACCATCAGATCAGAATTAGAGAAGGAGATGAGTGGAAGACAACATTCAAGACAAATGAAGGAATATATGAGTGGTTGGTGATGCCTTTTGGATTGACTAATACACCAAGTACTTTCATGAGGTTGATGAATGAGGTATTGAAGAAATTCTTGGGCAAGTTTGTTATTGTGTATTTGGATGACATTTTGATATTCTGTAAGAGCAAGGAAGAAAATATGTTGCGTTTGAGACAAGTTTTGCAGAGGTTGAGAGAAGAGAAGTTGTTGATAAGCATTAAGAAGTGCACTTTTCATGAAGGAAGAGTTAGTCTATTTTGGATTTGTGATACCTGCAGATGGATTGAAGATGGATCCTAAGAAGGTAAGAGAAAGTGTTGAATGCCCTACACCAGAAATAATTGGAGAGGTGAGATCATTTCATGGATTGGCTAGTTTCTATAGAAAGTTTATCAGAAATTTCATTTCAGTTTGTAGCCCTATGACATAAGCGATGAGAGGAGATAGGAACGATTTCAAGTGGACAACTAGAGCTAATAGAAGTTTTTAATTGATGAAGAAAAAGGTGACATAGTATCCTATGTTAGCTTTATCAGATTTTAGCAAAGTATTTCAAGTGGATTGTGATGCAAGTGGGAGTGTAATTGGAGCAATATTCAGTCAGGAGGGAAGAGCAATAGCATTTTTTAGTGAGAAGTTGAATGATGCAAGAAGGAGATATTCTGTGTATGATTGGGAGTTTTATGCCATAATTCAAGCATTGAAGAAGTGGAGATGGTATTTGTTACTTAAGGAGTTTGTGTTGTATACCTATCATTAAACATTGTAATATTTTAACAGTCATAGTAAGTTGAATCCGAGACATATGAGATGGGTGGATTTCTTGTAGAGTTATACCTTTGTGTTGAAGCATAGAAGTGGGAAGTCAAATAAAGTTGTGGATGCATTAAGTAGAAGGATGAATCTGTTGACAGAGATGAGAGTGGAGGTATTAGGTTTTGAGGAATTGAAGAACTTGTATGAGGATGACCTGGATTTTATAGAACCTTGGAAAGCTTGTAGGGAACTAGTTATGGTGGATAGGAAAAAGTGGTTGGATTATTTCATTCAAGATGAGATGTTGTTGAGAGGATTTTAGTTGTGTATACCTAGGAGTTCTATGAGAGAAAGTCTGATAAAGGAGAAGCATAGTGGAGGATTAGTCAGACACTTTGGTGTTGATAAGATAGTAGCCTTGGTAAGTGAGAAGTACTTTTACCCTCAGATTCATAAGGATGATGAGAAATTTGTTTAGAGTTGTACAGTTTATCAGCTTGCAAAAGGTAGTAGTTAGAATGTTGGATTGTATAAGACTTTGATAGTTCCAGAGAGACCTTGGGAGGACATAAGCATGGATTTCATACTTGGATTGCCTGAGACATGAAGAGGAAATGACTGTATATTTGTGGTGGTAGATATATTCTTGAAGATGAAACATTTTGTACCCTGTAAGAAGACAATAGATGCAGTGCATGTTACTAACCTATTTTTCAAGGAAGTGGTGAGATTACATGGATTACCTAAGAGCATAGTTTCAGACAGAGACACTAGGTTTGTTGGATATTTTTGGAGAACACTTTGGAGGATGGAGACATATTTGAATTTTAGTTCTACTTTCACCCACAATTTGATGGACGGACAAAAGTAGTGAATAGGAGTTTGGGAAACTTGTTGAGATGCTTAGTTGGAGAGAAAATCGGAAGTTGGGATCTGATCCTTGCACAAGCAGAGTTTGCCTACAATAATTCAATAAATAGGAGTACCAGAAGAACACCTTTTGAGATTGTTACCAGAGAACACCCTAGAGGAATATTAGAGTTGAGGTATATTAGTAATGAAGATAAGAGGAGTGTAGAAGTGGAAGCATTTGCAGTACATATGAAGACTGTGCATACTCTATATAAACAACATTTGGAGGACATGAATGGAAAGTATGAGGAAAAAGCATATGAGAAGAGGATACATAAGGAATTTGAAGTTGGAGATGAAGTGATGGTGTATCTAAGAAAAGAGAAATTTCCAATTGGAACCTATAACAAGTTGCAGATGAGAAACTTTGGACCTTGTAAGATCTTGAAGAAATTCAGTTCCAGAAATGCATATGAAGTGGAGTTACCACATAGTTTGGTTATTTCACCCATATTCAACATTGCATATCTACATAATTACCATGAGGTAGAATGTAGTGAGGATAGTGGATCAGACTTGGAGAATTAGATACCTCAGAGGGAACCAAATCAGATTGAAGACATTTTAGATTGTAGGATTGGGCGTAGCACCCAGAGCAACCAATATAGAGAGTATCTTATGAAGTGGAAGGGCTAACCGGTTCAAGATTCATTATGGATTTCTCAAGAAGAGGTAGACCATCTTGGTTTTCCTCTGACCCCAACAAAGTGAGGGACTCATTTTTTCAACAACCTCAGATGTTTGATGCAGAAGCATTCCTAGTTCATGGAAATCTTGCATCAACCAAAAAAAATTTCTTTTCAATTTGTTTCTTGTTTTGTAGTTTCAACATCTGGATCTTGTGGAGCTATATTTTGTTTGTGGACATGTTCATCTACCTTATCCTAAGTCCACAGGATGTTTGGATCTTTTTCCGACAAGTTATCGCTTCCGAAATCTGAGACAATTTTCTGGCTTGGAACACTGGAACCACTTGGACCTTATTTGCTTTTGGCGAATTCTTTAGATCCTTTCCATAGCTTGTGGAGCTTCAATTAATTTTTTCCAATGTTCCTTGTCTTATGGCCAACCTTTCCTTAGGTCCGTACTTCATTCTATGAATTTTCTAGAGGGATCTCTTTGGTGGAGGCTGACCTAGTTGTTTTACACATTACATCTTGTTCATCGACTATTATTTCATCTTGGGCTAATGTAGATCATTCTTTATCATATAAATCAATGTAATTGAGAATTTAGAGAGGACGATTAAAACATAGAAGATAAATTTGGAGGTTAGGAGGTCTGGAGTTGGATCACATTCTTGCTTGAGCCCGAATATTGTATTTGAGCATGTATATAATTAGGCCTATGTGCTTAATCTTGTGAGTCTGCATGTTGCCGATAGGTTGTAATTGATTTTCATGATATAATAGTCTATTTTTCATTGGCCTCCATAGCATTGTGTTTCTTCTGTTGTGTTAACTCTTGTTACACAGTCTGGACTATTCTCTTTGAGGACCCTCCTCTTGTGACTACACTGATTTGAGAATGAATAATTGAAAGAGAATGTCAAGGTTGTGAATGAATGTGTCAAGAAACTGTAAGATCAGATCCATAAGTTCAAAGAAAGGTATCAATAAGTTAATAAAGAATTAAAACAAGCAAATGAGATTATTGTGAGTCTAAAGCTAAAGATCAAAGAGAGTAAGAAAGTGGAAGAAATTTTGAAGGATACAAATAATCAAAAGATAAAAGAATGTGGAAAGGTGGAAAAAGAAATCATAAAGATGAAGTTAGAAGAAAAAGTCATTGAAAGCAGTGCATTATTGGATAAATTTTTGGCTATGTAAAAATCTCATAAAGACAAAGAAGGATTAGATTTTCAATCCGATGAATGCTC
The DNA here is from genome assembly GCF_030272615.1 of Cryptomeria japonica. NCBI lineage: Eukaryota > Viridiplantae > Streptophyta > Pinopsida > Cupressales > Cupressaceae > Cryptomeria > Cryptomeria japonica. The sequence continues at coordinate 411,857,401 of NC_081409.1, read as the reverse complement.
AAATTGAATGTCAAAGGAAAATGCAAAGAAGAGAAGGTGGAAGCTAAAAAGAAATCTAAAGATGCAAACAAGGTCTGCAATCAAGTTCCTACTACAAATAAACCTCTAGTTCATCAACCAAATACTCAAAGGTAATCATTCAATGATTATTATTTTCATTACAAAAGTTATGGATATAAGGCTATAGAATGCAAGCATAAATTAAATTAGAATACTCAATTATTTAATTGTAAGAGTTTTAGACACAAGGCTAATAATTGTGGTAATCAAGGTATGAACAAAAGCTATAGATTGTGTGTGAATGGAGTGAATGGATCATTTATGAACATTATGAATAAGATATTTTATGGTTATTGTCAATATGCTATGGTATTGATCATAAAGCTAGTCAGTCCACATCATGAACAAATTCAGCGAATTCGGGATAGGGGAATATCAAGTATCACAATTGCAACAAGTTTTGACATTTTGCTAATACGTGCAGGAATGCGATTCCTCCAAGAAAATAAGATGAATCTAAGAAGAATACTATTATGGTATGATGAAATAAGGAAGAGAATGTGTTTATTGTACCTGAGTCTAGTATAGGTGCATTATCCTCCTAAAATTGATCTGGTAGCTTTGGCTTATAGGGAGTTGGTGGGTGAGGTTGTTGATGTCACAACTCACACCATTTAATTTTCTTCAATATCCAACCAGGTGTTCCTTAGAGATATCTGTGATAAGGGCGTGCTCAATATTGGGGGTTCTTGCAATGTAAAACAATGACTTTCATTCAGTCATGCTCCTTGGGAGCTCTTAGGATCTCTTCTCGATGGCTGAATTTGGAGGTTAAATATATTCTATAAATAAAATTTAAAGAGGCTAAAATTATCCTAAGGAATATTCTATCATTTGTATCAAGAGTTAAACAAGACACGATCAAGACTCATTCATGGAATTCCTAAAATTGATCTGGTAGCTTTGGCTTATAGGGAGTTGGTGGGCGAGGTTGTTGATGTCACAACTCACACCATTTAATTTTCTTCAATATCCAACCAGGTGTTCCTTAGAGATATCTGTGATAAGGGCGTGCTCAATATTGGGGGTTCTTGCAATGTAAAACAATGACTTTCATTCAGTCATGCTCCTTGGGAGCTCTTAGGATCTCTTCTCGATGGCTGAATTTGGAGGTTAAATATATTCTATAAATAAAATTTAAAGAGGCTAAAATTATCCTAAGGAATATTCTATCATTTGTATCAAGAGTTAAACAAGACACGATCAAGACTCATTCATGGAATTATCTATTTAAAACTAAAATACACTTTAATCTCTTTGAAATTCAAATTCTAATCTATGTGCTGAAAAAATAAATCTATTTTACTTGCACAAAAATAGAATCTATTTTATGCTTGTAGAATTTTTAATCTATTCTAATAAACATTAAAACAAATTAACATTCCACGAGCAAGTCCAATAGAGTCTTTTTATTAACTTGTGTTCCAAATACCATCATCACTAACTATTAGTATGAAAGTAAAATGTATTACGAAAATTAAGAAAAAATTTGAGCTAAGATTTCTAATGATGCATTCATTTATATAATTCTACATAAAAATAAACAGCTATAATTTTGTAATCAATTTTCAATTTCCTACAACTGTCTGCAACTGAACATAAATAAATGTAGTGGAATCAATGCACATAACTGAAATGAAAGTAAAACCAAATAAAGATCACCTCCCTTTGGTTGAGCAAGCCGTACTCTTCCTCAAGTGGGATCCGTAACATAGAGGTTCTTAGATCAACTTTAGACTTTCATTAAAATTAACTTCTAGAAGGAAGTGAAATAGGTTTGAAAATTACAAATGCAAGGCTCTAGACTAATGGTGGACTTCCTAACTATCTAACTTGTTGGCAACAACAATGAAGGAAGACTGAGAGGAGGGGTGAATCAGTCTTCATCGGTTATATAAACTTAACCACAAATATAGATATGATAAACCACAACACTAAGAAAGATAAGAAAATTAATTGCACAACACACAACACCAAGATTTTGACATGGAAAACCCGATTAAGGGAAAAACCACGGTGGGAACCTACCCATAGTAAGATGATACTATACAATAGTATGTGAAATATTAGAATGGGGAGTGCACGTGCATTTAGGCTTACTACCTAGATCTCACTGCTCAAATACAATGACCTAGAAGGCTACAACCCTCAAGGAAGCCTCACCGACTTACAACAAGATTCAAACTATAATCTGGAAGAAATTAATTGAAATAATAGCATCTCCAAATGCCTGATTACAGTTCCAGTTAAGAAAAATTGTTTATTATGCAACACCAATCTCCTCTTAATCACAATGCTGAAGGATGAATCACTTGATCGTACATAAACCTCTCTCTAATAATGCAGACACAACCTCGATGCCAAAATACATGACAATATCACCTATATATACAATTCATCAACCTTGAAAACAAGGTTAGCTAAACCCTCAACTCACAATTATAAAATTACATCACACAATACAAAGATTGACCACCAAAACAATATAATGATTTACATAGCATGACATGGACCTAATTCAAATTCCCAAACACACAACTCCACCAGAAATCACGCCAAGATCAACCGCAACATGCTACACCATCAGAAAAACTATATAACACAAAAATCATCACCAGTCCATAGAAACCATCAAAACTCGCACAACGGTAAATGCAAATCACTAAAAAAAAAGGAAAAAATTAGGAAACACCATCAAGAACATTAGAATCATCAGAAATAGTTGCACCAACACCACTTATCAAATCTTCATTTGTCAACGTCTGAAAACTCAAGAACACAACCAATCAGTAACTATCACGAAGAAAGATGACTTTCAGAGCACCTAATCATGATCCATTTTAAATAAAGATACACAAGACCATCACAAACAATATCCCAAAATCTCAACACAAGATCTGATCACACCGGAATATACCAGAAGAAATACTAAACTTTGCAAAACATTGATCAGATAAACAAACTACAAAACCGGATCATAAGATCTTCTCAATCTGCAATCACCAGAGAAAATCAAAGGAATATATTGACATCAATGACAACAACATATCCTAGTAGCAGTAATGACAAACAATATCCAACAATCTCCCCCTTTGGCATTGATGGCAACATATGAATGTGAAAAAAAATCAATGCAAAGAAATAAGATATCTCTTAAAAACTCCCCCTAAGATCAAGACAGATAAAGGAGTTTTTCACATGATCTCTCTCCCCTTTTGACAACAATGCCAAAGATCTCAAAAAAAAAAAATCTTAGTGAAAATATCTCCTTTGTAGATATACTCTAGATTCACCTTCTCTTCATTGACTTGCTCTCTCAAGTAATGATATTTGATTGACACATACTTAGTCTTTGAATGTTGCACTAGATTCTTTGACAAGTTAATAGCATTGGAATTATCATAGTATTTAACAGTAGACTCATCATAGATAACTTTGATATCCTTCAACATTTTCTTCATCCAAACTACCTGAGTGCAATCACTAGCAGCATCAATGTATTCAACTTCAGCAGTAGATAAGGACACCGAATCTTGTTTCTTACTAGCCCATGAAACCAGTTTCTTCCCCAAAAAGAATTCTCCACTGGTAGTGCTCTTTTGGTAATCATCACTAGCCTAGTTAGTATCAGTGTAAGCACATAGCATGAAATCATCATTCCTTGGATATCACAAACCATAATCCACAGTTCCCTTCAAGTATCTGAATATCTTTTTCATAGCAGTGACATGACTCTCTTTCAGATCAGCTTGATATCTAGCAGCCATGCACACAAAATGCATAATATTTGGTCTAGTCTGAGCAAGATATAGTAGTCCACCAACCATTGATCTATACAAACTCTGATTAGCTTTTAGAGATTTATCATTCTTAGACAATTTACAGCTAGTCACCATAGGAGTTCCAACCGGTTTGGAGTCATCTAACCCAATCTTCTTTAGCAATTCCTTCACATACTTAGTTTGAGATATAAATATACCTTTTCTAGTCTATGAAATCTGCAAACCTAAGAAAAATTTCATCTCACCAATCATAGACATCTCAAATTCTTTTTGCATATCATCGGCAAACTTCATACTCAAGTCATCATCTCCTCCAAAGATAATATCATCAACAAAGATTTCAACAATCAAGATGTTAGCATTCTCAATCTTAAAGTACAAATTACTATCAATAGCACCTTTACCAAATCCCAATTTCAACAAATATTTATTTAATCTAGCATACCAGGCTCTAGGGGCTTGCTTAAATCCATAAAGGGTTTTCTTCAGTTTACATACCATGTCCCCATCATCTGATAATAAAAATCCATTAGGTTTCTCAATGTAAACTTTTCCTCAAGATCACCATTCAAAAAGGAATATTTTATATCCATCTGATATACCTTGAAATCTTTATAAGTAGCATATGCAAGCAATAATCTAACAGCTTCAAGTTTGGCCACTGGAGCAAAAGTATCATCATAATCAATTCCTTATTTCTGTGAATATCCTTTGCAAACTAATCTAGCTTTATTTCTGACAACTTCACCAGCCTCATTCAATTTGTTCCTGAATACCCATTTAGTACCAGTTACATTCTTATCTTTAGGTCTAGGCACAAGCTCCCATGTGTTGTTCTTTTCAATCTGGTCTAATTCTTCCTCCATAACTCTCATCCAATTTTCATCTTTGCAAGCTTCAACAACATCTTTAGGTTCAAATTTGGAAATCAAACATACTTCTTAAACAACTAACCTTCTTATAGTCATCACACCTTTATTCTTATCACCAATAATCTAATTTTTTGAATGATTCAATCTTACATACCTCAAAGTCTTCTGATTGTTCTAATTCTTAGGTTTCTACACTTCTTCACCGGCAGCCGCAACATCCAGATTACCTTTCTCCAATGGATCATTTTTCTTTGGCTCTTTAGTCTAAATAGGGGTTAGAACAATATTTTGACCATCATCAGACCCACATGCTCTGATCTCTTTCCCAAGGTTCTCATCTACCCTCACATTTGCACTTTCCACTATCTTTCTCAGTCTCTTATTATAGCACTGGTGGGCTTTTCTCTTGGTTGAATATCCCATGAAAATTCCTTCATCACTTCTAGCATCAAAATTTCCTATGTCCTCGTCTCTCTTGATATAGCATTTGCTACCAAATACTGTGAAGTATGTCACAGTAGGAACATGACCAAACCATAGCTCATAAGGGGTCTTACCGGTATCACCTTTGATATGAACTTTGTTGAAAGTGTAAACAACAATGATAAACAACTCCATTTTGCTAAGGGGTTCTAGGAGTAGATAATTGTCTTCTAATCCCATGCTTCTCATAGAATTAATTGAACTCACTAGAACAAAACTATCCACTTTTCTCATATCTCAAATCCAGACTCAATCTGAACCTTTTCTTTGAATATCTTTCAAACTTGTCTAATGCTTATGATTTCTCCAATTAGCAACATAAAGTATCTATCACCTAGCACACTTCTAACAATTGTAGGTCCATACAGGTCAATATGCACAAGATCCAACAATCCATCAGATGTTTATTGTTTTCTCTTGAAAGAAATCCTTGTTTTCTTACCCAACTAACATTCCTTACATATTGGATTAATAGGCATAACAATCTTAGGTAGATCTCTAAAAACTTGTGTAGAACTTAGCTTAATCATTGAGTAAATATTCACATGACACATTCTCCTATCCCACAAACAAATCTCATCAATTTGAGAAATCAAACAACTTTTCTCACCAGCTTTCAAGTGAAAAATGTTACCTTCAATCTTATTTCCAGATGCAATCTCTATACCAGAGGCATTTAGAATTATGAATTTTCCATTCTTGAATTTTAGATCATAACCTTTATCAACCATATGTCCAACACTCAAAATATTATTCTTCAAACCTTCAACATACAACACATCATCAATGTTATGCTTACCATCAAAAGAAATCAAACCTCTCCCATGGATCACACAGGCTTTGTCATCTCCAAATATTACTATTCCACCATCATATATTTCCATTCTCACAAATTTACTTTTATCATCGGTCATATGATGTGAACAACCACTATCAATCATCCATTAATATTTCTCCTCAACTCTAGCAGCTAAAGCTTTCTCCTCAATAGCACAACTAGTGAAATCAACAGGTACAGGTTCGTCTTCCTTAATGGAAAGAAATACAACTTCATCTCCTTCAGATTATTCATCTGTAATACCTTCATCAACAACATAACAGTTATTATGATTCTTATACTTCTAATTAGGCTTGTAAGGCTTATCATACTTCTCATGCTTCTCATATCTATCATTCCTATCATGCTTATACAACTTATCATGCTTGTCATATTTAGCCATTCTCTTCGGACATCTAGAAGCAAAATGTCCTATCTTATTGCAAGAAAAATATTTCAAAGGCAATTTTCCATCATACTTACTAGCTCCTTTAGGCAATCTTCGAGTAATCAGTGCTTCAAGCTCATCTAGTTCTCTTTCTTTCTCTTCCATCTCTCTTCTCTCTCTCTTTCATATCTAGATATTTTGCATTCATCAGGATCATACTTCTGCTTTCCAGATACAAATGTTGATTCTCTAAATGTTGTCTCAAACTTTCCATGTGATTCTTCAAACTTGCTCAGCTCAAAAGCAACAATCTTTCCAACTAGCATATCTCTTGTCATAGTAGTCACTTTGAATCTCATCAATAGAAGCAACCTTATGCTTATAAGAAGGAGGAAAAGATCTCACCACCTTAGAAATAATTTCATCTTCTTCAAGGATTCCATTGGCACATCTGATGCTTAGGACAAGGTCATTCACCTTGGACATGAAAGAGTGTATGTTCTCATCTTCTCCCATCTTTAGCATCTCATAATTTCCTTTCAAACTTTGTAACTTAGCAACTTTCACTTGTTTGTCTCCTTCATACAGGATTTCAAGCTTCTCCCAGATCTCATGTACAGTTTGAAGTCCCATTACATTTGTCATCCCACAATCAGTCAGGGCACTAAGAAATGCTTCCTTTGCTCTAATATTGTGTTTAGCTTCCATGATCTCATCTAGAATAACCAGTCCATTCTGAAGAACATAATAGGCATTCTTTGTAATCTTCCATTAATCTTCTCCAAGACATTTCAAGTGCACTTCCATCCGGTTCTTCCATATAGCATAATTACTTCCATCAAATCTCAGACTTTCCTTCTTAAAGATAATACCTGCAGCTGCCATCTCGGATCTCCTCAAGTAGTTAAGCTTCTTCTGGAGGATCTATCTCTAATACCAATTGTTGGCAACAACAATCAAGGAAGATTGAGAGGGGGGTGAATCAATCTTCACCGATTATATAAACTTAATGACAAATATAGATCTGATAAACCATAGCAATAAGAAAGATAAGCAAATTAGTAGCACAATACACAACACCAAGATTTTGATGTGGAAAAACCAGGTAAGGGAAAAACCATGGTGGGAACCTACCCACAGTAAGATGATACTCTATAGTAGTATGTGAAATATTACAATGGGGAATGCACATCCATTTAGGCACACTTCCTAGATCTCACTGCTCAAATACAATGACTCAAAAGGATACAACCCTCAAGGAAGTCTCACTGACTTATAACGAGATTTGGACTACAATCCAAAAGAAATGAAATAAAAGAATAGCATCTCCAAATCCTGATTATAGTTTCTATTAAGCATAATTATCTTCTTTGAAACACCAATCTCTACTTAATCACAATGTCGAAGGATGAATCACTTGATCGCACATACACCTCTCTCTAATAATGCAGACACAACCTTGATGCCAAAATACATGACAATATCACCTATATATGCAATTCATCAACCTTGACAACAAGGTCAGCTAAACCCTCAACTTACAGTTACAAAATTACATCACATGATACAAAGATCAACCAGCGGACCAATATAATGATTTCCATATAAAAACATGGACCTTTAATTCAAATTCCCAAACATGGACCACCAGAAAAATCATATAACACAAAAAATCATCATTGGTTCATAGAAACCATTAAAAAATCACACAAAAATCAATGCGGATCACCAAAAAAATAGGTTACAATTAGAAAACACCAACAAGCACATTATAATCATTAGAAATAGTTGCACCAACACCACTTATCAAATCTTCATCTATCAACGTCTGAAAACTCAAGAACGCAACCAATCGGCAACTGTCATGAAGAAAGATGACTTGTGGAGCACCAAATCATGATCCATCTAAAATGAAGATACACAAGACCATCCCAAACAATATTCCAAAAAATCAGCACAAGATCTGATCACACCGGAATATACCGAAGGAAATACTAAACTCTGCAGAGCACTGATCGGATAAACAAACTGCAAAACCAAATCATAAGATCTTCCCAATCTGTAATCACTGGAGAAAATCAAAGGAATATGTTGACATCAATCACAAAAACATATCCTAGCAGAAGCAATGACCAACAATATCCAACATAACTAGCTTTATATTGAATGCAATGGGATATTTATACATATCCTATTTGAAATCAAATGCAAAATTACCTGCTTAAATAGAGTAATGACTAAAGACTTAATTGAAGAAAACTTTATACTACACTTAATGAATTAAAATGGAATTTTAAGTTCAAGGAAACAATTGATGAAATAGATTCAAAGGAAAACAAGAGTATCTCTCTAGCTGGAGCGATCAAGAGTGACCATCATCCACAAACTGGCTGACTGGAATTAATCACTGCACGTCTCCTAGTTAATTTCAAAACACATTTGAAAATGTATCCAACAAAATAGAATAGAATACAACGGTAACCATCTTGAATATTCAGCCATTCATTCATAATAATAATCAAAAGTAAAACATTTAATCAGAGAATATTATTTATAATATACTTCCTAATTAGTAGAATATAAAAGTATAAAGGAGTAAAAATGCATGTATAAGATCTTCCACCAGGCACATTAGTTCACAAAGTATTAAAAGTTTTTAAGAAGAAAATGTAATTAAAAGTATCATGTTTTAAGCTCATCATTTCCTCCCCCTCCTGTAATAAACCATGTTTTCATGGTTGTGGATCTAGAAGATCATTGTTTTGCCTTTCAATCCATAGGACCAAGTCAAGATGGCTGAATTTGTACTGATGGTAGTCTTTGGGAGGCACATACCCATTCCACTACTCTACTGCATTAGTCCAATCTCACAAAGCTTCTCTTGCAAAGTTATTTGGTGCATTTAACTGAGGTGATGGCATAATAACTAGTGGTGGCCTAAACCTCATCCCTACCCAATCTATGTCTTGTTCCTCAATGATTCTGATGATTGATCTCACTTTGTTTAAGCTCAAGGTAATATTGATAGGAGAAATAGGCTCTCTCCCTCTTAGTTGCATAGGTTTGGTATTATATCTTGTTTTGGATGCTTGTAGAGCTTGGTAGGGAATCTGATTTTGCACCTCTCTAAATGTTAGAATGCTTGTAGTGAGATTTCTTTGATTGGTTGGCCTTACTTGATTATGTTGAGAAATGGAAATTAAATTGGATCTAAATGTTGATGACCTAGGAGTTTCATCCTTGATGGGAAGACCCAGTCTATTATGTTGTTCTCTATATTGATTCATCCTATCCTCCCATTTAACTTGATTTTAAAATAAATAAACAAATTCCCTTACTTGAACTTCACCAACAAAGATATTGAGTAAAGACTAGTAATAATGTCCTAGGAGAAAACCATGCAAATAGAATTCACACATTTTATTTTGGTAAAAAGGATGACTCCTATAAATATCTTCAAGGAAGTCATCATCATCATCATACTTGGTTTTCTTTCTTAGTACCAGCTGATTAATTTTTCATTGTAGAAATATTTCTTCTAAAAAATAGAGAGTATATACCAAAAGTATTTCTCATGGCAAAGAGATCTGAGGATAGCTCGACTACTTGCTCCATTCTCTGAGTAACTTCTTCTTTCCACTTTTTCAATTCCTCAAGCTATTTGGTCAACTCAAAATTTTATGTTGGCATTGAGTTTTCATTGATGTCAACATACATAGATGTAGAGTTTATCAAGTGGAACATGAAATGGTGGAATTACTGGCATAGATAAAGATGACATATAATGACATAGGCAAATGTGTGGGAGGTTGAATTGTTTATTGAATGGTGTCTTGTACATTGTGCTCATCACGATCTCGCAAGCCATAGCACCATCATGTTGACCTATTGTCATTATTGTCATTGATGTCATGAATGTTTTTGTTGGTCTAGCATGCATGTATGTGATTCAGCCTGAAAGTTTGCTTCAAGTATGTGATGTTTCTTTATTTACTTCATACAACTTTCTGGTTTGGCATTTACTCTTATCGAAAGATGTTTTGAGTCTGGTCCCATCTGGAAGAAATGAGATAAAATTCTTCAAGATGTTTTTAGACCTAGTCATATTCAGAAATCTAGAAGCATTCTCTTCAAAATGTTTAATGATTCAAATTAGAAGCTGACACCACATGGAGATATTTTGGTTGTTGTAGTGTGTGGATAGATCGGTCTCACCCCTTCTGGTTGATCCAACTTGTTAGTCAAATTGATGTGGATATATATTGTCATCTGTGTTGCATTTTAGATGCATGGTTGTTTTTTATTAAGCAAAAAACAAGTTTTGAGGGGACCCAAAACCCCTTACATCATAGACCAAGGATAAAGCATTAATGCATCAAAACTAGAATGAGGACACAAAGACAAAACAAGCTGCAACATATAAAAAACAACACAGTTCCAGTAGCCAAAGAAAAGACAACAAAAAGCCACCAAGGAGCTAGCAACAACAACAACAAAAAGAAACAAAGACCAGCTACATAAAAAAATGTATGGCATCAGAGGCCTCTTTCTCTAGCATCAACATATTTTTAGCAACTTTCTTGAGGTCAAGAAGATCCTATGGCATGGAATCCACCACAGCCTTAGAGCTTTGTCTGGTCTGCCTTAAGGTTCATGGAGTATCCTTAGTAGTTGTAACCCTAGCATCCCTCTCCAAATCCACAAAGTTTATTTCATTATGTATCTTCTCCACTCTAGAAACCAACACATTAATATTGGTAGTAGACACCCTCAAAATAGCTGCACTGTTCTCCATAATCTTCTTGAGTGCCTCCTCAATTTTCAACATCTTCTTATTAACCTCTTCAATCTTTTCATCATATCTTCCCCTAAATAACTCAATGGCCTCCCCATTTTTCTTAAGGCACTCTAGCATCATAGTTTTTTCACTCTCTTTCCATAGAGAACATTCATTGGTCTCAGAAATGGAACCTTTCCCCTTGTTATTGTTATTCTCCCAATTCTCTTTCTCCACAACCTCTTGAACCCCTTCCACCTTAGCAATAATAGCCCTCTACTTCAGCTACAGAGTCTTGATTTCATGGAGCACCCAGCACTGAAACTTGTACATATCAATCAAAGAGCTTCTAGCAGTGCCCAATATATTGAGTATAGGTACCGGCTTATCCGACAAGTCTTGGGAATCCAAATCCATTGGTTCTGACTCTTGGTCTTCAAAGATATGATGGGGCAAGTCACCTCCAACTACAAAATTAGATAAACTAATTTTGATGCCCTTCCCCTTAGATTTCACCTTCTTAGTGGTAATGTCCTCCCCTGAGGGCTCTTGATCCTTCTTCTTGGGGATCCTAACCCTCCTCTTTGGGGGGTGGAGGCATCGGCCTCATCCTTGGAGGAAAAATCCTCAGAACCCTCACTAGAAATGTAATCCCTATCATTGTCTTGCACATTAGCCTGCAGTCTGTTAGCCTGAGCTTCACAATAATAAAAAGTTAACAAAATAAGCCCTTGGTGAGCCAAAGGTCTTGACTTAGAGTTCTTAATGTAGTCCCCCAGACTATCATTAAGAGAACAAGTCAAATAGTAAGGAAAAGAAACCATAATACCATGTCTAAAGTGATTAGGGAGAACAAAGTGGTAATTGTAAACTTTAGAAAACATCCCATAAACCAAGACATACTCCATAATAACTTTGAGCATTTTGTGCCAAAAACTCTTTACTTGATAGGGGGCAATGTGGGTTTTGTAAAGTTTTACAAGCTTCTCCTTCTCAACATCTTCCTTTGGGAACATCTTAACATCATTATCAAAGAGCTTTCTGTCTGTTGGCCCTCGCAATTGGAATAGCAACTAGGTTCTAAAAGATCATTGCTCTAATTCCTAAGGTGGTTGGAGTTGATTCTATCAGTAAGTTTAGGCCAATAAGTCTTTGTAATTCTTTTTACAAGATAATTTCAAAAGTTCTTACTTCTAGATTTCTATTTGTTCTTCCCCTTATTATCTCTGAGGACCGAAAAGGATTTGTCCTAGGTAGGCAGATTTTGGATTCTATAATTATTGTGCATGAGAATATCCACTCTCTTAATGCTACAAACAAAGAGGGATTTCTCATCAAGCTGGATTTGGCAAAAGCCTATGATAGGGTTGAATGACAGGTTCTTTTAGGATTATGGAGGCCTTTGGATTTGATGAGAAGGTTATTAAAATCACTAGAGAGTTGATATCTACACCGGATTTTTCTATTCTTATTAATGGATCTCTGTCCAGATTTTTTAAATCTTCAAGGGGTCTTAGGCAAGGAGATCCAATCTTGCCTATTGTTTTCACTATTTTGGCAGAATGTTTGAGCAGATTGATTCAAAAGTTGAAAGAGAATAGGACCATCAAAGGATTGTAACCCTCTTCTACTAATTTCTTCTACACACATCAACTGTTTGTTGATGATACAATATTGTTGGGATATTCTTCTGTTAGCGAATCTTCTACCTTCAAAGGTGATATTAGATCTTATTCCCTTACTACTGGACAACAAGTTAATTGGGATAAATTTTCTATTTACCTCATCAACACCCCCTTGTTGAGGTAGCAGAGGATTGCTAACATAATTGGTTGTACGGTTGAGCTGCTTCCCTCTACTTATTTGGGTCTCCCTCTTGGTTTGGCTCCTCCAAACTCTTTCTGGAATTCTTTAATTGATAAGTTCAACAAAAAATTGGCTGGTTGGAAAGGCTCTATGTTATCGCAGGCTGGTAAGCTTCAACTTCTTCAAGCCACTCTTCAGAATCTGCCTGTTTATGCTCTTAGTTTGTTTAGTATACCAGTCAAATTTGTAGAAGCTTTAGAAAGAATTCAGAAAAGATTTCTTTGGTCTGGTGTGGATGATAAGAAAAGATTTCTTTGGTTGCCTGGGATAAAGTATGTTGTCCTAAAAGCAATGGGGGGTTAGGTATTAAATCTCTTAAACCTTTCAACAAAGCTTTGTTAGCCAAATAAATTTCGAGGGCATATGGTATTAAGAGAGATTGGAGTAGGGTGTGGTTTGACAAATACATACATAATCAGCCCATTCAATCCCTTCTCTATTCTGAAGATATCCCTGGTAGATCTTTTATATAGAATAGTATAATTAAATCTATTAAAGTTGCTAAAGATGGAGATGGATGGGTCCTTCGCAAAAGTAACAAAATCAGATTCTAGGAGGAAGCTTGGATCAAAGATGTGCCTCTTTTTAATCAGGATTGCAGCCATTTCATTGAATATTGTAAAAGGAGGTTTGGTTCTATGGTATGTAATTATTCGGAGGAGAATAAATGGGTTAGACTTGATGAGATTTATGCTGGATTTTCTTCGCTCCAACATGATTTATTGTCTTTTTCTGTTAGGAAATATTCTGATGATGTCTTCTTATGGAAGAGTAATCCTAGGGCTAATTTTACGGTTGCCTCTGCTTATAAAAAAATAGCTACTCAGGTCTGCAACCCTATATGGACTAAAGTTTGGAATAGATTCCTCATTCCTAAAGTTAATATGTTTTTTTGGCTTGCAACTCACAACAAGATTCTTACCATTGATAACCTGGTTCGAAGAGGATTCATGATTCCTAATAGGTGTGAGTTATGTCAGAAAGAGGCTGAGTCTGTGGATCATTTGTTCATTCACTATTCTTTTACCTAGGAGATCTGGGGTAAAGTGTGGATGCAATGGAAAGTTGATTGGGTAATGCAGAATAGTTTTAAGGAAGTCCTTTGGCACTGGATTTTCCCTACCAAGCTTCCCATGATTAAGACCCTCTGGTTCTTTGTCCTTCCTATGACCTATTGGCATATTTGGAAGGAGAGAAACAATAAAATTTTTAGGGAGACTAAGTGCTTTTCTCAGGTGGTTTTTGAAAAGATTTGTACGACTATTAAAGAAAATATCAATACCATTCACAAAAGTAACAAGCAGTGTAGTTATATTGACATGAATGATAATGAGAAAAGCATTCTAACTGAATGGAATTTGATACACAAGGTCTGGAAGTCTAATATGAAGAGTAGAAGAGATAATGTTGTGTGGAGGTTCCCTCCTCATGATTGGGTTAAGGTGAACTTTGATGGTGCAGCTAAAGAAAATCCAAGGAATGTTGGAGGGGGAGGGGTCATCAGAAACTCTTATGGCTTTTGTCTTGCTATGATTGCCTCTCCCTTTGGAGTTCAAAACAACCATGTGGAAGAAGCCCTGGAAATGTTAAAATGTCTTCAACTTGTTCAGAGATTTAATTTTAAAAGAATTTGGCTAGAGGGGGAATCCCTTAATATAACTCAGGCTATTAAAAGTATTTGTTCCTTCTTGGAATATCCAAAATATCATTGATAATGCAAAAAAATTGTTAGATGCCTATGATAGTGTGATTATTACCCATACCTTTAGGGAAGGTAATAGGGTAGCCGATTTGTTAGCCAATGAGGGGGTCATTTTAGTGGAGGATGCTAATTATATCAGAGAGTCATCATGTAAGAATGAATTCTGAGAGCAATTATTTTATGACAGAGTCCATGGTAAATATTAATTTCATTAATACCTTTCTAGGTTCGGACTTTAATGATAGATTTTGGACTGAGGCAGATTGTCAGTTGATTACCTGTCTTAGGCGTTGTGATAATGAGTATCAGTGTGAAGGGCCTTATCATATTAAGTGCTAGGTTAATTTGCATATTTTAAAAGGCTACTTGAAAAACAAGAAAATCACTTTGGTTTTTGATTCCAGTGTCTCTGTTCTTTAGAATTTGATCAATTTGCACTCCTTTGAGAGTTTCGACTTGAAAAAATGTCACATTATGGGAGGAAATATCAACCGTAAAGAGCCTACTAGCGGTGATAGCTGGAAAGGTGAAAGGAAAATTTGGAGAAGGTTGCACAGATATGGTTTCACCGATTATATGGAGAAATTACATGGGAGCAAGAAGTCTATTTCCCGTGGTTTTGCCAAGGGATGGAAAAAAATAAAGTTACTCTATTCCGTCAGACCTAGAAAGTGGATGAAGATTTGGTGGCTGAGGTTACCGGTTTGCAGAAGGATGACATCAAGTTTTACAGAGACCGCAAGTTCTCAGTGGAAGCCATCAAGAATTTCCCCAAAAATGAAGAAGAAAGGGCTCGGCTTGCCAAAAAGGATAATGCTTCCTATTATCTCTCTGACCAAGTAAAATCTTTGTGGTAGAAAATGTTGAAAGTATTAATGGAGTATCTTACGGTTGATGGTAGGTTTTCGAAAGTCTACAATTACCACTTTGTTATCCTTAACCATTTTCGCCATGGCTCTAAGATTTCTCTGCCCTTGTACTTGGCCTCCTCCCTTAATGATAGTATGGCTAACGATGCTAAGAAACCTAATTCCTACCCCATTGCTCACCAAGGTCTTATTTTGTTAATATATGAGCATCTTAAGGGTAAAGGTAAGGATAATAAGGATGATCCCTTGTGGAGAATGCCCATATTTCTGAGGATTATGATGGCTCTGACTTTGATGAGGATTCTTCTAATCTTCTTGCTAAAAATAAATTGAGGGTTAGTGAAAAAGCTAAAGAAGACATTGAAGAGAATGCTGGTTTTGAGTAGGAGTAGGAGAAGGAGGTGGAAGAAGAGGCAGAGAATGAGCAGGAGAAAGAGGTTGAGGGTGAGGAAGGGGACAAATTTAATGAGCAGAGAGAAGAGGATGTTGAAGAGTCAGAGGTGAAGGATAAACCCTATGTTTCAGATAACAGGGATGATGCTCAGCATAACATGGAGGAGGGAAACCGTAGGTCTGAGGATTCTACCCCGGATATGAAGAATGTGGATTCCATTCTAAATGCTACTAGAAACAACACTCTGGAAATGTTCAATTTCCAAAAGTGGGTGGTTGATAATATCACTAGCATTCAGGAAAAATAGAGAGAGCTGGATTTTAAAATTGACAATTTGGTTAAGGATATCAACATTAAAGGTAAAGAGGACAATGCAGAGGATACTAGTGTTGCAGAGGATGAAAAAAAAATTCTAGACTGGCTGGAAAATGAGATTATAAAGGGAGATTTGAAGCTCTTCGAGGATGTGGTGAGGATTCTCAAAGAAAAGGGTGAGTTTGATAATGGTCTGATAAACAATCAGATTCAAAAAACTGAGATTGCTTTGAGGAAATTCATGGAGCATAGTTTGGTTGTGCTGAAGGTGTCCTCTCAAAACATGAATGTGATGGTTGCTTGCCTGGAGAAGGATAAACAAAATAAAGAAACTATGAGTATTGATGACGAGCCGACTTCTACTTCTGTTCAAAACTCCTCCAAATGTAGAACTAGGCAAAATGCAAGTGAGCTAGAGCTGAAGACCAAAGACAATCAACAGATGCAAGAAAATAAAGACCTGAAAGAGGCTGCAAATGCAATGATGATGCTGGTCAAGGATGCATAAGAGACTATAAATATTTTCACTTGAAATGTAATTTTGTTTTAGGTGTGCCAATCTCTCGCTGGCCTTTTGTTGTTCTTTACTTTGGCTATTGTCTTTTGTGTTATTCTTTTGCAACGTTTCTCTCTTTGTTCTGTCTTCTCTAGTTTCTCTAATTGCTTTTCTTTTTGATATGTAAGCGGGTTTCGGGTCCCTTAAAACCTGATTTTCCTTAATAAAAAACATAACATAAATTAAACCATATTTTAAGATTAATTAAGATAATTTGCATAGATTGACTGTACAAAGATCATTAGATAACAACCTTAGGTCTATGATAAATCAGGTCCAAAAATACCAAAAAGACACAACCAAGAAAGTCCTATGACCCATACATTACCCAAACATATGACCAAAGAAAGAGTTCTATGAAAAAATCTGACAAAATGAAGCCATTATTTTTTCTCATTATTACCCCCTAACCTAGCTTCTTGGTGGTCCTCCAGCAATAGGAAAGTTTCTAATTCTAGCATTAATTCTGAAATTCTCAGGGGTAACCTGTCTAGAACCTCCTATAGTCAAGCTCTAATAGAATCATTTCATTTTTTCCAATTGTGTCCACCTAGTGTGCTCTATTGCTTCATTATAAGGAGGGTCATTATCCCCACATCCATCAGTGGCCATAGAAGAATGGGTGGCTGGAAGCTAAGGGGCAACCAGTTTTTTCCTTTTGTTCTTCCCAAATGTATATATTTGGGTGCCTGTCTTAGTTCTACATGATAATTTGACAAGGAATGCGGCTCAGACTATTTCAATTCATCAAGTAGACTATTCCAGCATTGTACTGAATGTCCTACTACCACCTAATGCTCAACCATAGTCATCTTCTCATACTCTTTGAATACCTCTTCTCTTAGGGGTAGAATTTTATTCCCATAATTTGGTCGATACAAAATTTTCTACCAATCATAATAGAGTCATCTTAGATCCCTTGATTCAGCTCTCAATGAGTGGGAGATCAAGTTCCTCCTCCCCATGTATCCTAAATTATTCTCCCCTTGTTATTTTGTTTTGAATCCATGACATAAGATCCCTTAGTTGAATATCCCCAATGTAGAGTAGGGGAATCTAGTTAGCATCATCGGGAACAACATAATTATGTAAATAGAACTCACAAAGAAAAATTTTGATGGTTGTAGGAGATGTTTGATAGACATGATAAAACTCTCGAGGTGTTTCTAAAGAAGGACTTAGGTCTCTAACAATTCTCATCAATTGAAAACAAATATGCCACTCTTTCAAATACAGGGAGTAGACTCGAGGTGGCGCTTTGCACTGCATTAGTTGTGGTATCATAGTGACTACCATATCCACCTTATTTTTGAGTTGAGAAATTTCCTCATCTTTTTGTTCAATCACTTTCTTTTGTTGTTCAGTAAGTCTCTACATCTTTTCTTTTTCTAGCTCCTATTCTCTGTGGAAGGCAAGAGTAGTAGAATGGCTAGTAAGAAAAGAGGGTGGTCTGTGAACTGGTGCTCTAGTTTTGACTTCCTAGCTCGGCCTTTCGTTTCAACAATTTGCCCGACAATGATGGCCAAGTTGTCAAGCCCATTCAAGCCCACACCTTCCTGCGGCTGTTCATGAGGGCTTTCTTCCCCTTCTTTTTCCCCTTTATCTCCTTCTTTACTAGGTTCTTTAGGTTTATGTGCCTCATGTGGCTCCATAGGTGAGGATAGAGGAATAACATCCTGGTAAGGACTGCTTGGTTCTTTCTCTGGGGAATCAACAAGAATTTTGGCACTCAACTTCTCTGACTACTTTTGATTTTTAGGTTTTATTTGAAGCTTGCTACTTCTTCTTTGAGGCATTTCTTCGGTGGTTGCAGGATGGTTTTTTGTATCTAACTCTTCAGTTATTTCTATAGCTTCTACAGTGGTTGCAGGAGAATCTTCTTTTGCAATTATTTTTTTCTTTGTGATAGGAGGGGCTCATTCCACACATTTCCCCTTCTCCTTCTTTTTCTATATGTCAATTTGCTTCTCTTTACCTTTCTCCCTCCGTGCAGTGGCCCTAGTTCTAATTGGGGTTTGTGATGGAACCCCTGTTGAGGCTTCTACTGCTTCTAACAAGGTTTCTTTTGGTGAGGGTTCCTCTACTATAGGAACATCCTAAAGTAGTGACATCTTGGAGGATGAGGGATCAACGACAGGACCAGGTCCTCCTAAAATTTCCTCTTCTTGAGATGGGTGTTGTTATGCTAGACCCACATTATTCACCCTAAACCTTCTAACTTTTACAAATTCATCCTAGGTCATCTGGGAAATATCTCTCAAAGACATTTCAACAAATAATTTGATCAAATAATGGTGAGTAACAAAGTGAGGCCTACCTTTTTATGTCTCTATTGCATTGATGGAAAGAAGATTATACAACACATTCAGAACATTCATTCTCCTCCCATGGTGTCGATGACTCAGGAGCTTAAAATGGTGGGAATGTAGGCATGAGAATCTCCCTTCACAAGTCAAATATTTCATGATATATAATACTACTTCTTTCCATTTGGGAGGAAGGGATTCTCATCAAGCCCCCTGCTTATCTATTACCATTGGTGGGTCAACTAGTCGTGTGAATTATGCCCTTGCACTTCATGCGTCCTTTGTTTCAGGGTATTTTTCATCGTCTGTCGGCAACCCTGCTACCTCTACAATCTACTCTTCTATCATGATTACTCTCAACCCTTTCACCTGAGCTTCCCCATCAGAAAATGTATGGGTGAATTTTCTCACAATATCCTCATTGAACTCAATTAATAACTTAAGAAAATAGTCTAACGAGCCACTATTGCGGAATTCAGGCTCACAAACCTAGTCTTGCAGAAGGACATCATGCACTGTAGGTTCATGGTGAACTAGTGGACCACCCATTATAACACTAACACTCACAAATCACCACTTGCAGAAATATACCCAATTTCATTTGAAATACACAAATTCTCAAAAGAGAATATGCTTTTCTTGCAAATAACCCAGCTACGATTTCAATAAACTCAAGGCAAGTGAAAAAAAATGTTGGCCGCAGAAGGTATAGCAATAAGAATAGAGTACATAATGTCACATCAAATTGAAATAAAAATTTAAACTTTATTTGAGATGACATAAGAATTATCCATGAGAATAATTCACCATCGTATATATGGTTTAATATATGCAATAAAAAATAAATACACATGAGCATACCTGTTATTGTACCTGAATGATAGTAGTTGGAGAAATCCATCATGCATGAAGTTGATCCGTAATGTATGGTGAGTAAGATGGAGAAATGAATGGAAAAAGTGGAATGATATGGAAGAGTTATTGGTGAAAATAGAATATTTATTGCGAAGAAGGGTACTTCCATGGGATATGGAAGTATTTATTATGAGAATGCAGCAAAAAATAAGGAAGAAGGTTGGATGACAAGTCCGCCTTCTTTTGCTGCAGGAATCTTGACACTTTCTTGAGTAGTGAATTTTTGTAGGAATTCCTATTTGGAAAGAGGCTTATGATAGAGGCAGAATCGATGACCATTTACCAACAATTTGAATTTTACAGGATCAATAGTTGCCAATCGTACTGCACCATTTGGAAATGTTTCAATCACCTCATAAGGCCCCAACTAGTGCATCTGCAGTTTTCCCAAATTATCCTTATACCTAGAGTCATACAAAAGGGTAAAATCTCTTGGTTTGAATGCTTTGTCTTTGATATATTTATTATGTCATTTCATGCGTTGATTTTGAATTGTTTCTGTGTGTTGTAGGGCAGACTTCCTGATTTCATCTAAGGCATTAAGCTGCAGGATCCTATCCTTTTGAGCTACAAAGAGAGTCATATCTAAGGCTATGGCTATTCTAAGTTTTTTATGTTGAAGTTCCACAAGCATCATAGCCAACTTCCCATACACCATCTCAAAGCATGTAAAACCTATAGTTGTTTTCCATGTGGTCCTATATGCCCAAATTGCTTCAAACAACCTACTAGATCAATCCTTACGATGAAGGGCTATTGTTTTGGTCAATATAGATTAAATCTCCTTATTGGTGATTTCATCTTGGTCATTTGCTTGAGGATGGTAGGGGGTTGACTTTCTATGCCTTATATTATATTCATTGACCAAGGCTGCAATCAAATTGGAAGTAAATTCTACCCCTTGATTAGTCACAATCTCCCATGGAACTCCATATCTTGTAAAGATCTCCTCATACAAAATTTTTGATACCCTGTTATCTCTGGCATACTTGAATGCTTTCACCTCAACCCATTTTGTAACATAGTCAGTATAGAGAAGAATGTATGATCTACCATTTGAGGGTGGATCAATTAGCCCAAAAAAATCTAACCCCCATTTGTTAAATGGTGTAACAACTACCTATGGATGCAAAGGCATCTCATCAGACCGAGTAGGTCTACCCATTCTCTGACATCTATCACACTTTCTGGTATACTTGACTGCATCTCTGTGTAAAGTCACCCAATAATAACCTGTATTTAGTATCTTTATAGTTGTTCACTTGGTAGAAAAGTGTCCTCCACAAGGCTCATCATGACATGCATGAAGGATATCATAAGTTTCATCTTCTCAAACACACCATCTCATAACTTGATCTAGCCCTGTATAGAATAAGCAATCTGTTGTCCTTGAAAAGTTGAAACTCTTTTCTACAAGTAACCTTCTTTCTTTGGGTGAGAAATGAGGGGGAATTTTGTTAGCTGCTAAGTAATTAGATATGTCAACATACCATGGAGTGTGCACATTAATTGAAAACAAATGCTCATTTGGAAAGGAATCATCAATGGCTACAGGATCATCCTTTGTCTAAATTCCAGATAGAAATTCTGCTACTAGATTTGCCTTACCTAGCTTGTTTATGATAGTAATGTCAAATTCCTGCATTAGTAATAACCACTGTGCCAATCTGCCAGAAATGGAACTTTTATTCATAAGGTACTTGATGGTTGCATGATCAGTATGCACAAATATCTAATAGCCATTGATGTAGTGTCTGAACTTTTTGAGGGCATAGATAATAGCTAACATTTTATTTTCTGTAACAATATAATTTAGCTCAGGTCCCTACAGATTTTTGCTGATATAATAAATTGCATTCTCCAAAACTTCTTATTTATGTCCCAAGACTGCTCCAATTGCAAAATCTAATGCATCTTTGTGAATATGAAAAGGGAGAGACCAATCAGGTCCTTCGAGCATAAGAGCTTGAGTTAAAGCTCCCTTGAGTTTTAAGAATTCCTTTTCACATGCTGGTGTCCATTCAAACTTAGCATCCTTTGTCAAGAGAGAATATAGAGGTCCTACCATCTTACTAAATTCCTTTATAAATCTTCTATAGCACCTTGCATGGCCTAAAAAACTTCTTACATCCTTTTGTTTTGTAGGGGCGGGGAGATTAAGTATTACCTCAATTTTGGCAAGGTCAACTTGACTACCCA
Organism: Cryptomeria japonica; assembly: GCF_030272615.1. Classification (NCBI taxonomy): domain Eukaryota; kingdom Viridiplantae; phylum Streptophyta; class Pinopsida; order Cupressales; family Cupressaceae; genus Cryptomeria; species Cryptomeria japonica. Next base: position 411,835,100 of record NC_081409.1, on the reverse strand, counting down.
CTTGAGAAATACGATGTCCCAATACTATCCCTTCTTGCATCATCATGAAACATTTTTCACTATTTAGGGAGAAATTATGATCCTCACACCGTTGCAACACTTTGCCAAGATTTTGCAATGCTTCCTCAAAAGTAACCCTATAAGTAGTGAAATTGTCCATATAGATTTCCATGCAATCATGAGAAATATATGAGAATATACTGAGGACATCCCTCTGAAAGGTTACAGGAGCATTGCACAAACCAAATGGAAGAACTGAATAGGCACACGTTCCCCAAGGGCAGGTGAAGGTTGTCTTTTCTTGGTCTTCTGGATTAATTCTAATTTGATTGTAACCCATCCAAAAATGAAAAGTATTGTTTTCCTGCTAAAGAATCCAATACCTGATCAATGAAAGGAAGTGGGAAATGATCTCTCTTAGTAGCAGTGTTGAGCTCCCTATAATCCACATAAAATCTCCATTTACCTCCTTTCTTAGGGACTATAACTAGAGGAGATACCCATAAACTTTTTGAAATAGTGTAAATGAACCTTGCATTAAGTAACTTTTGTAATTCTTCCTTGACTGTTTCCCTTAATGCAAGATTAATCCTTCACTGAGGTTGTCTAACCATCTTACAATCTTCTCTGATATAAATTCTATGAGTACACAATTTAGGATCTAATCCCTTCATATCATGATAATCCCATGCAAAGGCATGTTTATGGGTCTTGAGTAGTTCTATCAAGGACAATCTTTGTTCTGCTATAAGTTGACTATTGATATTTAGGTAGCTTCCTGAAGCAACCTCTACTTAAGTAGTTGACTCAATTTTAGATACTTTAGCTAAACAAGGGGTTTGGATTTCTTGTGGTAGCAAGGTATGAAATATATATGTGGTTGTAGGAGAATCCAAAGAACTAGTAGATGGAAGGAAAGTATGCAAAGGACATATTGGCAAACCAGGAAACTGTTGAGCTGCACCATAACAATTTTCTATGATATTAGAGAGTACCTTATCATCTTCCTGGAGTTATATGAATGGTTCCCTAACCAACATCATAAGTTGTTGAACAGAATTAAGTTCCTCTATTTCTTCTTCTACATCTGGCCATACTACTTTCTCTTGATCAAGTTGCGCTTGTGCAGGAGAATAAAGTGCAAGAGTTTTAGTGGTGGTACCATCTGAAATGGTCATTTCCCCTGATCTACACCCTATATATACATCAAGTGTAGTAAGCCAATATCTTCCCAAAATAATTGGATATCCCCCCAATGTTTCTTTAGGAGAGAGTATCATAAAATCATCTAGATATTCCCAAGAATCTAATGTGACAACACCATCCCATCAGGTCAGATAGTGGAGCTATCTTCAAGCTGCAGGACTATTGGGGTAGATCGAAGACTAGTAATACTGAGTTGTTGCATGACATCCTTGGTCATAATATTTATAGTTGCTCCTAAATATATCAAAGCATTCTTAATTTGAGCACCATTGATGACTACTTTCACAACAGGATTGCCTAGGCCAGAATACTTAGGGACTTTAACTTTTCCTAACATAAGATCAGCCAGTTGTCCCATTACATGGATTGTTTGTGGGTCCTTTTTCTTCTGTCCAGGTTTCTTTAAACATGCCTCCTTAATAGATTTACCATATATGGTAATATCCTTAATAGCTTGGAACAATGCAATCTTTACACATATATATTTTATTTAATCAATAAGATCAAAAGCTATGTCATCCTATTGCCTAGTCACTTCTACCTGCAATCTTTGAGGAAATAGAGGTGTTCTGACAGGTGTTCCTATAGTTTTAGATTGAGGTACCTATTTAGGATCTATAGGTTGGTCAAGTGTAGTATCTTGTGCAATCTCCTTAGATGGTAATTCAGTTATAAATGGAGGAGATGGGGTAGGCAAAGTTGTTCTTGATCGTAAGTGAATATCACTTATACTGAGAGAGTATGCAAGATATTGATTAGGATCAGCTGAATAAACTTGTTGTTGTTGCTGAGATTTATTATTAGTATTTGGTACAGGTTGTGTTGGTAGTTGAGTTGACTTGGGTGGAGTAGCATTAATAGTTGGTGGCATTAAAGCTGGTTGTTGGGACTGTTGTGGTGGTTGCAGGAAACCAAAGGATTGGTTTGACCATTGTTGACCTCCCCTCCATTGAGGTGACTATTGCCAGTTAGCCTAAGGTAGTGATCAATTCCCTTGTGGTTGCTACCCCTGAGAGGAAGGTTTTTGATAATTGGGCCAAGGATTTTGGGAGTTATTCCAAGACTGAGGAGTATAATTCCCAAAGTTTTGGGAATATGGAGGTTGCCACTAATTATTTTGTGCATTCATATAAGGACCAGAAAAAGACAATGGATCTTGTGCCATACCTTGTCTTGGGGGCCACGACCTTCATTGTGCAATATAGAGGAGTTGTTCATCATCTCCATAAACTAGCTGACTGTCTATTTTAGCAAGGAGATTACATTTGCAGTCCTTCTTTTGCCTACAATGAGGACAAAATTTAGCAAGCATCACCTCTACTTCTTCATGCTTCTTCTTTGCTTGAAGTGTATCCAACTGAGTAGCCATGTTATTAATAATATCCTCCTTAAAATCCTTTAGCAAATGAGTTATCTCCATCCTTGAAATGGTTGTAGATGCTTTTGCTATTGAAGATCCAGGCCTATAGTATCTGCCGCATGCTAACATTCATTAATGTAAATCAACTAGAAATAAAAGGGAGAAATCATGAATCCCTATCCTAATAGAATTCAAACAAATAGAGAATGGAATAATGCAAAAGAAAGAAACAAGAATGTAAAGTATATCAATCAATTCCCCCTATTCCAAGACTGCATATAGCTTCCATTTCTCTTTGTGTCGACTTGAATTTCATCATCAGAATACTACCTGCAACATATTAGTTTCACAAAATACAAAGGAAATGCTACAAGAAATCCAAACTCAACCAATGAAACTACATGAAAATTGATATAAAATAAAAACACTATATTATTACCTTCATGATTTAAGTCTTATTGTGTCCTAACTCCACTATTCCTAGTTGCAGATGGTGTGTTCTCAGACAAGCACTGATAGCTTCCAAGATGGTATATGAAGAATGGACTGATAATTGATAGTTAACTGATACTATGATATGCAATGCAAATGATTTAAAGCTAAATGATTATGCTAAATGCTAATTGCTTCAAGATTAAAACTCACAGATGCATAAGTTTACTCAAATTGTTAACTTGAAAACTCACTTGAAGACCAACTCTTTCTCAACTCAAACTCCTATTTTATAAACTTTGAAAGGATAAGATGATGTGTCCTAGATCAATGGTCATGATCAGATCTGCAAATTTGGATGGTTGTGAGCAAAGATGAAGGTTGAGAGAAAGGGGGAAGGAGAAGACAAGTGTCACTCATCTCACCTTGATTGGGTTACTGACTTAGGGAATCTAGGGATGGTTGGAGAAGATTTAGGCATGAGAGGACAAGTGGACTCAAGTCCTTCCTAAGATATAGGGATGTTGGAGAGAATATAGAAGAAGGTTAGGAAATATGTGTACGTACACAATATTTCATTTATTTTGGAAGTTGGAGATAAGTGGCTAATAAATGTTTTATTTATTTAATTTTGTTGAATTAATTTAGCCACATGATGGATGAGTTGGCAAAGGAAAGATGAAGTGGAGATGGAAGGATGAGTTGGAAATGAATTAAATAGTTTAAGAAATCATTTAATATTTGAGACTATACGATAGAAGAATAACCATTAAATATTAGATATTTAATTGATTGATAAGAAGGAAAGGATAAATGAATTAATTAATTAAATATTTTAATTAAATTAATTAATAGAAGGATATGAAATGAATTAAATTAATTAATTTTTTCAAATTAACTATTTAATAGAAGAATAAATATTAAATATTTATTTAATTGCTCATAGCCATTTTTATGTGTATACACTCTTCTCTTCTTTGTGGTATGGTGTCTCTCAGATATCACACTGGCAACCTGCAAATGACACAAAGATTTGAAGTTCATGATTCAGAGGAATTGTGAAGAATTGAATGCTCAATTTATAGATAATTGGAGGAGAATTGATTGAAAGGTGGAACTCATGTGAGCTCACATGTTGATTGATAGTTGAACTGCAGAATTGGAGGTAAAACAAAATAGATTGAATAGATTAAATGAGTTAACTGATTGAGAAAAAGCTGACTGAAGGATGAAAAAGGATGATTGGAGGAGAATTAAGAGGAGGAATAATTAACTGATTGAAAGCTGATTGAGAGCTTTATTTAGAAAAAATCTAACTAGAAGATAGAAATAAGAATTGAAAAGATAATTGAATTAATTAATTTAGCATGTGCTTGAACTTTAACTTGGATTTTCAATTTTATATTTGCATGGGATTTTATTCAAATATTGAATTTATTTTAAATTCAATTTGATATTTGAATATATTTAGAACTTGACTTTGATTTTCAATTTGATTTTTGAAATCATGCACATGTATTTGAAATTAGAAGAAATTAGAAATTAAATGAAATTAGAAGAATTAATGAAATTAAACGAAATTAGAATTTAAGGATTTGGAATTGAAGAATTAATTAGCTAATTAAATAATTTAAAGAAACTATTTAATTATTTAGAAATTGAATTTAATTAAATAATAAAGATTATTCAATTAAAAGATTAAAATCATAATTAATTAAATAATAAATATTTAATTAATATTCAGAAGAGGGTTAATGATTAGATGATTAGAGACAGAAATTGAGAAAGAATTTATTGAAATAATAAATATTATTTAAATTGAGGGATTTAAAAATCACAATTTATTAAATAATAAATATTTAATTAATATTAGAAAATGGTTTAAATGATTAAATGATGATAGAATTGAAATTGGAATAATTAGTAAGATGGTGAGGCAATATGAAATTAGAAGAATAAGATAAATTAACTTAATTAAAGAATTAAAGAATTATTTAATCAATTAGAGGAATAATTAGTACATGATTAATGAGACATTTTTTAGGTGTCTACATTTGACCCTCTTTGAGACAAAGTTGGAATGACGTTATTTCAAAGAAAACGAAAAAAATTCTGCCCCAGTATGCCTTGGTAACACCATATAGTGTAAATATGCCCCCTCGGAAAAGGTGGTCAAAAAATTCGGAAATTGAGACCATATTTTCGATATCAGTATAATGAGCAATCGTGTGAAGTTTTGTGCATTTTTGAGATTGTTTGAGTAGCCTACAAGCTGTTTGAAGTTGATGGGGACCATGAGCGTCGGAGTGGGAAAAACCCTAATTTTGAGCTATAAATAGAGAGTTTAGCTTTTCATTTGCTCATTTGTATTGTGTTGAGTTCCTGGAGATCCTTGCGAGTCTTTTGCTTTCCTATGAGTATTTGATCATCATGGCTGGCTATAGGGAATGAGTGCACTTGTCTGATCAAGTATGTTCTTATTAGAGACCTCCGGGGATTGGCGACATGGTATGTTTCCAACTTTTTTGCTTAGTTTTTTACCTGTTTTTGCAATTTTTTGCCTATTTTTGCAATTTTTTCAAAAAATTTCCAGAGGTCTAGGTTTTATTCATCATGCATACGCCTATCAATTTTCATGCATTAGTAGTAAGTGTCACACAAATGCTAAAAATGTACCACAAAAGCTTAAGTGTCACACATAGATGCTTAATATTACGCATTCGTTTAGCTGTTTACCCGTTAGTTATAAATGCTACACATTTGTTGCAATTGTTATGCATAAGCTTTAATTGTACCACAATAGTGTTAAATGTTACGCATAAGTATTAAATTTACGCATTGGTTGTTAATTGAAGTTTTTTTCATGCGTATGATAATTTTTTGTCGTGGCATCCGATATCTGACATTTTCAATATTTTCTCTGTGCAAGAGAATATTGGAGTGTTATACTACTAATAAAGTAGACCCAGTGGACTTGATCTTCAAGCCAATTTACTTGATGAGGAGATTGTACATATCCGACATCTAGGATTATATCATGTTTTACACTTGCCAGAGGTCATGACCAACATGGCCTTGATTACAGCTTTAGTAGAGCGATGGCATTTTGAGACATGTACCTTCCATCTTCCTACTGGTGAGATGTCCATTACCTTATAGGTTGTTTGGCGTATATTGCATATTGCCATCCATGGTGCGAGAGTTGTATATGATCATTACGATGGCGTCTCTGGACTGTGTGCCCTTTTTGAGTGTGAGGAGCAAGATTTACAGATTAGTGGTCATTATGATATCCCTTGGGCTCGATTGGACTATGATGATCTTACTATAGTATTATGCAGTATCGTAGGTGGTTTGTTGATTCCTGACAGACAAGGTCATGGCTTTCCATTTGGATGGGGTAGAGTGCTCCATGATATGATTGTTCATCATCGATTATATGTTTGGGGTCCTTGTCTATTAGCCATGGTTTATTATCAGATGCACAACATTGTATACCTGGGATACCGATCGATCAGTTGTGGTGTGACATTGCTCCAGACTTGGGCTTGGGAGGACATTTCTATCTTGAGGACAGTTATTCATGTTGACTTGCATCCTGATGAGCCCTATGCATACAGATACACACCTGGTATTAGACACAGTGGTTCAGGTAACACCTTGTACTAGTGACATCAGCTTGATATCTTGCAGCATTTCATTTGGAGACCATATTTAGATTTCCCGGGTTGGGAAGATGATGCACTTCACTTTCCTTTCTATAGATAACAAAGATATCTTATTGGGAGGACCATTGAGATGCAGAGGATTATTGAGATGTCTCTTCCAGGATGGGTACTCAGACAGTTTGGGGAGGTACAAGTGACACCTGTTGTTACAACATACTTTGCTTGAGTTTCTCGTGAAGTTTCTGATTGGGGTGTATGCATATAGCCACATGTGGTGGCTGCTGATTTTGATGCTCTTCAAGCATTACCATGGGATTGGAGTGCAGGTGCATCATATCTAGGGACTACTCCTGAGTATGATGCATGGTGGGCCAGACATAGGCCTATTCCAATGGCTGATCTGATTGTTCCGATCACAGTGTAGTAGATACAACATCCTAGATAGCGAATGAGGATCGACATGGGGAGAGGAGGGAGATGACAAAGGAGAGGATGGTGGAGGGAGAGAGGAGGGAGGAGGAGGAGATGAGGGAGGAGAGGAGGACATAGACATTGGTGGAGACCCCGAGTCTATGAGTAGCGGGGATGATGATGGTTCTTTAGAGTCATCGAGTAGTGAGGATGGGGATGATGATGATATGTCAAAGATAAAGGACATGCCTACTGTAGAGGGGGGAGGAGGATAGGGTGGTGTTGGAGATGATGATGATCCACAGATTCTCAGAGCGTGGATTTGGAGTCTAGAGGATGAGGTTGCCAGATGAGATTTTGAGCGGGAGGCATATCGCAGAGACTATGGTGCATTAGAGACCAAGAGAGATCATCTCTAGAGGGAGAGAGATGAGGTGGTTAGGAGAGCTCAGATCACCATGGATGCATATGATCAGTTATTTGGGTTGGTGACAGAGGCATGTAGCCAGGTAGATAGATATTTTGTTGTTGCATAGGAGGCTATTTATTATCGGCAGGCTTATGAGAGAGCTATTCCTGAGGGTTAGACGGAGCCTAGTTTTAGTGCTCTTATGGGGAGAAGATCGAGTTGATCTACCTCTCAATGGACTAGTAGTGGAGGAGTCATGGGCCCACCTCAACATCCTAGGGCAGGATCCACCTGTTGACAGATGCAGTGTCGGTTGAGACATTGGGATCATGTTATATGAGCTTTTGGGCCTGTTTTATGATTATTGTATTCAGACACATTATCATTTTTGAGTTTTATATATGATATGAAATTTTTTGGCGGCGATCTATTATTCTTTGTTTTCCATGTATGTTGTATGATGCTCTATGTTAAGCAATGCATGTCTATATGATTTATAAATGATGCTTATGAATGCAATGGTTTCTATATGATTTATGATGTAATGATGAATGAATGGTTTAATGCTTTCTATATGATTTATAAATGATTTTTATGAATGATGACCATTAAATGCAATTTAAATGTAATTTAAACTATATGAATGCGACTTAAAACTATATGGATGCACTTTTTTTTTTGTATGATAATGCCAGAATATTCTTTTAACTCAGATGTACCTTGAAGAAATGTTAGTAAGATGAGAGAAAGAAGATATTGATGAAAGAATAATGTTAGATGATAGAAAAATGATTTAGAAAGAGATGATGAGAAAAGAATCAGAAAACTATCAATAAACATATGAGATGAGAATGAGAATGAATGATTCATGAACCTGTGACATTATTTATTGCACAATATATATTCATCACTGAGCCTTATTATTAAACAATGGATCTTAGCACATCAGGGTATAAGGAATGAAGATGTAAAGATATCTCGTTGAAGAAACAAACACATATTAGACAAGGAGTGAAACCCTCCGTTCTGGGAAATACACTAGGGGTCAAGGTATGTGTGGCATTCACTAGCTGAATGCTCCTATCACAGACACCCAATACATCAATTTCCCTAGAAATTCATTGGTTCACACCACAAACAACAAACAAAGAAAATGATAATGCCCATCATGGCTCCTCTAGTCACTTGTGGACATCCTTGAGTAGCATAGGAACACGATCTGTCGCCAAATGATTAAAGATAAAGACTGACCCAAATAAAATTCAATAGCTATACTGACCTTGTACCTTCGTTCTTAGTTGCTTGTTGTAATAGTTGATAATGTTTGATCTCAAAAAGTTGCGGACCTCGTTTAAGACTGACCTGTCTAATTTTGAGTGTATCCTCTTCTATTTAAGACAAGATAATGATCGCTTGATATGGATATGATACGATTGATAAGACAGTTTGATCAGTTGATTATAGATGTTTGACTGGATAGTCATATCCTTTGTTAACTTCATGCAAAGTGTTTGTTGGATATCTTCTTGGGTGTTTGATTCTCGCGAGACATTTTATTGCAAGTTTTTTTATTGATTTTTTTTTGTTTTTTTGTATTTTGTGGATTGATATTTGAATGTTTTTGGTTGATTTTTTTAAGGACATTATATGAATGTTTTTGGTTGATTTTTTATGTTTTTCATTGTTTTTGGTTTTTTAAAAGATTTTCCAATGTTTTTGGATTTTGTGGATTATAATTGAATGTTTTTGATTGATTTTTTTCAGGATCGTATTTGATTTTTAGGGTTTTTTCAGGACTTTATATGATTTTTTAGGATTTTTTCAATTATGCCCCCAGTGTGCAGATCTGTATGATATGATGATCTGTAGAATGCATGTGGAGACAATGAATTTTTGACATGACCTACATTAATACAATATGCATGATGAAGATGCATTTCCTATTTGAACAAGGATAACTGTGTTTGTTTAACATTTTGTAATACACCAATTCAATTGGAGGTGCAAAACATTTCATAGATAAGCAGTCAATCGATCCTTTAGGTCCCTTCGAATGTCCAAATTAACACACATAGTGACAAGGATTTGCAAATGGAGATGCGGAAAAATTTCCCATTAGCTCTTGAAACTTTGATCTTCTTTTTCCCATGTGTGTGCAAATGAGTTAATTCTCACTCTTGTGTTCACTAAAGATCCTTAGCATCCTATATGATTAGCTACATGGATTATCCTAACTTCAAAAGCATCGTGAATAGAGCCTCACTGCCAGCAAGCTTTTAGAGCTCCGACGAGGTTATAGACTGTAATTTCTCAAATATTGCTCCATTGCCAGCAGGCGTTCATAGCCCTGATGGAGTTACTCACATGTTCCCATAGTCAAGAATTTTGTCGCACTTTTTATGCGTGATATTTCAGTTATATATCATTTATCTTTTTCCTTGAGATGGATATTTGGCATAGCAATTTTTCTTTTTTATTTTCTTGCCTTGACTTGTAAGTAATGAAACCTACATGAGTGTTAATGTGTTTGAGATATAGAAATTGATATATTTTGGGTTAAAAAGTATCAAATAGTGAAATCACTACACAACCATAAGTAAAGCATCGTCATTGGGTAATGTTGAAAATGAATGACATTAAGATCTCAAAGACTTCATGTCTGAATATCTAAGAAAGGAGATGATCCTTGTTCCTCTTGAATGCAAAAAAATGATAAACTTGGATAGTTGCCTTGTTTTATTGATGTTGCTATATGTAAATGCATAAATTTTGCAAATGCAATGCATTTGAAAAAGAAACTATATGTGATGCAGTGCTTTGAATAAAATGATATGCAATGTGGAAAGTAAAATCTAAACTAACCTAGCCCTTAGATATAATATCATTTAAGGTGCATGTTGTTCATAAGGTCAGGGAGTGGATCTCCCTCCATGGTAGCCAAATTGTATGCTCCATTTCCTATAACCCTTGTTATGATAAAACAACCTAGCCAGTTAGATTCAAACTTCCCTGGCTTTTCTCATTCCGCTAGGTTCCTTTGGTTCTCCTTGAGAACTAGATCTCCCACTTCAAAATTCCTTGGGCATACTCGTTTATTGTAACTCCTTCTTAATCTGTTCTGGTAACCTTGCAAATGATTTAAAGCAGTTTGTCTCTTTTCATCGAGCATTTCAAGCTCTTGTAATCTTGCAACCCAATAGTCTTCCTTTGATATGATGTTTTTTAAGGAGACTCTTAAAGATGGTAGCTCTATTTCAATAGGTAGTATCACTTCTATACCACAGACTAATGAATATGGTATTTCTCTTGTAGGGGTGCATACTCCTATTCTATAAGACCAAAGAGTGGGATTTAACTGGAGATGCTAGTCATGTCCTACGTCAGTGACAACTTTCTTTAGGATCTTCAATATTGTCTGGTTTGTTGCCTCTGCTTGTCCATTGGTTTGCGGATAATATGGTGCTGCAAATCTCTGTTGTATTTGAATTTTTTCACACAATTCTCTCATTTCTTGTTTTTTGAATGGATGTCCATTGTCTGTCACTATGCACATTGGAATTCCGTATCGACAGATAATGTAATTAAGCATGGACTTTTCTATTTTCTTACCAGTGGTGTATGTAAGGGGGATTGCCTCTACCCATTTATTAAAATACTCAATAGTTGTTAAGATGAATTTGTGCCCATTGGAAGAAGTAGGATTAACTTTACCAACTAGATCTAACCCCCATTGTGAAAATGGCCATGGTGATGTAATAGGTTGAAGATCCTGTGTCGGTGCATAAATGAGGTCTCCATGCATTTGACATTGTTTACATTTATGTACATATTTATTGGCATCATTTTCCATGGTTGGCCAATAGTATCCAGTTCTTAACAATTTCTTTGATAGTGGCGGGCCACTTTGATGCACCCCACAAATTCCATCATGTACCTCCTTTAGGGAAATTTGTGCTTCTTCTTCATCAAGACATCAAAGAAGCATTCCATCAAAGCCCTTTCTATACAATGTGTCAACAATAATAGTGTGTCTGGATGCCTGACGAATAAGAGTTTTCTTTTGATTTCTAGACAAATCAGGAGACATATACTGAGTATATACGTATGCGTATATCTCATTATACCACAAGGATTCTGGACCCACAATTACACATACATATTATGATGAGGGAATCTCATATGCCGCTATCATCAATTGTTCTACAATAAACTCAAACTGAGTTTCATTATTAGGCATATTTAGTAGAGACCCTACTGTAGCCATGGCATGGGCTACCTTGTTCTGTATCCTTGGAATTTGTTCAAAAGTGATGTTACTGAAATGTTCTTTATAGTCTTCTACCATTTATTTATAAGGCATACATTTATCATCTTTTGTGTTATAGTCATCATTGACTTGATCTAAAATCAGTTGTGAGTCACCATAGACTTGTAATTCTTTTATCCTCCATTGTACAATGGTATGAAGTCCTATGATTAGAGCTTCATATTCAGCAATATTTTTCATATAGGAAAAATTTATTTTGAATGACTTAGGGATAGAATCACCCTGAGGGGTGATGAAAAGAATCCCAACTCCAACTCCATGATTTGTATAGGATCCATCAAAGTATAATTTCCACATGGTAGATGATGTCAATCTAAACACAAATTCATCAATAAATTCTATTAGCAGCGAGTGACTGTCTTGCAAGGGAGCCTCTGCTAACCGATATGCTATAATATTCCCTTTGATTTCCTTTCTGTCCATATACTGTATATCAAGCTCACTTCAAATCATGACCCACTTAGCCAATCTTCTAGTCAATGTTGCTCTACTTAACAAATATTTGAGTGGATCAAAACATGCAATGAATTGGACTTTGTGACTTAGCATATAATGTTGCTCATTCTATAGGAGTGTAATTAAGCTCATATCCAATTAAGGTTCTACTTATATAGTAGATGAATCTTTCCTTTCCTTGATCATCATGTTGTGCCAACAAGGCTCCTAAAGTTGAGTTTGTTGCTGATATATATAGTAATAGGGGCTTTCCTTGAGTAGGTGGAACTAATACTGGAGTATTCAGAAGATAATCTTTTAAAGATTGAAAAGCTTCTTGGTACTATTTCATCCATTTGAAGGTAACTCCTTTTCTGAGTAAATACTGAAATGGATGAAATTTATCTGCTAGCTGTGCTATGAACCTTCTTATAGACTGTAGTCTTCCTTGTAACCCTCTTAACTGATTAAGTGTTGATGGAGGTTGCATATCCATGATTTCTTTGACCTTTGCAAGATCTACTTCAATTCCTCTATTAGACACAATATATCCTAGAAGTTTGCCTGTTGTTACACCAAACACACACTCTTTTGGGTTTATCCTGACATTGTACTTCTCTAATTGATCAAATATCTTTGCAAGGACTTCAAGGTGACCTTATCTTGTCTGTGATTTAGCCAATAGATCGTCCACATAGGCTTCCATGATATTGTGGATCATGCCATGAAATAGTGTCGTCATAGCCCTTTGATATGTTACTCCTGCATTCTTAAGACCAAACGACATGATGTTCTAGCAGTATGTCCCCCATGGAAAAGTAAATGTTGTCTTGTGTTGATCTTCTAGTGCAATCCTAATCTAGTTATATCCCGAGAAACCATCCATTAATGAAAGAATTTCATTCCCAGGAACTAAGTCAACTATCATGTCTATGTTGGGTAATGGGAAATCATCCTTAGGACATGCTTTGTTTAGATCTTGGAAGTCAGTATAGATTCTTATGCCCAGAGTGGGCTTAGTCATAAGTACCAGATTGGATATCCATTCTGCATAGTCAATAGGTTGAATGAAGCCCACATCTAGAAGCCTTTGGAGTTCTATTTTGACCAATAATGCAATCTGTGGATGCATCTTTCTTAGCTTTTGTTTGTAAGGTTTAATTCTTGGTAGCAATGGTAAATGATGTAACACCAAATCTGGATCTAGGCCTACCATATCCGCATAGAAACAAGCAAAATTGATAGGATGTTGTTTGAAAAATTATATGAATTTGTCATTTTCTTCATGGTTTAATGATTTTACTAAGTGGATATTATGTACAACTTCTCCTTCTTCTATATTGACTTCTTCAGTTTCTTCCATGAGTAATGTTGAATTCTCTTTTTCAATAGGGAGATTGTCTAGCTCACTCTTACCATTGTGATTACTTTGATCTATATCTTTTGTCACAGAGGCACTTGCCTCTCCAAAGTACACTATTCTATCCAAGTCTATAACAAATCCTACCTTGTCATCACCTTGTGGAAACCCTTCTCTAACACTAAGGAATTCTGCAATAACTTCATCATTCTCAAACCAATCTAGAGTTGGTTTTCCTTGTCATCCCTAATCAATCAAATGGGATTGCACAAGGGGTAATTCATTGCTCCCTTCTATTGTAACAGATTTTGATAACATACATACCTGGTTATTTGGGTGACCTAGTATAGTTTCATCATCTATAGGCAATTTGTGCTGCTCTATGATGTCAATTGTTTATGGGCTAGAATCATGATCAGACAGGAATTCATAGTTGTGAGAATCTATCTCACTTTCTATGTATGTTTCAGCTTTTAAGGTTGTATCACTTATCTCCTCTTGTTCTTGCATCTAATTGTGTTGTAGATTTGTGGGCCTGCTTTGTATGGGGGTCACCCTTCTTAAACCTGGTATAAGTCATTGTATTCTTTATTCATCTGATTCATTGGGTGGAGCTTGAGTTGTTTCCCTTGGAAAAAGTATTGACAATAACTAAGGATTAGGCTCATTTACTGGTGCTAAGCCTATGTCTATCACCATATTTGCTTGTGCGGTTGTTTCAGATATTGTATTGTTGGGTGACTCAGTGCTAGATTCTTGTAGAACTTGTCTCATATCTTCACCATCTGATTTCGTACTAGGCGATGTTGGTACTTTCTTACTTGTCTGAGATGAAGAGGGAAATACTCGTGTTGACAACTGACTTTGAGATATGTACTATGATGATAGCCTTGGCCTGTCTAGTATATCTAGTGTATGTTGTCTTGCTTCTGTTATATTTGGTACATGTTTATATCCCAACCCTTGATTCTTTGGATTTTCATTTTGTACAATAGGTTCTAATCTTCCTTGCCTTTGTAATCCCAAGTTTGTGGTACCATCCTACCCATGTTTTCATAGCATCTTGAATCCATTGCCATATTGATCTAAAGGTAACCTGGGTATTGTCACGTCATCTTCTTCTTTGTATATACAGTGATTGACATCTTCATTCAAAGGTTCTTCTTGTAAATCTCCCCACCTAATGAAAGAGAACGAATATGAATATATGACTATTTCTTTTCCTTTGTCTTGTTTCATTAATGTGTTTTGAGGTTTCCCAAAAGACCTAGGAGGAAGAAATAATTGTTTTCCATTTGAGGTACTTGAAATAGAGTATTCCCCACAAACAATATCTTTAATCTCCAAAGAAGATGTTCTAGGCACATTCTTCTGTATTTCTGTGATCGTTAATGACTCCATTTGTGTAGTGAGGGGTGTTGCTTTATTAATGGGTACCTGGTTATCCACACTTGCCTTTAAGTGATTACAATGTTGGAATGGATTTGGATCACCCTTTAGGGTGATTTCAATGCTATTGTATGGGAATTTAACACATTGATGAAATGTTGATGGTACAACTGGCATGGTATGAATCCATGGGTGGCCCAATAACATGTTGTGCCATAGTTCTCTATCCTACTTGCACTGGTAGTGTAACTATACCTTTTGAGGGATGCTCTTCATCATCATATGATTTGATGTTTATTATTTTTGAAGGATCAATAAGAAGCTCAAAATATCCCAATGCCTTAACTAGCTTTAATGTACAAATGTTGAGACCAACTCCTCCATCTATAAGTACTCTTTTGATTCTTCTCTTATGTATGTAAGCTTCTAGATGTAGTGGGTCATTACGGAGAAGTCTATCACTAGGAATATCCTTTTCTGTGAATGCAATAGGGGTACCCTATGCCAAATTCCCCACATGGATTGGAAGGCATTTTCATCTATATCTTTGTCAACTACTGAATCTTGAAGTTCTTTGTCCAAGATAGCTTTATGAGTTGGTGATATACTCAATAGTTCAAAGAATGATATCTATGTCGGGGTTTTCTTGAGTTGCTCAACAACATTATAGGTCCCTATGGCTGGTGGTGGGTTTGATGGTACTCCTTGTAAAGTTACTTTAGATCTGTGAGTAACTACTGCACAATCTCTACCTCTGGGAGTTATCGTGATTCTAGCCACTGTATCATCTTTTGTCAGGGCCCTGTTTGTAACATATGTTGTGTTATCAAGGTTTATTTCATATCCCCTCCTATAGTCATCATGTGAAAGTTTGACATCCATAATGTATGCTATAAGTTCATCTTCAAACCATCCTGAATGAAATGGTTCTTCATGCCCCCAGTCCATAAGATAGAGATTCTTGTCTTCATCATATTTTGGTGCTTCTGACATCATGCAAATTTGGTTATCATCATTGTAAGTCTCTTGATATTGCTCATCATTATCAAGTGCTTCTTTTGAATCATCATTTACTACATCTCCTGAGCTAATGGCATGAATAGTATAGTCATATGAGACTTTTGTGTAGTTAGTTGTGTTGTCTTGTGTTCCCAATGTAGATGCCTTCCCTTTATCATGTTTAAAAAATGGATCCTTAAAGATGGTATGATTCGTATTTTCTGAAGTTTTGTTGGTATCAATTGTGATGTCACCTTGATCGATCATGTCTTGGATTAAGTTTTTAAATTTATAGAAACTTGCAGTTTTGTGACCTTTAGTATGACGATATTCACAGAAATTGCTATCATTCCATCATGTAGGTTTGAAAGGACCTGGTTCATATAACTTCTGGCAAAGTGATCATGTTTGTCTGTATCAACTTTTTTAACACTGATTCAATAGGTTCCCCTAAGGTTCCCCTAGAGGTGTGTAATTCCTTTTTGGAGCATTTACCCTTGGGAATTTTGTGTTCATAGTTTATGCAACATTTACATTGGTTGATACAGTGTTATTCTCTATATGTGGACTAAATGATTGACTTGGACCTTGTAAAGACAAAATCGGTTGAGTTTTGTTCACTGTACAAGTGTCTACAACACCATCGTTGGTCACATTTGTTAGGTCCCGGAGACAACTGAGAGGGGGGGTGAATCAGTTGTCTAATAAATTCAAACCAAAAACAACTTAACCAAACTTAATGCTTAACTGATAAACCAAAGTTAATGTCAGTAGATAGTTTATCAGTTAATTGCAGTACCAGTAAAGATTAATGCATGAAACAGAGAAGACAATAACATCCACAACACATAACACCAATATTTGTACGTGGAAACCCTGTAAGGGGAAAAACCACAGTGGGAAACCTTACCCATAATCAGATGATACTATTGTAGATAGTATGTGTATACAATAGGGGTTTTGCACATGCAGAAAGGCCAAGCACCTAGAGCTCACTACTCAAACACAAATAGGAGTCACATTGACTACAATTGGATGGTTAAATCCAATAATGATGTACTGCTCAAAATAACATTTTTATATGCTGGGTTCAGTACTGGTTTAGTTCTGATATGCCTTCACAAAACCTTCCTTCTACCTTCAAATGATGTCTGTGTGTATAGCTCTGCTTATTCTCGCATATACCTTACTTCATTCACATTCCTCACTTCCTTCTTCAATCAAATAAGATCTTACATATATACCAAAGCCTAGGACCAAAATGTATAGGTTGGCCTTACAAAAGATATTACAATAAAAACAATTTACAAGTAAAATAATAACCGATGCAATATCTAATTCAACATGTTAGCTTAATGCATTTACAACATTAATAAATCATCTCCATAGCGTGCCATGCTAATCTGGAATAGATAAGCCTGTCGGTGCTTATCCTGGACCTATTTGCTAGTAACAACGAATATGCAAACACAAATATACCAATGAATAAATCTTCAAGACAAAGTGTCCAAACGATGTCTTTGACATAGCCAAGTATTTTCCATGTCATTCCAAGTGCTGGTGAACAATATATCCTGCTGGTGAACCAAATACCGGTGATTGTGCATAAGTCACTTGCTTGCTGGTTAACATTGCCAAAGTTGATAAGTGTTGACATGAATGAGCAAACCATATCAACATATCCAAAATACCAACAATCTCCCTCTTTGGCATTGATGGCAACACAAGATAGAAAAACCATCAAAGTGCCAAACTAGAAATACCAAGTACCAAAAGCCAACAATCTCCCAAAAGAGATCATATCCAGAAATCAAAATTCAGGTACAGAGAGTAATCAATTTCTCCCAAAATAACAATCTCTCCCCCAAGGGGTAAAGTCTCTCTCCCTAGGAGTAACATGTGTTTTTCCATATCAATCTCTCTCCCTTTGACATCAAATGCCAAAGCAATACAAAAACTAGGTTCAAATACAAAATACCAACTTATTCAGTATACCAACTACTCCCTCTGAGAAGGAGCTCTCCTCATCAAAGCTGGAGCAAAATATTTCTTTGTTAGTTTTGTTGGTTGATGAAAAACATCAATTGTCTAAGTCTCTACTGGTGGGGGTATGACCCCAAGCTGATCTCTGAGATATTCAAAAGTCTCCTTAAGAAAAGGCTTAGTGAAAATATCTGCAATTTGTTCTTTAGTATTCACATAAACTAGTTTTACTTCCTTTGCTTCAACATTCTCTTTCAGAAAATTCAGTTTGATAGAGACATGTTTAGTTTTAAAATGTAGTACCAGATTCTTAGATATATCAACTGCTGTTCTATTATCACAATAGATAGTTATAGGTTCCTTGCATTTTACCTTTATGTCCTTCAACATTTTCTTAAGCCATAATACCTATGTATAGTTAGTTGTTGCTGCAACATATTCTGATTTAGCTGTTGATAAAGATGTGCAACTTTTTTTCTTACTCAACCAAGAAATTAATCTTCTTCCAAGAAAAAATACTTCGCCGGTGGTGTTTTTTTTGTCATCTACATCTCCTACCCAATTTGCATCTGTGTATGCACATAATTCAAAGTTTTCATCTCTAGGATACCATAGGCCAAGATTTGTAGTGCATTGTAAGTACCAGAAAATCCTTTTTACTACTGATTCATGGTTTTCTTTGGGATTACTCTAAAATCTTCAAACAATACATATTGCATTCATAATATCAGGTCTTGTTTGTGTCAAATACAGTAGACCTCCTATCATAGACTTGTACCTAGTTAGATTAACAGGTGTAGATTCATCCCTTAGAGATAATTTATCATTTATAGTCATAGGTGTGCTTACCGGTTTAGAGTTTTTCATCCCAAATTTCTTTAGTAACTCCTTCAAGTACTTACATTGACTCAAGAATATACCTTTATCAGTCTGTGAAATCTACAATCCTAAAAAGAATTTTATCTCTCCAATCATAGGCATTTCAAATTCTTGTTGCATTTCAATAGAAAAGACTTTACATAATCCATCTTCTCCTCCAAAAATTATATCATCCTAAAAAACTTCTATAACCAAGATGTCATCATTAGTCACTTTATAGTATAAGTTGTTGTCAACATTACCTTTAGAAAAACCAATCTTCAAAAGGTATTTATCCAATCTAGCATACCAAGATCTTGGAGCTTGCTTCAACCCATACAAAGCTTTCCTTAACCTGCAAACCATATCTTTGTTATCTATTAAAGAAAATCCATTAGGTTGCTCACTGTAAACTTCTTCTTCAAGATCTCCATTCAGAAATGCACATTTAATATCCATTTGATATACTTTGTAGTTCTTGTGTGCTGCAAAAGCCAAGAATAATCTAACTGCCTCAATTCTAGCTACTGGTGCAAAGGTTTCATTGTAATCAATTCCATCTTTCTGTGAATATCCCTTACACACTATTCTTTCTTTATTTATGATTACCTTACCATTTTCATTAAGTTTGTTTCTGAATACCCATTTTGTTCCAATTACATTTTTGTCTTTAGGTCGGCGAACTAATGTCCATGTGTTATTCTTTTCAATTTGTTCTAATTTTTCTTCCATAGCTTTAATCCAGTGTTTATCTTCACATGCCTCATTAATTGATGCTGGTTCAATTTGAGAAATAAGACATACCTCTTCATTTTCTAGTCTTCCTCTTGTCATAACTCCTTGATATTTGTTCCCAATTATCTGATTTTCAGAGTGGTTCAATCTTACATACCAGGGTGTCTTTGTTTGTTGTTGTTCTTCAGTTATTGTGGAATTTTTAGATGATACCGATGTAATTGGATCTTCATTCTATACCGATGTGTTCAATGTAGGTTCATTTGTCAGTATCTCTATTGTCGGTTCAGAGTCTATATACCTTGAAGTTCCTCTAAACTGTTCATCAATTTTCTACAATCTCTTGTTAAAACATCTATATGCCTTTCTCTTAGATGAATAACCAAGAAATATTCCTTCATCACTTCTAGGATCAAATTTTCCAATATACTCATCTCTTCTAATATAGCATTTACTTCCAAATATTCTGAAATATTTAAGAGTAGGAGTAATACCAAACCATAGTTCATGAGGGGTCTTACCAGTTTCACCTTTGATGTGAACTTTGTTGAATGTGTAGATTGTTGTGCTTAATGCCTCTCTCCAATATACGTGTGGTAGATTTTCTTCTGATAACATACTTCTAGCTACATCCAAGATAGTTCTATTTTTCCTTTCTACAACTCCATTCTGCTGGGTTGTCTGGGGTGCTGATAACTGTCTTCTAATTCCATTTACTTCATAGAATGTATTAAATTCCTTATATATAAATTCACCTCCTTGATTTGATCTCAGACATTTGATTTTCTTACCGGTTTCATTCTCTACCATTGCCTTGAATAGCTTGAATTTCCCATGCGCTTCTGATTTTTCTCTAAGAAAAGTAACCCAACACATTCTAGAATAGTCATCAATGATTAGCATGAAATATCTATCACCTTGTAAACTTTTAGTTCTAGCTGGACCACATAATTCAATATGAATTAAGTCAAGAGCATTATTGGATTTTTCTAGAATACTTTTAAAAATGCTCTAACTTGTTTTCCAAATTGATATTCCTTACATACTAGATTGTGAGGCTTAAAAATCTTAGGTAAGTCTCTAACTGCTTTAGTTGTACTAATTTTCACAATGCAATCAAAGTTTACATGACAAAGTCTCTTATGCCATAGCCAAATTTCATCAATATGTGCAATCAAGAATGTCTTTTCATTGTTATTCAAATGAAAGATATTACCTCTAGTTTGATTACCGGTTGCAATTTCCAAACTAGTTCTGTTCATAATTTTGCATTTCCCATCCTTCAATTGTAACTGATATCCTTTTTCAACTAATTGACCAACACTCAAAAGATTATGCTTTAAACCTTCAACATAGTAAACATTGTCAGTATTATGCTTACCATCAAGAGATATAGTACCTTTTCCTTTGATCAAACAAGCTTTATCATTTCCAAATCTTACTAGACCTCCATTATATTCCTGAAAAGTCAAGAATTTACTTTTATCACCAGTCATATGATGTGAACATCCTGAATCAATGATCCATTCATCCTTAACTTCAATTTTTTCTGCCAGAGCCTACTCTACCAGTTGAACAGTAGGTTCCAATTGATTTTTTGTCATAACAACAAAGACCCATCCATTGTCTGTTGAATCCTCATCAGAATCATCAGTGACTCCTTCATCAGCAAGATAACAAGACTTGTCTTTATTCTTCTTAAATCTGTATCTCTGATATTCAGGGTTAGGCTTGTATGTTCTTCTAGCTTCTTCTTTCAATCTTCCATGTCTATCTGGGCATCTTGAAGCCATATGACCAATCTTATTATAGTTAAAACATCTAAAGGGTGCCTTACCTTCATACTTACTTCCAACTGGACCTTTAGGCATTTTCCTTGCAAATAGTGCTTCAAGTTCTTCAAGTTCTTCATTTTCTCTTTTTCTTTCTTCAAGCTCTCTTGCATAAAAGGCTTTCCAATCAGACTTGTCAAATGATGATGATGCAGATGATGTTGATGCCTTAAAAGCTAAATCTATCTTTATAGTAGCAACAAGACCAAATTCCTCAATTTCAAAAGCTGAAAGTTTTCCAATCAATGTGTCTCTAGTTACTGATGTATTAGGCATTGTTCTTAACTTATTTATAGCAGTAACTTTCATTTTGTATGCTGGTGGCAATCCTCTTAAAACTTTTGAAACAATTTCATCTTCACTTAAGGTTCCTCCACAACATTTAATACCTAGAACAATTTCATTTACTCTTTCCATAAAAGTAGAAATCCTTTCATCTTCTTCCATTTTTAGATTTTCATACCTGACCCGGAAGATTTCAAGTTTTGCAATTTTGACTATGGAATCTCCTTCATTCAATGTTTCCAACTGGTCCCAAATAGATTTAGCAATAGATCAATCTGATAATACACTCAAAACTGCTTCTCTTGCTTTGCAATCATTTTCTTCATCTTTTCCTAAGGTTGGTGGATTAGGCTGACCGGGAGTAGGAGCAGTATAGCCATTCTTTGTAACTTCCCAAATGTCCTTTCCAATGGAATTCAGATGTGTCTCCATTCTGATCTTTCATATGCCATAGTTGGTTCCATCAAGTTTAGGACTATCCTTCTTGAAATAGTTAGAAGACATTGGATCTCCTCAAGCTGTTAAACTTCTGCAAAAAGAGGATTAAGCTCTGATACCAATTGTTAGGTCCCAGAGACAACTGAGAGGGGGGGTGAATCAGTTGTCTAATAAATTCAAACCAAAAAAAACTTAACCAAACTTAATTCTTAATAGCAGTAAACGAAAGTTAATGCTGATAGACAGTTTATCAGTTAATTGCAGAACCGGTAAAGATTAATGTATGAAACAAAGAAGACAATAACATCCACAACACATAACACCAGTATTTGTACATGGAAACCCTATAAGGGGAAAAACCACGGTGGGAAACCTTACCCACAATCAGATGATACTACTGCAGATAGTATGTGTATACAATAGGGGGTCTGCACATGCAAAAAGGCCAAGTGCCTAGAGCTCACTGCTCAAACACAAATAGGAGTCACACTGACTACAATTGGATGGTTAAATCCAATAATGATGTACTGCTCAAAATAGCATCTTTATATGCCAGATTCAGTACCGGTTCAGTTCTGATATGCCTTCACAAAACATTCCTTCTACCTTCAAATGATGTCTGTGTGTATAGCTCTGCTTATTCTCACATATACCTTACTTCATTCACATTCCTCACTTCCTTCTTCGATCAAATAAGATCTTACATATATACCGAAGCCTAGGACCAAAATGTATAGGTCGACTTTACAAAAGATATTACAATAAAAACAATTTATAAGTAAAACAATAACCGATGCAATATCCAATTCAACATGTCAGCTTAATGCATTTACAACATTAATAAATCATCTCCATAGCGTGTCATGCTGATCTGGAATAGATAAGCCCACCGGTGCTTATCCTGGACCTATTTGCTGGTAACAACAAATATTCAAACACAAATATACCAATGAACAAATATTCAAGACAAAGTGTCCAAACGATGTCTTTGACAAAGGCAAGTATTTTCAATATCATTCCAAGTGCTGATGAACAATATATCCTACCAGTGAACCAGATACTGGTGACTGTGCATAAGTCACTTGCTTGTTGGTTAGCATTGCCAGAGTTGATAAGTGTTGACATCAATGACAAAACCATATCAACATATCCAAAATACCAGCAACATTTTTGTTTTTTGACAAAAAATTGGATTTATCATTGTTGTTGTTATTGCCATATTTTATGAGACCTTGTTCTACCAGTCCTTTCTCACACTTTAGGGCTTTTTCAGTGATTTGTTTAAATGTGGTCAAATATTGCATTTGTATCGGGTACTTTATTTTAGGGATTAAGTTTTCTGTGAACATGTCAACTTGCTCCGTTTCTAGAATAATAGTCTTGCATCTCCTATAGAGAGCTCTCCATCTTTGTATGAAGGACACGAATGTTTCATTCTCATATTTTTTTGCAGCACATAAGTCCATCAAAGTGACTGGGGTTTCAATGTTATGCGAGAAGTTAGCAATGAAGTGTTCAACTAATTCACCCATGATGTGATAGTTGGTGGTAGATGTGAAAACTACTCCAAGGTTGAGCCTCCCAGACTTTTAGGAAACAGTCTCATTAGATAAGTGTCATCAGTTGCAACCTCTATTACATGCCGTAAAAAACTCTTTGATGTGATCTCTAGGATCACCTTTCCCTCGATATCTATCAAATTTTGGTGTTTCAAACTATGGTGGGAAAGGCAACATGTATAGTGTGTGATCAAAAAGATAAGAACATAAGTCCTACATTGTGTAGCTCTTTTTATCGTTACCGGTTTTCAGAGTTGTCATCTATTGTTGTAGATTTTGTACTTGTTGGGACAAAATCTTTGTTTGAGTTAGGGGTACACTTTGTGCATGTATATTTCCCACAAAAGGATTCATGGTAGTATAACTAGGAGATTGTTGAAAGGTACCATAATTATAATTTCGTGTGTTATGGGTTCCGCTAGGTACTCTGAAATAGGCGACATGTGAACCCATGTTTGACTAGGTTTTACTCAGTCTATTAGCGGAGCCTGGATTCATATTCTGATGACTATATGTAGATCCTATATCATAGTGTGAGATTTTGCCAAGATCAAGGGCACAATGAAAAGCACAAAAGAGAGACAATGGTATGACAAGAACAAACTATATTCTCATCAATATACAAATGATCAACTGGATTAACCAATACAATGAATATAGGCTTGCATATATAGGCAAGGCCAAATGGATATGTGAGCACACAATCATGACATGTGGCTCAATGAGAAATAAGGGTAGGTAAGAAAAAGTAGGGGTAGGTAGGAGAAATAATATAATATTCCACAAGAGGTGGATCACCCACCGAATGTGGAATGTAACAACAAGATAAGACCACAAAAGGTGAAATTTCTCCTACAACCATCATCCCTATGTGCACACTTCCCTAAGTGTCTCATATCCAAAATACAATGAGATGCATTATCCTAAGTTAACTTAAGTAAAGTGTAATTATATCCTATAAGAGTAAATTATTACACCAACAAATAGGAAACCAGAGGTTGAGTCACACTTGTTGTATGAGGAACTTGTGTTTGAATAGGTGCTGAGACACTTGACATTATCGGTATAGCTTGTGTTGATGCACTAACTTTTATTGTTGAGGATGATGTATTTGATTGAGAAGTTGCATTTGAAATGACATTTGTTTGTATTGATGATGTTGGTGCATTCTCAGGAAAACTCTAGGTCATCGCTTGCGTTTGTGTCATATGTGGTATTTGACTGCTATTTGGACCTAAAGTATTTCCTAGTGGTAAGATTGTTGTGATATCAAAATCTTCAGGTAATTTGGCCCCTTTTTGTAGTAACAATGAAAGATATTTGTCCCTATCATTATGTATAAGAGTGTCTAAGATCATAAGGACATGTGGGTCTTGTTGAGCTGACTCAATTTCTTCGCGTGTTAAATTTTGTTGTAGTTCATGTATTGTGGGCATTGCCTGAGGATTTAACTGTTGACTACTTGATATGTCCATGTTCCAAGTTGGATTTACTGACAGATCTTTGTTTAGGTCCATCTTACTTTTTTCCTTTTGTGACCTTGTGACGGGAATTTAAGACCTCTATATGAGGCTGGTTTAGAACCTAATGCAAGATGACAATAATGCAAGACTTTAGACCTAAATATGGAATATGCAACACTAGACCAGACTATCTATTGAGGATTTTGACGTGAGACTTGTTGAGTATTTCGAGATTTTTGCAATGCAAGTTTTTCAAGCTATTCTCTTAGAAGTTCTATAGCAATTTATCTATCAATTCTATGGGCAATTTTATACTCTCTATTTAGCTCATACTCGACTCCTATATAATGAGGTGCATTTCTCTTTAATTGCCAGACCAAGTTACCTAAACCACCAATGATTTCTCGTTGACTGCCATTTGGCACTAGATTAGGTTGCTCAAAGGGGAGAAAACCATCACCTGGGAGACCCATTAAGATGTATCATATGACTTTCTAGGATGATTATGCAAATGATGATGGACTAAGACATATGTATATGAGGTCTAAACAAGGACTAAATCTAAGGACGTATATGAGGACGATAATAAGGATGTAAATGAGGACTTATGGAACTTATAAGGACAATAATAAGGACATAATTGAGGAGTTATGTAACTTCTAAGGATGATAATAAGGATGTAAATGAGGATCATGCAACTTCTAAGGATGATAATAAGGACATAAATGAGGACTATGAGGACTATGCAAGGACTGAGGATGATAATAAGGACGTAAATGAGAACTATGCAACTTCTAAGGATGATAATAAGGACGCAAATGAGGCCTATGAGGACTCTGCAAAGACTAAGGATGATAATAAGGACGTAAATGAGGACTATGAGGACTATGCAAGGACTACCTATGGTCACAAGTATGTAAAATTTTGAGTTTGCAGGACTATCTGACGTTTCAAGATGAACTTTGTTTCTAGTAATTCTCTGTGTAGGAGAAGTTTATTGTTTTCCAAATCTAAGAACAGTTGTTTGAAGATAGGTATAGCTAACTGAACTGTGTTCTAACCAACTTTGAGAATTCAGAGATACGCAAGATAGGGCCTGAAATAGCCCAAATACTAACTCAATATTGGTCTGGTACAATGATACATATAAAAGCACAAAATACACTCTTAGGCTAGAAAGTGGGCACCATTCAATAAGACCCTCGCATCAAAATACCAAAACAAGACAAATAGATATAGAGTCTGGCAACACTGGCTCCAGTCCATGACACACACTTCTTGGGCATGCTAGTCTCTCTTAGCCCGAAGATCCGAAGATCTCATCACTGAGATATTTATGTCTCATAATGCAAGGTACATGAGGGGTATCTATGGGGTACGATCTGCACTCCTGGAATCACTGAATGTAGGATTTGGGCAACTAAGTTGGTTCTTATTGTAAAATTTTGAGGGGTCCCAGTCCAATGATGGATTCTCAGAGCAAGCCACTTAATACTTTAGTTGAGCTTATAGGTGCAGGGAAGGCCCCCACATACGTCGAATTCACTCAATACTCTTGTCGCCTGACCAGTATATTTATATAGCGACTCAAAAAACCCGCTCGAGAGTATGCTACGAGAGATGATATCCCCAACGCATCCCAATTTGAAGTACCTCTGTGGGGTGAAAAAATCCCCAGTCAAAGATACCCCTCACTACTAAAATAAAAAAATTGGTCTAACCCCAAACACGATAAAAAGTCTTTCACTTAAAAAAAATGAAATGTGAGTTATTCTATTGAGCAGCCTGATTCACGTTCATTTTAAAACCCAAATTTAGGTGTGAGATACACATGTACATGTCAATTTTAAAACAACCAAACTGAAATGTAAATGCATGCATGTCAATTTTAACCAGGTTTATTTTAAGCCCAAAACTGAAGTGTGATAACATGCATGTCCATTTTAACCAGGTTTATTTTAAGCCCAAAACTAAAGTGTGAAAGCATGAGTGTTTATGATTCAGTGATAATTTGATCCTATATGTAAATTCTCCACATGTTGCAAACAGATAATCAGTAACCCAAGAAAATTCACAGAAAATAGAAGATTAACAATTTAAAAAAATGAATGTGTGATGATACCTGATTGATTGCGTGATTCTGTATGACCAATTGCGTAATTCTGACAAAGCGATTGCATAATTCTAATAGAGCGATTGCGTGATCCTAATAGAGCAATTGCGTGATACACAGACAGACCAAACAAAAATAAAAAAGAAAGCTAATTCTGATCTGGAACCTACAAAATAGATTGTGATGCCCTAGATAGATATCTCATCATCCACTCTATGTTAAGAAAATTATATTTACTCTATATGAGAGAACTAGGTTGTTGTATCTGTCAATGGCTGGTTGGTCCTCTAGATCTCATATCTTCTTTAATGCCTTTAGGATTTGCTGATAGCTCCTGTCTTGTCTTCTTTGTCCCTTTGTCCTCTTGGCACCTGAAATCCTGAATTGTACCTTACATGTCATTAAATGTCATAATTAAGCATGCAATAAATGTAAACTATATTCAGATTTACCCAATTTCATACAAAATTTAACAGAACAGAGAGAAGGAAACAAGAAATAACAAATAAACAGACACAAAAAAAACCCTGACGAATGCATGATAATATATGAGCGAATGTGTGACAGAGTAAAGGCTTTTGCATGATGAGGTTTGCACGAATGTGTGACCCTATGTGATCTATTGCGTGAGCCTGTCTATGTGATTGCGTGATGATGTAAACGCGATTGCATGATTCAAAATTTGTTATGCAATCCATACAAACCTGCAAAAAAAAATAAAAATTGTACGATCTGCAAAATCACACAGAAGAAAAAGAAGGTTAAATTATTGTTAGTTCGCATTGAGTTCACCAAAATGTCATATGCTAAAATTTATTAATGTAAATAAACTAGAAATAAAAGGGAGAAATCACGAATCCCTATGCTACTAGAATTCAAAGAAACGGACAATGGAATATTGCAAAAGAATGAAACCGGAATGTAAAGTATATCAATCAATTCCCCCTATTCCAAGACTGCATATAGCTTCCATTGCTCTTCTCTTATTTGTAGTATGGTGGCTCTTAGATATCGCGCTAGCAACCTACAAATGACACAAAGATTCAAAGTTCGTGTTTCAAAGGAATTATGAAGAATTGAATGCTCAATTTATAGATAATTGGAGGAGAATTGATTGAAAGGTGAAACAAAATGATTAAGAGGTGGAACTCAGGTGAACTCACATGCTGATTGATAGTTGAAGTACTAAATTGGAGGTGAAATAAAATAGATTGAATAGATTAAATGAGTTAATTGATTGAGAAAAATCTGACTAAAGGATGAAAAAGGATGATTAAAGAAGAATTAAGAGGAGGAGATAGTTAACTGATTGAAAGCTGATTGAGAGCTTTATTTAGAAAAAAACTAACTAGAAGAGAGAAATAGGAATTGAAAATATAATTGAATTAGTTAATTAATTGATTGAATTAATTAATTTAGCATGTGCCTGAACTTTAACTTGGATTTTCAATTTAATCTTTGCATGAGATTTTATTCAAATATTGAATTTATTTTAAATTCAATTTGATATTTGAATATATTTAGAACTTGACTTTGATTTTCAATTTGATTTTTGAAATCATGCACATGTATTTGAAATTAGAAGAAATTAGAAATTAAATGAAATTAGAAGAATTAATGAAATTAAACAAAATTAGAATTTGGGGATTCAGAATTGAAGAATTAATTAGCTAATTAAATAATTTAAAGAAACTATTTAATTATTTAGAAATTGAATTTAATTAGATAATAAAGATTATTCAATTAAAATATTAAAATGATAATTAATCAAATAATAAATATTTAATTAATATTTAGAAGAGGGTTAATGATTAGATGATTAGAGACAGAAATTGAGAAAGAATTTATTTAAATAATAAAGATTATTTAAATCGAGGGATTTAAAAGTCACAATTAATTAAATAATAAATATTTAATTAATATTAGAAAATGGTTTAAATGATTAAATGATGATAGAATTGAAATTGGAATAATTAGTAAGATGATGAGGCAATATGAAATTAGAAGAATAAGATTAATTAACTTAATTAAATAATTAAAAAATTATTTAATCAATTAGAGGAATAATTAGTACATGATTAATGAGACATTTCTAGGTGTCTATAGTATCTACCTTTCTTGGCAGAGGCCCTGGAGTATTTTTGACAGATCTTCCTGATGTCATCCCATTGAGTTTGAATAATGTCTCCTCCTCCCATAAGGTCTAATGATTTAATATAGTCCTCATTGATTCCCCTTAGAAAAATTAATTTCAAGAATTCTTCACTCAAGGTATTATGCTTAGACTTCTTGACATCGAACATAAACCTCTCAAGATAATCTTCCAGACTTTCATCTTCTTTTTGTGTCATTCGGTTCAAGATATCATCACCATTTCGATCAATTCCTCTATAGTAATATTTATACTTCTCCAAGAAATTTTTCTTCATTTCATCCCAGGTAGTTATTAGATCTCTACCTAAACTCATAAACCACCTAAGAGCAGCTTCTTTCAGAGTAGCAAGGAATAGCTTGAGTTTATGGGCATCAGTGGTATAATCATAACTTCTACAGAGAATATCAAATTCAATCAGAAAGGTATCTAGATCTTTTGTGACCAAGCCATAAATCTTTGGAAGAGAGGAGACTAGTATATTATTCAAATTTGTATTATCATGCAGGTCCAGAATAGGGAATTCAAATGTTGGGTTCACATGCGGAGGTGGGGGCCCACCTTCGCCTTGTGGAGGATTTCCTGCCATTGGTCCTTGATAAAGAACCAGAGGTAAAATATTTTGTTCAAGGGGTTCATTTAAGAAATCAAGGTCTCCTTATAATAAATCAAATACACCTTGGTTTCTTGCTTGCACAAAAGCTTCAGCAAAAGGATTTATATCTGGGGCTTGATTTGAGTTTATTTCAAGAGCATAATATGAGGGAAGAAATATTACTAATGCATCTCTTCTTATTCTATGCATGTAGATTTTATGAGTGAATTCTAAGAACTAATTCTAAAGAAAACTGAAAGATTTAAAACTAATGGCTACAACAGGTTCTGAGTTTGGCACCATCCCCGACAACGGTGCCAAAACTATTGGCCCTCACAATTGGAATAGCAACTAGGTTCCAAAAACTCAGCTTGGGGATTGGACATCCTTACTGAGCAACTACCTCTCATGTAGTAAATTTTTATTTACTTTATCGACCAGGGACATAAATTTGAAATGGGTCGACATTGTTTGTGTACTAAGCTCAAATTGCAGCCATTCTATCCTATTGCTGGAAAAGGAAATTTTCTGAAACAAATATGCATAAACATGATGACTTAACACGTTATTAAAAATTACAATTGAAAGTAACTTATTACAATAAGTTTTTCATCATAAGTTAAAAAAATTCCATACATGGTACAAAGCAACAAGGTACCAATCACTAAAATTTCACTGAATGGAGGGAAATTTGAATTTTGTGAATGAAGGGAAATGCGCGACTGGTTTTTCCTCTGGTTTTGTAGCCTTTGCATCTCAAGGACAACTTGTCTCTTTGAGATATACAAGGGGTGATGAGGATTGTTGAAAGGATGGGGACCCACGGCATCGGGACCCTCCTATTGACTTTAAAAATACTGAAGATTCTACAAAGTTGGGTCACGAGATCTTGAACACAGAGCTAGAAAAGATGGTTGGAGACAAGGTGGTCAAATCCTGGAACAATTTCTTTGCAAACAAGACTACTGGTAAATCTACTCTTCCCTCTGTGGAAGATATTTCTGATAGAAAGGTAGGCAGATTAGCTATTGTTGTACCGAACGTGGTCATAGATCACAGTATTTCTCTTATGGCATTTTCTCTTGTGGGGAAATTTGTTGGACCCAGACCTAATATTGAAGTTGTTGGGTCTTTTGTGAAGAGAAAATGGAGGGTGAAAGGATAGGTTGATGTTTCAACCTTGTCAAGGGTTTTTTTTTGTCTTTTCCTTCTCCTATGGTGAAGACTTGGAAATGGCTTTGAGCAGAGGACCCTAGATTCTTGGGAAGTCTTCTTTATCTTTAAGAAAATGGTCTCCAAAAATGGAGTTCAATGACTCCTTTTTTGAATTTGCTCTGGTTTGGGTGCGGCTCCTTGGTTTGCCACTTGAATTTTGGTTGGAGGACATGTTTTCAGACATTACTAAATCCTTCGGGGAGCTTGTGGCTATAGATTCTATGAAAACAACATGAAAGAGACTGGTGTATGCGAGGATATGCGGTAATATCTCATAAAACACGAACCTTCCTAGCTCTATCAAAATAAATTCCAAGCTAGGTAAGTGGGAACAATTCATAGAGTTTGAATCCCTCCCTTTCATGTGCTTTTCATGTAAGAAAGTTGTACATTGGGCAAAGGCTTGTTCTAGTAACCCAAAGAATGTTTAGAAGAACAATAATCATGTTAAACAGATCTAGAAAGAGAAGCTGAACAAAAATGAGGAGGGTAGATCGGAAGGAGGAGCTGGATTCCCTAGTAACTCAAAAGATATAACAAGGGATGAAAAGAAAGCTAGTCCTTCCAAGGAGATTCCTCAGAAGGAAATTAGAAAAGATGAAGAGAATGTATTTGAAGTTAAAACAAGCAATGGCTTTGAAGCTTTACAGATTCAAGAAGAAGAAAATGTAATTATAGAAGAAATTCTTGAAGACGGTGAGATTGGAGACACAAATGAATCACAATATGAGATTCCAAAAGAAATAGAATAGGAATGTAATAAAGTGTGTTGAAAGGAATCTGAAGCTCCAGATGTAATTTTTGAAGAAAAGACCCAGTTTAGATCACCCCAGGTTAACCTTAACTCTCTATTCTAAAACTTTGGGACTGATTTGCCCACCTCATCTCAGTGAAAAGGAGAACCTTGGAATAGTAAGAAGTCTGCATATAAAAATGAAGAAGATGAAGAGTTAATAGAAGTGGGAAAAAATAAAAACAAGAAAATAGGGTGTACTAATGGGGTTAAAACTAGAACCAGATCTAAGGCAGATATTGGACTTTCCAAATCTCCACAGGGGCACAAAACTATGAAGTAGCACAGGGACCAGGAGAGCAAACAAAATATAGCTGATGGAAGGTAGCGAGCCATTCAGGAATCTTGCTCCTAGGTTTCCAAATGAAGGTAATCTCTTGGAACACTAGAGGCCTAAATGGTCTCCATAAGCAGGATAGGCTCAAGAATTTTATCAGAGATCATAAGCTGGACATTATCCTGGTTCATGAAACTAAAATGAGTAAGGAAAAAGTAGAAAAATTAAAACTCTTTAAACTTGGGGGTGTGTGTGGCAGTAGCTCTAATGGAGCGTCTAGTGGGGTTGACATATTTTGGAATAAGAAAACTATTGATGGAGACCTAATTGATGAAGATGATAATATCATTTCTATGAGAGTCAAATGCATTGCTGAAGGATAGGACTGGGTGGTTACCAACATTTATTCCCCCAACTCTAAAGCTGCTCGGAGCAATTTTTGGGACAAAATCTAGTAGAAAAGAGGGACTTTGACCCAGGATATTTGGCTTTTGATGGGAGATTTCAAAACTCCTCAGTAGGAAATTGAAATATCTGGTGGAACCCAAGCTCAACTAGATAGCAAGATTGATCTTATGGACTTTATCAATGCCAATGCCCTTATTGGCGTTGACCTTTCTAGAGCTTCCTACACTTGGTCTAATCGAAGGGTTGGAAGAGAACTTATTCAGGTAAGGCTTGATAGATATCTTATTACTCTTGACTGGGTCCTTAAGTATAGATTCTCTCTATCTGTTATTAAGAAAATTGGATTCGGCCATTATCCTATTTCTTTTGTTGCTGATTCTATTAAGGGAAAACATTGCTTTCCCTTATGATTTGAAAAAATATGGATCTCACACCCTTCCTTGGAAGCTTCCATTTCCAAATGGTGGAATATAACTATGGATGGTTCTGCCATGTTCAAAGTTGCAAAAAAATTAAGAAACATCAAAGATAACATCAAGGTTTGGAATAAAAAGGTTTTTGGAGATATTTTTGAATCTAAGAGGAACCTCAAGGAGGAATTACAATAGATTCAAAATTATATTCAGAAACATGGTTATAAGAATGTCCCCAAGGCTAAAGAAGATGAGTTTCTAGCCAAATTACACAACACTATTTCAAGAGAAGAAATTTACTAGAGGCAGAGATCCAAGGCAATTTGGTTAGAGGCTGGTGACAGAAATACTAAATTCTTTCATATGACATCAATGAAGCATAAAGCGACAAGTAGAATTTCTAGATTGATTTTTAATGATAAAACTCTTGTCAAAGATGATGATATAGTTGATGAAGCTGTAAGGTTCTTCTCTAACCTTCTGACTGGTAGCAAGGAACTTGACCTTGTTAACCAACAAGATCTAGTTGAAAATATTCCTAAGATTATTGGACCTAATCAGAATAGGATTTTATCTATCATTCCCTCAGTTGATGAAATTAAAAGAGTTGTTTTCTCCTTCCAAGGGGATAAGGCAATGGGCCCAGATGGCTTCCCCGTGTTTTTCTTTTAGGAATATTGGCACATTGTTGGGGCTGATGTGGTCAATGCTGTCAAAGAATTCTTTGGTTCCAGAAGAATTCTTAAAGAAATCAACTCTACCTTCATTGCTCTAATTCCTAAGGTGGCTGGAGCTTATTCTATGGGTAATTTTAGGCCAATAAGTCTATGCAATTCTTTTTACAAGATAATCTCAAAAGTCCTGACTTCCAGATTGCTGGTTGTTCTTCCTCTTGTTATCTCTGAGGAGCAAAAAGGATTTGTCCCAGGTAGGCAAATTTTGGACTCTATAATTCTTGTGCATGAGAATATTCATCATCTTAATGTTGCAAACAAAGAGGGATTCCTCATAAAGCTAGATTTGGCAAAAGCCTATGACAGGGTTGAATGGCGGGTTCTTTTTAGGATCATGGAAGCCTTTTGATTTGATGAGAAGGTTATCAAAATCACTAGAGAGCTAATATCTACGTTGAATTTTTCTATTCTTTTTAATGGATCTCCTTCCAGATTTTTTAAGTCTTCAAGGGGTCTCAGGCAAGGAGATCCTATCTCACCCATTCTTATCACTATTTTGGCAAAATGTTTGAGTAGATTGATTCAAAAGTTGAAGGAGAAAAGGATCATCAAAGGATTGCAACCCTCTTGAGATAATTTCTTTTGCACTCATCAATAGTTTGTTGATGATACTATATTATTGGGATACTCTTCTATGAGTGAAGCTTCT
This sequence comes from Cryptomeria japonica, assembly GCF_030272615.1. Classification (NCBI taxonomy): domain Eukaryota; kingdom Viridiplantae; phylum Streptophyta; class Pinopsida; order Cupressales; family Cupressaceae; genus Cryptomeria; species Cryptomeria japonica. Next base: position 411,800,602 of record NC_081409.1, on the reverse strand, counting down.
TCCTTCAAAAATGCTCTTAGCTCGTATTCCCTTTCTACTAGCCAGTAGGTTAACTAAGAGAAATCTTCTATTTACTTCATCAACACTCCCTTGTTGAGGCAACAGAGGATTGCTAACATAATTGGCTATAAGATTGAGCTGCTCCCCTCTACTTATTTGGGCCTCCCTCTTGGTTTGGCTCCTCCAAACTCTTTCTAGAATTCTTTGATTGATAAGTTTAACAAAAAATTGGCTGGATGGAAGGGCTCTATGTTGTCACAGGCTGGTAAGCTCCTGCTTCTTCAGGCTAACCTTCAGAATCTACCTATTTATGCTCTTAGTTTGTTTAGTATATCGGTCAAATTTGCATAAGCGTTAGAAAGAATTCAGAAAAGATTTCTTTGGTCTGGTGTGGAAGATAAGAAAAGGATTGCTTTGGTTGCTTGGGATAAAGTATGTGGTCCTAAAAGTAGTGGGGGGGTTAGGTATCAAATCCCTTAAACCTTTCAATAAAGTTTTGTTAGCCAAATAGGTTTGGAGGGCCTATGGTATTAAGAGAGATTGGAGGAGGGTGTGGTTTGACAAATATATCCATAATCAACCCATTCATTCCATTCTCTATTATGAAGATATCCCTGCTGGATCTTTTATTTGGAATAGTATGATAAAATCTATTAAAGATGCTAAAGTTGGAGCTGGTTGGGTCCTTGGCAAAGGTAACAAAATCAGATTTTGGGAGGATGTCTAGATCAAAGATGGGCCTCTTTTTAACCAGGATTGCAGCCATATCATTGAAGATTGTAAAAGGAGGTTTGGTTCTATGGTCTATAATTATTGGGAGGAGAATAAATGGGTTAGACGTGATGTTGTTTATGCCAGATTCTCCATGCCAGCATGATTTGTTATCCTTTTCTATCATCAAAGACTCAGATGATGTCTTCTTATGGAAGAGTAGTCCTAGGGTTACTTTTACTGTTGCTTCTGCTTACAAAAAGATATCAACTCAGGCTTGTAACCCTATATGGACTAAAGTTTGGAATAGATTCCTCATTCCTAAAGTTAATATATTTTTCTAGCTTACCACTTATAACAAGATTCTCACTATTGATAACTAGGTCAGAAGAGGATTTATGATCCCTAATAGTGTGAGTTATGTCAGAAAGAGGTTGAGTCTGTGGATCATTTGTTCATTTACTGTTCTTTTATCTGGGAGATCTGGGGTTAAGTGTGGATGCAATGGAAATTTGATTGGGTTATGCAGAATAGTTTTAAGGAAGTCCTTTGGCATTGGATTTTCCATACCAAGATTCCCATCATCAAGACCCTTTGGTCCTTTCTTCTTCCTATTGTAATACCCTAAAATTGGTCATCTAAACCATGGGCCCCTAATCTCGACAACATCACCAAGGTCCTAACCAAAGGCAATTAAATCAATCTTGAGCACATTATTAATTCTTAAATAATCAAATATCACATGGCAAGTCAATTACTCAATATTAATTAAATATTTATTTAATTAATTGAATCATTCCAAGAAAATCATTTTTAATCAATTATCCTATTTAATTTATTAAATATCCTTGCATATTTAATTAATTAATAAATTTGCCATTTAATTATGCAAAAAAGAATTAATTTATTACAAAAGAGGAATTAAGTACAAAGCAAGAGTTGAATTGAAAATAAAATATAAGAATTGAATTGAGAGAGAAATCAAACTTGAGATATTATTTCTAAATTTAGAACTTGAAATCAGAAAAGCAATTAAATGAATTATTGATCATTCTCTAAAATTGGAACTCAAAGCTTTTCAGAAAAAGAAGTTGAGTTGCATTGAAAAGACTCTTTCTTGAATAAATCAAAGGTTTATCTATTTTTATCACAAGTGCATGGAATTAATTAAATCTTATTTCCAATGGAACTTGAACTTCTTATTTAGATGCATTTCAATTAAACTATAATTGGAATCTATCTCAAGGTTAACTGAACTTGATTTCTGAATTATTTTCAATTAATCCTAAATATAGTTTTTTCATCATCTCTCTTGAAATTCTCTATAAATTCAGCCTTCAGCTCTCATCCAATTTACCCCAGAGATTTTTGAGAACACGCTTAGAGATTATTATTATGCTGATTTTTTCTTTGGAATCATTGAATATATTGTGTTTTTTTTAGATTATTTGCATCCATATTGCTTGAATCCATTATTGCTTGAATTTGTTATTGCTTGAATTATTCATCCATCTTGCATCCATTTTAAGTTAATATCATGCTCATATAGATTAAATCCTTTGTCTTGGTGTAGTCTAGTCACTGGTATTGCTTATAAAAATCTAAGAGCAATCTTATACTCACATCTTTTAGAAGGCAGTTGGTCAATTTGTTATGGTTTTATTATTCATGCTTATATTTGTTTAACCATACATGTAATGACTTAATTGAAGTGTTGTGTCCTACAAATACAGATCTTATTCCACTTTTTCACACACACATCTCTAGTGCCCACCATGGAGCCCGAAGACTACATTTTTCGGCCTCCAAGACTGACTTTTTATTTTTTTATTTTTCAGGTTTTTGACTTTTCAGATTTTCGGTTATACAGCCCCTACATCATATTGTACGATATTTCTCACAGGCTTAAATGACAAACTGTAGGTGTCATACAAGCAGGAATCCTGTATCGTACGATTTGGTAAACTCTGTCGTACGGCTCTGTATTTTTTTGGTTAAAAAGACAAAAAAGCAAATTTCATGATTTTGGTTTTTTGTTCAAATTGATTATTCTGACGGCTAACCCTAGTTGTTTATTTGTCTATCTTAGAATTTTTCACAGCCTAATCAGTTTTTGCAGAATGCTTGTCAAAGAATATGCTTGTCGCACAAAGACAATATGACTACTGATTCATTGTCTTTGCAGGTTGCCTGAGAAGAATCGACCAAACATCGTGTATTTTTTCAATTCATTTTTAGGCACCTAAATTTCTATATAGTTAAAGAACAAATCTATATTTCATGTTTTGAGTAAATTCTGAGAGGTAGGAGAGTATGCTCGTCTTTTTTTAGACAATCAAAAATCCAGACCCTTTAGGCATTTTCTTTGTTTGATATTTGTACATCTTTAGCAGGCCTGCCCTCCCGAGGAGCTTAAAAACTCTTAAAGCCATTATGGTCGGTGTGAGGGGAACGACCTAAGTGGGAACGACTAAATGCCAAGTACTCCAACCCACTATAAAATAAATGTGATTTGATGAAAATCAAGTCAACGACAGTGCTCAGGAATAGCTCTCCTCCATACCTTTGGGTATATTAAACCTTGGTTTTCAAGGCTGGGAGACCTCTTAATTGGGTTTATACCTCGACATGCTAAATGGACCCCTTACTAGATCCAATTAAAATTAGAAGCTACCCGGTTCACCTCCAAAAGGGGGATAATCTTTGTGCAAGAGAGATAGTAACTCTCCCAAGATACTTGTCATTTCGTGCCCCCATTAGCATTTGGAGTCGGATAATACGATATTGAGAATCCATTGCATGAGACTCAATGGTCGTATTCTGATTAGTTATTAGGTGTGTACCTGAGTCTACACGCAAAGGTTTTCTTCTCTCACCAAATTTCATAGGGCTTGCATGTTGTGATTGGAGTTACTATTCAACTACGTGTTTTCTGTGTTTTCGTCCCTCAAACTAAAATTGGAATACCAAAATTGGAGAAAACAAGAAACAACTAAGTGATCAAAAACTCTATTTGTGCCAGAACTAGTCCAACCTAAGTCAAAATTCTATCCAAAACTAGTCTATCCTGGTAAAAAATCAGTCCATCTCAGAATTGGTCATACTCAGTTGTCATACTTAGCTATTGAAAAACTTAGAATTTATGTCTTTGTCTTGCTAACAGTTGTATGAATCTAATCATTTATCGTTCTGCTCCATATCTTATGTCGTACGAGTCTGATAATTTATCATTTGAGCTCAATCCTTCGTCGTACGAAACCCAATAGTTTGTCATCTGAAGCTAAATTTTGTGTCGTACGATACATAATTGCACTAAATCTTTTGACGTCCTATACATACCCATCTGTCATATGGTACTAGCCAGCAACTCGTATGAAACAAAACTATTGTTGTCCTGAAGCTATTAAATTGTCGTCCGACTCAGTAAATCCTGTCGTACGAATCTCTAGTTTTGTCAGTACAGAGCAATCAAACTTGCCTAAAAAATAGTCTACAGCGAACATAATATTGGTTATCATCATCCTAAGCATAAATAGATCAAGACAATGTACCTCTGCCATTTGTGTTGCATGATTTGGTCGATCATCTTTCAGCTAGTTCAATCAACTACCTATCAAACCTAAGTCACTTAGATAACATCTTACACAGGATAGATCATTCCTGAAACCAGACTGAATCTTAGTCACTACTCTCGAATCAACTTAGATAAACATCTTATATAGGATAGATCTTTCCTAAAACCAGACTAAATCTTAGTTGCTTCTCTCAAATAAATACGTTAACCGAACAACTAGCTCTGAAATTGATCTTGACCTCTGCATCACAAATAGTTTTAGGTCACACTAATCCATAAAAATGCCTACTCAAACCAAGAGTTCTTGTAAGAAAGAGGCCAAAGGAAAAGGACAAACCTTCACATATCAAGATATCCCATACTATGTGAAGGACCCACTCACTGATAAACCTTCATCATTAGTGGTACCAATTTTTTATGAAACTGAATCTCCCACTATACATGAGATGGAATACAATGACAAAGACAACCTTAGTATTCATGAAACCGATAATGATTCCTCATCAAGTGAAGCTTTGGAAGACATTGAAACTCCAGAAAAAGATATTCATGACTGTCAAAAGGATAAAGACTTCTAAAAATTGATGAAAGCTATCCTGGCTTTAGAAAAGGAAGACTATTTCTTAGAACTAGCAAAACAAGGTGCCAAAATTCCTACTAGATATGATGTTTAGACACTCATTATTAAAAAGGAAGAATCGCCTATACTCGCAGTACACGGACGATTACAAGCCTTATAGATTGAGATCACAGAACTGAAGAATAAGGATAAGTCCTCAGAACAATATTCTTTGTAGACAATATGCCCCTTTCCATTTGACAAGAATCTATACATGCCTCCATTTCCTTCATGAGTTGAGATCCGAAAATTTGACAAATATAATGGTACCTTAGATCCTCAAGATCATGTCAGGGAATTTTGTGTTGCCTGTATGGAGTTCATGCATGATCACATATCTCATGCGCCCTTTTCCAAGGAGTTTGGGAGGACAAGCTATGGAATGGTTCTCAAGTCTACCTAAAGGAATAAAAACGTTTGAAGAACTAATCCAACTATTTTTACAACATTCGACATCCCGTGACTATGATCAAGCTTTACAATACTAAACAGAAAATAGGGTATCCTTTCCTTACTTTCCTCCAACGTTAGAGAAAGATGTTCTCTAGGTATTCACAACCTATCCCTGATTTTGAGAAAATGGACATATTCGTCAACAATTTGGTCCCAAAATTAAAATATAGTATACAAATACAAGTACACCCATCATTTAACAAAATGGTAGATAGTGCCATTCGAATGGAAGATGTGCTCATAAAGAAGGGGGATATCTCACCTTGGAAAGAAACGTAACCAGGATCTAGCTCTAAAGAGAAGAACAAGTATTGGAAATTTGGCAAAGACAACAACAAGAACATTGTTAATGACAGAGTAGTAGACACTGTTAAAACCAACTCAAAGCCCATGATATTCAACTTGGCTAGTGGCACACAAGCACTCAAAGTGGCTGAAGCTACAATAGAAAATCCTTCGAAGAATACAAAAGAATGGTTCAAAGAGAAGCCTTGGCTTTCCAAACCTAAGCGCAATTTCACTCCTCTTGAAGAATCATATGAATCCTCTTTCAAAACTCTGTTGGCAAACAACCTGATAACGCTACTAGATAACTCCATAACATATGATCCTAAAATCAAACCAAAATGGTGGAGAGAAAATGAATACTGTGACTTCCATCAGAATAAAGGTCATAACACAAACAATTGCATGAAGCTCAAACATGAGCTTCAAGATCTTATAGACACTGGTAAAATTGTTGTTAGGAATAACCTGACCATTGCTGATCACAAAGCATTTAAGGACCCTTTACCTATTTACAAACAAGGTGATTCTGCAAAGACCAAAGGAGGTGCCAAAGTACATTATACTTATACCAACAATGACAACGTCATTAAAATGATTGAGCCTTCCCAATCAGAATATTGCATTGTGATTATAGTCTAAGATAAACCAAATGAATCACAATATGCAAGAGCTCTGACCCATTCTCAAAAGAAAGTCACTCTCCAAGGAGATAGTTCTTCCAACCTGGCTCAAGCAACATCATCCACTGGATATAGTGTTGTTGAGCAATTGAAAAGGACAAATGCTCAAATCTCAATCTTTGAATTGCTAAAAATCTCTTCTGCTCACAAAGAGATCCTGGACAAAGCATTGCTCACCACTAATGTTCCAAAAGATTTAGATATTGATTGGTTTTAGTCTATGGTGGGTCATCTAACTTCACCTCACTATTTGACCTTCTCTGAAGAAGATGACAACTCGCTAAATCATCCACATAACTAGCCATTTCATATTGAATCCATGATCCATAAACACAAAGTTAAACATGTTTTGATAGATGGAGGCACGGGGTTGACTATCTATACTTACAGTCTGCTTACACAACTAGGATTCTCTGAAAATGTAATTGATCCCACTAAGAAAATAACAATTAAAGCCTATGATGAAGAAGAAAGGACCTCTAAAGGTCTAGTATCATTACCCATAAGAGTGGGACATGTAGAAAGAGATGTCATTTTCCAGGTACTTGATCTTCCTCTATCCTACAATATCTTACTAGGAAGGTTGTGGATTCATGAAATGAAGGCAGTTCCATCAACATACCATCAATGCTTAAAATTTCCTTATAATAGAACAGAAGTCAGTATTCTTGCTGATACAAATCTCCACTCTAATGCACTGACAAAAGGTGCTGATACTTTTGTACCTCATAATAGGGCAGCCTCTACAAATTAAAATCCAGAAGATTTGATGAAATAATTAGAGAAGAAATTAAAGATTACAAATACCGGCATGGATGGCTACAAGATAGAACTAGTACTTTCATTAGTCTCTCTCCCTTCATCACCAAAATAGTTGGGCAAACCATCAGAGGCTATGAGAATACAAAATTCAACTTCGAATATCATATATGATGGCCTTTTTGTATAGTCTTCTATTTCCCTAGTAGATGAAATAGAAGAGGATGCAGTTCTTAAATGGATTTTCAAGGATGATAGTCAAAACGAGGAGGTACAACATTGTGAGATTTCCTCAACCCAATATGGTCCTGGCTACAAGATGATTCAACGCATGGGATATTCAGGTATTGGTCCCCTAGGTAAACATCAAGAGGATATTATTGAACTGATTCAGCTACAAACAAAATCAACAAATGATAAGGCTGGACTGGGGTACAATCCGAAAAAGACATCAGACCAAAAACATGCTTCTAAGTCTAAGTGGTAGAAAAGGATACCGCCTTCAAGATTACAGGAAACAAACACTCAAAAAACTCAAGCAGAGTGTGTAATAGAGAAAGAGGAATCAACAGTCAAGAAAGAAGAAACAGTCAGCACTCAAGCTCCGGTGGTGTCAGCTACAATAATACAAGGAGTTGAGGTCCCAGAGGATATAAGAGATGAAGTAGAAAGAATCAGAGAATTGTTTGCACCACTGAAAGTTCCAGTCACATACACTGGTAGGCAACAAGTAGACTATTCAGAGACTGACTCAAACAAGTATGAATGGGGTCCTGACAACCTCTCAGATACATCTAGTATAGAAACTCTAGAAGATTCTAGCGATATCACAGATGATACTCAAGAACCGATGTGCATAAAACTAGAGAAGGAAATACAAGAAATAAGACAAAAGAGACAAGCAAACTATGAACAAGGACTAAAGGAAGGAATAATACTAGAAATATTTTCATCTATGTACCCCTCTAAAAAAACATAACAAATTAGGTATAGCACTACACAAGAAGAATTGGTAAAAACAAAAGTAGAACCAATCATTAGTCTAGAGGAAGCTGAATGGAGTAGATGATAGTAAATCATAGAAACATCAAGATCATGTCAATAGGTGTGTCAAATACACATGAGAAATGAGCCAGAGCATGAAGGAACTTGCAGCATTAAAGATGTTGGTGTTGATAACATACATATACTCACTAAATCACTTGAAGAAGACTCGAAAACTTCATCGGATGACTCTGATGACTCTGACAACAATCCTATTCATGACAATATCTACTCAGCATCAAATTGTGAATCATCTAATGAAAATAATGAAAATTTGTCTATTGATCTTATTGTTGTCGAACCACGATATGATGTCCAGTCTAGCATAGGGAACAATGCTACAAGTATGTCTATTGGATCAAGTCAACTAAATATTAACATGAACTTTAATAATCATGTTTTGACTCTTCTTGGTCTCGAGACATTTACGCAAGGTATCCTTATAGAACTTGACTTTTCAATCCGTAGTTGTGATGACAATACCATGAACTCCCTCAAACCGGTCCAACATTTATCCTTAGTACATCCAAAACTAATTGATTGTATTTTATAAAACCAACCCATGAATATACTTACTTTTTCCAATGACTATACATTAGCCTATTATCTCAATGCAGTTGAACCTATGGACTCTTCCACTAGCGAATAGAGTGAAAACATGACTGAAATAGATCTCAAGTATCTTAGTCGCAAAAATAAGAAAAATAAAAATAAAAGACCTGATGGCAAAAACCACATTGTAGCGGTGTCAGAATCTAAAAAAGAGAAAATAAAGGGCGTACCTAAGGGTGAAAACCTCTTTGAGGTGCCTGAAGGTGAGATACTTGATAAACTACCAAGTCATTTTCAGGAAAGGTCTTCTATATTGATCGACCCAACTCAGCCAGTGAACATTGGGAGTCAAGAGACACCACACATCATTCATGTAGCTCAATCACTATCAGCAGAAGAATTGAAAGATTTCACTCATCTATTTTCAGAAAAGAAAATCAATTTTGCATGGACGTACTCTGATATACCAAGCCTGGATCCTAATGTTATCATGCACCATCTTTCCATCACACCAGGAGTTAAACCAGTCAAGCAAAAAATCCATAAGATACATGCACATGTGGCACTACTAGTCAAGGCTGAACTAGAAAAACTGCTAAAAAGTTGGATTTGTCAGAGCTATAGACTATATGGAATGGATTTCAAACATAGTACCTGTCTCAAAGGTAGACAAATCTATCAGAGATTGCACAGACTTCAGAGATCTCAACAAAGCTTACCCAAAGGATGACTTCCCATTACCAAACATTGATATGATAGTCGACATGACTACTGGGTATGAGATGTACTCACTAATGGATAGATTCTCTGGCTATAATCAAATCAAAATAGCCCTTGGAGATCAAGAAAAGACAACTTTCACCTATGCGTGGGGAACTTTTTGCTGGAATGTCATGCCATTTGGGCTAAAGAACGCAGGAGCAGCCTACCAAAGAGTAGTAACTACTATCTTTCATGACATAATGCATAAGAATATGTAAGATTATGTTGATGACACCTTATTGAAGACTATGAAGAGATCCATGCATATTCAAGAGCTAGGCCCTATACTAGATAGAATGGAAAAATTCAAACTTCGGTTAAATCCAAAAAAGTGTGCATTCGGAGTGAAATCTGGAAAATTACTTGGCTACATCATTTCAAAGAAGGGAATCGAGGTCGATCTTGAGAAACTCCAAGCTATAATGGAAATTACTCCTCTAAAGAACATCATCCAAATGAGAAGTTTACAGGGACATCTCCAATCAATCAAATGCTTCATTCTCAGCTAGCAGACAAAGCTCAACCTTTCACAAAAGTATTGAGGAAAGGAGTCATATACAACTAGGATCAAGAATGTGAACTACATCTTTAGAAAATTAGAGAATACCTATCCAATCCACCAATATTGATGCCACCAATTCAGGGTAAACCATTGATCTTATAAATATCAGCAACTGATGCATCACTGGGAGCACTTCTGGAACAACATGATAAAAATAAAAGGGAACAAGCTATATATTACATCAGCAGAACATTGGTGTCTTATGAAATGAACTACACTATAATAGAAAAAGCATTCTTGGCATTAGTCTTTGCATCACAAAAATTGAGACATTACATGTTAGCACATTCAGTCAAGCTGGTGGCTAAAATTGATCCACTCAAATATCTTCTCAACAAAGCAACACTTATAGGAAGATTGGCAAAATGGGTCATGATCCTTACAGAATTTGATATTGAGTATGTGGAATGCAAGACCATAAAAGGACAGGTAATTGCTGATCAACTTGCTGAAGCTCTGCTTGAAGACACTAAACCATTGCATATATAGTTTCCAGATGAATCAATAATTCACCTTACTCAACAACCCTGGAAGATGTTCTTCGATGGGCCTTTTACTCAAAATGGTTCCGGTGCTGGAATACTATTTATTACTCCTCAGAAGTATTCAATCCCAAAGTCTTATAAGATTTTGTTCCCTTGCACAAACAACATTGCAGAATATGAAGCTTTGGTAAATGGGATAAAACTAGCTATTGAATGGAAGGTTGCAGAATTACACATCTATGGAGATTCTCAGCTGGTCATCAATCAAATCGTTGATATATATTAGACTCGAGATGAGAAACTAATGCCTTGTAAGAGAATGGTTGATGATCTTAAGAAGTATTTTGCTTTTGTATCATTCCAACAGATTCCCAGATCCGCAAACAGAGCAATAGATGCTATGGCCATCTTGGTGTCTATACCTGAGTTGTAAGAATCCAATTTTCATTTTAAATTCCTGGTGGAAGAGTTACATTACCCTGCCTATGATTCTCCTGAGACCCAAATAGTCTATTCTATAATTGGACATGACTCATCATGATACAACCACATTTACTCTTATTTACGAGACTAAATTATACCTGAAAAATCTTACCCATAATGAGAAAAGAAACCTAACCTGAAATGCTTCGCAATATGTTATCATTACTAACGATCTATTTAGACGAGGTTTGGATGGTACATTTCTTAGGTGTCTAGAAACTGAAGAGTCTAAACATGCATTATCAGAAGCTCATGAAGGTATTTGTGGATCTCATTTGAATGGTCTTACTTTAGCTCAAAAACTATTATGGGTTGGCTACTACTAGCCAGACATGGAGAAAGATGCTATTAAATTTGCTAAGACTTGTGAGAAGTGTCAGCAACATGGAAATCTCATACATGCTCCAGCAAGGGATCTCATACCCTTCATTACACATTGGCCTTTTCAGCAATGGGCCTTTGAGCTCATTGGACAGATATATCCTACATCATCTAACGGACACAAATTTATCATAACTACCACTGAGTATTTCACTAAGTGGGTAGAAGCGGTTCCACTCATCAAAGCAACCGATAAACAAGTAGCTCTCTTCATCCTAAACTATATCATCTGCACGTATGGGATACCTTCGTCCATCATGACTGATAATGGAAGACAGTTTGAGAATAAATATCTAGACGATCTCTGTGAGAAATTCAAAATTAAACAACACTAGTCATCAGTATATTACCCTCAAGGTAATGGACAAGCCGATGCATCTAACAAAAACCTATTGACTATCTTGCACAAAACAGTGAAAAAATCTAGGAAGGATTGGCATCTGCAGCTCAATCCTATATTATGGGCTTATAGAACAAGTATCAGAACACCTACTGGGGCTACACCTTTTTCTTTGGTGTATGGGTCCAAAGCAGTTTTACCTATTGAAGTGGAAATACCATCTCTAAGAATTTCTTTGCAAGGTCTTGTTACTGATGAAGGCTATAGAATATCTAGATTGCAAGAACTTGAATTGTTGGATGAGCATCAACAAGTGGCATTTGATCATCTTAGAGTATATCAGAAGAGAATGTCTAGAGGATATAACAAGAAATTTTGACAAAGAGAATTTCAGGTTGGTGACCTAGTTCTGAGAGAAAACCCTAAAAATCAGCAGTTTCGAGACAACAGTTTTCACTGTTTTAAAGTTGGGTGTTCTTGTCCCATAGTTGGCTAGAAATCTGCAAAAATGTGTTTAGCATGGCCCTGTTACCCCTAAGTTTCTTGGGTCAGATGAGGGTTTAAGGTTTTTTGAAGTTTAGCCCTTCCTATGTTTGAAAAAAAACCCTTATGTTCTATTTTTGCGTTACTTTTGCCACTTAAAGAAGGGTTGGTTTATCATTATAAGTGTTCCCCCATAGGTTTTTCCCTAGGTGGTCTTTCTAATATTTTCAAATTTACGCCTTTGCCTATGTCTCATTCTAATGTGTGTCAGGCTCTTTAAATGGTATGCAACTCATTGTCAATCTTGCGGTTGTCATTGTTTTGCTAGGCAAAGATTCTAGCAAGTTAATGTTTGCAAAATAGCGAAAGACTTGGCGGGTCCCAGAGGTGGGTAAGGTAACTGGTTAAAGGATGATCAACTCAGAAAAGATCAATGGCTCACGTTGATTCATGGCCTAAATATACTCATTTTTTACCTTTTGCGAAGTTACGAAAAGGTGTAGGGGCCCGCAAAGGTGGTCACGACAAAGGTAACCGACGAGCAATTTGTTGAGATCCAACGGTTGTCGCTGCTTCGTGAAGATAAGTGGCCTGAGGTTTAAGCTCTATGAAATAGAAAAAGGGTCAGTGGGCCCAAAGGACAAGAAGGTCATAAAGTTTTTTTAAAGGCCGATTAAGTAGGATTTAATTGGACGGTTGTCGTGGATTCGTAGCCTAAAGTCAAGCAGAGTTTAATGTTCGCGAAATAGTGAAATGATGTGGCAATCACACGATGGCTGACATGGCAGGACAGATGGGTTGTTTCATGTAATGAATTAGTGACTTTTCAAGTACACGTGGCTCCGAAAGGTAGTTGAGGGCCCGCCTTGGTTCAAACCGGCAGTTATGTTGAGAACAGTGAAGTAGAACACGTGGCGGTTTCAAAATGGAACCCAGTGGAACTTCCTGAGCAAATAGCCGACTGCCACATGGCATTTGTTAACTGGTGATGCAATAAAGCCAGTGATCTCTGAGTTAAAGGGCCCACTTGGAAGGTCTAAAGTGTGTTAAAAGGTGTTTATCTTGTGGTTGATCCAACGGTTGTCATTGTTTCATAACCCGAAGATGCCTGTAGTTTAGTCTCTACAAAATGGTGAAAACCATTAGCCGTCATGGTTAAGCATGGTTAGTTAAGAAGATTGGCGGTCACCACAGGAGGTAAAGACTGAGCAAGTAAATTATGATCTAGTGTTCGGCATTGTTTTGTGAGGTAAAGGTGTGCATGGTTTAGTGTTTGCAAAATGGCAAAAAGAAGGTAGGGCCCGTCACTAACACAGAAAGACCGAAAGGAGTAAAAGAAGTGCAGGTTCCCAAGATCCAATGATTGTCATTGCTTTGTGAAAGAAAAGTGTGGGGGTTTTAAGCTTTGCAAAATGGTGAAACAACTAAAATAGAGAATGACTCAGAGAACTTGTGGTTCGTTGGAGCTTGTTTTGAATTCAATTTTTATGAATTCAATTATGAGGTGATGGTCGAAGCATGTAGGAGTAATTTCTCAATTCAATGCCAACTTGCCATATTAAGGTTCACATCAATTGAATATTGGTACCATATCGACAAGTTTTTTGCAGAGGAGTTGGTGCAGAGTGAGTTTTTTCAGGCAAAAACTAGGTTTTTTGTGCTTTTTCTCACTAATCGCAGTATGAGAATCGGTGTCGCTGTGTAAATTGTTTCATGAAAGTTTTTGTGCAAATCTCAATTGATGTAGTTGTTTTAATGGGATGGCACCAAGAAGGGAATTAACAGGAAAAGTAAATTACTAGGATAGGAATATTTGTGATGATTTTCTGGAACAGTTAACTATGTCTACCAATGTCGGGGCCAAGGCTAAAGAATTGGTACCAAAGAACCCTCGTCTAAGAATCGGGGATGGCCTATATGACAAAGGAAATTGGTTAAGGGATCCACAAATAGGGATGTCAGGTTTAGGATTATTCAAGGTTGGTTTTGGTCAGAGACATTCCCTTGCCCCTTTAAATAGCATATGAGAATTGGATGTGGGGAAGCTTGTAGTCCCTGGTGTATTCATGGATATAGATTTGTTGACTCTGATTGCCCAAAATTATGACCCTATAGCTAGATGTATCAGGAATGTGAAAGGATCAGCTCTGATTGAAATTAAAGATCATGAATTTAGAAGTGTGTTCAAGCTCAGTGAAGCTTCAAATTTGTTAGAACCTATTGATTTTGAATTACTGGCCTAGGTTTATGATGCACAAAGGGATCACCTTAGGAGTGGCCCATTGAAAGAGTTCTTTGTTAAAATAGGAGGGTCAACAGTTGTAGGCCCCAGTATAATGGAACCCTTCTCCCTGAATCTGTTTACTCTAAGGGCTAAGGGTATGTATTGGGCACTGTGTCAAATTTTTGGAGAAGATGCTGAGAAAAACATGCCAACCCATTACACGTTGATGATTGCACAAACTCTATACCCTTGTCTCGCAATAACTTTTGATTATGCATGATACCTTACTGATGCAATTCATGCAGGGCTAGTAGGGATAAAAAATGGTAAGGTGGACAGACCGTTTGGATGGTATTCTCTTCTAATGCACATGTTTTTGTTCAAGGGTGCTGATTATTTTGCAAAAGAAATGGATTTGGTCAAGGTGAAAGATAAGGAAGAGAAGCCTGTTCAAATTTGCAATACTATTTTGTCCTGGGACAGAGAGGATGCTATCTATCTAAAGTTTGACAGATGCTTTGCATCTAAGATTAGATTTCTTTTGTGCACAAAAACCCCTAGGATTCCTAAGGCTCTCTTGGAATTCCTTAGGGCCAAGGAGTTTGTAGAAGGTATCAAGATTGTTCATAATTGGGGAGATATGTATTTGTATCCTATCTCTACATTTTTCAGAGTATATGGTTTCAGAGGCACTCCATATTTATTGCCTTATCAAGTCCCACTGAAGATAGGAATTGCTGAAGTCTTAAGGCAAATTGGAGGTGTACAAGAAGCAGAGTTGACAAATAGGGGTAAAGGGACCATTTTCCCAACTATTACCATGGCACATCATTTTGTGATCACTAAAGGTGGCTGGAAGTATTTTGAAGAATTTCTTAAACCATATAGATTGTCAATTGCCATTTCAAGATGTGCGGACCTTGAAGACTTTTTCAACAACATGTTTAGGAAAAGAGAAGTTTGTAAAGGTAGGCCTCACCAATTTCAGTTCCCTGAAGATCTAATTAGGAATGAGTTCAGTTTAGATGAGCAAGAATTGAGGAAGGAGAAGTGGGTTGCATATAAAAGGGCTCTTGACTTCATTCATCAATTTGATAGTAGTTATGACCCTCTATCTAGTTTCAATCCCTTTAAGGAGAAAATTAAATTCTTGGTTCTTTATTTTGAAGACCTCATGCAAACTTTGAAAGAAAAGAGGGAGGCTATAATGAGAAATGATCCTGATAGGGTTAAATTGGTTCTAGCTAATCTTACCTTTGCTAAGCCTATCCCACTAGGTGATTATGTAATGCACAAGAAATCAAGATACAATGTGATGATGTCAGTGACCGATGAGCCTTCCACTTAAAGAGGGAAAAGAGAAATTGAGGATGTCATTGACATCCAAGACTCCCCTAAAAGGAAAAGGGTAGGGAAGGAAGTGCAGACAAATGAGCCTCAATATTCTCCATCTCAATCCTCTATCCACATAGGAGATGAGAAGGTGGTGGCCGAACAGTTGTTACAGTTAGGGAGTCTCGGGGAGATTGCCTACACATATGAGGAGAAACAAGAGGGGATTCTAGAAGAGCCACCTAGTGCTGAAATTAACTTGACAGATAGTGAGCTCAAGGGCAAAGAGTTAGACCTTACTATCAAGCAAGCCAGTGAGGAGTTCCTGGCTGATAGTAACTTTGTTACAATAGGGGCCTTCATGTAGTTTGTATGGAAGCAAAACATGGAACAATTCAAAGACAAATGTGAACAAAGGAAGAGTGAGAAGCCTCACAGAGATGTAACTCAGGTAGAGGAAGAGGTGAAACAAGAGATGATTGAGGAGTTCAAGACTATTACCCTTGAAAAGGGAAGAGAGATGGTATCAAAGGCTGGTGTTTTGATCCTCCCTGAGTGGGATATAGTTGATGCTCTGGTACTTGAAGCGGTAAGAAAGGAAACTAAACCCATGGAAGGAGTGACCTTCAACAGAGATAATGTTGCTTTAGTCATGTGGTCACTGAAGAAGGATGAAAGTAAAAGAAAAAAAGATGTATCAGATTCTAGTCTCCTAGGAGGCATGATTGTAAAAAGAGTCCAAGATATAGGAGTGGTGGAAGCTGCAAGCATAGTCTTGGAAACTACAAAGTTCAATGTAGCAGTGGCAGAAAAGGAGGCAAAAGAAAAGGCCAATCTCCAATTAAAATTGGAAACAGTCTTAAAGGCTTACAATGAGGCCAAATAAGGATTAGCCAATAGAGACAATATTATTGCTATACTTTAGAGTCAGTTGGTAGGTTAGTACCATCAAGATGAATCCTCCACTCTTATGATAACCTCCTCTCCAGCAAGACCTCCACCTACAAGTCCTATCATAGAATATCCCCCTTCTCCTATGCCTTCTGGTTTCCAGTCAGCTGAAACTGTCCAACATGAGTTGGAGAAGTTGAAATAGGCTCAAGCCTTGTTTGCAAGCAAATATGAGGAAAAGGTAAAAGCTACAATTTTGAAGTTTGCTGATTCAATTAGGCTCTCTGTCATTCACATTTCTATGAAGAGGATTCTAAATATTCTGACCGAATTAAGAGAGGATGAAACCACCTTGGAACTAATTTTTAATAAGTGGATGCCCAAAGGTAAGGAATTAGAGCTCATGTGTTCATCCCATGCAGATGCAGAGGCAAATGATAATCTCAGGTCCACTAGTGAATTCATAAGAGAGATGAATATACTCTCACATGAAAGGGTAGGTGTAAAAAGAAAGGCCCAACTATATTGGAAAGAATATTCTGATCACAAGTATGATATGTTTCCAGGAGGTTTTGTTGGTCCAATTCAGTTGAAAGAGGAGAAAACATGGCTAGAAGAGCTGGATCACAACTTGTCCAAAAGGGTTAATGAAATCATTAACACTGATGACACATCATTATTTGTCAAGACAATTGAAGAGATTAAAAAGGTAAAATCACATTATAGTTTCATAGAAACAGAAATTGGGCAATTAAGGGTTACTTGGAAACGGCTGGAAGGAATGAAGAAAAAGATTGTCAACTTCTCTTGGTTGAATGATGACGTGTTCTAGGAATGGAAGGATAAATATGCCAGAGAAAAGGAAGAAGTTCCCAAATAGTTAGAAGATGTTGCAGTAGGACAACAAGTTGAAGAGGTTGTTGATACCGAAAAGGACTTGTAACTATTTCTTGGAGAAAATTGCAATTTGTAACAAACTTTTCTTAGGTTTGTCTGAAGCTTGTATGCATCCATAATGTTATAAATGGATACCAGGACTATTAGAAAAGTGATCACAAGAATTTTGTAAAGAAACTCTAGCAAAATATATTTAGGACCTTTTTCTGGTTTTAAGGAGATTGCTCCGAGTTATGTAATATTTTCAGGAATGAATATGAATATATAGAACAAAGTTTTATGCCTAAAATTCCTTTGTCTTCTGGTGTGCATTCTTTAGTTTGTTGGTTTCATTTGGATAATCTAGGGTTGTTCGAATGAACATGGATTGTAAGGCAATCTTGTAGATGTTATTTATGGCTTTTCTCTTCAAGAGAGGGATTAAACATGCATGAAATACTTCTATTAGCAAGTCTATTGTTTGTTGCTATGAATCTGATGAATTGTTTTAGTTGAATGGGAGAGGATCTATATATATGTTAGGCATGTATGGGATTCATAAAAGTCAAAAATGATGAGATGTATATGAGTGTTCTGTTTTGAGAATTATTGTTTGATTTAGGTGACTTTGTAGCCCAGATAAGGCACTGGTATCAAATTGTAGGATTTCTTTCTATCTTTTCTTGAAGATCAATACTAAAAATGAACGCAAGTTTTTCCTTTAGTGTTTCAGTTTCATTGAGGTGATGAAGTCCACAAGTTTTTTAGCACTAGTTTACTATGGATCTCGATTTTAAAGTGTGAAGATATTCACAGAAGGTATACCCACCTGAACTTTGGATAAGTTCAAAGTGTAGAAGGTCACAAAACCTTGTTATATGTTACTCTTGAGTTCCATTTCCCTGATCTTTTTATATGTAGATAGAGTTGATTTATTTCTTACAGGAAGGATAGAAGGGAAATCAAAATTTGAGACTAACAACAACAAAGGGAAGTTTGAACCCAACTAGTTGGGTCCCTACATTGTTACTACAGTATTTGGCTCTGGTGCCTATCAACTCTCAACATTGGAAGGAGAATAGCTCCATGAACCAATTAACACCATCCATTTGAAGAAATTCTTCACTTAGCATTCTCTGCTCCAGCAACCTATATAGCTGAAAAATGTCCTGAAAAACAAAATTAAAAAAGTCATAAAAAGTCCTGAAAAGAAAAAAAATAGAAAAATGAGAGAAAATGCCTTGGTGAAAACCTGGTAAATAGACACCTTGGTAAAAAAAAATGATGAATCTCTGCCAAGTAGGTGAAAACCTTGCAAATAGGTGCCTCTTGTACTCAACACTCCATCTATCAATGCAACATTGGCATTTCCTTCTTACATGTATCTTTATTATCGCTTGTACATATATTTCAGTCACTTTTGTGACATCCTAGTTCATTGGAACCCTCATGGTTTGAAATTGATCAATGTCCTAGTCTTAGGTTAACCGACATAGCACATTACATGTCCTAAGCAATATCAACCAAGTCATCTTTCCATCAGTGAAACCTGGTCATCCACTCCGAGTCAGTCACCTATCTCCTGACTACTAAAGAGTTTTATCACTGAGTTAACAATCAAAACAACATAACGAAAAAAAATCACTAAACAGTGTGAGATATGCATGAAAATTTTCTTTGTGTGTTGTCTTTTATATTGATTTTCGATTATTATCCCTCTGAGTAACTCGAGGAAGTCTATCTTGACTAAGAGAAGCAAGGATTGGGGGCATAATTTTTTTTTTTTTTTTTTGCTTGTAGGAATGATTCTGATGATCTAGAAACATCTAATAAGTTGGGTGTCTATGATAAGAGTCTTCACAACAAGGTGAAATCACCACACATACCTCGAATCTACTTACTTGTATGCTACAGGGAGGTTCCCATCATTTCTTTGTCTATTTTGAGTGAATTTCTTTATCATGCAATTCGGGTCCCTGCGAAATCTATCCAAGGATATGAACAAAAAAAGGATCATTGCAGACAAGATAATTAAAATTGCACATTGAAAAGAAAGGAACTCTAATCTGCCTGTTATGTTCGTTATGCTTGGTGATGAATCTTAAGCATTTTAAATCCAGTGACTAGGTTTAGGTTGCATTTCATTTTGCATCTCATTTTGTATTTCATTTTATATTTTGTGAATTTAGAGTGATTTCGATATGATAATAATGATCTCTTTATCTTCTGAATGAGAGCTGGAAGCATCATCATTTCTTAGCTAAGTGGTCTCTTTTTCATCATTTCTCCGATCGAGTACTTGTGTTTTGAGATGTTAGCTGCATACATAAACATCTTATATAGATTCATACATTTCATTATTACTCATTTGCATTCATCCTATTGCATAGAGAAAAAGAAAATTTGCATTACTCATTACTTACTTTCATCATTTATTTGCATATGAAAAGAAACAAAAATGGACATTCATATTCATTCGCATTACATACATCCATACTGAAAAGAAATACATACATATATAATAAAGCATATAGAAAGCATATCATAAGCGAATCAACACAAGTATGATGAAGTCAAATCAGATCTAGTATATATATATCGTATAAAGTCTCAGAGTACAAAATGATGTCAAATGACATATACAAACTCCCATCGGAGCAAGAATCATATGTTGGCATATGTGCAGAGCATGATGACATGATGATATTGTATGTTGTCATTGATGTCAATATGCTAAAGTATGAACCGGTATGTTGTAGTAAGCAAACTAGTAAGAGAACTGGTATGATGATGTAAACCGGTATTTGTGAAAAAGTGAAGTGGTATGTTTGTTCAAGGTGAACCCGTATGTTGGAATGAGAACTGGTAAATGGAAGTTTTGTATCAGGGTTTCATTTGGCATGACTACCAGTTGGTAGTCTCAGCTTCAGAGTTTCCTGTTGATGCATTCCAAGATTGTCTGATTCAATCGATGACATCTTGTGATGAGTTAGCATTGTAATGAATACCATATAAGTGTTGTCACGTCAGCCTTGTGTGTATGAAGGATTTCCTTGAGGTTCTTGCATGGAGATTGATCCTATCTACCTCGGGAATGTGCAAAGTCTCTAGAAATGGTGGAGAGCACGTGATGAGTTATCAGCTTCCTGAAGCAGCAAAGAATGAATTTTGGAGAACATCTTGAGATCTATTCAAGACTGTTGTATTCAATGCAATGTGATTAACGGTCAGGATTGAATTGACTGGATTGTAAAACCTAAATGTTTTAGGGTTTAGGGTTTATGCTACCGACCTATCTATTTCCTATAAGGTTGATGATGTTTTTCTTTTTGAACTTGTTGGAAAATGTTATGTGTGTATCCCAGTGAGTGATACTTGATTCTTGCCAGACCAAAGAAGTGTGTTGATACCTACAGAGTGTTATTGTAGAAGAAAAGGAGCTAAAGTGGATCTGCCTTGGCATTGAGTGTTGTTATCAGATCAGTGTATTACTTGTTGACTTCTAACCATTTTAGCAGTTGGAAAATCCCTTAACCGGGTAGCTTTAACAGGCTTTTGTGTAAATCCTTTAACAAGGTGACTCAATTCAATGAGTTCTTCAAATCCTCTTGCAAGGTAACCTTTAACAGGGTTCTAATCTTTTACCGGGTATTTAGCCATCCCTTAACCGGGTGATCCCTAGCAGGATTGGTTCCTAGCCGAACCTATTGTAATAGTCTTTAACCAAAATAGGCTCCTAATAGAGTGGACTTCAAAAGAGTTCACGAACAGCTTGTGGGTATTCATCCCCACCGTGGTTTTTCCCAGTTGGGTTTCCACATGAAAAATCAGTGTGTCATGTGTGATGCCTTTCATGTGATGGTTTAGTGTTTTATGTCAAACTGGTAAAATATGTTGAACTAGTAGTCATTATATTTTTGATGATAGATTACTTGTTTATGCATAAGGGTGAAGTGGAGATGAGGTATTAGATTGTATGGAAAGCTAAGGTTTACCAATTTATGTCTTTCACATTCTCACTGTGTTTTACTAGTAGTTATCTGATTTAGACTGGTGTTATTGCTTACCAATCAAAGTTCAGTGTGTGCAGTCAAACCAGTTCATGAAAAGTGTTTTTGCATGTACTGATTCACCCCCTCCTCTTAGTACCGGTTTGGTACTAACTATTCATCATTTATTCATCAATTGGTATCAAAGCATCCTCCAGGTCCTCTATGTTCTAAGCTTAACCGCTTGAGGAAAAGATCCTACTCTAATGATGAAGAGGGAAGGTCCAAAGTTCAACAAAGACACCTTTAAAATATTGAAGGAAAGAATGAAGATATACATTAGAAGCATGGGTGCTGAACACTGGAGCTATGTTGAGAATGCTTATGTTACCCCTACCGATACTCTCACCGATGATCAAAAGAGAGAGATTCAGGAGAATGGGCAACTCATGGAAGCCCTAATCAATAGTTTATTTGACATTGAGTTTATTGATGTTCAGGATAAAGACAATCCCAAAGAAGTATGGGATTCTCTTGAGAATATCTATGGCGGTGATGAGCATGTGAAACAAGCTAAGGAAGAGAGCCTTAGGGGAAAGTTTGAAGACATGCGGATGGTTGAAGGAGAGACCATTCAACAATAAGAAATAAGAATCAAAACTATTGTTGGAGACATCAAGAGTACAGGTGGTATAATAGATGATTCCACTGTCGTTAGCAAAGTCTTGAGATCCTTATTATCGGTCTATGCAATAAGGGTTGCTGCTATTCAGGAGTTGAGGTCTATAGACAAGACAAAGGTATCCCTAGACTCCATCATTGCTAAGTTGACAACTTATGAACTAAATAATTATGATGACAGTATTCAAAAGACTGAATCAACCTTTAGAGAATCTGTTGCACCATCTAGAAAGGGCAAAGAAGCTAGTACCAGTGGTGAACCAAGACAAAGCAAAGAAATGGATGATGAGGAGATCCTGATGGAATTTGAAGCTCTTCTTACCAAGAGACTTCCTAAGGGAATTGGTAAATATAGAGGTAAGATCCCTTTGAAATTATTTTCTTGCAATAGGATAGGACACATTGCTATAAACTGTCCTAATGGTGATAACAAGGACAAACTAGAGAAGTTCAAGAAGTTCAAAGGAGGAAACATTAGAAACTATTTTGTACCAGTTGATGAAGGTGTCACTGATGAGGAATCAAAAGATGAAGAAAATGAAGACATTATGTTTGTAGCAGTTAAGGAAGATGTGCCAGACAAGAAGGCTCTTGTCTCCCACTTTGATAATTCCAATCAGTGGATTATTGACAATGGTTGTTCTCACCATATGACTGATGACCGAAGTAAGTTTCTATCTCTGGAAGAGTATGATGGTGGTGTGGTTCATTTTGGTAATGATGCACCATGTATGGTAAAAGGCAGAGGGTCCATCTCTCTGAATGGAAAAAGAAGTGCTGATAATGTGTATTGGGTAGAAGGTCTCAAACACAACCTTTTGAGTGTTGCCCAGATGAATGATAATAGACTCCCTCTGGAATTCAGAGATGGAGTGTGTAAAATAAAAGGTAAGAGTGGTGAACTGATGGCCACCAGTATGTAGACCAAAGGTAACCTATTTCAGTTGAATGCAAATATCAGTACATGTCTAATGGCTAAGTTTGATGATAGTTGGATATGGCATAGGAGACTCTACCATGTAAACTTTGATAATATTGTGAAGGCCAGTAAGATCAAGGTAGTTAGAGGATTGCCTATGTTGAGAAAACCAGAGAATCCTTTGTGCAGAGAGTGTCAATTGGGGAAAATGTCTTCCTCAACCTTCAAAGGTAAATCTTTCACTACAGATAATTTACTTGATCTTGTGCATACTGATTTGTGTGGTCTAATGAAAACTAGGAGTGTGCAGGGAGATAGGTATTTTATGATTCTTACTGATGATTGCTCAAGAATGATGTGGGTCACATTCTTGAAGGACAAGTCTAAAGCCTTTGGAAAGTTCAAAGCCTTCAGAGCACTAGTTGAAAAAGAAAGTGGTAAGAGGATTAAGTGCCTAAGAACTGATCAAGGAGGAGAATTCACTTCTAGTGAATTCAAAAAGTATTGTGAAGAGAACGACATCAAGAGGCAACTGTCTACCCCCTAGACTCCATAACAGAATGGTCTAGTAGAGATGAACAATCGGACTATAGTTGAAGTAGCCAGAACAATGTTGATCCAAGGAAAAGTTGCTCACACTTTTTGGAGAGAAGCGGTGAGCATTGCAGTCTACACAATGAACTGGGTACTCATCAAGAAAGGTAAGGATAAAACTCCTTATGAGTATTGGACCAGTAAGACACCAGTGGTAAGCTACTTTAGAGTGTTTTGTAGCAAATGTTATATCAAGAGGAGTGAACATCAGAGCAAGTTTGATGCAAAATGTGATGAGGGAATATTCCTAGGGTATTCCACAAAGAGCAAAGCTCTCAAATGTTTCAATAGGACTCATATAATTGTTGAAAGAATCAATGTTAGAGTTGATGAAACCCCTGAGAAACTTGAGGAAACCGGTAGTGAGCAAGTAGGAGAGGAACCGATCGTAACCTTCTGGGAACCAGGTTCAAAATAACCTAGCACCAATAACAGTGCTCCTACACCGGTAGATGCTAATGCTGATGAAGATGAGGATGAAGAAGAAAAGCAAGAGGAAACAACTAAGATCATTCCTAGGTATGTAAAGTTTAATCATGATCCAAAGCAGATCATAGGACATAAGGATGCAGGAATTCTTACAAGAAGAAAGGTCAGAAAAAATTCTTGCATGATCTCTAAATTTGAGCCTAAAACATTTAAAGAGGCACATAAAGATGAAGACTAGATCAAGGAATGGAAGAGGAACCTAACCAGATAGAAAAGAACGGTACATGGTTTTTGGTACCTAGACTTGAGCATAAAAATGTCATAGGAACCGAATGGGTTTTCAGAAATAAGCTGAATGAAGATGGCATAGTGATAAGAAACAAAGCCAGACTGGTGTACAAAAGATATGCTCAAGAAGAAGGAGAAGACTATGGAGAAACCTTTACTCCAGTAGCCAGATTGGAAGGAGTTCATATGCTTCTTACATATGTAGCCTTCAAGGGATTCAAAGTATATCAAATGGATGTGAAATCTGCATTCCTGAATGGAATACTAGAAGAGGAGGTGTATATAGAGCAACCAGATGGGTTTGCCCTATCAGAAGACAATGACATGGTGTGTAGGCTACATAAAGCCTTGTATGGACCAAAGCAGGCACCTAGAGCATGGTATGAACGCTTGCACTCCCATCTTGTGAAGATTGGATTTGAAAGAACAAGTGAAGATAGCAATATCTACTCGAAATCAGAAGGAGATCAGATTCTGATATGTGAAGTATTTGTTGATGACATAATTTTTGGTGGAGATGACAAGATGAGTCATGACTTTGCAGATGAGATGAAGAAGGAATTTGAGAGTCATTTATAGGGGAGATTAAGTTCTTCATTGGACTACAAATTCAACAAATGAAAGATAGAATCTTTATCACTCTATCCAAGTATGTTAAAGAGGTATTGAAGACCTTTGGCATGGAAGACAACAAACCGGTTGGTACACTGATGGTGACCGGTTGTAAATTATCAAAAGAGGATGACTCAATGCTGGTAAATGAGAAGGAATACCAATCAATGATTGGTAAATTGCACTATGTAGTACATAGAAGACCGGACATTGCACATGTAGTGGGTATTAATACACGGTTCTAGAAAAGCCCAAGAGAATCCTACTTGGTAGCAGTCAAGCGGATTCTGAGATATCTGAAGGGAGCTATTGACTATGGATTATGGTATCCATATAGTAATGATTTCAACCTGAAAGTGTTTATAGATGCTGATTGGGCTGGTAATGTGGATGATTGGAAGAGCACAACCGGTGGTGGATTCTTTCTTGGTGGTAGACTAGTCTCATGGATGAGTAAGAAGCAAAGTTGTATCTCTCAGTCTATAGCAAAAGCAGAGTATGTTGCAGCATTTATGAACTGCACCCAAACAATTTGGATGAAGCATGTATTAAATGGCTTCAAAGTTCCTGTATCTAAACCGGTAAGTATATTTTGTGACAACACAAGTGCAATTAACATCTCCAAGAATCCGTTTTTACATGCTAGAACCAAGCACTTTGAGCTCAAGTATCATTTCTTGAGGGAGAAGGTTCAGAACAAAGAGGTTGCATTGGAATATGTTTCAAGTAAGGAGGAATTAGCAAACATATTCACCAAGCCTCTACTAAAGGCTACCTTTACCTATTTGAGAGGTGAATTAGGGGTGCTGCCCCTTCAAGAGGTGAACTAAAGTTGTGTTCTCCACATCAGTCAGGTCTTACATAGATATATCTTTTTCAATATTGGTGTGTTGAAGGATGCTACTTCTTAGGGGGAGCAACATAGTGGAACATAGATGTGTATGCCTCCACTTTGGCATTGTTGTCAAAGGGGGAGAAGATGTGAAGTGGAAAAGATATTTGTCGTATTGGGGAGAAGATGTGAAGTAGAAGTAGAAAGATATCTTTGTATATTGCCATCAATGCCAAAGGGGGAGTTTGTTGGCATATGTGCACAACATGATGACATGATGATATTGTATGTTGTCATTGATGTCAATATGCTGAAGTATGAACCGGTATGTTGTAGTAAGCAAACTGGCAAGAGAATCGGTATGATGATGTAAACTGGTATTTGTGAAAAAGTGAAGCGGTATGTTTGTTCAAGGTGAACTAGTATGTTGGAATGAGAAATGGTAAATGGAAGTTTTGTATCAGGGTTTCATTTGGCATGACTACCGGTTGGTAGTCTCAGCTTTAGGGTTTCTGGTTGATGCATTCCAAGATTGTGTGATTCAATCAATGACATCTTGTGATGAGTTAGCATTGTAATGAAGACCAGATAAGTGTTGCCACGTCAGCCTTGTGCGCGTGAAGGATTTCCTTGAGGATCTTGCATGGAGATTGATCCTATCTACCTTGGGAATGTGTGAAGTCTTTGTAAATGATGGAGAGTGCATGATGAGTTATCAGCTTCCTAAAGCGGCAAAGAATGAACATTGGAGAACATCTTGAGATCTGTTCAAGACTGTTGTATTTGATGCAGTGTGATTAACGGTCAGGATTGAACCGACTGGATTGTAAAACCTAAATGTTTAGGGTTTAGGGTTTATGCTACCGACCTATCTATTTCCTATAAGGTCGATGATGTTTTTCTTTTTGAAGTTGTTGGAAAATGTTATGTGTGTATCCCAGTGAGTGATACTTGATCCTTGCCAAACCAGAGAAGTGTGTTGATACCTACAGAGTGTGATTGCAGAAGAAAAGGAGCTAAAGTGGATCTGCCTTGGCATTGAGTGCTGTTATCAGATCAGTGTATTACTTGTTGACTTCTAATTATTTCAGCAGTTGGAAAATACCTTAACCGGGTAGCTTTAACAGGCTTTTGTGTAAATCCTTAACAGGTTGACTCAATTTGATGAGTTCTTCAAATCCTCTTGTGAGGTAACCTTTAACATGGTTCTAACCTTTAACTGGGTGATCCCTAGCAGGATCGGTTCCTAGCAAAACCCATTGTAATAGTCTTTAACCGGACTAGGCTCCTAATAGAGTGGACTTCAAAAGAGTTCAAGAATAGCTTGTGGGTATTCATCCCCACCGTGGTTTTTTCCAGTTGGGTTTCCACGTGAAAAATCAGTGTGTCATGTGTGATGCCTTTCATGTGATGGTTTAATGTTTTATGTCAAACTGGTAAAATATGTTGAATTAGCATTCATTATATTTTTTATGATAGATTACTTGTTTATGCATTAGGGTGAAGTGGAGATGAGGTATTAGATTGTATAAAAAGCTAAGGGTTATCGGTTTATGTCTTTCATATTCTCACTATGTTTTATCGATAGTAATCTGATTTAGACTGGTGTTATTTCTTACCAGTCAAAGTTCAGTGTGTGCAGTCAAACCGGTTGAGGAAAAGTGTTTTTGCGTGTACTGATTCACCCCCCGCCCCTCTCAGTACCAGTTTGGTACTAACTGTTCATCATTTATTCATCATCATATAGGCTACAAAAAATGGATGTGTCTACAAAAAATATCAGAGCTACAAAAAAAGAATATCTAGCTCTTAACCTCTCCCTCATTGCGAGGTGGAGGAGGAGGAGCATGCTAACCAAGATCCTAATGAGGTTCTCGAGCTCCCTCTAACTGTACCATGTACTATGAGTAGGGTGTCATGCCCAAACTTTTGGGCTAAAAATGAAACAAATTTTTTTTTTTGAAACACTTAAACTCTCAAAATAACCTACATTTAAAGGGAAACAAATAAGTCTTGTCTTAACTAGGATGAAAAATAGAAATTGTTTCCTAAGGTTGGATTAATTAACCCACTCAAATAAGCAACATTAATTAATGGAGATTAATTAATCCCAAGAGAGTTGTCGCACTTTACCTAGTTAATTTAATTATCTTAATTAAGTTGTTGTTGATTCAAGTCAAGGGATAATTAGATATCTCAAATGCATTTAAATCATTCTCGACCAAACAATGATAATGCTATCTTAAATTAAAAATTAATTAATTCAGTGCACGCAAATTGATTATTTAAATCTAACCGATAAGGGTTCGAATTTCACCATGACATTAGTCAAATAAATCCAATTTTATGCTATAGTCAATTTTAATTTTCTCCTAAACGTAAAATTTGACGATATAATTAATTTGGCCAACATTGGTCTCAAGGCTAAAAATTCATAAAATAATTAATAATTTTTAATTATAAATTTTTCCCAATTAAAAAATATAACTTAACGTCCATATTTAATCAAATATATCAACTAACTATATAGTTTCCCTAGTTGAATAAATTAAATCAACTATGCGATTAATGTATCCATATAACATTAATTCTCCACTTTAAATAATATAAAATAACTATATTAAAATTAATCTTCTCCCAAATCGGATAAGAAATTTTAAATTATTAACACATATAGCTAAGATTATGTGGGGGAATTTAATTTCCAAAATTTGGAATGTATTTCCCCCTCTTCTTATTTTAATTTTTTTTTTTTTTTTAAATCTCAAACCCTAACTAGGGTTGAGTAATTTTCTTATATTTTATTTAAAACCACCTAATAATCCCCTTCTTTTATTTTTACATTATTAGATAACCCTAATAATTCTTTTGTCTTTTATTGGTATGCAAACCCTAATCCGAATTTGGATTAGGGTTGCATATTTTACCCACAAACAAATCCTAAACTTAATGAATTCCCTTTTACCCTAACCCGAACTGGGTTAGGGTTTTTTTTTGTTTTTTGTTTTTGTGTTGTGTGTGTGTGTTATGCAGGGCCAAACTAGGGCATGGTGGTGACCAAAAGGAAGGGCAGCAAGGCGGCAGCACCACCGAAAGAGAAACCGCAGAGGGGGGGAAGGGTTTGACAGTGGCAGAGGCGGTAACGTAGGCTCCCCCAGATGCCACTGTGCGTACACACAGTGGCCACAATGTTGTCCACTGTGTGCACCCATAGTGGTGATCGGTGTCGCCCACTGTGCGTACACACAGTGGCGATCGGTGCCATCCACTGTGTGTAAGCACAGTGGTGGCCAGGTTGTCCACTATGTCTACACATAGTGACGACACCTCTCGTGTCGCCCACTGTGTGTAAACACAGTGGCTCGGCCAGCAAGCCGTCCACTGTGTTTACACACAGTGGTTCGGCCCGAAGGAAATGGTATCTCTTTTTTTTTGTTTATTATATATATATATATATATAACTACAAATGCATATCCAAACTCATAGGGTTAGGATCTTTATTTTTTTTTTGAAGTTATTGATACACTAGCATGCAGGAATGTAAAGAAAAGGATGTTCAGGCTGTTCATAGATAGATGTAAATTTTATTTTTATATTTTCTTTTCTGAAAGGATTTAATTAATCATAATTAGATTAATCTATACCTTCATAGTCTAAGACTAGATCTGCATGCATTTCTTTTTTTCTTTTCTTTTTTACAGCAATACCTTTATTTTTTACAGTTATACTAATAGCAAGCTAAAGACTATAAATAGTGTTTTATTTTTATTTCTTTTGTTTATAGATTAATATTTTGCAATGAACAAACATAAATAAAAATGATAGAAATAATTATGACTGTAAGGGCATTTTCAACTTCATTTAGATATCTATGGGAAAGGTAAATTTCATGGTTCTACTTTAGCTTTCTGTTTATTTTATTTTGTTCTAAGTAAACTAAAATGACAATAACAACAACATTTAATATTGCAGGAAACTACTTAAAACACATTTCATTTCCTTTTTGTGCCTTTTTCATTTCTTTACCAAAAATTGCAGAAATAAACAAAATGCAGCAATATTACAGAATTAAATAAAGATAACATCAACAATATTTTATAGAATTTAAATAAAATGCTTTTCATATATGGAGGGTTTGAACACAAATTATCAATCTTTACAAATGGGTAAAATACCCAATTAGTCTCTCTTTCCTAATGAATGAGGACTAAACTAAAATAACACATCTCTATCCTTCAAAATAATTACAACAGTTATATTTTTTATTTCTTACTTTCTGCAGCTAAGTAAAACCTACAACTAAAGTAAAATCTGCATCTCCTAGCTTTCCTTTCCAAGCAACCTACATTTAAAAATTTAAGGCTGTGACCATGGGGTGCTCACCTCCTAGCCTAGGCTTACTAGAAGCCACCCTCAAGCTTGGAGAACCAAGTCCTAGATGGGTTACACTCAAGAAAACATAAACAAGCAAGGGGAAAACAAAACACAACAAACACATTCCCTTCCCAAGATGAAACTTCATCACATAATGTGATGTTTTACTAGGGTGGAAGTGGACCAAGTACCCTAGAGGAGATCTGCTAGATAGTAACTCATAGCCAACTCATGGAATCCAAGAAAACACAACAAAATTCATCTTAACCCCCATATCCTTATGACCCCCAAAAGGCAAACATGCCATATTTACTCCCCTTATGACCCCCGAATGCATAAATAGAACTATGTAGCAAGGGTCACATGGACAAACCCTTGAGATCACTCTCATGATGAGAGCC
This sequence comes from Cryptomeria japonica, assembly GCF_030272615.1. Taxonomy (NCBI): domain Eukaryota; kingdom Viridiplantae; phylum Streptophyta; class Pinopsida; order Cupressales; family Cupressaceae; genus Cryptomeria; species Cryptomeria japonica. The sequence continues at coordinate 411,769,983 of NC_081409.1, read as the reverse complement.
TCTCACTCTAAGGCTATCAAACTCCTTCCACCCCCAAGACCATTTTGCCCTCCCAAGGGTAAGATAGTCTTGGATACTCCCAAACACAACAAAATGCATAAACAGAAATATAAAAAGGATCACCTAGAGCTTTCACAAATACAATGCAAGATACAAGCACCCTACATACAGATTTCAAATAACAAGTAAGAAAACACCAACCTTGAATCTGCCAAGGGTATTCTAGGGAAAGCTTGGAGAAGAGCAGCCCAATCCACAAAACTTTTCTACAACACTTAGCCAAATTTCCCTATTTTCAAACTGGTTTTTCCTTCAAAAATTGTCCAAAATCTCCAAAGATGGAGAGTGGGTGATTAGCTCACTAAGCTTCAATCTCTAGCCTAAGAAGGCTTCTCTCACTCCTTCCAACCTCTTGGATAGAGTGAGGGACTCCCATTGGTTGGTCTTCCCTAGGTCTTACACACTCCCTAACCAAGGCACCTCAAGAAGAGGAATGAAATGGGGAAAAGTAATTACACCTATCAAGAAGGTTATCTAACCAAGGGTGGCACTCCTATAGATGGAATTCGTCCATCTTGGGAAAACCACTTTTTTGGGTGGTTAAACAAGCCCTAGGGGAAAGACACATGGCCAAATTTGGCCTTCGCCCATAGGTACCCCATGAGGCCTAATAAAAATGCTATAAAACTGACTCTAGGAGTTGATTTAACCCTTAGAAAGTCCACCTACAGTTAACCTACGGGTCAACTCTGAGTTGACCCTCCTTGTGGCTCACTATCCTAGATTTCTTGGTACCTTCAAGGATAACTAGGAGATATAACAATTAAACGAAAATAAAACTCTCCAAAAAGTGACATGACAATTTCCAACACAACATACAACATATGTGTCAAGTGACACTACAAAATAATTCCACATCACATATACACACATGGCAATTGTCCCCTGAATGATTTAAACAAATTTAATGAATACAATTTACACACATGCAAACAATTACGTTTACGAATAAAATACGATACATATGGGGTGTTGTCTCTCCAAATAGACAACCCCTGGTTTTACGAACGTACATAGGCCTAGGCTTGATTCTCCATAATATTTCCATGGTCACATGGATAATTCCTACGTATCTCAATTTAAACATTAGTACTTTCCAATAGCCTCATATAATATTAAACACGTAATCAAGAATACAATTCAATCACTCTGCATAGAATTGACATTATACAATACCATTTGCCATATATCAAAGCAATTCACATAAGTGATTCATCAAAACCCTCATAATATAATCCATTCATAAGATATGCAACATATTTCTAGCATCACAATAAAGTCCTGCAAATCAAATAATGGCATACATCATCTCAATGTTACCCTATTCTAGGATCATATAAAATTTTATATCCACAAAGCATATAAATGAAGCATCAATATGTCAATATTATTAAATTCGTGGGATCATATAAAGTTCTATATCCATAATGCATAAAAATAAAGCATCCATGATAGTTCCAACATGAAAATCACTGAAAAGCTAGGATGGGTTGGGTAGGGCCTCACATAGGGGACAACCTGCTGCGCTAATGGAACTGCTACACTGTAAGCCGCAACATAGTAAGTCGTCCGACTAGTCTGGTGCAAAACCTCCTATTGAAGAGTGTCTCTCTCTACTCTCATCGCCGCAACCTAACTATCGCACTCTGCTCTGAGCTCCACCAACTGATGATCTCACTCCGCCCTAAGCTCTGCTAGCTATCAGTCTCTCTCTGCCAGCTCAGTCTATGCCACTGTCAATTGTGACTGTAGATCTACTAGACATACCCTCATTGACCATGCTGCGTTGGCCCCCTACTCTCTTGCAGGCTCTCCACCTCCAACTCCACCCTGCTCCTTCCGTCTCTACTGAACCTGTCTCAGTGCTTCTCTCTCCTCCTCAGATCCACCCAGCCTCACACCTACACTCCCTAGGGATCCACCCTCACCCCTCTGTTGTCCAACCCCAGCTGGAACCCTACTGCTACTAGCACTAGGATTGCCACCTTCCCACCTCAGAGCCTCGACTCTCTATCCTTGTTCCTACCCCTGTGCGAGGGCATTATCCTCAACCTCCTCAATACAAGGTGCCTGCTCTACCAGATCAGAAAATATAGGGAATGGATGCTGCTGGGACCAATCCCTGTACTGGGGCAATACCCCTACATCTGCAATATCACCCATGTAGTCCCTCCAGAGTCACTACAATCCAGTCAACTCCTACATACTCAAGGCATAAGATAACCTCGGTGCCCATCCCCACCTCTCCTCTTTAGCATATCTCGCATACATTGTGAACTCGTATGAGATCCCCTGAGGCCTACCATACTGCCTCATCACTTGACATACCACGAATCGCTCCACCACAGTCTGTGATCTACCAATGAGTGGACGCGTAACAAATAGATCTCTGCGTACGATCCTCCAGTCATCCCATGGCTCTAAGCTCCTGTAAGGTCTCCATACCATGACTATCAAATCATCTAGCTGTCATCTCCAAAAATCTATCTTGCCTAGATGGGGCTGAGTAACATATCCAGAATACCTATACATAATAGGCTGACCAGGCTCTCTGTCGTCATCTACAATCGGCCTGCATAATGGAAGGTGCTCCTAGGCCCATACCTGTAAATTCAAGAATCCTACAGCCATACTCTTCCCCTCTCGAAAGATGATCTCATGCATCTCACAATACAGGTGTGCTAATATACAAGAGCCCTAGCCTAGTCTCTGAGGGGTCTCAACAAGTCTCTCTAGCATCCTGCCCCATCCACAAAGGAATCCCTATTGTCCCCTATCTGGCATCAGAAACAAGCCAATAAAACCTACTAGGATGCAAGCCAAAGGAAACTCCTCACCGTACCTTCTCATCATAATGTCCCAACTGATAGAACATGTCAAGATATCTAGATCCCTGAATACACATCTGACAGCTTGTAATCCAAGAAGATGTGTTGCATCACAATCTAACATACCCCTAGTAAAAGGGATACAGAGAATCCTGAAAATGTCCTCGAGAGTGATGGTCATCTCCCCAACTGGCAAGTGGAAGATGTTATGCTCAGAATGAAATCTCTCAACTAACGCTGTGAGCATTTCGTGATTCACACAGATATCTGGTAAACCAAGAAGGTGGGTGAAACCACACAAATCAATATATGCCTGCTCAACATCTGACAACTATTGAACTAATGTCATAGTGGGTGGATAGACACATCTGAAAAGAACATGAGGCAATCAAACCTACAAAAATCAAACAATGGAGTATCAGAAAACATTCCAAATAAGACTACAAGAGAAGTAAAACATCATGCAAATTCAACTACGTTAATTGCCAAGTCAAAATTTCAAGTTTGGACCTTCAAAAATGCTCACTGTTTTCCAAATGAAAAAACAAAGAAGAATATAAACTTGTATGAGTCAGGGATGGGCCTCGTACGACAAAAGATCCCCATACGACACAAGAATAGACTTCAGATGACAAAATGGTCTCTTATGAATGTTGTCGTATGATAGAAGGGTAGGTGTCGCATGACAAAACTAATGACTCTAAATGACAAAACAAACTTTAATAGTTTGTCGTACGAGACAGGATCCTGTCTCGCACAACAAACCATGAAAACCTGACTTCAACGTGCCAAAAAATTGAAAATCAACAAAAAAATCCAAAATTGAGAACATAAAGAGGCTTAAGATCGATCACTTACTGTTGGCTCATAGTCTTGGGGTCGATTATGTCATCTTTGGCACTTGAATCGATGCTCATGAGTGGGAACCACCATTTTTCTTTGCAAAAGGTTTTTTGAATTTTCAAACTTGGGAGGTTAAAATGAATTGAAAATGACAATTTAACCCCTTATATAGCCAAAACCCTAAATTTTCAACTTGCTCCGATGGATATGAAAATTGTACCCTTAGCTAATTCACCCGTTATGATTCCATTTTTGGGATCAAAATCAAAATCAAAGATCATTTTGCTAATCAATTCACAAAATTTGGACCACTTAGCGCTTTTCATCAAATGCTCATTCTTTCTTCTACATTGCGCTCAATTTCTCAATAATCAACATTGTATCTCAATTTTGTTCTACACAACAACTTTGCATTCAATTTCTTGTCAATCAAGGACAAACTTTCAAAAATTCCTCTGAATCATTTGTGCTCAAATCATTATCATCGCTAAAAATTGCCTATACTCATGTACCCTCGCTATCTTTCGATTTCTCTCTCGAGGGGGCATACTCATGACCTTATAACCTCACATCTTCAAAGTCGAGAAATTTTTCAAGTCATCATCAAAAGTCAAGAAAAAATCCTTCCAACTAAAGAAAATCAATCAAATCATATTGCTAAAGGGCATCTCAGCTTCATCGCTTCACATCAAGTTGAGATCTCTTGATCATCTGAATCGAATCAATCGCTAAGGGCATATCAGTTTCATCGCTTCAAATCAAGCTGATATTTGTCTTCATCTGAATCAATCTCTTAACGTTAATCAGTTTCATCACTTTTTATCAAGCTGATTATTCATTTAAACTCAATCAAGGGTTTAAAGAGTATCTTCGATGACACACTCAATCTAAGCAGGTGTTCAGTTTCATCACATCGAATCAAGATGGATAGTTTATCTTCACTCATCATATCTTGATCAATCAAGTTCAAGATCAATTTTATCTTCACTCACTGTGTCTAGTTCAATCAATTTCTAGATCACTAAGATCAACTTCTTGATCAATTAAGTTCAAGTTTGGTATCTTTGCTCTCTATCGTTCCTAGTTCAATCAAGTTCAGGATCGGTATCGCTTTAATCAGACTTTGTTCAGTTTCATCACTTCAAATCAAGCTAAACACATTGCTTTTCATCTGGCTCATGATCAATCAAGTTCAAAACTAGTATCTCCTAGACATCACATATTCTTTGAACCAACTCGCACATTAATTCAAAGAGGGGCAAATGTAATACCCTAAAATTGGTCATCTAAACCATGGGCCCCTAATCTCGACAACATCACCAAGGTCCTAACCAAAGGCAATTAAATCAATCTTGAGCACATTATTAATTCTTCAATCATCAAATATCACATGACAAGTCAATTACTCAATATTAATTAAATATTTATTTAATTAATTGAATCATTCCAAGAAAATCATTTTTAATCAATTATCCTATTTAATTTATTAAATATCCTTGTATATTTAATTAATTAATAAATTTGCCATTTAATCATGCAAAAAAGAATTAATTTATTACAAAAAAGGAATTAAGTACAAAGCAAGAGTTGAATTGAAAATAAAATAAAAGAATTGAATTGAGAGAGAAATCAAACTTGAGATATTATTTCTAAATTTAGAACTTGAAATCAGAAAAGCAATTAAATGAATTATTGGTCATTCTCTAAAATTGGAACTCAAGCTTTTCAGAAAAAGAAGTTGAGTTGCATTGAAAAGACTCTTTCTTGAATAAATCAAAGATTTATCTATTTTTATCACAAGTGCATGAAATTAATTAAATTGATTTCCAATGCAGCTTGAACTTCTTATTTAGATGCATTTCAATTAAACTATAATTGGAATCTATCTCAAGGTTAAGTGAACATGATTTCTCAATTATTTTCAATTAATCCTAAATTGAGATTTTTCATCATCTCTCTTGTAATTCTCTATAAATTCATCCTTCAGCTCTCATCCAATTTACCCCAGATATTTTTGAGAACACGCTTGGAGATTATTATTATGCTGATTTTTTCTCTAGAGTCATTGAATATATTGTGTTTTTTTTAGATTATTTGCATCCATATTGCTTGAATCCATTATTGCCTAAATTCATTATTGCTTGAATTATTCATCCATCTTGCATCCATTTTAGCTTAATATCATGCTCATATAGATTAAATCCTTCGTCTTGGTGTAGTCTAGTCACTGGTATTGCTTATAAAAATCTAAGAGCAATCTTATACTCACATCTTTTAGAAGGCAATTGGTCGATTTGTTATAGTTTTGTTATTCATGCTTATATTTGTCTAACCATACATGTAATGACTTAATTGAAGTGTTGTGTCCTACAGATATAGATCCTTATTCCACTTTTTCACACACACACACACCTATGACCTGTAGGCATATTTGGAAGGAGAGAAGCAATAGAATTTTTAGGGAGACTAAGTGTTCTTCTCAAGTGGTCTTTGAAAAGATTTGTAGGGCTATTAAAGAAAACATCAACACCATTCACAAAAGAAACAAGCAGTGTAGTTATATTGATATGAATGATAATGATAAAAGGATTCTTACAAAATCAAAATTATTGAAGAAGGTTTGGAAGTCTGATCTGAAGAGTAGAAGAGATAATGTGGTTTGGAGGTTCCCTCCTCATGATTGGGTGAAGGTGAAATTTGATGGTGCAGCTAAAGGAAATCTGGGTAATGCTGGTGGGGGAGGTGTTATCAGAAATTCTCATGGCTTTTGTGTTGTTGTGATTGCTTCTCCCTTTGGAATTCAAAACAACCATGTTGCAAAAGCTCTGGCAATATTAAAATGTCTTCATCTTTCTCAAGGTTTCAATTTTAAAAAAATTTGGCTAGAGGGGGATTCCCTTAATATAATTCAGGTTTTTAAAGGTATTAGTTCCCCTTCTTGGAATATCCAAAATATCATTGATAAGGCAAAAAAAATGTTAGATTCTTGTGATAGTGTGGTTATTACCCATACCTTTAGGGAAGGTAATAGGGTAGCCGATTTGTTAGCTAATGAAGGGGTCATTTTAGCGGAAGATGCTAATTATATTGAAGAGTCATCATGTAAGAACAAAGTTCGAGAGCAATTATTTTATGACAGGATCAATGGTACATATTAATGTTGGAGCTCAAAATTGATAATGTGGTTAAGGATATTAATGATAAAGGAAAAGAGGAAAATTCTGAGGATAATAGTGAAGCAGAGGATGAAAAAGAAATTCCTGACTGGTCAGAGGGTGAGATCATAAAGGGAGATGTGAAGCACCTGGAGGATGTGATGAGGACTCTCAAAGAAAAGGGTGAGTCTGATTATGAACTGATAAACAACAGGGTTCAAAAAAATGAGAGTGCTCTGAGGAAAATCATGGAGCATAGCTTGGTTGTGATAAAGGTGACTTCCCAAAATATAAATGTTCTAGTTTCCTGCTTGGAGAAAGATAAGAAGAAAAAAGATACTGTGATTGTTTATGATGAGTCAGGTTCTAGCTCTATCCAGCATTCTTCCAGATACAAAATTAGGCAAAATGCTAAAGAGTTGGAGTTGAAGACTAAAGGTAATCAACAGGTGCAGGAAAGCAAAGACCTTAAAGAGGTAGCAAATGCAATGATGATGCTTGTCAAGGATGCTGAGGAGGCCATAAATATTTTCACCTAGATGTTCTAGTTTTGTTTTAGGTATGCCATTTTCTTATTGGTCTTTTGTTATACTTTTCTCTGGTTGTTGTCTTTTGTGCTGATCTTTTGCTACCTTTCTTTCTTAGTTCTATCCTTTCTTTCTTCTCTAATGATTTTCTTTATGATAAGTGGGTTTCGATTTCCTTAAAACCTATTTTTCCTTAATCAAAAACTTAAGAAAATGCTGCTAATGACAATGTTCTAGTCAGTGAACAAAAACTACTCTGCCTGCTTTGGATGTAGGAACAAACATAGGAACTATTTCCAGTGACTATAGGAATAGATGAATACCAAAACAACAACCATAATAAAATGGAAATTAACTAAAAAAAACATAGGAACTACTCACCAAGTGGCCCCCCTTGAGTGAGTATATCCAGAACTTAGATAACAACTGATAAGCTCAGAATACCATTATTTTATTTACTTCAAATTGACTGCACATACATAAGTCTGAAAACTGAATACTACTAACTCTATGGTCATTCTATTTATATCTGAGAGGAGATAGAGACCTTTATTTATAAGAAAACTTATAAAAAACTCATAATTGATCAACCCACATCCTAGAGGAATAGGTGAGAAAGATTTATTGCACTAGAGGAAGAAGTTAACGCATGAATGCAGAACAACAACAATTGTCCTGCTGCTAAGAAAATATAGTGCAACCTCCTTCCTAGATTTATGTTCCATCAGTAACAATCATGAATGCTCCATAGATCACCCTATTGAGGAAGCAGTCAATTGGTTATGACCTTCTTCAATGCTGCTCTACTTTGACTGGGTGTGCATCTAGCGGCATGTTGATGTGTCTTTTAACTACGAGCCTAGTTATCCTTTCATCTTAGCTGACCCTGCATCATGGCGTTAATGTGCACATAACATGTGTATCCATTGATGTTAACATAACATAAATTAAACCATATTTTAAGATTAATTCAGATAATTTACATAGATTGACTGTATAAAGATCATTAGATAACAACCTTAGGTCTAGGATAAATCAGGTCCAAAAATACCAAAAAGACACAACCAAGAAAGTCCTGTGACCCATACATTACCCAAACATATGACTAAAGCAAGAGTTCTATGAAAAAATCTAACAAAAGGGAGCCATTATTTTGGCTCGTCACTGTCTCTAAAAAATTTAGCACCCTCCGTCAATAGGCCAGTAATCTTTGCCACCAACTTTTTGTCCACCACAGTTTTACCAAAGAAAGTAACTTTCTTTTTTTCCAACCCTTTACAAAAATCTTGGAGATATGAATTAGATGCATGGTTTTTTAAAAACAACTACTTTTGTATTATGTGTATATGCGAAAAAGTTCATGGAAGTAAATATTGTTGTTTGGATTAAGTACAGTGAATGTATGAGATAGTTTATGTACTTCAAAGGAGCTGTAACCTATGCATATGTGAGATGAAACTCTAACAATTCAAATCTTGTATACTCCATTATCTGATAGAGAGCCTTTTTTTATTTGGGCAGTGATCCCAAACCAGCAGTGAGCCACCCCTTGTACTGTGTAACCGGTTACATATTACATCATTCTTGAGAGAACACTCGCTCTATGGTTTTTCCCATATTGGGTTTTTCATGCAAAAATGTGGTGTTATGTGTTTTGTGTTAATTTCATTTGTTACATTTAAATTATGTTATGTGATTATTTAGTTAGAATTTTTAATAAGTTCAAGGGAATACTAATTCACCCCTCCCCTCTCAGTATTATGAATATTCAATAATTGGTATCAGAGCCAAGTCCTTTGGAAGATTTTAACCACTCGAAGGAGGTCCAAAAAGTTGAACTTATGGATTTAAGTGAAGATCTAAGAAATACTCTTAAGGATCTAGAGGTGGTAGAAATTGAAAATAAAGATCTGAAAGAAAATGTCAAGTTAGCTAATGAATGCATTGAGAAATTGAGAGATAAGATCCAAAAGTTTAAAATAAGGCATAAAGAAGTCAGTGAGAATCTCAAGCAAGCAAACAACACTATTACAGATCTGAAAGTCAAAAATGAAGACAATGAGAAGACAAAAGAACACTTAAACAAAATGATGAAATGCAGGACAAAAGAGTGCGAGAAGATAAAACAAGAAGTGACATCTCTGAAGATAGATCTAGAGAAAGCAAAGAAACAAGAGAGTAAAATAGAATCTGGTAAGTATGACAAAGAAAGTTCTCAAAACTAAGAAGGAAACAAAGAATGAATCCATTGGATGTTCAAAATCCAATACTAATCACAAAGAAGATTCACCTTTGATAGAAGCAACAACTACCAAGGAAGAAAAAGGTAAGTATCCGGTCAAACAACAGGTAAGTAATAAAAACACCTCCTTTAATGGTTCTTGTTATAAATGCAATAGAGTAGGAAATAAGGTAGTAGAGTGTAAAAGTAGAATGAATCAAACTTCTAATTCATTCTCTGATAGATGTTACACATGCAATAAATATGGTCATAAAGATAATCAATGTAGGAATCAAGTTATGAATCGGGATAGATATAATTACTTTAGATGAAGATGTTATACACATAATATTTTTTGGTACAAAGCTAACTAGTGCAAATCAAGGCAAAATCTGACAAACATCAGATGTTACAATTGCAATAAACCCAGACATATGTCAAGACAATGTAGAAGAAATGATATTCAAAATCCAGTGAAACTGGCAAACAAGATCAATGTGGGGGATGTAAAAGATGAAGTGAAGAAGATCTGGAGAAAGAAAGAGACAGTAGATGCATCGACACCTAGCTCCAGTGTAGGCACCTCATTTGGAAACTAAAGAGTCTATGGCTTTGGCCTAGCGGGAGTAATCTAAAAGAATATCCCTATCCCCTGCCAAAGTAGTATGAGGTTGTAATATTAACAGAGAAGAGTATGAAGAAGTTTAGTCATCAAAGTCATAACTCATCACAGGTTCTGATAGATTATTATGAATCTCAAAAACTAGAAGACAACTCATGCACATTTAATGCAAAGTATTACATGAAGGAATATAAGGACAACACTTCAATGAATTTCACTTCACATCAAATTACAAAAGAGATTAAGAGTATTGAAGGTATTCAAGGCGATCATAGTGCTTAGGGTTTGTTCAACAAGTTTGATCAGGGTTAATGGTTTGTCAAATCAGAGATCATGGATAATCCTACCATAGTTGATGTAGCATCTGAGCCCTGACCTATATTCATGAAGATGTCATGCAAAGAAATAGAAACTGATCCTATTGGAGATTTTTAAACATACCCATTGAGGTTGTTTTGGCTGAGGATGTTCAATCCTATGTTCATGTCAAGCTAGAAGAGTTCAACCAGGTAAGACTTGAATTTGCAAACCTAGCTAAGAAGAAATTGGACACATGGAACAATTTTCCTGATTTTTGTTATGACAAAAAATGGGTTAAGTTATCCATGAGCAGGTTTCATGATGAATTTATTTGGTTAGATTAAACTCACCTTATAACCAAGGATGTAATGAAAGCTATAACTAGCTTAAGTGATTCCGGAGAGATTCTCGATTTGAAATCTACTAAGAACAAGGTTGTTATGGATTTAACTGGTGTGACATTTGACAAGCACTCTTTCACAATTGATAATGTCAGGAATCCAGTGGTTAATTATTTATCAATGATGGTCAGAAACAAGATTTATTTCACAAATAGGAAAAAATACATTATAGCCATGACAGTTCACATGGCATAAGAAATGGCAAAGCTTAACAAGGATTTCAACCTCTGTGAAATCTTGCGACAACAATTTTAAGAGAAGCTTCCCCAATTTTAGAAGAAGAAAAACTCTTTAAAATTTGGAACCCTAGCCTTGTGCATTCTATTTTATTTCTTACAAGAGTTACCTAGTCAAGGTAGAGTTTTTTGGTCCTCAGATATCCTAGTAACCTATCAGATTACAAATAAGCTACAAGGGTTCATCAATGACAAGGAAAGAGATGAAGCATTTGCATCCTTCTTTTCCATCTTTTAGATTAATATGCAGAGTAGAGAGAGGATCTCAAAGGATATTGTTGTTAAGTATAAGAGTGATATTACATTTGCACTCACAACTGAAAAATGCTATATGGAGGCATTTGTGCCAAGGAAATATTTTCTCCCTCCATTTGGCTATAAAGCTACACCTGAGATGCTTGAAGGTAAAGACAAAGTTCTATTGGAGAGTCCATTTGATGAGTCTCAAGAATATTTGGGACTACAAATGAAAAGTCTTTGCAGGTCTGCATAGAGAAATCCAAGAAGGATCGTAAAAAGAATGTGAAGAAAGTAATTCAAGAATCCATGGATAAGGCCAAACTCACTAAGGAAGATATCTCTAAAATTAGACATTCTAGAAGGCTTGCAGGTGCATTTGAAGCATCTAAAGTTTCTTAGAAGGAACTTCCCTCATCAATTTCCCTGAAGAAGAAAGTAGAAGCTAAAAGGAAAACCATAATCCTTGAATCTGAAGAAGAGGAGGATGCAGAGCAATACCAGATACATGTCCATAAATATATTAGAAAGAAAGTAAAGAAGCCACTTGATGTAGAAAGTCTATGTGAATCCCTTACAAAAGGTACAAGCCCAAAAGAGGTAGGTGATCTTTATTCTGAGGCTAGTGTTGATGATCAAAATAGTATTATTAAAGCTTTTTTTCTTTACCATGTCAAGTATGATGCTATGACTGATCAGTTTAGAAATGTTATTCCAAAAGAATTGTATGATGAACTGATTAGGATCAAAATAATTGCTAGGGAAGAGGAAAAATCCATTAAGGATAAAGTCTTTGAGTTAGTTGGCTCTGTTCTCTCTCATGATAACAAGGATACTCTTACTGAAGCATGCAAAACTGAATTGAGAACCAAAAGGACTCTAGGTAGTCTCATGCTAGGAGAAGCCAATGCCAAAGAAAATTTAAGAATGAGATTATGGAAATTGTAATGACAGTCACTAAGAAACTTAGTCTATTTCCTCTTGTTGATTACGTTACTTCTACCAGAATGCTTGAGAATGTGTTAGTCAATCCTAGTAACACCCTTATTGATAATATTAATGATAACACAATTGATGATTCATCTGCTATGGATAATATATTAGAATCAAAGATCACTAAGAGGGGGGGGTGAATTAGTGATTTTGCTAGAAATCAAATCCACAAACTTATTCTTTATCCACCAGTTAGAAATCCATAACAGAAAAGAACATAAACATGCAACAAATAAACCACAAATCCACAACATCAGAATTTTTACGTGGAAACCCAGAAAGGGAAAAACCATATTGGGGTTAGAACCCACAATATTCATATACTATGGCCAAGAGTACATAAATATTACATAGATGGGTAATGCACTCACATTCAGACTCACTGCCTAGATCTCACTGCTCAATTACAATTGCCCAAAAGGCTACAACCTTTAGGGAAGTCCCACTAACTTACAGTTTGATTACAATGAGATAATACTGTAAAATAAACTCTGAGATAGCATATAACAATGCAAGAATGAGTTATAGTTAAGTACTAAATGTTTGATTGTCTTCGCTCTGCTAAATACTCTGTTTCTATCTCAATCAACTACCAGATTCTTTGTAAACCAAATGTACACATGAAAATGTGCTCAATCACACCAAAATGGATCACCTCAATAGTATTACACCAAAAACTAATCACCAAATCAATCTTATATATCCAGTCATAACATAAAATTAATCTTCTTCAATTCGGCTTCAAGAAGTGTAATGTGTAGCTCCAAGTCGGCTTCAATCTCAAACAAAACATAGCACCAAACCAAAATATTATAATCACACACTTCCTAAGGATCTTCCCATTCACCAAGATCATAAAATCAATCACCAAAAATACCACAATCAACAAAAGTCATTCCAGACCAAGATAATACTAAGATGCCCTATTTACCAGTTAACAATCTACCGGTTAACTCCATCTTCTAGATAGGATGAGTCACGACCACCAAATCAAAACTCCAAGAAGAGTTTCCATCAATGACAACCCTAGACCAATAAGAAAATACCAGAAGTCACCGGATGAGTGTCAGTTGCCAACAATCTCCCCCTTTGGCATTGATGGAAACACTTGTAAAAAATGTCTAAGTATTGAAACTTGTGAAACCTGTACACCAGATGAAAAAGAATGAAAGATTTCTAAGACTCCCCCTTAGATCAACAATCCAAAAATATGCATCACCAAACTATACACTCCATCAATCTATACATTTTTCACCTCATCTCACACCCTTTGATAGCAATGCCAAAGATGGGGTGTGCATCAAAATTGCCTATACATATACACACACACACCAAATAGTCAAATCTATACATGCTTAGGTATATCTGCATATGCCATCTTAAGGATCCCAAGATATGTGTTCAATCTTGCCCGCAATTTCTCCAAAATTAAAACAAAACCATTCAAAACATAAGCATGAAACTCTATAGACACAATCTTAGTTGGCATCTCCTGAGACATGTTTTGAATGCAGTCCATTTTATGATACACTAAAGTGTCTAACCAAGGACCAATTAGGCTCTGAAGTTCACCTGTCTGCCTAATCATTCTCTCCCTCTCCTCAAAATTCCTAATCTTCTCCATAACAGTCAAAATTTGGACTTCAATATTGTCGCTTAAGTTAGTTGTAGGATCATAAGCTTGAAAATTCTGAGCTAATTGTCCTTTGCAATTATCTATTTTCTTGTCTATTAGTAAAATTAGTCAAAACTAGACAAGACATAAATTTTGCCACCTTTCGCTAAGGCCTCATCAATGAGTTTTAGTTCCTTTTCAAGCTGGGCCTTATCACTACTAGTCATTTGCAAAAATGTTTGAACTTTGGCATCTTTAAATTTCTCCATAGCCTGCCTATCTGATGCCTTGGTCAAAATATCAAACTGAGCAGATATACGATCTATTAAGTTCTGAAGCTTACCAGATGAACTAGAATTAGCATCGATTTGTAGTCCTAGTACCACTTGTTCCAAAACTTTAACTGATTTCTCAATAAGTATCTTCTCTTCTGATTCTAATTGAGCTAACTCCTTACTGGCTTGTGCTTGGAGAGTAGCAACAACAATCATCCTTTCTGTTAGAGACATCTGATTGAAAGGTTTGTCAAACCTAATATTAAACTGTGGAAAATTCCCTTGGCTTTGAATTTTGGATGTGTCAATTTCCATGAGAATCAGAGCTTTCATTGCCTTACCCTTTCCTTTATCTGATTTTTCTTGTTCTTCCTCTACCTTTTTCTCAACTTCAACCTGTCCAGATTTGTCTTCTTTGGGTGCCTCCTATGCACCAGTGTCACCACTTGGCGCACCAACCTCTACCTCAATTAATTTAAAATTCACCATCCTGAGTGTCCTCCTCCTTATTTACATCATTTACTAGAGGATTTTCTAACTGAGTGGCTTCATTTTGTGAAATAGTTTCTACTACCCAGTTCTTAGTAAGAAACTTCTTCGAGATTGCACTGGTTTCTCTCTTTATTTCTTTAACTCTTCCAACCATCAAGTTGTTGACTCTATGCTTTCTCTTGAATTCCATTTTGTTCGCTAACAAAATTAATCTGTCAATTTCCTCAATAGTGATACTGGTGCACTGATTGACTAGTTCACTCTCCTTTATTTCTCTATCCATTTGGCTAGCAGATTTTCTCCTAGCATCAACTAAACTATACAAATATTTTGGAAGATATTTTTCTAATTCAATCAATGCTTTACTAAATACATCCATGTACAAAACTACAAGTTCCTCAATCTGTCTCTTATCCTTATCATCCATATTCTCATAATATATATAAATGTTCTTCAAGTTTCTATCTTTAATAATTTCATCAATTAATTCTTGAATAGACAAAGGAGGAATAATATGATACTCTATTTGGGTGGTCTTCATCTTACCGGATTCTATAGCCTCATCCAAGTCAGATTTTGTCTTCTTTCCTCACTTAGGCTTTCTTGCCGGTACAGGATCAAAGCTTGCTTTCTTCTCCTTCTGTGCTTTCCTCTCAGCACCAGATTGAGGTTTCTGGATAACCCTAGAAAACTCTCCTTTCTTCGGAGCCTTAGGAATGTTCACATTTGACTCAGTTTCAGATTGCACTAGAGAAACTGCCACATACTCTCTTTGGGGTTTTTTCTTCTTCCTCAGAATGCCTTTACCCTTTGTAGATGAACCAAAGGGTTCCGATCCAATAGAAGGTGTCTTCACCGAAGCGGGAGAAGACCCTATCATTTTCACCTTGATTGGAGAAGGTGCAGTCTTTTATTTCTTCGCTTTCTCAACTACATCCCTAGTAGCTCTTGCATTTCTGACCTTCTCACAAGGGTGACCTTCTTCAACATGGATGTCCTCCACAATCTTTGAAACTTTTCTTTTTCTAGTTGGTTCGGTGAACTTGGTGTGCAACTCCATTAATTTATCTTGGCAAGTTTTGAACCTTTCTTCTTTGGTGTCTACCAGAGTGTTTAGCAAGTGTTGTTCATAAGCATCCAAAGTAGTTTCATCAACCTCATAGCCCATAGGTATTATTCATACTATTCGAGGTTAAACCACTTTCATTAGATATTCATCTTCATTCACCATAAAGTAGATTGTCCCCTCACATTTCTTCACAATTTCTTTGGGGATTCTGAATCTATTTCATCTTGTCCTGAAAAAGTCTTGAAAAATGCCTACAAAGAAGAATTTTGATTGTCTTTGTTGCCAAGTTTGTCAATCCCTTTCTTTATTTGTTGGGCCACCAGTCTGTCAAAATCCTTGTACTCTACTGGTTCTAGGGATTTGATTCATGAAGTAAAGCGCCAGATAGACAACCAAGGAACCAAATTTGAAGACATGTTTTTTTGTCTTGCTTAATTTTCTTCAAATTTATCATCAACTCCTCCAATAGAACACTACACAAGTTATAATGAGCATCTTCTTTGACCATCTAATAGGCTACATGGATGGCAGTGTTGGATACAAAATTCAGTCGGTTAGACTGGTACACTTTGTAACCAATTACTATCATAACAAACTTGACATCATCCTCCTTGATTGTGTTTATTTTGATTGTACGTCCATCAAACTCTGCACCAATTAACTTGTTGATTGTAGGGTTTGTAACTTTGCGTAGCCCTGGCTTGTCACCGATTTGATTCAAACAAGTTACCACCCTAATCTCTTATGAATTAATCTTGTAGAGTTGGTCTAGCCATATAAATTCAGCATGGATCCTGCTCAATACATACCTCACCCATTCATTTTCATCGAATGACGAAAAAGTTCACAAATTAAGTGAAACCCTTTCTTTGCAATTGTGCAAATTTTGGCTTGGGCTTGTCGATTTCATCCATGATTCTATTGGTATAAAGGTCCAAGATATCCTCATTGGTAATTTGGCATTAAGTCGTCATTGATGTCAACCGGTTTGGCAAGGTGACCGGTATGATGGAAATACACATGAGAGTGTGTAGATAGAAGAAAGGCTACCTGTAAATGTAGCTTGTGTTATCTATCTGTAAAGAAGGCTTACCGATAAGGCATAAACTAGGATGAAGGTTGTTTGTGTGTTATGAAGGCACAACAACTGATGAATAGAACAAAAAGGATGGTTGATGGTCATACCAGTAAGATAAGATAAACCGGTAGTCAACCTTGAACAACAAAGAATGTCAAACTGACATAGGAATCCAAGCAGAGGTGGATGTCGACAAACATGATAGCTGGATGCCAGGTGGAGGTACCACACAGGTTAGTGGAGTATGCATCGACACAATAATCTGTGAGTAGGTCATCTTTAATGAGGAACCCACAAGTCATAGAGGATGCCAGAAGATTGCAGCTCGAGGAAGGTAAGCTGGAAAAACTAATGCATTGATCCGGCAAGAAGATTTGATCTTCATACATGTTAGGTGAAGGAAACAATAAAACCATTAATGGCGAGTGATAGAGAAAAGCAAAAAAGCATGGTGCAGACCTCCAGATTTAGAAAATGCACATTGAAATGTGAAGTACGACTAGTGATTGATCATTGTCATAAAGATCATATCCCTAAAAAGTAGATAGAATCAAAGGGGATTCAGATTGAGATGGAAAAGGAAAACCTAACACGATAGTGTTTTAATGCATTCTTGGCGGGAATCCATGATTATAAATACATAAGCTCGAAACAAAAAAGATTGATGCTTGAGGAGAAGAAGTAAAGTAAAGAGAGCTTGAGTGCAGAGAAGAATCATCTTCCTTAGAATTTATTCTAAGAAAGTTGCAAAGTGAGTCAACGAGCAAACTGGTGAGAGGTTTTAGCCGGTAGTGATTGAGTACCGGTATAACTATAGCAGGTCCAACAGTTGAGAAAACTGGTGAGGTGTGGTAGAGTAAGGCGGAATCCAAGTGTGACATAGTGAGTTGTGAGACTATGAGAGAGAGAGAGAGAAGAGAGGCCAAGAATTAGAGAGAGTGATCTCATAATTGGTAGTGTGAGATCCAGCAGAGAAGGAAAGACTGTCAACCAGTAGTAACCTATTTGATTAAGAGTTGCAGAACTCATTTGCAACAAGAAGCTATAATTGTATCAACATTGTATTTCAATATACATCACCAAGTTGGATCTTGGTGCAGGGGTTGGTTCTCCTTGGTTTGGTGCTTCTTGGGTTGGTGCCCTAAATCTTTGTAATTTGGTGTTTTACTTGTGAGGTTGGATTGGAGCAGTAGTCTCCAGCAATATTTCTCATCGAGGTTTTTCCCATATTGGGTTTTCCTCACACATCTGGTTTTGTAGGTTGCATTTGTGTAATTGTCTTCTTTGATCTCATTATTTGCTTTACTGGTTTGATTATTTAGTGCTTAAGATAAAAACCTGTATTTTAAAGTTTCCTTAAAAGAGAAAATATTTTAGGAACCACTGATTCACCCCCCTCTCAGTGGTACTCTGTGTTCAACAATTGGTATCAGAGCATAGGTTCCTAGTTATTTATAAACCTTGGGTATATTATGGACTTAGAACATAATGGAAAGAAATGAGTCTACTTCCTCAAAAGCCCTTATGTTTGATGGATCTAACTATGCCTTTTGGAGCAAAAGAATGGAGACCTATATTTCCTCCCTTGGTTTTGATGTGTGCATGTTTGTAGAAAACTTTGTCAGAAAGATCAGAAGAGGATCCGACAAGTATAAAGGAAAGCTACGACTAAAATGTTTTAACTATAGTAAAGTTGGACACTTTGTTGCAAAATGTCCTTATAATGAAACTGGTGGAGATGAGTCAAGAGGTCTTAGCAGATCTGATGGAAAAGATAAAAAAAAGAAATGTCTACGGACAAGGAAGGATAGGCTACCGAAAGAAGAACAACCTATATACTATTGAAGATGATGCCACAGATGAAGAAAGTGCATCAGAAGATGACTACCATGAGAATGATAGAAAAGTTAATCTCTTTATGGCACTTGATGAACCGGTTGATGAAGATAAGGAAGAGGAGGATATTGAGGTTGAAGTGGATTTGGAAGGAGAGCTTATAAGTGCTCTTGAGGAACTGAGTAAAACAAGATGAGAACTCAAGAAGGTCAAGCATGTTGTAGTAGATGAACAAGGTCTCTTGAAACAATCCCTGGATGAGTCCAGTCAAGTCATATCTGACTTGAAACTACAACTAGAACAAACAATAGAATATGTGAAGTTACATCCTTTGATCTGATGAAGAAGGAAAAGGAGCATCAAGATCTGGAAGCAAAAATAGTGAAGCTTAGAAAGGAGCTTGATAAAAGTAAGGAAGAAATAAAAGTAAGTAGAAAATATGAAGGCAACACTGAAGCCTTAGACAAGATGTTGAGCAAATAGAAGCAATCCAAAGATACTGATGGCTTAGGCTTTGAAGAAGGTCAAAGTTCAAATAGAAAAGACACATCTGGTAAAGAAATAAAGTTCACCTCTTCAAATGAAGGTGAAGAAAAGAAGACATTCACTATAGGCAAGGATACTGGTTAAAAGACATATGCAAATGCTATTGGAAATCGCCACACAAACTGGTATACAAAAGCAATGAATTGGAGGCCACACTCATCGTACCGACATGCAAATCCAAGGAGAAATGCAAGAGATGACCATGAAGGATTCACCAGAGTCAATAGCATGAAGAGGAGACCCCCAGTGAGGCAGCCCTTTGTAGGACCCGGGCAACCAAACTAGTATGTTTCAAACTTTCTGTAATGCCCCTACCCTAGTCGGACTTGTAAAACCTATTTGACCTTGATTGACTTCCTATTTGGCATTCTTGAATGGTAGGTTAACTGTGATGCAATGTGTAGTTTAGATGATATAAATAATTGTGCATACCTATTATTGTGCTTTTGCATCGATTATTGTGTAAATGTAATTGTTTCCTAACTCTTGTGATAAATCTCGAGCTAACGCCTTCATTGAATATGTATATGTATATGTATGCTTGTGTGATTCATGGGTGCAGGAGATTGCAAGTACAACACCGGCTAGGGTGAGGTTCATCTCCTTCGGGATTCGCAGGTTTGAGTAAACCAACTTCATCCTCAGAATTTGGATTTGGGGGTCATAAAACTCTCGTGTTGCCTTAGCCATGGTCAGGTGAGCATCGTGTGTGTGGTTCGTGGGGCTTTCTTTTCATTGGGTTGCATGTCGTGTGATTTGGTGGACTTCCTCGATTTGTGTGCCTTCGCAGGGTAAGTGGAGTTTGTTATCCTAAGTACTTAATTCAATTTAATGAGTAGATGTACGCATTAGTAATTTAGAAATTTAATTGGGTAGTTTCTTTTATATGATTAATCGTTAATTTAAAGAGATCGCTTTAATTATAATTGTAGCAAGCTTAAAACATTTAAATTGAAATAATGTGTTAATTTACGCATTAGTAGTTGAGAAAGTTAGAATAAATAGATTTCTTTCATGAGATTAGTCATTTATTAAAAAGGTCGCTTTATTATGTTATAGCGAGTTAATTTAATAGTTAATTTTAAAAAATAACGAATTTAATGAGTTATGCGTTTTAGAAAGGAAAGATTTAAAGTCATTTGGAAAATAGAAATAAATTAATCATCTTCGCATTTTGGAAAAGAAAGGGTAAATTTTATTAATAAAGGAAATTATTCTTTTTACTTGTAAAGTTGATATAGTATAAAAGATTGATTTTTGGAAATTTAAATTAATCAAAATGCGTTACCCTGGTCAATAGTTTGAAATATAATGTAGGCCTAAATTAATATTGAGAAATTAAAATTTAAAACTAAATAAGGGATAGAAGCATGTTAATTTTAATTAGAATAAAACGAGTTAGATTTATTGAGTAGTGGAAAAGAATGATTTCCATTTTCATGTTTCTTTTATTTTCAAAAAAAAAATAAATGCCTAAATTCGAAATTTAAAATTAGGTCAAAAAGAGGGGTTTCTCATTTAACCTAGTTTATGAAATATTTTTGGGGGTTCTTTCCTTGGGTCATCTTTTTGGAAAAAAAAAAAATGGTTTTGGAAGGGAGATTGGAGATTTTGGAAAAAGATGGAGTTTTACAGCAGCAGATTTGGGGGCTCATCATCAACAATCCTTCCAGGAAAGCTTGTTGAGGTAGGAATCTCTTTTATCGATTTGTTTAAGTTGTTTTTAACAAAAAAAAAGAAAAGGGGCTTGTATGGTTTTCTTGAAATTTTGGTTTTCAGATTCTCCATTGTTGTCCATGAGTAAGTTTTATTGAAGAAAATTGTTAAAGATTAGCTTTTGTTGGATCTTTGTGTGAGAAGAGAACTTCCTTGTGCCAAAGATTTGCTTAATGGGAGGGTTAAACAACAATTTCCTCTATTATTTTGAAACCCTTGACATTCTGAGAAAAAAAAAGAAAGAGAAATGTCTGTGACTGTGATTGTTTTAAAAAAAATGGGGTTTGCTGGAGAATGTTTTAAGTCTGTGTTTTTTTCAGACTATGTGTTTTGGTAAGTTATTCATTTTTATTTTTAATACTTACATATACTGTTTTTTTTTTTTAAAAATATGTATTCATTAAGTAAAATTTTGACTGCACATTTTGGCAGTTTTGTCTGGGTCTGTTATTGTTATTTTAACAGAATTTTTTTTTTTAAAAAATAAGAAAATATTTATTTATCACAACCCCCATGCAGCTGGAAGGTAACAGGCTACCAAGGGTAGCATTGCTACCAGCTGGTAGCAGCGCTACCATTGGTAGTGAACTGCTACCAAATGGTAGCAGCGCTACCAGAGGTAGCGGCCTGCTACCATTTGGTAGCAGCGCTACCAATGGTAGCGTGGGCTACCAAGGGGGCCCACGTGGGGTCCACGTGGGTAACCCCAAATTTGTGTTTTTTTTTCTTTTTCTTTTTATATATTTTATTTATTTATTGTTTTAAAAAAAAAAAAAACAATAAACCTATGATATAATAGTAAGTTTAAAAAAGAAGTAATAATCATAATTTTAAATGGAGTCTTAATTATTTAAATTTAGTTTTTTTTCTCATTTTTATATTATTTAATTTGAGTATTAAATAATATTGGATTTTAGAAAAAAAAGAGAAACTGATATTTAGATAACCCATTTAGTTATATATGTTATTAATCATATATTGATTTTTTGCTAAGCTCTTATTTTTATATATATAGCACTAATAATTATTAATTATTAATTATGGATAAAAGTGGATGTCAAATAAATGTTTTTTTTAGATAATCCATATATTAATAGGTAGTATTAATTATATGTGTCTTCTTGGTCCCTTTGTAACGAATACTGCCAGTGAATCAACCCTTAGTGCTCAGATGTTAATTTTAATTGGTTAGATATAAATTGAGATTTACGTATACTTGCTTCATATATATATACGCAAGAAATTTATAAAACGATGGGGAGCGTTTTCTTTCATTTCAAAGTCTCCTTTCAGAGTATATTTTCTTTTGAATAGGGTATAGTTGTGTTGCTAGAGAGGGGTACTAGTGTATAGTTCTAAACCAATATGTCGATGATGTATATCCAAGGATTAAGTAACATATCTGGGTGAGTGATGCTCATTTATGTGGACTTGGTTGTAAAACTTGAAGAGATGTATTTACTGACCGAAGTGGTCTTTTGTATTATGGTTGTGTTCGCCTAAAAGGCTGAAATGTATATGTTATGTAACTTATGTAACCCTAAACAAATTTTATTGGTAGAAGGGTCTTGCAGTTGAGTAGACCCGGAGATGTAGCCCTTTAGGGGTGAACTCCGAGATCATATCTGTGTTATGCGATGTTTTAGCTTCCTTTATTTCATACTTTAAGTTATCATGTATGGTTGTATCTTGTATGTGTATAATGGGAATTAAATGCAGCTAAATCAAAGTGCATAAAATTATTCATCTTGATAAATGTAGTAATCAGGTTCATAAAACATTGTAATTATGATCATGGAAAAATATTTTTGTTTGTGTTAATTAGAAGTAGTAATAGTGAAAAGAATCTTGCTAGGTCACCATCATTGGATTAACTTGTTATTAAGCATGTAAATTGAACGAATGTGAATGGGAAACAAAGTTAGAATTAATGTTATAATTTCTAAGTTGAAATCTAAAGGATGAACACCATATAGATATTTACCTTTTTACCTTAGTAAATGAGTAACACCATGTTAATTATGTTTCAGTATATTGGATGAATTTGTTTAGTTATTGCAAGTTTTAATCTCAACAAATAATCCTTACCAAAATTAACTTGAAAATTGGGTTAACTCAACTATTTATCCATAATTGTAACCTTAATAAAAGAATCTCTTATGATTGCTAAAATTGAACTAAAAAGGGAAGTGTTTGTATAGTTGTTTACATCTTAATCTAGTAAATGTATATTTTCATATTAACCTCATTTAACTAAAAGGAGTGACATGCAATAAGATAGTTACATTCTAATCCTAATGGGAGAATGTCACTATGAACTTATATTTTAATCCTGAAATGATGAATTTCATCTTGCTAACTATATTTTAATTTAAAGGATGAACTCATGTGTCCTAATACATATCCACCTTAATGAATTTAGTTCATCTATTAGCATTAGTAAAACTTCAATGAATTCTATGGCTACTTGCACTCTATCCTCCATAAAGAAACTACGACTCATTAGTTGGTTATGCTTGAATTCAAATGATGGAACCTCACTCTATTAATGGAAGTTTAATCCTTAATGAACGAATCTCACCTTATTAGCCATACTTTTAATATTTATGAAAGATATCAAATGTGGGTGGTTATCTTAAAACCAATGAATGAACTTCGTTATATTTATCACATTGAACCTTAAGGGAGGCCTCTTAAATTAAATAGGTGTTAATGTGCATTGAGTAAATAATCTCATGATGGCCTCCTAACCACCCAAAGTAAATGAACGCTTCCTAAAATTCTAAGATGTCAAATCATTGAACATATAGATAATCATGTCTTATGCATTATCTCGTAATTAAGATATCCAGCTTATTGGATCTCTTGACGCGAGTTGAAATAGGTGTAAGGTTACGTAATCGCATTGGGAAACTCCTTAGGATCGTTTACCCTTCCGTTGTGTTATAAAAGTTCTTAGATGACTCCAAATTATCTTAATGTTGTAACTAGTCAATAATACTCTTAACTATTATTATAAAAAAAAAATATTTACACTCTATTTGAGTGTTTTTAACTTAAACCCTTAGGGGTTTCCTGGTGGGGCATTACACTTTCATGGTTACTATTACCGATGTAACTATTGGCAATTGACACTCATCGGATTCATTTTGTTGTCATTGATGGAAACAAGATTGGATGGAAATCATATACCAGCATTAGAGTATCCAGGATTATACTGACACCGGCACCAACATTAGTACTTCAAGCAAGCTGAAATCAAGGAAGATTTATTTAGAAAATCATTTTGTAATTAAGGTCAGTCTGCTAGGTCATTTTGTAGTGTGTGAAAAGTGTGTGACATAGGAGAATATAACATAACTGTATAATGCAAAGTATATATATGTAGATATTTTGTATACAAATGTTATATCATGCAATGATCTGTAGATAGTTTGGAAAGAATTCTTGGAGGAGAAGAGATATTGGTAGTATTGTTCAGGGTTTATGAACCGGTATAGAGTAGAGCTAGAACCGAAACTCTATTTGGCATAGTAGATGCATTTTTTATTTCATTTCATTGTCTTACTTCAGAAGAAGCTTGTAGTCAGTGAGACTCTTTAGTGATGAGCAGTGTACCTTCCTGTATGTGCAGGCCCCCATTATATGTAATATCCTTTCATATGGCTATTGAACTGATATTGTGGGTCACAAATCCCACCGTGGTTTTTCCTCTTTGAGGTTTTCCACATATAAATTTTGTGTGTTATGGTGTTCATTTATGTGGATGGTTTATTTGCTTCAAGTTATATGTTTATTTGTTTACTAGTTTATATGTGTATGGTATAAAAGGATAAAATGTTATCTTACTGGCATAACACTGATTCACCCCCCCTCTGAGTGTTCTTGGATCCCAACAGTAACAAGTTTGGGCATAGAATAGATGACTATAGATTAACCAATAAGCCCTCTATGAGTTATGA
Source organism: Cryptomeria japonica (assembly GCF_030272615.1). Lineage (NCBI taxonomy): Eukaryota > Viridiplantae > Streptophyta > Pinopsida > Cupressales > Cupressaceae > Cryptomeria > Cryptomeria japonica. The sequence goes on along the minus strand of NC_081409.1, from coordinate 411,744,971 downwards.
AAGTATAAATCCATTGAATGCACTTTGGGATATGAATGTTATTGTTTATCAGTGCAATGGATATGGTCATTGGAGTTTTGAATGTAGGAAGAATAAACCGGTGCCCCACAATAATTTTAAGGATTTATCTTTAAATGAAAATGTGAAATGCTATAATTGTCAAGAGTTTAGACACATAGCAAGGTTTTGTAAAAACAAGAAGATCAAGAAAAAGAGCACAAATCCTGATCAAGAACTGGTAGTTGAATCTGAACCCAAAATAGCAGCTAACAAGAAGAAGGAAACCAAACCGGTATGGGTTGAGAAAGAAAAAGAAAAGGCAGAATCAAGTCTAATAGTGCAGACAACCTTACATGCTAAAAGGAAAAATCTATGGGTTGTAGATAGTGGTTGTTCCAACCACATCACTGGTGATAAAAAGAAATTTATCAAACTTGAAGACTGGAATGGTGGCTCAGTAAGATTCAGAGACAACTCATCAATCAAAATAAAGGGAAAAGGTACTCTAAGTATTGATGGAAAATTGAAGGCACATGATGTATATTATGTGGAAGGCCTAAAGCACAATCTGATGAGTGTGAGTCAGATGTGTGACAAAGGTTATAAATTCACTTTTGACTCAACCGGTTGCTAGATAAAGAAAGACAGTACCAGTTAGGTCATGGCAGAAGGAAAGAGAACATATGGTAATGTTTATAATCTAAAGGAATGCTATGAGTCCCAATGCATGATAGGACTGGTTGATGAAAGTTGGTTGTGTCACCAAAGATTAGGCCACATAAACTTTGATAACTTAGTTGTAGTGAGCAGAAAGGGGTGTGTTAGGAGTATTCCACCCATCATCAAACCGGTAAGCACATTTTGTGATGAATGTGTGAAGAAAGAAAACTAAGGTAAGTTTCAAGACAAAAGAGCACAACACCTCCAGACCACTTGAAATTGTGCATACAGATCTGTGTGGTCCAACTAGGAAAAGAGAACTTGCACATGAAAGATATTTTATGCTCTTTATTGATGATTACTCAAGAATGACATGGGTCACCTTCCTGCAAGATAAGTCACAAGCATTTGATAGATTCAAGATCTTTAGGAAGATGGTGGATAAAGAAAGTGGGTGCAAAATAAAATGTCTAAGGTCAGGCCGGGGTGGAGAGTTTACATCAAATAAATTTGAAGATTACTGTGAAAAACATGGAATTAGAAGGCAATACTCAACCCCTAGAACACCACAACAAAATGGTGTGGTAGAAAGGAAGAACAAGACGGTTAAGGAGATGGCTAGAACCATGTTAAATGAGGCTAGTTTGCCAGATACATATTGGAAGGAAGTTGTTCATACTGTTGTATATACCTTGAACTGGGTTCAATTAAGAACAAATAGCAGAATGACACCTTATGAGTTGTGGTATGATGGGAAGCCATCAGTCAAATATTTCAAAGTATTTGGAAGTAAATGCTTTATCAAGAGAGATATGGATGGTTTAGGAAGCTTTGACTCCAGGAGTGATGAAGGAATCTTCCTTGGTTACTCATCTAACAACAAGGCCTACAAATGCTACAACAAAAGACTAAGAAGAGTAATTAAGAGTGTGCATATAAAAGTTGACGAGGATATGCACAAAGGAAGTCAACCACAGGTGAACCGATGTGATGATCCTAGTGATGAAGGTGATGAAGCTCAGATAGACAATGAACCAGAAGAAGCATCAAAGAAGGCTCCAACCGGTATGTGCAGTGAATCACCTAGAAGATAAAATTATAGGAAATAAGAGTGATGGTGTGCAGACTAGAAGAAGACTTGCTTGGAATGATGAACAAGTCAACATCTTCCTCATGACTGAAGTAGAACCTAAAATATTCAATAAGGCCAACAAAAGACAACAATGGATGGATGCCATGGAAAAAGAACTACAATAGATTGAGAAGAACAAGACTTGGAAATTAGTCCCTAGACTGGAAGACAAGAACATCATTGGCACTAAATGGGTCTACCGGAATAAGATGAATGAAGAAGGTAAAATTATTAGGCATAAAGCTAGAATAGTGTGCAAAGGATACTCTCAGGTAGAGGGAATTGACTTTGAAGAAACATTTGCACCGGTAGCTACATTAGAAGCAATTAAAATGTTTCTAGCCTTCTCTGCCTACAAGGGTTATAAAGTGTAATACCCTAAAATTGGTCATTTAAACCATGGGCCCCTAATCTCGACAATATCACCAAGTTCCTAACCAAAGGCAATTAAATCAATCTTGAGCACATTTATTAATTCTTTAATCATCAAATGTCACATGGCAAATCAATTACTCAATATTAATTAAATATTTATTTAATTAATTGAATCATTCCAAGAATATCATTTTGATCAATTATCCTATTTTAATTTATTAAATATCCTAGCATATTTAATTAATTAATAAATTTGCCATTTAATCATGCAAAAAAGGAATTAATTTATTATAAAAGAGGAATTAATCACAAAGCAAGAGTTAAATTGAAAATAAAATAAAAGAATTAAATTGAGAGAGAAATCAAACTTGAGATATTATTTATTTCTTCTGAATTAAGAACTTGAAATCAGAAAAACAATTAATTGCTTTCTCTAAAAATTGGAACTCCAAGCTTTTGAGAAAAAGAAGTTCACTTGCATTAAAAAGACTCTTTTCTTGAATAAATCAAAGAATTATCTATTTTTATCACAAATGCATGGAATTAATTAATTCTTATTTCTAATGCAACTTGAACTTCTTATTTAAATGCATTTCAATTAAACTATAATTGGAATCTATCTCAAGGTTAACTGAACCTGATTTCTCAATTATTTCAATTAATTCTAAATTGTGTTTTTTCTTGATCTCTCTTGTGAATTTCTATAAATTCAACCTTCAGGTCTCATTCAAATCACCCCAGAGATATTTAAGAAACACCTTGGAGATTATTATTATTATGCTGATTTTTCTCTAGAGTCATTGAAGATATTGTGCTTGCTTTTTTAGATTATTGCATCTTAGTTTAGCTTTTTCCATATTTAGTTTATTCCATTATTGCTTGAATCCATATTGCTTGAATCACTATTGCTTGAATTAATCATCCATCTTGCATCCATATAGTTTAATATCATGCTCATATAGATTAAATCCTTTGTCTTGGTGTAGTCTAGTCACTGGTATTGCTTATAAAAAATCTGAGAGCAATCTTATACTCGCATCTTTTAGAAGGCAATTAGTCGCTTTGTTATGGTTTATTATTTATTGATTATTGTTTTACTAACCATACATGTAATGACTTAATTAAAGTGTTGTTCCTGTAGCTATCAAACCTCTTTTCACTTTTTCACACACACATTTCTAGTACCCACCGTGGGGTAGAAGACTACTTTTTTATGGCCTTCAAGACTAACTGTTTATTTTTATTTTTTTCAGATTTTTGACTTCTTGGATTTCGTCCGTACAATTCCTGCATAATATCGTACGACATTTCCCATATGTCAGATCAACAAACTGTAGGTGTTGTATGATTTGGTATTGTTTATCGTACGACCTAGTAAGAATTGTCGTACGATTCCATATTTTCTTGGTAAAAAAAAAAGCCAGATGTCATTCTTCAAATTTCTCATTCAAATTTTGATTATACTGATGACTGACCCTGGCTGTTTATCTATCTATCTGAGAATTTTTCACAGCCTAATCAGTTTTTGCAAAACGCTTATCAAAGAATATGTTTGTCACACAAAGACAATATGACTACTAATTCGTTGTCTTTGCAGGTTGCCTGAGGAGATTCGAGAAAACATCGTGTATTCTTTAAATTCATTTTTAGGCACCTAACTTGCTATCTGGTTAAAGAACAAATCTTTATTTCTTGTTTTAAGTAAATTATGAGAGGTAGGAGAGTATGCTCTTGTCTGTATAGACAATAAAAAATCTAAACACTTGAGGCATTTCCTTTAAGTTTGAGATTTGTACATCTTTAGCGGGCATGCCCTCTCGAGGAGTTAATAACTCTTAAAGCCATTATGGACGGTGTGAGGGAAATGACCCAAGTGGGAATGGCTAAACGCCAAGTACTCCAACCCACTATAAAATAAACGTGATTTGATGAAAATCAAGTCAATGACAGTGCTCGGGAATAGCTCTCCTCAGTACCTTCGGGTATATTAAACCTTGGTTTTCAAGGCTAGGAGACCTCTTAATTGAGTTTATACCTCGACGCGCCGAATGGACCCCTTACTAGTTCCAATTCAAATTAGAAGCTACCCAATTCACCTCCGAAAGGGGGGATAATCTTTGTGCAAGAGAGATAGTAACTCTCCCAAGATACTTATCATTTCATGCCCCCATTATCGTTTGGAGTCGGCTAATATGGCATTGAGAATCCATTGCATGAGACTCAATGGTTGTATTCTGATTAGCTATTGGGTGTGTACCTGAGTCTACAAGCAAAGGTTTTCTTCTCTCACCAATTTTCATAGGGTTTGCATGTTGTGATTGGAGTTATTATTCATATTACATGTCTTCTGTGTTTTCATCCCTGAAACTAAAACTGAAATACCAAAACTAGAGAAAACAAGAAACAACTCAGTGATCAAAAACTTTGTCCGTGTCCAAAACTAGTCCATCCCAGTCGAAACTCTATCCAAAACTAGTCTATCCCAATTGAAACTCTGTTCAAAACTAGTCTATCCTAGTTGAAACTCTATTCAAAACTAGTCTATCCTAGTCAAAACTCTGTCCAAAACTAGTCTATCCTAGGTCAAAACTCTGTTCAAAACTAGTCTATCCCAGTCGAAACTCTGTTCAAAACTAGTCTATCCCAATTGAAACTCTGTCCAAAACTAGTCTATCCCAGTCAAAACTCTATCCAAAACTAGTCTATCCTAAATCGAAACTCTGTCCAAAAGCTAGTCTATCCTAAGTCGAAACTCTATCCAAAACTAGTCTATCCCAGTCGAAACTCTATCCAAAACTAGTCTATCCTAGTCAAAACTTTGTCTGTGTCACAAACTAGTATACCTTAACTATCAAAAACTTAGTCCACCTCTAAACTTCTCATCATTAGTCAACGATCAAAAACTCAGTCCATCTCAAATCTGGTCATACTTAGTCATTGAAAACTCATAATTTTACTTATGTCTAGCAAACAGTCATACGAGTCTTCTAATTTATCATTTTGTTTCATATTCTTTGTCGTACAAAATTCCATCAGTCCTAACAGTATGTCGTTTGAGTTTGCATCTTGTGTCATACGAGTCCTGATTTTCTGTCGTCTAGTTCTGAGAATTGTCATTTTATCCTAAATCTTATGTCGTATGAGAAACCTTTGCATTGATTAGTCTATCATTCCATACATACCCATCTATCATACAATACTAGGCAACAACTCGTATGAAACATTGTTGTTGTCATCCTAAAACTATTGAATTATCATCTGGTCCTGAGAAACCTATCGTACGAATCTCTGATTTTGTCAGTCCAAAATAGTCAAACTTGCCCAAAATAGTCTACAGTGAGCATAAAATTGGTTATCATCATCCTGAGCATAAATAGATCAAAATAGTGTACCTCTGCCATTTGTGTTGCATGATTTTGTCGATCATCTTTTAGCTAGTTCAATCAACTACATATCAAACCTAAGTCACTTAGATAACACCTTACACAGAATAGATCTTTCCTGAAACCAGACTGAGTCTTAGTCACTTCTCTCAGATCAACTTAGATAAATGTCTTATACAGGATAGATCGTTCCTGAAACTAGACTAAATCTTAGTTGCTCCTCTCAAACAATATGTTAACTGAACAACTAGCTCTAAATTTGATCTTGACTTCTGCATCACAAACAACTTTAGGTCACACCAATCAATAAAAATGCCTATTCAAACTAGGAGTTCTCATAAGAAAGATGCCAAAGGCTTTTCATATAAAGATAATCCATTTTATGAAGAGGATCCCCTGACTGATAAACCTTCATCATTAGAGATACCAGTTTATGATGAACCTTTATCTCCCACTATACCTAGAACATAACAAAACGATGAAGACAACCTCAGTATTCATGAAACCGATAACGATTCCTCATCAAGTGAAGCTAAAGATTCTAAACCTCCAAAAAAAGATATTCATAAATGTGAAAAGGATAAAGATTTCTAAAAAATGATGAAGGCTATCATGGCTAGAGAAAAAGAAGACCATTTTCTAGAACAAGCAAAACAAGGCGTCAAACTTCCTACTAGATATGACGTTCAAACTCTCATTACTAAAAAGGAAGAATCACCTATAATAATGGTCGATAGATAATTACAAGCTTTACGGACTGAGATCACAAAACTGAAAAACAAGGATAAATCCCCAAAACAATACTCTAGAGACAATATGCCCATTTCCATTTGACAAAAACCTATACATGCCTCCATTCCCTTCACGAGTTGAGATTCCAAAATTTGACAAATATGATGGTACCTCAAATCCTCAAGATCATGTCAGAGAACTTTGTGTTGCCTACATGGAGTTCATGCATGATCAAACATATCCCATGCGCCTTTTTTTGAGGAGTTTAGGAGGACAAGCTATGGAATAGTTCTCAAGTCTACCTAAGGGGATAAAAACTTTTGAAGAACTAATCCAACTATTTTTACAACAATACTCCTACAACATTCAACATCCTATTACTATGATCGAACTTTGCAATACCAAATAGAAAACAGGGGAGCCTTTTCTCACTTTCCTCCAACGTTGGAGAAAGATGTTCTCTAGGTATTCACGGCCTATCCCAGATGCTGAGAAAATGGATATATTCATCAATAATCTAATCCCTGAATTGAAATATAGTATCCAAATACAAGTGTACCCATCATTTAACAAAATGGTAGATAATGCTATCTGAATGGAAGATTTTCTTATAAAGAAAGGAGATATCACTCCTTGGAAAGAAGCACAACCAGGATCTAGCTCTAAAGAGAAGAACAAGTATTGAAAGTATGGCAAAGACAACAATAAGAATGTTGTTAACGATGGAGTAGTAGACACTGTTAAAACCAACTCAAAGCCCATGATATTCAACTTGGCTAGTGGCACACAAGCACTCAAAGCAGCTGAAACCGCAGCAAAAAATCCTCCAAAGAAAGCAAAAGAGTGGTTCAAAGAGAAACCTTGGCTTTCAAAACCTAGACGCGAATTCACTCCTTTGGAAGAATCATACGAATCCACTTTCAAAACTCTATTGGCAAACAACCTGATAATGTTACCAGATAATTCTAGGCCATATGATCTAGAAGTCAAACCAAATGGTGGAGAGAAAATGAATACTGCGACTACCATTGAAATAAAGGTCATAACACAAACAACTACATGAAGCTCAAGCATGAGATCCAAGATCTCATAAACGGTAGTAAAATTGTTGTTGGGAATCACCCGACAAATGCTAATCATAAAGATTTTAAGGACCCCTTACCTATTTACAAACAAGGTGATTCCTCAAAGACCAAAGGAGGTACTAAACTAAATTATACTTATACCAGCAATGAAAATGTCATCAACATGATTGAGCCTTCCCAATTTGAATATTGCAATGTGATCATAATCCAAGATAAACAAAATGAATCATGATATGCAAAGGCTATGACCTGTTCTCAAAAGAAAGTAACTCTCCAAGGAGCTATTTCTTCAACTTCTGCTCTGACAATGCCAAACCTACCAGCCTCGTTAAACAAACAAAAAGAATCAACATTTGATGAATTTAAAAGGCTAATTTCATCATCATCCTCTGGATATAGCATTCTAGAACAGTTGAAAAAGACAAATGCTCAAATTTCCATCTTTGAATTACTAAAAATCTCTTCTAATCATAAAGATATCTTGGACAACGCCTTTCTCACCACTAATGTTCCAAAAGATTTAGATATCGATCGGTTTCAGTCTATGGTGGGTTATCTAATCACCTCACATTTGACCTTCTCTAAAGAAGATGACAATTCCCTAAATCATCCACATAACAAGCCATTGCACATTGAAGCCATAATCCATAAACACAGAGTCAAACATGTTTTGATAGATGGAGGCGCGGGGTTGAATACCTGTACTTATAGTCTGCTTACACAACTAGATTTTCTGAAAATGTCATTGATCCATTCAAGAAAATAACAATTAAAGCCTATGATGAAGAGGAAAGGACCTCTAAAGGTATGGTATCATTACCAAACAGGGTAGGACCTGTAGAAAGAGATGTCATTTTCCAGGTACTTGATCTTCCTCTGTCATACAATATCTTACTAGGCAGGCCATAGATTCATGAAATAAAGGCAGTTCCATCTACATATCATCAATTCTTAAAATTTCCTTATAATAGAGTTGAGGTCAGTATTCCTATTGATACAAATGTCCCTTGTAATGCATTGAAAAAAGGTGTTGATGTTGGCATTTCAATAGAAAGAAAGATTGTTGATATTCAATAAGGATATTGAGAAGGTTGTTGAAGATTATTGATATAACTGAATAAGGATGATAACTATCTTTATAACATTATTTTATCATTGATGTCAAGAGATTGATTATTTGATTTAGTATGATGTTGGCATATCTTGAGAAGATTGATTAGAAGAGAATTAAGATGTCGGTAAAAGACACAGAAAGAATGTGATGAATAAGAGGAGGAATAATTTATTCAATGGACAACTATTTCTGAGTTAGACAATGATGAGATCATGATGTTTAGATTGTTTTGATATCCTACATATGTTGTTGATTGTAAGGTTAATACTATACTATGTCACCGAGCAAAGAACCTAGTCGGTAAACCCTAAGGTTATCGATATTGGTTAATGAAGGCGAAATGTCTACCGAGTAAAGTTTAGTATTTACCGAGTTGCAACCGAGTTATGACAGTGCGCATTGGATGGATAAAAGCATTATTTAATGAAGGACACTGATTAGTTGGAGATGTGTAAATGATTGGTATGCTATGCATGAAGTTTGTTAAGGATCTATGGCAAAGGAAAATTGGCAGGAAGATCTACAGCACAGATTGAACCGCAATAACCTTGTGCAAGTTCCGAGATAGGAATGCAAGTCCCAAGGCAAGGTAAAACATTTTTAGATCGGAAGGATACATTGAACCTGGTCAAGTTTGAAGATCTGATGGCTAAGATTGATAATGAGAAATGTGATCAAGGAGATTTAGTGGTTAGCAATTGTTTATAAATAAGGAATTGTTAATAAATAATGTTTGCAGGCAAGTGTAAGCACAAGAATGCTACATAGTGATTACCGAGCACAGAAGCTTGAAGATCTGTTTGAGTAACAGAGTAGAGAGCCCAGCAGAGGGACAAGATAATTCCTATGACTAGATTGTTTTGAGCAAATAAGAATCTTCTTTAGCATTTTAGATGTGAAGTTGCAGATAGATTTTTATTACTGTTATTTTGTAAGTGACAGAAAATCTCTTAACCGAGTGGACTTAACAATCTTATTTGTAAACCCTCTAGCAAGGTAACATTCTAAATGAGTGTTTGAAATCCTTTGACAAGGTCACTTCTAACAAAGTGAAGATCCTAACAGATCTGAGGGAAATCCCTTAACCGGGTCACATCTAGCAATGTGTTTTGTAATCTTTAACAGGATTTGCTTTTAACCGAGCATACTCTAGAAGAGTATATTTCTTCGTGGGTCTGAACTCCCATAGTGGTTTTTCCCTATTTGGGTTTCCATGTTAAATCTGGTGTTATGAGTGTTATGATGATTATGTGTTTATGAGTTTGCATGTTTAGCAGTTTTTGGTTATGTTTCTAAAGTATAAGTTACCGAGGTTGAATCTGTTGATTTTATGGAAGTTTAAGTTTGTATGATTCACCCCCTTCCCCCCCTCTCATCTTGTTAGCTATTGGCATCTGTACTTTACATTAAGTATTAGAACTATCATTTTATACCTTTGTGCCTCATAATAGAGAAGCCTCTACAAATGAAAGTTTAGAAGCTCTGATAAAAGACTTGGAAAAGAAATTGAAAATTACCAATACTAGCATGGATGGATACAAGATAGAACCAATACTTTCATTAGTCTCTCTTCCTCCATTACTGAAACAGTTGGGAAAACCATCAGAGGCTATGAAAACACAGACTTGAACTCTGAATATCATATATTATGGTCTTTTTGTACAATCTTCTACTTCCTTGGTAGATGAAATAGAAGAGGATGCGGTTCTAAAATGGCTTTTTAAGGAATATAGTGAAAACAAATAAGTATGGCATTGTGAGATTTCCTCAACACAATATGGTCTAGGCTACAAAATGATTCAATGCATGGGATATTTAGGTACTGGTCCCCTGGGAAAACATCAAAAGAGTATTACTAAACCGATTCAGCTGCAAACATAATCAACAAATGATAAGGTTGGACTGGGGTACAATCCAAAAAAGACATCAGACCAAATACATGCTTCTAAGTCTAAGTGGCAGAAAAGGATATCACCTTCAACATTACATAAAACAAACACTCAACAAACTCAAGCAGAGTGTGTAAAAGAAAAAGAGGAACCAACAATCAAGAAAGAAGAAACAGTCAGCACTCAAGTTCTGATGGTGTCAGCTACAACAATACAAGGGGTTGAAGTCCCAGAGGATATAAGAGATGAAGTAGAACGAATCATAGAATTGTTTGTACCACTAAAAGTTCCAGTCACATACACTAGGCAGCAAGCAGACGATTTAGAGACTAACTCAAATGAATATGAATGGGGTCCAGACCACCTCTCAGATACATCCAGTACAGAAACTCCAGAAGAGTCTAGCGGTATCATAGATGATACTCAAGGGCTGATGCACTTAAAGCTAGAAAAGGAGATACATGAAATCAAACTAAAAAGACAAGAAGACTATGAACAAGGGCTGAAGGAAGGAAGAATACTAGAAATTTTTTCATCTATTATATACCCCTCTAAAAAGATATATCAAATCAGGTATGGGATTACACAAGAAAAATTGGAAGCTATAGAAGCAGAACCGGTCATCAGTCCAGAGGAAGCTGAATGGAGTAGACGATAGGGAGTCATAGAACCATCAAGATCATGTCAATAGGTGTGTCAAATACAAATGCCAAATGAGACAAATCTTGAAGGAACTTGCAACATTAAAGATGTTGGTTTTGATACCATACATACATTCACTCAACCACTTGAAGAAGACTTAGAAACTTCATCTAATGACTTTGAGGACTCTGATAATAGTCCTGTTTATGACAATATCTACTCAGCATCAAACTTTGAATCCTCTGATATAAATGGCAAGAATCTTTCTACTGATCTTGTCACTATCAAACCTTAATATGAAGTTCAGCCTAGTGTAGAGAATGATGCCACAAGTAGGTCTATTGGATTAGGTCGACTAAATATTAACATGCACTTTAATAATTATGTTCTGACTTTTCCTAGTCTCGAGAATTTACGCAAGGTATCCTTCTAGAACTCAACTTTTCGATCCGTAGTTGTGATGACAATACCGTAAACTCCCTCAAACCTGTCCACACTCTATCCTTGGTACATCCTAAATTAATTGACTGTAGTCTACAAGACCAACCCATGAATGTACCTACTTTTACCAATGACTACACACTAGCCTATTACCTAAATGCAGTTGAACCCATGTACTCTTCTACCAGTGAACAAAGTGAAAACATGACTGAAACATATATCAAGTATCTTAGTTGCATAAATCAGAAAAATAAAAAATAAAATATCTGATGGCAAAAACCACATTGTGGCGGTGTCAGAATCTAAAAAAGAGAAAATAAAGGACGTACCTAAGGGTGAAAACCTCTCTAAGGTGCCTGAAGGTGAGATACTTGATATATTGCCAAGTGACTTCCAGGAGAGATCTTCTATATTGATTGAGCCAACTCAGCCAGTGAACATTGGGAGTCAAGAGGTGCCACACATCATTCATGTAGCTCAATCATTGTCAGCAGAAGAATTGAAAGATTTCACTCATCTTTTTTCAGAAAAGAAGATCAATTTTGCATGGACATACTCTGATATGCCAGGCCTCGATCCTAATCTTATCATGCACCATATTTCTATCACACCAGGAGTTAAACCAGTCAAGCAAAAACTCTGTAAGATGCACCCTCACGTGGCACTACTTATCAAAACTGAGTTAGAAAAACTGCTAAAAGATGGATTTATCAGAGCTATAGACTATGCGAAATGGATTTAAAACATAGTATTTGTGTCAAAGGTACACAATTCTATTAGGGTTTGCATAGACTTCAGAGATCTCAACAAAGCTTGTTTGAAGGATGACTTTCCATTACCAAACATTGATATGATATTCGATATGACTGTTAGGTATGAGATGTACTACTAATGGATAGATTCTCTGGGTATAATCAGATCAAAATAGCTCCTGGAGATCAAGAAAAGACAACTTTCACCTTTGCATGGGGAACCTTTTGCTGGAATGTCATGTCATTCAAGCTAAAGAATGCAGAAGCAACTTACCAAAGAGTGGTAACTACTATCTTTCATGATATGATGCATAAGAATATGGAAGATTATGTTGATGATACTTTAGTAAAGACTATGAAGAGATCCACGCATATTCAAGAGCTAGGCCCTATACTAGATAGAATGGAAAAATTCAAACTCCGGCTAAATCCAAAAAAGTGTGCATTTGGAGTGACATCTGGTAAACTACTTGGCTACATCATTTCAAAGAAGGGAATCGAGGTTGATCCTAAGAAGGTCCAAGCTATAATGGAAATGCCACCTCCGAAGAATATCAGTCAAATCAGAAGTTTATAGGGATGTCTCCAATCAAACAGATGCTTCATTTCTTAGCTGGCAGACAAAGCTCAACCTTTCACAAAAGTATTGAGGAAAGGAGTAATATACAACTGGGATCGATAATGTGAAAAACACCTTCAATAGATCAAAGAGTACCTATCCAATCCACCAATACTGATGCCACCAATTTAGGGAAAACCATTGATTTTATACATATCAGCCACTGATTCATCATTGGGGGCACTTCTGGCACAATAGGATGAAAATAAAAAAGAAAGAGCTATGTATTACATCAACAAAACATTGGTGTCTTATGAAATGAACTACACTATAATAGAAAAATCATGCTTGACATTAGTCTTTGCATCACAAAAATTGAGACACTACATGCTGACACATTCCATCAAACTAGTAGCTAAGATTGATCTGCTCAAGTATCTTCTCAACAAAGCAATACTCACCAGAAGATTGGCAAAATGGGTCATGGTACTTACAAAGTTTGATATTGAATATGTGGAATGCAAAACCATCAAAGGATAGGTAAGTGCAGATCAACTCGCTGAAGCTCCACTTGAAGACACTCAACCGCTGCATATAGAATTTCTAGACGAATCAATAATGCACCTTACTCAACAATCCTGGAAGATGTTCTTTGATGGATCTTTCACCCAAAATGGTTCCAGTGCTGGAATACTATTTATTACTCCTCAAAAATATTCAATCTCGAAGGCTTACAAGATTCTTTTCCCTTGCACAAATAATATTATAGAGTATGAAGCTTTCGTAAACGAGATCAAACTAGATATTGAATGGAAGGTTCTAGAGTTACACACCTATGGAGATTCTCAACTAATTATCAATCAAATCAATGATACATATTAGACTTGAGATGAGAAACTAATGCCTTATAAGAGAATGGTTGATGATATCAAGAAGTATTTTACTTTTGTATCACTCCAGTAGATTCTCAGATCAGTAAACAGAGCAGTAGATGCTATGGCCGCCTTGGCGTCTATACCCGAGTAACAGGAATCTAATTTTCACTTTGAATTCCTGGTGGAAGAGTTACATTACCTACCTATGATTCTCCCGAGTCCCAAATAGTTTGTTCTATTATTGGACACAACTCATCTCGATATAACCACATTTACTCTTATCTACATGACCAAATTATTCCAAAAAATCTTACCCATAATGAGAAAAGGAACTTAACCCGAAATGCTTCATGATATGTCATCATTGCTAATGATTTGTTTAGGCAAGGTTTGGATGGTACATTGCTTCGGTGTCTAGAAACTAAAGAGTCTAAACGTGCATTATCTGAAGTCCATGAAGGTATTTGTGGATCGCATTCGAATGGTCTTACTTTAGCTTGGAAACTACTAAGGGCTGGCTACTATGGGCCAGACATGGAGAAGGACTCTATTAAGTTTTCTAAAAATTGTGAGAAGTGCCAGCTACATGGAAATCTCATACATGCTCCAGCAAAGGATCTCATACCGTTCATCACACATTGGCCTTTTCAGCAATGGGCCTTTGATCTCATTGGTCAAATCTATCCGACATCATCCAACAGACACAAGTTATGACTGCCACTGACTTCACTAAGTGGGTAGAAGCGGTTCCTCTCATCAAAGCAACTGGTAAACAAGTAGCTCTATTAATTCTAAACCATATCATTTGCAGGTATGGGATACCTTCGTCCATCGTGACTAACAATGGAGGACAATTCAAGAATAAATATTTGGATGACCTCTGTGAGAAATTCAAAATTAGACAACACTAGTCATCTATATATTACCCTCAAGGTAATGGACAAGCTGAGGCATCTAATAAAAACTTGTTGACTATCTTACACAGAACAATAAACAAATATGGGAAGGATTGGCATCTGTAGCTCAATCTTGCATTATGGGCTTACAGAATAAGTATTAGAACACCTATTGGGGCTACACCTTTTTCTTTGGTGTATGGATCCGAAGCAATATTACCTATTGAAGTAGAAATACCATCTCTAAGAGTTTCTTTGCAAGGTCTTGTTACTGATAAAGACTATAGGATATCTAGATTGCAAGAACTCGAATTGTTGGATGAACGTCGGCAAGTAGCATTTGATCATCTCAGAGTGTATCAAAAGATAATGTCTAGAGGATATAACAAGAAGGTTCGACAAAGAGAATTTTAGGTTGGTGACCTAGTTCTAAGAGAAAATCCTAAAAATCAATAGTTTCGAGACAAGAAAGGGAAGTTTGAACCCAACTGGCTGGTTCCCTACATCGTTACTGCAGTATTTGGCTCTAGTGCCTATCAGCTCTCAACATCAAAAGGAGAACAGCTCCGTGAACTGATTAACACCATCCATTTGAATAAATTCTTCACTTAGCATTCTCTGCTCTAGCAAACTGTACAGTTGAAAAAGTCCTGAAAAAAATAAAAAATAAATGCCTTGGTGAAAACCTAGTAAACAGGCACCTTGGTAAAAAAAAAAAAAAGAATCTCTACCAAGTAGTTGAAAAATTGGCGAACAGGTGCCTCTTATACTCAACGCTCCATCTATCAATGCAACATTGGCATTTCCCACTTTCATGCATCTTTATTATCACTTGTACATATATTTCAGTCACTTTTGTGACATTCTAGATCGTTGGAACCCCTATGGCTTGAAACTGATTAATGTCCTAGTCTTAGGGCAATCGACTGAGCAATTTACATGTCCTAAGAAATATCAACCAAGTTATCTTTCCATCAGTGAAACTTGGTTGTCCACTCTAAGTCAATCACCTGTCTCCTAGACTACCGAAGAGTTTTATCACTGAGTACACAAGCAAAACAACATAATGGAAAACAATCACTAAATAGTTTGAGCTATGCATGAAAAATTTCTTTGTGTACTATCTTTTATATTAGTTTTCAATTATTATTCCCTCTGAGTAACTCAAGGAAGTCTATCTTGACTAAGAGGAGCAAGGATTGGGGGCATAATATTTTTCTTTGTTTTCTTCTTTTAGGAATGATTTCGATGATCTAGAAACATCTAATAATCTGGGTGTCTGTGATAAGAGCCTTCACATAAAGGTGAAATTGCCACACATACCTCGACTCCTCTTATTTGTATGCTATAGGGAGGTTCCCATCATTTCTTTGTCTATTTTGAGCGAATTTCTTTATCATGCAATACGGGTCCCAGCGTAATCTATCCAAGGATATGAACAAAAAAAGGGTCATTGTGGACAAGATAATTAATATTGCACATGAAAAGAAAGGAACTCTAATCTATCTGCTATGTTTGTTATGCTCAGTGATGAAACTTAAGCATTTTAAATTCAGTGACTAGGTTTAGGTTGCATTTCATTTTGCATATCATTTTGCATTTCATTTTGTATTTTATGAATTTAGAGTGATTTCGGTATGGTAATAATCTCTTTATATTCTGAATGAGAGTTGGATGCATCATCATTTCTTAACTAAGTGGTCTCTTTTTCATCATTTCTCCGATCGAGTACTTGTGTATTGAGATGTTAGCTACATACATAAGCATCTTATATAGATTCATACATTTCATTATCACTCATTCGCATTCATCTTATTGCATAGAAAAAAGAAAATATAAAAATTTGCATTGCTCATTACTCATTTTCATCATTTTATTTGCATATGAAAAGGAACAAAAACAAACATTCATATTCATTTGCATTTACATACATCCATACTGAAAAAAAAAATGCATACATATAGAATAAAGTATATAGAAGATATCTCATAATCAATCAACACAAGTACTATGAAGTCCAATCAGATCTCATATATATATAATCATCAATCTCTCAGCGTACAAATAATGTCAAATGACATGTACAAACTCCCATCGGAGCAAGAATCATAAAGGCTATAAAAAATGGGTGTGTCTACAAAATATCTCAGAGCTACAAAAAGAATATGTATCTCTCGGCCTCTCCCTCATTGCCTGGTGGAGGAGGTGGAGCCTGCTAACTCGGATCCTGACAAGGTGCTTGAACTCCCTCCGATCGAGCCATATACTATGAATATGGTACAACCTACTATGCTACTAGAACTACTACGCTATAATCCGCAACATAATAGGCTACCTAACTCATTTGATGGAGAACCTCCTGCTAAAGAGTGTCTCACTCTACCCTCATTGCCGTGACCTGACGATTGCACTCTGATCTGAGCTTAGCTAGCTGATGATCTCTCTCTACTCTAAGATCCTCTAGTTGTCGGTCTCACTCCTCCAGCTAAGTTTGTGCCACTGTCAATTGTGACTGCAAACCCACTAGGTGCACTCTCATTGATCATGTTGTGTCAACCCCCTGATCCCTCGCAGGCTCTCTGCCTCCATCTCTTCTTCCATCTCCACCTCCAGCTCCCCCCTACTCCTCTCTCCTCTGCCTGACTTGTCTCAATGCTGCTCTCTCCTCCTCTCCTCCACCCTCTGGCACTCTCACTCTACCAAGTCTCACTCCAACTATCCCTAGGGATCCATCCTCTCCTCTCTGCTGCCTACCACCAACTGGTACCCCACTGCTACTAGCACTAGGATCATCACCTGCCCACCTCAGAGCCTCGACTCTCTATCCCTACCTCTGTCCATGTCATTGTCCCTACGCAAGGACATCATCCTCTACCTCCTCTATGTGAGGTGTCTGCTCAGCCGGATCCATAAATCTCAGGAATGGATGTTGCTGGAACCAATCCCTATACTAGGGAAATACCCTCGCATCTACAATATAATCCATATAGTCCCATATAAGACATTGTAACCCAGTTAGCTCCTGCATGCTCAAGGCGTAAGATATTCTCGGTGCCCATCCCTACCTCTCCTTATTTCCATAACATGCATATGCAATGAACTCCTGTGAGATCCCTTAAGGTCTACCATACTGCCTCATCAGTTGGGAAACAACGAATCGCTCAACTACAATCTGTGATCTGCCAATGAGTGGTCGAGTCATGAACAAATCCCTGTGAACAATCCTCCAATCATCCCATGGCTCTAGACCCCTATACAGTCTCCATATCATGGCTATCAAGTCATCCAGCTATCGTCTCCAAAAATTTGTCTTGTCCAGATGGGGTTGAGTAACATATCCTAAATATCTGTAAATAATGGGCTAACCAGGATCCCTGTCATCATTTAAAATTGACTTGCAAATTGGGAGGTTCTCCCAGGCCCATACCTATAAAATCAAAACTCCTATAGCCATACTCTTCCCCTCCCTATATATAATCTCACGCATCTCATGATACATGTGTGCTAATATACAAGAGCCCTAGCCTAATCTCTGAGGGGTCTCAATAAGCCTCTCTAACATCCTGCCCCATCGACACAAAAATCCCTGTTGTCCCTTGTCCGACATCAAAAAACAGTCGATAAAATCTACCAAGACACAAGCAAGTGGAAAGTCCTCACTGTATCTTCCCATCATCACGTCCCAACTAATAGAATGTGTCAGAATATCAGGATCCCTGAAAAACATGTCTAACAACTACTAACCTAGGAAGCTGTGCTGCATCATAATCAATCTTATCCCCAATAAAAGGGATACAGAGAATCATGTACACATCCTCGGGAGTGATGGTCATCTCCCCAACTGGCAAATGGAATGTGTTATCCTTTGAGTGGAATCTCTCAACTAATGCGGTCAACATACCATGATTCACATGCATATTAGGTAAATCAAGAAGGTGGGTCAATCCGCACAAATCAATATGTTCTCGGTCAACCTCTGACAACTAACGCACTAATGTCATCATTGGTGGATATACACATCTAAACAAAACATGAGGCAATCAAACCTACAAAAATCAAACAACGGAACATCAGAAAACATTTCAAATAAGCATATAAGAGAAGTAAAACATCATGCAAATTCAACTACGTCAATTGCACAATCAAAATTTCAAGTTTACACCTTCAAAAATGCTCACTATTTTCCAAATGACAAAACATCACAGGGGCAGAAACTCATATGAGTTAGAAATAGACCTAGTACGACAAAAGACTCTCATACGACACAAGACTAGCCCTAGGACAACAAAAGGGGCTCTTTTGAATGTTATCGTATGACATAAGGGTAGGCCTAGGATGAAAAAATTAATGACTTTAAATGACAAAACAAACTTAATCAGTTTGTCGTACGAGACAAGATCCTGTCTCGTATGACAAAATGAGAAAGCCTGACTTCAACATGCCAAAAATTGAAAAATTCAACAAAAGAAATCAAAATTGAAATGAATAATAGGCTTAAGATCGATCACTTACCATTGGCTCATAGTTCCGAGGTCGATTATGTCATCTCTGGCGCTCAAATCGATGCATATGAGTAGGAACCACCAGTTTTCTTCACAGAAAGATTTTTGAATTTTCAAACTTGGAGGGTTGAAATTTGGACCACTTAGCGCTTTTTCATCAAAAGCTCATTTTCACTTTAATTTGCACTCAATTTCTCATGAATCAACATTGAATCTCAATTTTATTCTACAAATCAACTTTGCGCTCAATTTCTCATCAAGACAAATTTTCAAATATTCCTCTGAATCATTTATGCTCAAATCAAAATCATCGCCAAAAATTGCCTATAATCATGTACCCTCGCTATCTTTCGATTTCGCTCCCGAGGGGGAATACTGATGACCTCACATCTTCAAAGCTGAGAAAATTTTTAAATCTTCACCAAAAGTCGAGCAAAAAAAATATTTTTCAACTAAAGAAAATCAAATTCTTATTGCGAAGGGGCATCTCAGCTTCATCGCTTCACATCAAGTTGAGATCTCTCGATCATCTGAATCGAATCAATCGCTAGGGGCATATTAGTTTCATCGCTTCAAATCAAGCTGATATTGTCTTCATCTGAATTAGTCTCTTAGCATTAATCAGTTTCATCGCTTTTCATCAAGCTGATTATTCGTTTAAACTCAATCAAGGGTTTAAAGAGTATCTTCGATCACACACTCAATCTAAGCAGGTGTTCAGTTTCATCACATCAAATCAAGCTAGACAATTTATCTTCACTCATCGTATCTTGATCCATCAAGTTCAAGATCAATTTTATCTTCGTTCGTTGTGTCTAGATCAATCTAGTTCTAGATCAGTAAGATCTGCTTCTTGATCAATCAAGTTCAAGTTCGGTATCTTTGCTCTCTATCATTCCTAGTTCAATCAAGTTCGGGATTGGTATCACTTTAATCAAACTCTGTTCAGCTTCATTTCTTCAAATCAAACTAAACACCTCGCTTTTCATCTAGTTTGTGATCAATCAAGTTCAAAATTGGCATCTCCTAGACATCAACTATTCTTTGAACCAATGCGCTGCTCACACATTAATTCAAAGAGGGGCAAATGTAATACCCTAAAATTGGTCATTTAAACCATGGGCCCCTAATCTCGACAATATCACCAAGGTCCTAACCAAAGGCAATTAAATCAATCTTGAGCACATTTATTAATTTTTTAATCATCAATGTCACATGGTAAATCAATTACTCAATATTAATTAAATATTTATTGAATTAATTGAATCATTCCAAGAATATTGTTTTGATCAATTATCCTATTTTAATTTATTAAATATCCTAGCATATTTGATTAATTAATAAATTTGCCATTTAATCATGCGAAAAAGGAATTAATTTATTACAAAAGAGGAATTAATCACAAAGCAAGAGTTAAACTGAAAATAAAATAAAAGAATTAAATTGATAGAGAAATCAAACTTGAGATATTATTTCTTTCTTTTGAATTGAGAACTTGAAATCAGAAAAACAATTAATTCAATTATTAATTGCTTTCTCTAAAAATTGGAACTCCAAGCTTTTGAGAAAAAGAAGTTTAGTTGCATTAAAAAGAGTCTTTTCTTGAATAAATCAAAGAATTATCTATTTTTATCACAAATGCAGGGAATTAATTAATTCTTATTTCTAATGCAACTTGAACTTCTTATTTAAATGCATTTCAATTAAACTATAATTGGAATCTATCTCAAGGTTAACTGAACCTGATTTCTCAATTATTTTAATTAATTCTAAATTGTGCTTTTTCTTGATCTCTCTTGTGAATTTCTATAAATTTAGCCTTCAGTTCTCATTCAAATCACCCCAGAGATATTTGAGAAACACCTTGGAGATAATTATTATGCTGATTTTGCTCTAGAGTCATTGAAGATATTGTGCTAGCTTTTTGAGATTATTGCATCTTAGTTTAGCTTTTTCCATATTTAGTTTATTCCATTATTTCTTGAATCCATATTGCTTGAATCCATATTGCTTGTATCCATTTTGCTTGAATCCATATTGCTTGGATCACTATTGCTTGAATTAATCATCCATCTTGCATCCATATAGTTTAATATCATGCTCATATAGATTAAATCCTTCATCTTGGTGTAGTCTAGTCACTGGTATTGCTTATAAAAAAATTGAGACCAATCTTATACTCGCATCTTTTAGAAGGCAATTAGTTTCTTTGTTATGGTTTATTATTTATTGATTATTGATTTACTAACCATACATGTAATGACTTAATTGAAGTGTTATGCCTGCAGCTATCAGACCTCTTTTCCCTTTTTCACACACACATAAAGTATATTAGATGGATGTAAAATTTACCTTCTTGAATGGAAATTTGGAAGAAGAAGTGTACATGGAGCAACCAGAAGGGTTTCTTCTACATGATTATGAAACATTTGTGTGCCAGTTGAAGAAGGCCCTGTATGGTCTAAAGCAAGCTCCTAGAGCATGGTATTCAAGATTAGATAAGTACCTGAAGGAGAAAGGATTCAAAAAAGGGAGTGTTGACATTAATTTGTACATAAAGAAAGATGGAAACTACATGATCATTATGGTTGTGTATGTAGATGGCATTATCTTTGGAGGCAACAAGGACACCCTCTGCAAAGAATTTGTTGATAAGATGCAGTCAGAGTTTGAGATGTCAATGCTTGGTGAATTGACATACTTCCTTGGTTTACATATAATATAACAAGATAAGGGAATCTTTATCTCATAAATCAAGTATGCAAAGGAAATGTTGAAGAAATTTCAACTGGAGGATTACAAATCGGTAAGTACCCCCATGGTGACTGGAAGTAAATTAAGCAAGAATGATGAATCACCGGTAGTGGATCAGACTTTGTATAG
This sequence comes from Cryptomeria japonica, assembly GCF_030272615.1. Taxonomy (NCBI): domain Eukaryota; kingdom Viridiplantae; phylum Streptophyta; class Pinopsida; order Cupressales; family Cupressaceae; genus Cryptomeria; species Cryptomeria japonica. The sequence goes on along the minus strand of NC_081409.1, from coordinate 411,723,051 downwards.
ATCCATGATAGGCAGGCTATTGTATCTAACTGCTTCTAGACCAAATATAGTACAGGCAATATGCATGGTGGCCATATTCCAAGCTGCACCTAAGCAGTCACATATGATTGTTGTAAGAAGAATATTTAGGTACCTACAAGGAACACTTAGTTATGGTTTGTGGTACCCTAAACAAGGGTAATTCATCTTGGAAGCATATATTGATGTTGATTGGGTAGGTTGCATTGATGACCGGAAGAGTACAAGTGGTGGTGCATTCTTTCTAGGTGACTAGTTGGTCTCATGGCATAGTAAGAAGCGGGACTCAGTCTCCCTATCAACTACTAAAGCAGAATACATTGCTGCTACTACATATTTCTCTTAGGCAATTTGGATGAAGCAGAACCTCAAAGACATACAGGTGGACATCACAGATCCTATACTCATTAGGTGTGATAATTTGAGTGTAATTAACATAGCAAAGAGTCCGGTGATGCATTCCAGAACAAAGCACATTTCTATCAAGTATCATTTTCTCAGAGAGAAGGTTGAAGGATAGGAAGTAAGGATGGATTATGTTCCTACTGGAGAACAAGTAGTAGACATTTTCACTAAATGATTACCAGTAAGCACCTTTGAGTACCTAAGACACAAGTTGGGAGTTGTGTCATCTGACTTATGCACTTGAGAAAGGAAGGATTTATGTGGTTCAGGGGGAGCTCATAGCAGTCTAAGGGGGAGATCGATATGGATCTAAGGGGGAGAGTATAGTACCCTTTGTTATTGTGTCAAAGGGGGAGAAATGTACCATTATGAAGTGTCTTGTAGTAAGTTGACATCAATGCCAAAGGGGGAGATTGTTGGCAAGTTGGCATTAAGTTGTCATTGATGTCAACTAGTTTGGCAAGTTGACCAATATGATGGCAATACACATGAGAGTGTGCAGACAGGAGAAAGGATACTAATAAATGTGACTTGTGTCATCTATCTATAAAGAAGGCTTACTGGTAAGGCATAAACCGGGATGAAGGTTGTTTGTGTGTTATGAAGGCACAACAACTGGTGAAAAATATAAAGGATGGTTGATGGTCATACCGGTAAGATAAGCTAAACTGGTAGTCAACCTTGAATGACAAATAATGTCAAACTAACATAGGAATCCAAGAAGAGGTGGATGTCAACAAGCATAATAGTTGGATGCCAGGTGGAGGTACCACATAGGTCGGTGGAGTGTGCATCGACACAACAATCTATGACTAGGTCGGGTTTAATGAGGAACCCACAAGTCACGAAGGATGCTAGAAGATTGTGGCTTGAGGAAGGCAAGCTGGAAAAGCTACTGCACTGATCTTGCAAGAAGATTTGATCTTCGTACTTTTTAGGTGAAGGAAACAAAAAAACCATTAATGGCGAGTGACAGAGAAAAGCAGAAAAGTGTGGTGCAGACCTCTAGATTTAGAAAACACACATTGGAATGCGAAGTTCGGCTGGTGTTTGATCGTTGTCATAAAGATCATATCCCTAAAAAGAAGATCGAATGAAAGGGGATTCAAATTGAGCTGGAAAAGGAAAACCTAACACGATAGTGTTTGAATGCATTCTTGGCAAGAATCCATCATTATAAATACATAAGCTCAAAACAAAAAAGATTGATGCTTGAGGAGAAGAAGTAGAGTGAAAAGATCTTGAGTGCAGAGAAGAATTATCTTCCTTAGAATTTATTCTAAGAAAGTTGTAGAGTGAGTCAACAAGCAAACAGGTGAGAGGTTTTTGCTGGTAGTGATTGAGTATCAGTATAACTATAGCAGGTGCAATAGCTGAGCAAACCGGTGAGGTGTGGTAGAGAAAGGTGGCATCCAAGTGTGCCACTGTGAGTTGTGAGATTGTGAGAGAGAGAGAGAGAAGAGAGGCCAAGAATCAGAGAGAGTGATCTCATAACTGGTAGTGTGAGATCCAACAGAGAAGGAAAGACTATCAACCAATAGTAACCTATTTGATTAAGAGTTGCATAACTCATTTGCAACAAGAAGCTATAACTGTATCAAAATTGTATTTCAATATACATCACCAAGTTGGATCTTGGTGTAGGGGTTGGTGCTCCTTGGGTTGGTGCCCTAAATCAAAAGGGGTCAGTGCTCCTTGGGTTGGTGCCCTAAATCTTTGTAATTCAATGTTTTACTTGTGAGGCTGGATTGGAGCATAGTCTCAGGCAACATTTCTCACCAAGGTTTTTCCCATATTGGATTTCCCTCATACATCTGGTGTTGTGGGTTGCATCTATGTAATTATCTTCTTAGATCTCCTTATTTGCTTTACTGGTTTGATTGTTTAGTGCTTAAGATAATAAATGACATTTTGAAGTTGCCTTGAAAGAGAAAATAGTTTAGGAACCACTGATTCACCCCCCTCTCAGTGGTACTCTGTGTTCAACAATCCTTGGTTCCATTTTCCTCAATCTCACAATGAATATAGGCTCGTACATCATCAACGTGCAAAACTCCATGCAGAATGAAAGAGAAAGCTCCAACTGGGTCGACCTCCATGGATTTGTAGGGGTTCTTCTTGAACACAGGGGGTCCTATCCTTGACCTCAATAACCAATGGAGTAGCAATGGAGGATGAGGATGCCATTTCAAATTTTCAGAAAACCAATCACAGAAACACACTTCGAAAAATACCTCAACTGACTGTCGGATGCCCTAGATCACTTGCTGGATCGCTTTTAGCTCTCTGATCACCTTTTTCTTCAGCTCAAAAACACTATTTGCAAAGTGAATAATGACTCTCGTATTTTTCCTTTTAACTTTGCAAACCCTAATTTCACTTTGAAATAAATGTGTCTCAAATATCCAACCGGATGCCCTGTTTAACTAATGGATGTCAAAATCATCCATCTGAATCTTGGATATCAACTAAAGTTCAATTCCTCTCATCTGTAATCTGTCAACTACAGATCTCATCAATGGGTACTGCAAGATTTGTATGAGTTTTCCTCCCCCTAAGGCCAAAATCCCTAGTTATCAGATGAAGATCATGCACCAGATTCAGGTATAGATCCATTATCTGCCTTAGATTCATCCTTCTTTACCCACATATTCTTATGCTAATCTCTGATCTCATCTACCTTCACCTTTCCCTTTTCATCTGATTTGTTCTTGTCTACCAGAGCATTGTTTTTGCTTCTACAATATTTTACAATGTGACCAGTTTTGATGCATGCTCTTCAAACAACATTATTCTACATAGGTCTGAAGTTCATCTGATTTCATCTTGTCCTGCACTAATTAGATGTATGTACAAACATTCCACAATCATAGCATCTCTTGTTTTGAAATTTATTCATTACCGCTCTACACATATTTGACTTGTGTCCAAAATTATAACATATGAAACCCTTACCAGTAAAGGTAGGAACATTATTCATATTGTTCATCATTCCATTATTCATCCTACTTCTACACTGACTTGACATATGACCAAACTTATTGCAAGTAAAAAATCTACCATTTAATTTATGAGCATTAGGTTGTCTTACCGGAGGATTCTTTCTCTTATTTTGATCAATTTTTGCATTGCCTTGTCCAGATCCGAAGGATTCACCTTTCTCAAATCCTAGGCCTTGCATATCCTTTCCATGTCTATGACTTTCCAACATCTCATCAAGCCTTGCAGAACTGGATTTGAATTTGTCTTTGTATTCACTAGTAGTAGAAAGTTCATCCCTTAAGGTAACAATCTGTCTTTCAAGTTCTTGACCATTATTCCTTGATTGTGTCAACTCAATCTTCTTAGTCAGCCTCATCACAATGGATTGCATATCATTCTTCAAAGCAACATTTATCTCTCAAGCTTGTTATCTTCATCATATTTATCCTAATATTCCATGATCTGATCTTCTTTCTCCTTCAACTTGTCCATTAATTCCTTCCTCTTTTCTCTACAAACACTTGCTTAATCCTTCATCTCACTAATGAATTCATCAGCAGCATCTAGGTTCTTTTTTAGGGTACAGATCTCATTTCTAACTGCATTAAGATCCTCAAGTGCCACATTGAGTTGTCTCTGAAAAGTAGAATCCATTGAATCAATCTCCCAGATCTTCCTCAAGTGGTTAAGCTTCCTCAGAGGAACTAGGCTCTGATACTAATTGTTAGAATAAAATATCACTGAGAGAGGGGAGTGAATTAGTGATCTACCAAAAATTAAATCAACAAACTTAATCTTTATACACTGGTTATAAATGCATAACAAAAAATAACATAAACATGCAACAAATAAACCACAGATCCACAACACTAGAATTTTTTACATGGAAAACCAGAAAGGGAAAAACCATGGTGGGGCCGAAACCCATAATATTCATATACTATGGCCAGGAGTACAAAAATATTACATAGATGGGAAATGCACTTGCATTCAAGCTCAATGCCAAGAGATCACTGCTCAATTACAATTGCCCGGAAGGCTACAACCTTTAGGGAAGTCTCACTGACTTACAATTTGATTACGATGAGATAATATTATAAAATGAACTCTGAGATAGCATCTAACAATGCAAGAATGAGTTTCAGTTAAGTACTAAATCTCTGACTATCTTCACTCTACTAAATACTTTGTTTCTATCTCAGTTAGCTACCAGATTGTCTCTAAACCAAATGCGCATGTGAAACTATGCTCAATCGCACCAAAATAGATCACCTCAATAGTATTACACCGAAAACCAATCACCAAATCAATCTTATATATTCGGTCATAACATAAAAGTAATCTCCTTCAAGTTAGCTTCAAGAAGTGTAACATGTAGCTCCAAGTCGGCTTCAAACACAAACAAAACATAGCACCAGACCAAAAGATTATAATCACACTTCCTATGGATCTTCCCATTCACCAAGATCATAAAATCAATCACCAAAAATACCGCAATCAACAAAAGTCATTCTTGACCAAGATAATACTAAGATGCCATGTTTTACCAGTTAACTCTAGCTTCTGAATACGATGAGTCATGACCACCACAACTACTATAAGTCACCAGATGAGTGTCAATTGCCAACATAAAATTATGGATAGTGTTATGGACATTCCTAGAACCTTTGAGGTTCCTTTTGTTAATTCTGAGCCTGATAAAGGAAAATAAATTAACGGTTCTATTGATAAGAGTCAAATGATCAAGTGTTTGATGAGCCCAAAAATAATGAACCTAAGTTGAAGGCTACATTAGTTGATAAGAAAGATGATCTAGAAAAGGAATCTAGTGTGTAGGTATCTAGGTCAGTGCCTATGGTTGGTACCATTTCTCGTACTACTAAAGATACTTGGAAGAAACTATTTTCTTCTCTTTTAATTATTCCACCTATCACCTCATCCATGCAATTAGTTGATTTATCCAATGTTGATTTGGTTCAAAATATTGAGATTGGAGAAGCGTTTCTTTCGTCTATAAGGCAGGATTTTCAAAAAAAGGATAAAATTATTGAGGATCTGTTGGCAGCACTCCATGTTGTTGGAATCAATGAACACTGAGAGGGGGGGTGAATCAATGTTATGCAATTAACAACTTTCTTAAATATATTCTTTAACCATTGGATACAAATGAATAAAAGTAAAGTGTAGAAACAAAATGCAAACAAGCACAAAACTATAACACCAGAATTTTTACATGGAAACCCGGAAAGGGAAAAACCATGGTGGGATTGGAACCCACAATCTTATAATACTATGATTAGGAGTATAATAATATTACAAGAGGGGAATGCACATGCATTCAGACACACTACCTAGAGCTCACTGCTCAATTACAAAGAGGGCTAATGAGCCAAAATAATGGCTCTATTTTATCCATGTTTATGTGCCATTATTGGGACATTAAGAGTCTAGATACATCTTTTGTGTTCAGAACCTTTGCTAAGTGATAAGACTTTATATGTTTTGATAATATGGTTATATGACATGAACTCATTTGATGTATGCTACTTCTTGATGCAATATAATAGGTTATTATGCTATGAGGAATATCCATGGTAATGTTGCATGTAGATCTTTAATGTTACTCTAATAGGGATAAATAAGCCTATATTTGTGCATGTTAACAATTTCATACAGGACTAAAGACAAATGTTGAACCATTCCAAGATGCTCAACAATTAAGATCATGGAGTTGCTGGCCAATAAAAGAGACAACAAAGATTGTCATTGAAAGAGTCAACTAGTGGTTGAAGATGGCTCATTATGACTTATCTGAAGACTTAATGATTTCCTTTGTTGTAGGAGTAAATTAAGGATAGAGGTTATGCTAGATTCTCTTTGTTGTTCTAGTAGACTTTGGCTGATTCTTAGCACTTGTAACTTCACCTTCTTTTTTTCCTTGTTCAATAAAAGTATCCTCCTTTAACTTTGAGAGTGGTATGTGTTGGTTCCCAAATGGGATTACACTACAAGAGGCAGAAACCAAGTTGATTCTTCAAATTTCTATGGAAAAGCCAACTCCAACTATTAAAATCCTCAAGAACTTGGACCAACTTACAAGGATTTAGCAAATTCTTCTACACTTTAGGCTCTGGAAAACCCAGGAGGGTGATCCCTTAGTGCATTTTATGATCTTTGTACCATACTCAAAGATTCACTAAAACAAATGCAGGCTCAACAATAGGGAGAATGCTCAAGGATGGAAAATCCTTCAGTGATCCTCAACCAATTGAAGCATGAGATGGATAGAACTTGCAATAACACACATAAATTGAAAAGTATTATGATAATCGACCATTTTATAGCGAGGATAGATGAATGGGGCACAAAAATGACTGTAAAGACTAAGACAAGCTAATGACCAATGCCTTATTCCATTGGGGAGTCAAATTCATGAAATATAAGGTGAATTACAATTGAAATAATCTAACAACATACTGATCTAAGATTATATTTCCTTACAATACATCTCAACTATAAACCAAGCCCAAACTACTTATCAAAATCCCCGCACAAGCCCTACCACTCTGCAATTTTGTTTAAGCATTTAATTGACCCCTTGGATCAAAGCATAAACACAAATCACATATATCATAACAATGCAATGAAAGAAATAAACCCTTGATTTATTTCATTCAAAAGATAGTAAAATCACACACTCGAGAGAAATAAGCCTGAATTCTAGTTCATTTATTCAAATGCTATATCTACCATAAAACAATATACATTCAATCCTTCAAAACCTGCATAAAATATGACATAAGACTCATTCTAATTTGGTTTGAAAGAGACTCTACACTTTTCTCATTTGCATCTAAAACCTGCTAAAGGAACTAGAAAAGGAACCAAAATCTGAACCCTGTCTCATGGCCTTGAAAACCCTTTTGTAGAAACAAGGGAGAAAACAAGTTGCGGGCCAGAGGAGACACCTATCATTGAAAAATGACCAATCATACATGATTTTGTTACAAAATATTCCTCTATTTCTCTGATATTATTTATTCCTTTTTTGTTTCCTGATGAAGATCTGATATGGGCTCATGACATACTGGGTTCGCTCCCCGAGGAAACACTCACTGCAAGAATACAAAACTGGCTGCCAAATGCTTCAATCACACTAAAAACCCAAAATCTATTGCAAGAGCTCCAACAATCTCCATTGGTTTTCAAAATAGTCTCGACTCATGCTCAAAATGCCTTTGGCAATTTGAAATAAGAAGATTTCTCTCTTTCATTATTCTTCTTTTAGCAGATCAGGCCCCATCTACCATTACCTTCTTGTGCATGTGAAGAAATGACGCCACTTCATTTTGAAATGAATTTTGAATCTAAGTTGTCAATCTTCCTCCATGTTGGTGCATCGCACGATCCATACTAGTCAATCTGACATTGACCGTCAAACGTGGCAAGTGGGTCCACCCAAAGAATGACATGGCATAGCCAACTCAAAGCTTACTTCACCTCAGTTAGTGACCCCACCATCGACTTTTCCTGGCCCACCTTGGACACATGGCATCATCTTGTGATGACATAGTCCATAATCCCTTTGCATCTCTTGATCGCGAGGTTATGAGGGTCATTGGATTGGTTCACTGCTTACCTGTCAGCTACAACACACGCCTTCTCAAGTACCTTAATAGTCGAGCAAATTTTTTGTAGAAATTAAAACATCTTCATCCATTACAAGGACGTGCAAACTTATGAGCCTTTAGTAGCTCTAACTTTAACCAAAAGTGACCGGTAACCTCAAACATTTGAAATTTCAAACCGTTGGCTCACCATGCCCGCTTAGGACACATGACATCATCTCATGATGTCGTAGTCCTTATCTTCCTTGCACCTTTGACCATGTGGAAGCACAGGCCATAGGATCTGCTCAATCAATATAAAGGTCGAAATATTTAAAATTTTAGACAGGAAAATATAAAGGCGCTGGCTAAAAATAATAAAGGGGGCCCGACAATAGGGAAATATTAAAGCAAGGACATAGAAAAATATAAGGGGCTAACATTTAATAACTTTAAACCTAGAGAACAGAAGGCCTCGCCAACGAACTTAGACCCTCAGCTTTAATGAAAAAAGGTAATGTGAAAATAGAACAGTCTTAGGGTTTAAATAAAAGACTTAAACAAAACACATAAACCCTAAACCATGAACCCTAAACCCTGAGACAAAGAGCAAGACTAATTCAAAATGACCAAAATTTTAACCAAGGCATGAAGTTTTTTTATGCAATAACTTTCAGGACTATCAATGGCTTGTCTGGGATGATCATTTCACTCGAATGATGCAAGAATCAAGAATCTCAGGTGGAACAGACCATTGCAGAGTAGACCAAAAGGAATTTACTCAGACGGGGCAACTCAAATAGAAAAGAAACTACACTACTTATGTACAAGACCTAAACTAATGTTCATGGAAAAGAGCTACTTTAAGAAAAGTATTGCTTCAAGAATTGTCCATGAACAAGCAATTCAAGGGTATCATGATAACTATTCCATTTGGGCATAGAGTCAAAAAGGTTTACTCTACCCCAAGCTGCTTGTGGCTTGAAGGTCAAACTACACGTGATGGCCCAAGGCCATATAAAAAGGTTAGGAAATGCTTTCCTCTATCATAAACATGGTTTTCCTTTGATTGCATTGAAACTAATCTGATAACATAGTTGAAATGCCATGATTCAAACATGCTGGCATTTTTTTATCTAACTACCTTGCTTAAAAGTATCATTGCACTCACTATTGAACCTCTAAAACTTATGCAATTATTGAAAATACTAATCACTCTGTGACATATATGTGTTGTGTTGAACACAACATATATCTTGACCGAAACCAATGTCACACTCTATAAAAACATCACTCAGCTAAGGAAACAAAGAATCATGATGGCACACAACTGAGAATATAGGTTTCATTTAAATCATTAGTTTTCTCATCAAAAGAGGAACTATCAAAATAATCCACCCTCCCATTGTACACAATAAGAAAACTATTATCAAGAGAAGGAAAAGGATCACAATTGATCCTCTCATGCAATTGTAAATCATCAAGCTGAAAAAAAAACTTTATCCTCTTGCTCTGAGTCCCATTTCATGTCATTCATATCAGAAACTTGGATGCATGCTGGATCATCAATTCACTTCTCCATGATCCCTCATATGCATGCATTTTGTCTTCCCACTCACATTAAAATTCATTATCCTGGGGTTCAATACACTGGGCTAGGGGTTTGCATCTACTTGGTAAATTGGATTCATCATCACACTCTCCCATCCCACCATCACTTTGATCATAGCTACCAATATACACTTCCTCTTCATGTGCACTATCATTTTCAAAAAGAGTGTCATCATTATCATCCATACACATGCCGCTAAAAGAAAAAACTGAGTCTTTATCAACATGTAAATCCTCATTATCAGCACACATGTCAAAGTTGAAATCAAAAATTCCCATGCATTCAAGATCCTTATCATCTTGCATATCAGTTGGTTACATCATGGGAAGGATATTGATAGTAGATGCATTACTTAATGCATCATAAGAGACAACCTCACTATCAAAAATCACATCAGCAGGGTGCAAAATGTCTTCATTTTTGCCATGTGTATATCTTAGATACTCTGCTGCTAGCAAGTCTGAGATTTCTTCACTGCTGATAGAACATGTGTCATCTTGCTGACATACATATCCCATATTGTTGTCCTCAACTGAAAAACCCACTAGATTCATGAGAGAATATGTTTGTTATGTTATGGGAGATTGCATCTCTAAGAACCTTCTCAAAATTACAGTTACCACCAAGAAGAGAATGCTGACCTTGTAGATGTTTATTTCCATCTTCATTTAGGCTATCATGGCATTCATTTTCAGGTTCATTCTCTTCAACCATATGTTGCTCACACACATTATCTTCTTCATGCTAATCATGTGACTAGTTTTCAACAACATGGGGAGGATCATTATTAACTTGTGCGATGTCATTACAGTCATGCTCAACCTTGTCATTATCAACATGCAAACTTTCACCATCTAGCTGCATCTTAGAATTGACATCTTCAAATATGTCAATCCATGCAACCATCTGATCCATATTAGCTAGTTTTGTTCTCTTTGGCCAATGAATAGCATCAGGTTCATAGACTTGCAAAACTAAGTCTACCCACTTAAAATCTTGAAGCATATAACTCATAGGAATACTTTGTAATGCCTTCAAAAATCTTGACAACAACACATAAGGTTGCTCACCCACTTGTGTTTTTATGTCTAGTTGAGCACTGACATACACCATTGGATCCTCCACATAGAAGCTTTGTTCTTGTGCTATTTGGGGCTGATAAAATTGCTCATACTGCTGAAAAGTATAAGTTGGGACAACAAGGACACATACGCTTTGAGATGCACATTCAACACTTGACACATGATGCTCTTGTGCATACATTGTATCCTCACATGTTGGAAAACTCTAAGGACTAGGAGGCTACTCATGACTGACTTTATCATAGTTGTATCTCTCCAAAAACAACCTCCTCAAGCAATCCCATGAAGACACACTTTGTTCTGCTAAACATTCATACCAGTCCTTTGCACCATCTTTCAATGATCTCACAAAAAACTTCATGACTATATCTTCATTGCAAAGCTGATAATCTTCAAAAAACTCACTAAATAACTTGACATGATGGAGTGCTAACTCGAACTCTTGTGCATGAAATAAAGGTACTTGAACCTTAAACTCAATGGGGAAGGGATGTGGGTACCCTTCAATGTTGCTTAAATTTAGAGGTCTGTACTGTTTAGGGATGAAAACTCTTCTTGGCTGACCTTCCTTAAGTTGTTGATCACTCATTATGCCTGGGACAATATAATGACCATACATCTTTCTTGTCCTTAGAAGCTTCTCATTCAAACTTCATAGTTACACATCTCTTGATTCTCTTTTTCAACAAAGTCTTAAGTAAAATCCATACATAAATAATACTAAAATAGTGGACTTAAGATTTTTGAATGAACCTATTGCAAAGATTGCATACTTCTCCTAATATAAGCATATAACTGAAAAATGAAACTAAGAAGTATGCAAATCTGAAAACTAACACTTTCCATTTTACTTAGTGCTGCAACACTAGGTAGGGAAATATTTTCTACAAATGACTTTCATGAAAATACATTTGAATCATGAAAGTCAAAATACCTGGAAATGTTGTAGTGGCTGCAAATCAACTTTCAAGTTGGAAATATTGGTAGATTTGGAGCTACCTCCACATCTTCATTTGGTTCTTTGGTAGAGTCTCCACCTCTTTGTAGAGGACAAATATTTGAATAGCTGGAATTTCTTCATGGGTCAAATTTGTTCCAAAATGAGCACTACAACACCTTCTTATCATCATATAGCATCATATGGATTCCATCCTCAACTTGTTAGGGTACTTCATCATAAGACCTCAAATCTGATTCATCTCTACTACAAATTATTTGGTTCTTCTTTCTTCTTCTTCAAATAATGCACACTGGTCCAGAGATCTCAGAGTCACCACTCACAACTTGTGAGGTATTATGTAGTAAATATAAAAAATGGATAGATCTAGACAAAACTTACATTGAAAGATGAATTACAACAGATTCTCTGACAACATTTATGAGAATTGACTCAACTGACAAGGGATGGACTTAACAAGCTCATGACTCTATAAGGGAAAATATTTGGGTCCTATGACATGGGAGGATAGCTCAACCATCAAATCACTGAAAGACAAGGAAAACTCTATGTAATATTCCCCAATAGAGTCACCATTTTATTGGTTCCCAAATGGGATTACACTACAAGAGGTAGAAACCAAGTTGATTCTTTAAATTTCTATGGAAAAGCTAACTCCAACTATTAAAATCCTCAAGAACTTGGACCAATTGACAAGGATTCAGCAAATACTTTTACACTTTGGACTCTACAAAACCTGGGAGGGTGATCCCTTAATGAGTTTTATGATCTTTGCACCATACTCAAATATTCACTAAAACAACCAGATAATCTCATATGCAGGCTCAACAACAAGGAGAATTCTCAAGGATGGAAAATCCTTCAGTGATCCTCAACCCAATTGGAGCATGAGATGGATAGAACTTGCAATAACAAACATAAATTGAAAATTATTATGATAATCAACCATTTTATAGCAAGGACAAATGAATGGAACACAAAAATGACTATAAAGACTAAGACAAGCTAATGACCAGTGCCTTATTCCATTGGAGAGTTAAATTCATGAAATATAAGGTGAATTATAGTAGATATAATCTGATAGCATATTGCTCTAAGAATATATTACCTTATAATAAATCTCAACTATAACCCAAGCCCAAACTACTTATCAAAATCCCTGCACAAGCCCTACCACTCTACAATTTTGTTTAACCATTTAGTTGACCCCTTAGATCAAAGAATAAACAAAAATCACATACATCATAACAATGCACTGAAAGAAATAAACCATTGATTTATTTCATTCAAAATATAGTTAAATCATACATTGGAGAGAAATAAGTCTGAATTCTATTTCATTTATTCAAATGCTATATCTGCCATAAAATAGTATACAATTCAATCCTTCAAAACCTGCATAAAATATGACATAAGACTCATTCTACTTTTCTTTGCAAAAGACTCTACACTTTTCTCATTTGCATCTAAAACCAGCTAAAGGAACCAAAATCTGAACCCTGTCTCATGGCCTTGAAATCACTTTTATAGAAACAAGGGAGCAAACAAGCTACGGGCCAGAGGAGAAACCTGTCATTCAAAAATGAACAGTCATACATGATTTTGTTATTAAATATTCCTCTATTTCTCTGATATTCTTTATGCCTTTTGTTATTGCCTAATGAAGATTTTATATGGGCTCATGACATACTGGGTTCTCTCCCCGAGGAAACAACTGCTGCAAGAATACAAAACTACCTACCAAATGCTTCAATCGCACCAGAAAACCCTCACTCTATTTCAAGAGCTTGAACAATCTCCATTGGTTTTAAAAATAGTCTCTACTCATGCTCAAAATGCCTCTGGTAATTTGAAATAAGAAGATTTCTCTCTTTCATTATTCTTTTGTTAGCAGACTAGACCCCACCTAGCATTACCTACTCATGCGCATGAAGAAACAATGTCCATTCATTTTGAAATGAATTTTGAATCTCAGTTGTCGATCTTCCTCCATGTTGGTGCATCACATGATCCATATTGGTCAATCTGATATTGAGCATCAAACATGTTATGCACATCCACCCAAAGTATGACATGGCATAGCCAACTCACTGCTTACTTCACCTCAGTCAGTGACCCCACCATCGACTTTTCCTGGCTCACCTTGGACATGTGGCATCATCTTGTGATGTCGCAGTCCATAATCCCCTTGCATCTCTTGATCATGGGGTTACGAGGGCCATTGGATCGGTTCACTACTTACCTATCAGCCACAATGACCGCCTTCTCAAGTCCCTTGATGGTCGAGCAACTTTTTTGTAGAAATTAAAACATCTCCATCCATTACAAGCATGTGCAAACTTATGAGCCTTTAGTAACTAAAACTTTAACTGAAAGTAATCAGTAACCTCAAACATTTGAAAGGCCAAACCGTCAGCTCACCCTGCCCGCTTAGGACACGTGGCATCATCTCATGATGTCATGATCCTTATCTTCCTTTCACCTTTGACCATAGGGAAGTGTGGGTCATTGGATCTGCTCAATCGTTAATATAAAGGATGAAAAATTTAAAAGTTTAGACTTAGGAAAATATAAAGGCACTGGCTAAAAATAAAAGGGGGCCCAGCCATAAGGAAATATTAAAGCAAGGACATAGTAAAATATAAGGGGCTGACATTTATCTTGAGAACATAAGGCCCTACCAATAAACTTAGATCCCCAGCTTTAATGAAAAAAGGTAATGTGAACATAGAACAATCTTAGGGTTTAAATAAAAGACTTAAACAAAACGCATAAACCCTAAACCCTGAGTCAAAGAGCAAGACTAATTCTAAATGACCAAAATTTTAACTAAGGCATGAAGATTTTTTTGTGCAGTAACTTTCAGGACTATCAGTATGCTAGGTAGTTAGGAATTTAATGCTTTAAATAATCTCCCAACTTCTCTTGTACGGTGATTGAAGAAAATAATAGTTTCAGCATTTGTAATACAATTCTAGCTTAGTTGAGAAACAGACTTCCAACAATATGTTATTATGTTATCAAGTACTTTTAGATTAATAAAGATGATACTTTAAGTTCTAGGCATTTGATTCAGTTGTTTGGATGCTTACTAAGGTGGCCCACTTAGTTAGTATTCCCTTGATTTCTTTTATCAGTTACTTTTTCATTTTGTACTTAGCATTATCTTTATCACACACTATTCCTGTAGCCACTGGAATTTTCTGTAACAGTTCCTACAGCCACTGCAAACTAAGTAGAACCCTATTTGTTAATCATGGATAAAGTCTTATCTTTCCTAGTTGTTGCTTATAATATAGTTAGTTTTCCTTTCAATCATTTTAGCTATTTTATTTTAGCATTTTCCTTCAGCAGCATTTCAGTTCCAACAATAGGAAAGGTAATTTTTTTAGTCTTTCTAGTGCATATACTTTGCATACTCATTTCAAGTATACTCTTTGGGTTGATAACTAAATGAACCTTCATGATGAAATATAACTACTTAGTTGGATGTCCAATCCCTAAGGTATAACTTCAAGGTCTATTTGTTGAACCATTGAGAAGATCAGTCAAGGGCTACAACCCAGAGGAAGTCTCACTACATTACAAGTGATTATAAATAAGAAAAAGAATGTCTGAACTGAATAATAGCATCTATAAATGCCAAAAAGTAGTTTTGGTTAAGCGCAAGTCATCTACCACTATTCAGTCTCTCTTCTCTATTCTATTGCTATGTCATATACTAGAGCACAAAGACCTTCAATCACACACACACAACTTCACACAATCTCTCATAGAATATTCTCTCTCCCCCATACCATCCCAAAGTGCTCAAATGAATTGGTTTTATATATCCACATCAACAAAATAAATCTATTCCCATGTCGGCTTCCAAAAACCACATAACACACAACATGAAACATGTAACCATAAGTCAGTTCAATCTGATTTCCAATCCATATAAAAACCCAAAAAAATTGATAACAAGCTTCACACATGTCGACTCAGTCACCTTGAACTCGAAACCAATCACTGAAATCATCCCAAAGATTCCACAACACGTTACACCAAAATAGATCTGTTCTTCCTTAATCACTAGTTACCGAATCTTCTAACTTTCATGAGAGACAATATCAGAGGCTAGGATTGTGAAATAAGGTTCCTCAAACATCTAACCATTTAACTCTTTCACCGCAATCAAAACTATGCCACAAAAATAGAGATCTACACAATGTATCCATACTTTGTATTCCACCTTCCAGACTTAAGCATAAATGAATATCAAACTTCCCAAACTTCCAGTAGATCAATTCTACATATACCATATATGATATCTGATCTAAGTTGTCATCAATGACAACCCCAGAATAATTTACAAGAAAAAATCTCTACTAGTACACTATCTCTTTCCAACACATGTTGCAATGCCTGAGTGTCAAGTAGGTCTTGACACTCCCAATGCAGAGAAATGCAAAATGGTAATCACCTCATTGAGGAGTCACATTGATAAATTGAAAGAGAAGTATGAAAAAGATAGAGTAGAAAGAAAAGCTCTTGCTTGAATTCCAAGCTAAGTGTGAATCTGAACATCACCATCTTGCACAACTTATTTCTCAAGGTTAGTCTTATTTGGAAAATGGTGACATACTCTTTGCCTTCAGTCTTCAATGGTCGGATTCCACCAAAAAAATCAAAGATGAAATGAATATTATTGAAGCTCAGATCCGGCATAAATTGTCTAAGAACTTATCTGGCTCTAGAAGATCCAAGATTGAGAAGCTCCATGAGAAGTATTATGAATTGCAGTAGCAAAGGGATAACATTATTCTTCCCTTAGGCAAATTGAGAGATTTGAGAAATGTAAGCATTCATATCATGAATAGAGCCCTCTCTCAAGCCACTCAATTAACATACTCTATTCCCATCTCCATTCAAGAGGTAGATTAGTTGAACACATCCCTATTGGTAATTGTTGAGTTCTTGTCAGAGGCCATTTATCATAGGGATAAGCACAAAGATGCTAGACCACACATGTTCAGAATCCTAAGCAGTCCTTTGGATGACATTGGTTGTCCCCTTTAGGGGGAGTTTCAGTTTTATTTTGCACTGTTTCTAACCTTTCTTTTTTGACCCTTTGTCATTATTTTCAAAGGGGGGGTAGTGTTAGGTGTTGTTAATCTTTATGTTATTTCATGCAAACTCTCAAACAGTTGGTATTTCGGTTATTATTTCAGCAAACTTATAATGTATAACATTATATTGCCATCAATGACAAAGGGGGAGATTTTTGGCCTATTGTCATTGATGGAATTGATGTCATGAATGCATTTTATTTGGTCAAGCATTGGGTCCAGCATGTATGTATGTGATTCAGTTCGGAATTTTTCTTCAAGTATGTGATGTTTCTTTATTTACATCATACAGCTTTGTGGTGCGACATTTACTCTTACCAGAAAATGTTTTAAGTCTAATCCCATCCAAAGGCAATGAGAGAAAATTATTCAAGATGTTTTTAGATCCGATCCTATCCACATATGCTAGAATCTTTCTCTTCAAGATGTTTAGTTATTCAAGTTGGAAGCTGACACTACATGGAGATATTTTGGTTGTTGTAGCATGTGGATATTTTGGTCTCACCCCTTCCGATTAAGCTGACGTGTTAGTCAAATTGATGTGGATATATATTGCCATTTGTGTTGCATGTTAGATGCATAATTGTTGAAAAACAACTACTTGTGTATTGTTTATATGAGAAAAAGTTTGTGGATGTAAATATTGTTGTGTGGATTAAGTACAGTGAATGTATGAGATAGTTTATGTACTTCAAAGGAACTGTAACCTATGCATATATGAGATGCAACTCTAACAGTTCAAATCTTGTATACTCCATTATCTGGTAGTGAGCCTTTTTGTATTCAAGAAATGAGCCTAAATTGGTAGTGAGCCACCCCTTATATTGTGTAACCGGCTACATATTACATCATTCTTGAGAGAACACTCTCTCCATGGTTTTTCCCATATTGGGTTTTCCACAGACAAATCTAGTGTTATTTGTTTTGTGTTAATTTCATTTATTGCATTTAAATTATGTTGTGTGATTGGTTAGTTAGAAGTTTTAATAAGGTCAAGAGAATATTGATTCACCCCTCCCCTCTCAATATTCCAGATATTCAACATGTCACTGCTAAGCCTTTTGCAATTTCGTAGGAAGCCATCACAATCATCACAATATTGTAATTGAAATTTTATTGTTGCCAAGGGTTTTGCGATACCATGATAAAAGGAACAATGTTTATCACCATATCATAGGCATAGACTCCACCATGCACAACTCCTCTGTGATATAGCGATGAAAGAAAAAATGGTTATCACCACCCTACAAGGGTGAACCCTCACCTTGGCCCGTCATTCTGTAATAGAGTGGTAAAAGGTTATCAAAGTACCATTATTCAACTTAATGTGACCACCAAGTCTTCGATGGCAGTGTGGTAGGGATAAGAATATGTTACCATAGTCTCATGTCAACTCTATGCCTTGACTAGGTCATCTGCGGTATAGCAGTAAAGAGGGAAAGCATTATTGCAAGGGTGGACCCCACGACTACCATGTTCCCTGCAGTATAGCGGTAAGGATAAACAGGATACTATAACCCACGAGTCAGTATAAAATGTTTGCCTAGTCTTTTATTATAGAGCGGTGAAGATATATGGCCACCATAGTCCTGCAAAATGGGTATTTCA
The DNA here is from genome assembly GCF_030272615.1 of Cryptomeria japonica. Taxonomy (NCBI): domain Eukaryota; kingdom Viridiplantae; phylum Streptophyta; class Pinopsida; order Cupressales; family Cupressaceae; genus Cryptomeria; species Cryptomeria japonica. The sequence continues at coordinate 411,704,668 of NC_081409.1, read as the reverse complement.
CTCATTTATTCTATCTATGGTATTGTGATAGAAGGAATTATGAAGGCCAATATAAAAGAGATCCATGTGGATGTTGACAAAAGATGACCTAATGATGAAGAAGGAGAATCCAAGGACATGGCATGTATAGGGCAAATCAAATTCCATCTGTCGATAGATGAGATTTAATTGTTAACAGAGAAGAGATATGTGGACACATAAAAAATGGTGATTATTGTTTGATCATAGAGATTGAAGCTGAGAAGGTAGATGCATTTAATATCTATAGTTGGAGGACTGATAGAAGATCAGTTGAGTGGCTTGAGAAGATCTACAATCTTTAGTTGACCAAATTTAGAACCTATGAGAAGGTGAAGATTTCTAAAAATAGTAATCTGGACATAGAGAATAATCTAAAGATGGAGAGGTTGCATTTAATGTGTTGGCCATTTGGAGGAATTGATTATCTATTGCATTGATGTTTTATCATTGATGTCAATACTAGCTACTTTGGTTGCTTTACCGGTATCCTTTTGGTCCCAGTAGGTTGATTGGTTTCTGGTTGGTAAGATCATGATGATCTGGTATACTCTGGTATGCTTTGGCTTAGATCTGCTATTCATCCTACTTAGATACATGTTCAGTCAGTTGGTTTTGTTATGGTAATTGGATGCTATCTTATATGTTGGTAAGCTTGGTTTGTTGATTCGGTGAGGGCTTCACTGACAGAGCTTTGTTGAAGATATTTTGATGTTATGCATAAGTGGTGTTGGTGTGGCTTCTAGTAAGGATTCAGGATGTTGATGGTGATCGTGTTTGAGACTTGGCTGATTAGGATCATTGCTTTAGTGTGTGTGGACCTAAATTGGGTCCGGTTCTATCTAGGTTATGGACGAGCTTAATGTAACATGTTGTTTGGTATTCTCGATGTGTTTTTGAGATGTCTTATGGGTTGGATATTATTTGTTTGGTCTTAGGCTGACATGTTTTATAATTATATAATTTCTTTATTGTCTGGTGGCCGACCTTATTGTTTATGGTCGAGGGTTTGTATATATGAGATCTCATTATAGATCATGATAGGATGGTATAGGAGCAAATAATGTAATAATCATCCATGCATAGGATTTGTTCGATCATAGGTGATCAAGTTGGGTTTATGCAAGAGGTTTAAGTCCTCTGGTATTGAGCTTAACCATAACTATACTCAGGCATTGGAGATGCGATCATTGCAGTTCATTCTTCCTTCCGGATTATAGTCTATATTTTTATATAGTCAGTGAGACTCCTTTTGTAATGAGCAACGTGCTCTAGGTTGTTGGCCACCCTGCAAGTGTAGGCCCCTCAATTTGTAATCGCATACTTACTATGGAAGTATTATCTGATTGTGGGTAGGCTTCCCACTATGGTTTTTCCCTTTACCGGGTTTTCCACATATAAATCTTGGTGTCATGTGGATGGTATCTATTCTCTAATTATTGCTTGTGCTTAATTGGTATATCTGCTATTTCGGTAATTGGTTTATGTGTTCTGATATTAAAGGGTTAATTGCTTAAGGTTCCAGTAATCTGGTGACAACTGATTCACCCCCTCCCCTCTCAGTTCTCTTCTGGTTATTTGAACTGTCTAACATAATTATGGTGATTATCTATCTAAAATAAATATGCAGGAGATCAAATTAGTTTGCACACTATGATGTGCATTCAATTCATCTTCTGACAGAAAAGTTAACAAGTAGAAAGAGAAAGAGATGATAAAAAAGGGTGTGTGTGTAAGTTCAATATAGTATGGTTAAGTAGAGAGGTGTGTGTGGTGTATGAAGGTGTGTAAAGAATAAAAGAAAGATTAGACATAGAAAGCACGAAGTAGAGAGAGAAAAGAACAGAGGTGGAGTGCAGAGACCCAAGACCAGAGAGTTGAGGGTTGGGGTAGAGAATAAATAAGGTAATACACACAGTGTGGGGCAGAGAAAGAGGACTAAATAGAGAAGAGATCAAAGAGCATTGTACAGAGATAAGTAGAGGATAGAAGATAGATACTAGAGAATGGTGGCAGAGGCTAGAGAGCTAAGAACATAGATTGTGAGCTAAGAAGAATCGGGTCAATCTCAAGGGCAGGAAACTTTGTGAGTTACAAAATATTAAATTTTAACGAGGTACTCAATTTGTGGATGTAACTTCACTTTTATTGTAATCATATAAGTGGGTGCTTAGATCAGGGGATGGTGCTGATTTGGGTTGGTTCTCCTTTAGGTTGGTTCCCATAAATATTGTAATCAAAATATTTTCATTGTGAGGCTGGATTAGAGTAGTTGACTCTAGCATCACTTCTCACCGAGGTTTTTCCCCACTGTGGGTTTTCCTCATATACCTTGTGTTATATGTTTCATTGAGTGTATGAATGTTTTTAATATCTTTTCTCATATTTTTTTATTATTCTTATTAAAGCCTTGATTATTTTATAAAAAAATTTGTTACCATTGATTCAACCCCCCCTCCCCACTCTCAGTGGTCCATTTGTGCTCCTTCATTTTCTTGTTTATATTTTTCAATAGTCAAAGAAATATTCCATGGAATAGAAAAGGAAGTTAGGGTCCCCTAATCAAGAGTCTAATTCTTTTGACTCTTTAACTATTGTTCCTTTTATTTTAATTATTCCTTAAACTATCCTTATTTCTTCATCATTTTGTATGCTTGAGTGGTATCTTGGCTTAATTCTTCTTCTTTTTCTTTCATTTATTTCCTCAAATTCTCCTATTTCTCAGTAGAATCTCTTTGAATTTTCTCAGATTGCACAATGATTCTCTTTATTTCACCATCCTTTTGTTTGAGAATCTCTTCCAAAAATCACATTTTCTTTCTAGTTTCAAAGAGATCTATTTCCATCATAGACAATTCAATGAATTTCATCAGCTCTTCATCTTCCTATATCCTTCCTTTATCCTTTTCTTGAGGAACCTCTTCTTCAACTATAATTTCCTTCCCCTCTCTTCTGGTAAATTTTTGTGGCAATAAGGGAAATGGGATTTCAGGAGGATCAGAGGGAAAAGGATGGCTTTGGCCAATTTCAAACTCTTCAGGAAACTCAAGTATCTTTGTATCTGCTCCTGACAGTGAAGAGGATTGTGGAGTTTTTTGTGCCTCAGAATCATCTAAGGAGTTTTCATCAATAGTAATAATTTTGGGTGAAAATTGTTCAGGGGCTTTCTTAGAACTATGCTCATTTTGTGCCACATTATCGATATTTGGGTGACTGGGTTAAGTTGACGTAGATGGTTGAGCCTCAGAAGGCTACGACACATCATGGCTTTGCATAGGAGTTTTTGGGGTAGATTTCTATGGTCTAGAACAAAGGGATCATCAGGTGCTTTATGGATATCAACAAAGAGAGTCAAATTTTTCTTCGATCTTTCTCTCATTGACCCTTCAAGAAGAGCTACAAGTCACTCTTGTGGAGCTAGGTTCATCAATTTGTACCTTCCTAATTTTATCTAATGTATCCTTTTCTATGAGCTTAGGTTCCTCAATTGCCTTGTTTGTTTTCTTTTTAGAGGTTTCTTCTTTTTCTATTTTTACCCTTTTTGTTATGGGTTCCCTTTTTGACTTTTTCTTGGTGGGTGAAGATAGAAATTCCAACCATTTCTCATTTCTAGATTCTTTCTTTAAGAAATGATGTTTGACAATTAAATGAATCAGACTATGATATTTAATTTCACCACCCTTTTCTTTTACCCTTATTATCATAGAGGAAATTGGTGAAAACAACAAAGTGGGAAGATTAACCCTAGCCTCTAGCCTGGTGTTTCCATACCTCAAATGATGAAACAGTCACATGTCTGGCCCAACATAGTACCATATTGTTGTTGGAAATAATGTAGCAAACTTAGAGGGGGGTTGAATTAGTTTACACCAAAACTTACTGCAACTTAAACCATAAAATAGATCTAGGAATTAGCAGTTAAAGCATGAAACAACACCACATCCATAACACACAACAACAATATTTTGATGTGAAAAACTCAATTAAGGGAAAAAAAGATGAATACTAAGAGGGGGGGGGTGAATTAGTATGCCAAAAATTACTGTACTTAAATACTTTACTATTCTAACAATAAACCGGTAAAGTAGTTTAGCAAACAAACCGGTTAGCACACATGCAAACCAAATAGCAAATAATGCATTCACCCACAAAAGCACAAACACCATAACACAAGATATTTTCATGTGGAAACCCAAATGGGAAAAAACACAATGAGATGAAACTCACAAGTAACTATCTGCAGAATAGGAACTAGACCGGTTAAGGTCATACAATGTTCTTTACCAGAACAGATCTTGTTAGGAATCTCAATCTCTGTTAGGGGATAAGTCTAATTAAAGACTACCTTACTAGAGGATTTTAGATCCACAGATGTGAACCACCTTGTTAGAGGATTTACAAAAGGCTTTTTGGGCCTACCCAGTTAAGGGCTTCAAACTTGTCAAAGATGTGAGTAATCAACAAGTGAGTGATCTAGCAAATAGCACATATTGCTTGGTTAGATCCTTGATAGCTTGTTCCTAATGCATTCCAGCATTACTTCAGTCTTCAACACATTCACACTCTATCTTCTCTCATAGATATGAACTTCTCTTCTATAATCACACTTACAAAAACTCATCAACCACCTTAAACCCTAGCAACAACCTAAAACCCTAGACATGATGTCCTTATAAAGGAATCTGATTTCATGTTGGTCCAATAGGATTATAATACAATTTCCTAGGTTCAATGCATCTAGACATATTTGGTTACATGACACAAAAAGCACCGCTAGAGTGTCGGCACCACCAAACAATCGGTGGATGGTAACTCATCACAAAATGTCGGTTTGTAACTCATCACAGAGTATTACCGGTTCAAACAAAATACCAGTTTAAGAAAAATACCAGTTGCCGGTTTGACAAAAATGAAGACTAGGAAATATGAGTTGTGCTACTTTGTTCCTTCATACCTCTTGCGATCCTCGAACCACTTGGGATCTTCATACCGCTTCAGATCGGTAAACACTTTTTGCAAAACACCGATAGTCTAAAGACTATAATACATCATACCGGTTAGAACAAATGCTAGTTGAGCTTTAACTCATACATACAAAAAGTGATCTCATAGCAAGTGTGTGTCCATCAATGACAATCACAACATAATCATAAAAAATGCCAACAATCTCCCCCTTTGGCATTGATGGCAACACTTAGGAAAATTTTGACATCTAAGTGTTTTACAATAAAGAATATGCCATAATCAAAATTACTCCCCCTAAGCATATACACTATCCCTTTTGTAGAAAATGCAATGTATACTACTCCTTAATAGAAATAACATGAAAGTATACATCAAAACATCAAATTTATATACTTCTCCCCCTTTGCCAACCATGACAAAAATATTGCAGACTAACCCCTATTTCATTAGTATTAAAATAATAAGTGTTTATGACAGTAAAGAGTAAAATTTGTCAAAAACTGATTTAAAGTCCTGCAAAAATTGCTTCATGGATAAGGACCATGACTCAAGTAGGGATGTAGCCACCTCTTTCTCTATCTGCATCTGGGAGACCTGTTCTTCCATGGCATCTATCATGCTCATTTCTTGAGTGATCGTTAGGGCATCAAGATTTAGATAGCATTTCTAGAGAATTTGCAGTCTTGGTAGTAGGACCAGTTGAAGTTCCTACAAATTTCATGTCCACTTGCTTATCTCTACCTCTATTCTTGCAGGCTGAAGTTGAAGCCGGTGAACAGTTTGTCTATATGTGGAGAAGGATTCATATGGGATCTTGAAGGTGCTAATAAATGATTGCATATCAGTTTGTAGTTTGTCCTTCTGAGTGAGCACATCATCACATAATAAATGAGGTTGAAAAATCTTGCTGAGTAGAAGATTGCCCTCATTCATTGCATCTCTAATGTCCTTTTGTGCCTTCTGGAGATCAAACTAGAGCTCTGTTAATTTTCTCACCAAGGCAGTGTCCAGAGCCTTTTGATGTTCCTTCTTGGCATTTGCTTTTGTGACCTCTTCCAAGCTTTGCACCTAGTCTTCTACAACTGTACATAGGAGCTTCAATTGTGCAAGTGAGGAATCGGTACTGGGAAGGTTCGTATCGGGTATCAAACTGGTAAGTGTTTCCACCGCAGTTTGGATAACATCTTCCTCTTTTTTCCTCCTTAGAGCATCCAATTGCTCTTGAGCAAGCTTAATGCTTTGCAGCAGCTCCGATTCATTTGCAGACTAGAGGTCAATAGGACTGGTAATGTCAGCCAGTTTAGCCTGACTACTAGTTGCCATTGGGGTCTCCACCTGTGTGCTCTTTTCCGCTGCTTCCTTGTTCTTGGCTTTTTGCTTATCTTCTTGAGCCTTCCTCTACTCCTCTTCTTCTTTCTTTCTTTTCTCTTCTTCTTGTCTCTTCTCTTCTTCTTTTCACTTCTTCTCTTCTTCATCCTTCTTCTTCTCCTCTTCCTTATTTCTCTTCTCCTCTTCCTATTTCTTCTCTTCCTCTTTCCGCTTCTCCTCTTCTTTCTTTTCCTCTTCCTTCTTCTTCTTCTCTTCCTCTTGTTTCTTATTTTCCTCTTCTCTTTTCTTCTTCTCCTCTTCTTTCTTTTTCTCTTCCTTCTTCTTCTTCTCTTCTTCTTTTTTCTTATCCTCTTCATCTTTCTTCTTTTCCTCCTTTTGTTTCTTATCCTCTTCCTCTTTCCTCTTTTCCTCCTTTTGTCTCTTATCCTCTTCATCTGCCTGTTTCTTCTTCTCTTCTTCATGTTGCTTCTTTTCTTCTTCTACTTGCTTCTCCTATCCTGTTCCTTCTGATGGTGTACCATGAGTAAATTTTCCACCATCTAAGGCGTCAACATCAATGGGGTCCATTTGTTCTATGACCGATTCTCCTTCACGGTTATACACCTCATCCGATTTGCCAGTTTTCAGTTCTTTCTTAGCTTTCCTGTTGGCTTCAGCCACTTGATGCATCTTTAGAGCTTCTTTAGCATGAGTATGTGTATCTTTTATCACTTCATGAACCTTTCCTTCCAGTAACAGGATTCTTCTTCTTCTCATGAAGAAGAGGCCTTTGTATTTATTCATAACTTCGAAAAGTTCTGAATTTGATACATCAAGAAAATATTGAGCAAATATTTCCTCCCTCATTTCCTGTTCCTTTTCTATGGCAATGCGCCATTTGTTGTCTAAATAATTATACAAAGAATCTAGTGTCTCAGATCTAATTTCTGAAGGCGACCGGTCATTTACACACAAATACTTAATGATTTCCTGTTCAACTTCTTCCTTTTCATTATCATTGAAGTCATCAAAACAATCAATTAAATCATTCAGTAATTTTCTCCTAATATTCTTTATAGTTCTTTGACAATGTGTCAAAGGTTTGTAAGAAGAAATATCAATATTTACTAGTGCAGATGTTGCCAGTTCATTCTTTGTCTTTTTCTTCATTTGCCTAGTCTTCTTCTTAGGTGGTTCTTCTGACACAGTTTCTTCTGAGTCCAGTGTACTATTTTTTGTCTCCAGCTTCCTTTCAAAGACTTTGGCAGGTGCAGCTTCCAGTTTCTTCTTAGCTGGTGACCGCTTGGTCACTTTGGGACTGGCTATAGTAACTGGTGCCAATGCTGAAGGCACTGCCTTTCCTTTCTTTTTTGAGGGTTCTACAACCGGTGTAACCCTTTCCAAATAGGTGTCGGTTCTCTTTTCCTTAGGATCAAGGGGTGAGGTGATTAGGGTAGAAGCATACCCATCCAGCATATCATACATTACCTCATATCCCATAGGCTCCACTTCTTCCTATTTGGGCTCAATGGCCTCCATCATGCATTCATCCACTTTGATGGTGAAGTAGATGTCTTCCTCATACTTTTTGACTATATCATCGGATATCCTTATCCTTTGGCTGATCTTGCGTCTAAACTCATCAAAGTATTTGTTTAGTGCTTCTGGATAGCCAGTTCCAACTTCTTGTAGACTTTTCTTGATTTGTTTTGTCACCGGTTAGTCAGCAGACCACTGAATGTCACCTACTCCTAGAAAGTAGCCTTCGAAGTAATAGAACAACCCAACCAATAGTTGTCCAAACTTAAATCTCAGTGCCTTGTCCTGTTTGATCAACTTAAGATTCGACATAAGTTGTCTTTGCATACAAGTGCATAGATCAAATGATGCATCTTCCTGGATCATCCTATAAGCAGCATTTACCACTATAGCAGAGATAGAATTAATTATGCCAGCAGAGAACGTCCAGCAACCTAACACCATGCAAGCATACTTGACCAGATCATCCTTGATTGAGTTGATGGTCATTCCACGTGAGTCGCTCACTGAACCGGTGAGCTTGGACATTTCAGTCTTGCTGACCTTCCTTAGGGCTGGCACTTCGCCTATGTTACAAAAAATGGTGATGACATGAATCACTTTAGGTGTGATATCATGCATCCACTCTAGGTACATCTTATCACTGTGTACCCTGCTTAGAATAATGCGAATGTGATCATCTGAAAATTCTTCAAGAAAATAAACTGCATTGTGAAGTTTCTTCCTTTCCAGAATGTTGAATTTCAGTTTAATCTTCTTATCCTTTCTGCAGAATAAGCTCAGCTGTGAATGGATCACAAGAGACCCTAGGTCTTTGATTTTGCAGTCTATGTAATCAGAAATGCCTTCTTCTACTATAACACCAGCAGGTACTTGAGATAGGGCATTGTATTTCAACTTTCATTTAATGAAGTCCATAGAATCAACAGGTGTACTAGAGCTATCATGTGATGCAGAAGCCATGATAAATGGAGAATTATGATAAATACCTTCGTAGATCAAAATTTAGGGCTTCGTAGTTTGAACTTTGCCACACACTCCTTCGGTTGCAGAGATATCGCTTTGCGTTCTACTCTGCTTCAGCAGATGTTAGCTTCAGATTCTTCTTCAGGTTTTTGATAGACTCCTTGAATCATCGTGTAAATCGCTTTTCTTCGCTCTGCACTTGAAAAACTTCTTCACTTGAAAAATGATAAGTGACAAATGATTTGAAAATTCCTTTTAAACAAGTTCTCTACCTACCATAATAAATGCTCCACAATTAGGGCGTAAACCCTAATTTGCCTTTTACCATTTTCGGTCTTCTACCGACTGACAGGTATCTCATACCGGTTAAGGTCTTTTACCGGTGTCAACTGGGGGTTCAAAGTATTTCACCGTTTTCTCCCCCTAAGCTTTTCTGATGCTTAGTTTGTCGGTTTCATGATTTCCACACTAGGTGCAAAAATTGGTTCTTCATGCAACACCGTTGGTTTCTTTTTCCAAGTTTTGTTCATATCCACTTGAATAGTTTCAATATCAATCTTTCCTTCCAGAGTGACCGGTATGTCATTGGATATGTTCTTTCTTGTTCTACAGAATCTAGAAATGTGACCTGATTTGTTGCAATGATAGCAGACCATTCCAGGTGCTCTCCATGGTCCATTGTTCATGTTACCGTTCTTCCTCCTGCATGTTGCAGCAGTGTGACCATGACAATGACAAATCAAGCAGTTTTCTCTCCTTCCGGTTGTAGCTTGATGGTCACCGCTACCTGACTGATGACTATAGGTATTAAACCGGTTTGGGTTCTGGTTCCCAGAGGGTTCAGGAAAAACTCCTTGATTCCTTTGAGGATACCTTCCAGTATTGTGCATGACAGACCTGCATTCAAATGCTCTATGCCCAAACTTGTTGCATGCATAACAATTACCATTGAATCTATTGGATCTAGGCTTATCATTTAGAAAATAAGGAAAATTATTGTAAGCCTTACTTCTACATACATTAGCAGTGTGTCCTTCCTCGAGATAGTTAAAGCAAATAGGTTTAAACTTTTTCTTACCTTTATCCTTTGATGCCAATTGTTTCTTTGATGCTCCATCTTTTGTTCTAGAGGTCTCACCTTTCTCATAATCAGAGAAACCAAGTCTATTGGTATTCTTTACTGGTTTAGCTAATTCAAGCTTCTGTTCTAGCTTGATAGTACTCTTATTGAATTTGGCAAGTATTTCCTTTGACTCGGTGAGTTCTTTGGAAATAGCAGCATTGGATTCCTTCAAGGTTGTATTCTCAGAAGTAGCCATGTTTAGTTCTCCTTGCATGTCTTCCTTTTCCACTTTGCTCGCATGGAGTTGAGCAGCTAGGGCACTGATCTCTTTCTTCAGTTTTGAGATTTCATGATCTTTGTCTTTTACCAGATCTTTAGCTTTCCTCCGATTCTCAAGCTCTTGGCACATTCGAATAGTCAATCCTTCGAACTCTTTTCTTAGGTTGGAATTGGATTCATTAAGATTTTCTACTTCTTCAATTAGGGCTTCCATGTCCACTTCATCAGAAGAAATATTTTCAAATAGCTCCATCATTTTTTCAGCATGTTCTCTCCTTTTTGCCTGAGAGGCCTTAAATTTGACCATAAGATCATCATAGGCTTGCTCAGATTGAGTGAGTCGATGAGTAAGTTCCCTCACAGTGTATTCCCCCATATCTCTTTCCAAGTGGTTAAACTTATAGAAAGGTTGGCTCTGATACCAATTGATGAATACTAAGAGGGGGGTGAATTAGTATGCCAAAAATTAGTGTACTTAAACACTTTACTATTCTAACAGTAAACCGGTAAAGCAGTTTAGCAAACAAACCAGTTAGCACACATGCAAACCAAATAGAAAATAATGCATTCACCCACTGAAGCACAAACACCGTAACACAAGATATTTTGACATGGAAACCCAAATGGGAAAAACCACGGTGAGATGAAACTCACAAGTAACTATCTGCATAATAGGAACCAGACTGCTTAAGGTCATACAATGTTCTTAACTAGAACAAATCCTGTTAGGATTCTCAATCTCTGTTAGGAAATAAGTCCGATTAAAGACTACCATTGCTAGAGGATTTTAGATCAACAGATGTGAACCACCTTGTTAGAGGATTTAGAAAAGGCTTTTTGGGCCTACCTGGTTAAGGGCTTCAAACTTGTCAAAGATGTGAGTAATCAACAAGTGAGTGATCTAGTAAATAGCACAGATTGCTTGGTTAGATCCTTGATAGCTCATTCCTAATGCATTCCAGCATTACTTCAGTCTTCAACACATTCAAACTCTATCTTCTCTCATAGATATGAAATTCTCTTTTATAATCACACTTACAAAAGCTCATCAACCACCTTAAACCCTAGCAACAACCTAAAACCCTAGACATGATGTCCTTATAAAGGAATCTGATTTCATGTCGGTCCAATAGGATTATAATACAATTTCCTAGGTTCAATGCATTTAGACATATTTGGTAACACAACACAAAAAGCACCACCACAGTGTCGGCACCACCAAACAATCGGTGGATGGTAACTCATCACAGAGTATTACCGGTTCAAACAAAATACCAGTTTAAGCAAAATACCGGTTGCTAGTTTGACAAAAATGAAGATTGGGAAATATGAGTTGTGCCGTTTCGTTCCTTCATACCGCTTGAGATCCTCAAACCGCTTGGGATCTTCATACCGCTTCAGATCAGTAAACACTTTCTACAAAACATTGATAGTCTAAAGACTATAATACATCATATCGGTTGGAACAAATACCGGTTGAGCTTTAACTCATACATACAAAAAGTGATCTTATAGCAAGTGTGTGTTGATCAATGACAATCACAACATAATCATCAAAAATGTCAACAAAAACCATGATGGGAACCTACCCATAATGAGATAATACCCTATTAGGAGTAAATGTGAATATTACAATGGGAATGCACATGCATTCGGGAAAAATGCCTAGAGCTCACTGCTCAAAATAAGAATCCTAGAAAGGCTAAAAACTTAAGGGAAGGCTCAATGACTTACATGAAGTCTCACTAACTTACAAAAATATTTGGACTATAATCCAAATCATATGAACTATGAAAATAGCATCTCCATATGCTTGAGTTCAGTTTCGGCTAAGCACACAATCTGCTTTGCAACACTTTTCTTCTTCGCACTTCCAAAGGATTAGATCACTTGTTCACACATCCAACTCAATCATTCACTCGCATATACAATGCAGATACTTGTAGACATGCATCTTACATGATTATTACATATATTTATACAAACCCTCAACCTATATTTCAAGGTCGGCCAAACCCTTAATACAAATTATAAAATAATATCCTCACATGCTACAACAATACATGGGAACCAAAACAATGTTGTCTAAGACATAGTCTGGACCCAAATCAATACTACAAACGTACAACACCTCCAATAATTACACCTCGATCATCCACAACATGCTACAACAACCAAGAATGTCACATAATAGGAAGAACATCACCGGACAAGGAAAATCTTCAATAACTCACACAATAATCAATGCAGACCATCAATACGCATAGAACACGATCTATAGACATTCACAAGCAACGTGAATTGCATCACAACAACAACTCAGATTACTAGAATCATCATCATCTATCTATCGGAGCACAAGAACATCAACATAACTAATTGTCAACCTAAAAGATTCACTTATAGATATCCAAGTCATGAACCAAACTAACTGAGGACACACATCAATGTCCAGAACATATCTCACTCATCCACAACCAAAGATATAGCAATTCTGGAGCAATACGGAGCACCAACCAAAATACTGAATAACACAAACAACTACATAACATCCCAATACCGAATCTCATAGCTTGATCAAAACATCATGCAAACCTCTGCAAATGGGAATGAACCATTTACAGACAACATACCAGAAACCCTTTAAACCACATCATCTCATCTACAATACATAGGCTAAACCAACTCATTCCATCAAACTACAACACTAGAATACATAGAAAAATTTCCAACAATCTCCTCATCAATAATCTACACATATGTTGACATTAATGACAACACATCAATGATAATATATCAGCCAACAATCTCCCCCTTTGGCATTGATGGCAACTTATGAATATGAAAAACAATCAATGCAAAGAAAGAAATCAACTCTCGGGAATCTCCCTCAAAATCACAAGGATCATCTCCCCCTAGCAAGTTGAAATACTTCATGTTTTTTCACATGCTTCTCTCCCCCTTTGACATCAATGACAAAGGCTCAAGAATTAGGATTCCCTCCCCCTTTGAATTAGCTTCACAAATATTAATATCTAAACCACCAACGCTAACACTAATTACTCCCCCCGAGTAGCAACCTCACTCACCAATCTGAAGCATAAAATATATATGTGAAGTTCATCGGACTAATGCAAATCCATGCACCTTAGTTCTCATTAGGTGGGGTAATTACCCCTAAATTCTCTCTGAGATACTCAAAAGTATCTTTAGGAAAAGACTTTGTAAAGATATCTGCAATCTATTCCTTTGTAGATACATACTCCAATCTGACTTCTTTCTCATTCACCTTCTCTCTCAATAAATGAAACTTGATTGATATATGCTTTGTCTTGGAATGCAACACCAGATTCTTTGAAATATTAAATGCACTTGAACTGTCACAACATATAACAATAGGCTCATCATATATAACTCCTATATCCTTCAGCATACGCTTCATCCAAATTACCTAAGTACAATTGCTAGCAGCAACAATGTATTAAGCTTCTGCAGTTCATAAGGAAATAGCAATCTACTTCTTACTTGCCTAAGAGACCAGCTTATTTCCCAAAAAGAATGCACCATCTATAGTAATCTTATGGTCATCAACATCACTTGCCCAATCAACATCTGTAAAGGAACTCAAAGTAAAGTCATCATTCTTAGAATACCACAAACCAAAATCAACTGTCCCTTTCAAATATTTGAATATCCTTTTTGTAGCAGTAACATGAGATTCCTTAGGATCGGCTTGAAATCTAGAAACATGACACGCAACATTCACTATATCAGGTCTATTCTAAGTCGAATACAACAAACCACCAATCATAGATCTATATCTGGTCTTATTAGCTTTCAGAGAGTCATCATCCTTTGTCATCTTACATCCGGTCACCATAGGTGTACCAACAGGTCTAGAATCTTCAAGACCAAATTTATTCAACAATAACTTCACATACTTAGACTAAGATATGAATATACCTTTGTCCAACTAAGTAAATTGCAATCCCAGAAATACTTTCATCTCACCAATCATAGACATCTCAAATTTATTTTGCACCTCTTCAGCAAATTTCTTACATAGGCAATCATTTCCTCCAAAGATAATGTCATCAACAAAAACTTCAACAATCAATATTTTATTCTGATCAATTTTGAAATAAATATTACTATCAATAGTACCTTTATTGAATCCAAGCTTCATCAAATACTTATCCAATCTGGCATACCGGGCTCTAGGGGCTTGCTTCAATCCATACAATGCTTTCTTCAACTGACAAACCATGTCCTTTTAATTTGTCAGTTGAAATCCATCTAGTTTCTCAATGTAGACTTCTTCTTCCAATTCACCATTAAGAAAGGTTGATTTAACATCCATCTGATAAACCTTGAAATCTTTATGAGTAGCATAGGCAAGAAATAATCTAATAACTTCAATTTTGGCTACCGGAGCAAAAGTCTCCTCATAATCAATTCCTTCCATTTAAGAATAACCTTTACAAACAAGTCTAGCTTTATTTCAGACAACTTCACCCTATTCATTCAACTTATTCTGGAATAGCCATTGAGTTCTAATTAAATTTGTATCCTTAGGTCTAGGAACAAGAATCCACGTATTATTTTTTTCAATTTGATTCAATTCTTCTTCCATAGATTTAATCAAATTTTCATCATTGCATGCTTCATCAACATTCTTAGGCTCAAATCTATAACTATCACTTTGCAATTCTTAACCACTTCCGTCATGGGGCTAAAATTTCCCTGCCTTATTACTTAGCATCCTCTTTGAATGAGAGACTAGCTGATCATGCTAAAATGCCTAATTCTTACCCTATAGCCCATCAGGGGCTCATATTGCTCATTTATGAATATATGAAGGATAAGGCTAGGGCTACCAAAGATGATCCCCTGGTCACCAATGCACATATTTTTGAGAGCTACAAAAACTCTGATTCGGATGAGGATCAGCCTAATGCCCTTGCCCACAAAAAAAGGAGAGTTGATATAGATAATGTGGAAACAACAGTGCACGATGATGTGGAGGAGGAAAGGGGGAAGGATATTGAGACAAAAATGGAGAGTGAGAAGGATGAGAATGTTGATGAAAAGGAAGAAGGGGGAAACTCCGAAAACCCTCACTCCGAAAACCCTCACTCCAACCCTATGGGCTTGGATAATAGGAATGTCACTCTATCTAAGGAGGAAGAAAACCCTAGCTCTGTGGGCATTGAGCAGGGTAGGGATTCTGCAAATACAATTTTGAATACTGCCCGTAACTGTACTCTGGAATCCATCAATTTCCAGAAATGGGTTGTTGACAACATTACCAGTATGCAAAATAAATAGAGGGATCTGGAAAAAAAGATAAATAATTTGATTAAGGATACAAATTCTGGGAAAAAGAATGAGGAGATGAAAACTAGTGAAGCAGAGGAGGAAGTCAAGATGGAGGATTGGCTGGAAAAAGACCTGATCAAAGGGGATCTGAAACATCTGGAGGATGTTATCAGAATTATGAAAGAACAAACTGAGGAGGATAAAAACAATATCAATACTTGGGTTGCCCACACTGAGAAGGCTCTGAAAAGTTTCATGAACCACAGTCTTCAGGTCCTAAAATTTTCATCATAGAATATGAATGCACTAGTGGATCACTTGGAGAGGAAAAATCAGGATAAGAATTTGGTAATCATTGAAGACATACCAACTTCCAGCTCCACTCATCAAATTTCTAGGTGAAGAACAAGGCAGAACACTACTGAGATGGAGACCAAATCGAAAGATATCCAGCTATGACAGGAGAGAAATGATCTGAGGGAAGTAGCCAAGGTGATGATGCTTCTGGTTCAGAATGTTGAGGAGTCTATAAAATTATTCAATTGATATGTAATGTTGGGTTTGGGAGGCCAATTTCTTGTTGGCTCCTTGTTGTCTTTTTGTCCTAGCTGTTGGTTTTTGTGCTGGTCTTTTGCAACTATTTTGTCTTGTTTATTTATTGCCTATCTTTCATATTGTAAATGGGTTTCGGGTCCCTTAAAACCTGTTTTTTCTTAATCAAAAACATTCTTAGGCTCAATCTTAAAAATCAAACAAATTTGATCAACAAGGCTTCTTCTCATCATCACACCCTTGTTCTTGTCACCAATAATTTAATTTTTTGAATGATTTGACCTTACATACCTGGGAGTTTTAGGATTTTCTTGAATTTCAAGTTCTTGAGCTCTTTCTTTTACATTAACATCTACACCTTCATTCTCAGAATTTTCTAGAGCAATCTGAACTTGATTTTGGGTCTGCACTAGCTTTCCTTTATCAAAACTGGCATCCTGATCATCAGAATCATATCCACAAGATCTAATCTGTCTCACACACTAATACATTTGGCCTCAAATTCCAACAAAGGTTTCCGACGGACAAGGCATATTGTGATCAAATTTGATTTTTTTCTTTAAAGTGCCCGAGTTCGTTGAAATTCCGATAGATGCATTTCGTCAGAATTCCGATGAACTCGGGCACTTTAATGAAAAAAAAAAAAACACGGGATCATTTTTTAAAAAAACAAGCATTTGTCGGAGCGTCATCTACCAAAGTTGAAGCTTTTGTTGCCTCCCTGCCCCCCACGAAGTGATCTCTCCACAACCACACACTCCTCAGGTAAGGTTTTATTTGCAATCAAGGGCATCTGATTTGGTTTCATCAATAGTGTTCACAAATAGATTAAATATTGCTGAATATATATTTTTCCCTAATCTATTAAACCCAAATTTCTAATAGTTCCTGCACTCCTTTTGAGTTATCACTGGAATTGTCAACAGTAGTGTGTGCTATTGATTGGCAGATCCACTTTTGAAAGAAAGTGAGCTCGAGGATTCCTGGAAGGTCTTTTCTAGATACAAATCAAGTAGCAACAACAATACAATCTTGCATTGAGTTGGATCATTTGGTTACTCAGGTAGGTCAACTTTTTTCTTCTCCAAAGTGTCAAAGGCAACTTTCATAGGAGTTTAGTGTGTTTTGATAAATGGTGATTATTTGAGTTCCTATGTAAGCATTTTGTAGCATTCTCCATTATGATTTTATGCTCTTACAAGAAATAAATAGTTATCATCTGTAGACCATAGCCACCATGGTTTTGAATTTTGAAGGCACAAATGACTTCACAAAGCTATTACATGGGCTCAATCAATGAATCATGTTAAATGCAATCCTCTACAAGAAGATAATTTTCTTTGGAAATTAAGCTAATTGACTTAGTACTATCAATTCATCATGTCCATAGTATGTTATACCAATATGTTGAAGATTTCAACATCTTTGCTTCTTAAGGGTTCTAAAAATCTACAAACATAACTTCCCCTAAATTGATACCCCTTTTAATTTAGTTTCTAGAAGAGCCATATGTACCATCTTGAGGTTCAGATCCATCCTTCACTTCATCATCTTTCTTTTCTTCTAATTTTTGAACCTACATGTTTTCCATCTTCTTTATTTGAGTTAGATCAACCTTCTTCAGTGAAAGAAAAAACTTGGTATTATTTCCTCTACAAAACTTATTAATATTTTTATATTTATTACAGTTATAACATGTAATGTCTTGTGGATCATTTCCACTTCTTGTATTGGATATGCAGTTAGTTGCCTTGTGACAAAACTTGTTGCATGTATAATAGTAACTATTGAAAGATTGAGTATTCTTGCATTGTTTACATTCATTAAACCATTCCCTATTATTAGTAAACAAATTTATCTTTTTAAAATAATAATTCAAATGACTTGAATTACCCAACCAATAAAGACAAATATCACTAATAGTTGGAGAAATCACTATTAAATAAGGGAATTGTACCTCTAAAATTTTAGAGGAAAATCACTTATTTAGAGGTACAGTTCCCTTGTTTAATTGCATCTGTACCATGGCTATGTAGAGGTAAAATTCCCTTGTTTAATTCCCTTGTAAAATTCCCTTGTTAAATTTTGTGCAAGACCAAGTAAATTGTGCAATATCTACTCCCTCTCTAGTAGCCTTTGGTATTTCTTGGTTTGTTCAAAAGTCTGTAAATTGACTCCCCAAATAGAAAACATAACCACCAAAGCATCTTTGACTAATAAACTAGAAAATATAACCACAAAATCTTATGAAAATATTTTGGCTATTTAAGTTTGGACTTAAATATTTAATCAGAACCTCAAAAAATACCTAGGTTATATTAATATACCATCAAATGCAGTTAGATATTGGATATTTGAATTAAAGACGAGATTCAATGATATTGAAGAACTAGCTAATAACTCCTTGAATTCCTTCAAGTTGTTGCTCTAGTTGTCTTGAGAAAAACAAAGATCAAGGATGATGAACCGATTTGTGTTGATGCTCCGAAGTAACAAAAATAAGTAGTGGGCCCCATTAGAAAGGTCATTTGGCAATTGGACTCCCTTTAGAGCCTACGAAAGTTGTGACATCCCTAAGTTTGACAGGAAAATTGATGTAGATGTTGTTGATGATTATATTTCTAAATTGGAGATGTATTTCTTTGTAGTTTCTTAGATTAGAGATAATTATGTCTATCCTATGTTGGCATTCTACACTCTATGGATAATATGGTTGATGTTGTCATTGATGGCAACTAACCGGTAACAGGTTTCTACACCGGCACCGACATCGCAGACATCATACACTGGTAGGAATCGACACCGACAGGCACATTCACTAACATCCAGATTACATCAGCAATGAAGTATATTGGCACTTAGGTTGACATGAGACAAAGTTTTGTTTATATGAATTGTATTATAAATGTAATTAATTATTTGTAAGCTAACATGATGTATTGTAAAGACTCATATATGTATGAGATCTTATAGACCATTTTGTATGATGAAGATAAGGATAGGATAGGTTGTTGGTATATGTAAAGACAATGAAAGGTTTTTGGTTAAGGTATCTAACTGAGCTTAAACCGGTACTCAACTAGCCATTAGAGATGCTATTTTGAGCAGTACATTGTATTAGATGTAATTATCCATTTTGTAGTCAGTGAGACTCTTCTATTGAGCAGCGAGCTCTAGGCTATTGGCCTTCCTGGATGTGCAGGCCCATGTTGCAAGTAATATTTATTCATATTGGCCAGTGAGTAAATATTGTGGGTCACAAATCCCACCAAGGTTTTTCCCACACCAGGTTTCCTCGCCAAAATATTTTTTGTTATGGTGTGCATTTATGTTGTCTCTGTTATTTCTCTTTACTACATTATTTCTTCTTTACCAGTACATTAATTTAAGTTGAAAAGTTGTAAATAAGTTCAAATATCCTATTAACTAGTTAGACATTGATTCACCCTTCCCCCCCCCTCTTAGTGTCTTTGGAACTATCATTACATCTAACAATTGGTATCAGAGCCTGGTCCTCTATTTGCAAAAGCCTAATAGCTTGAGGAAGATTCTGAAACTGGTACTGATAGAAAGTTTGAGAAAACAGTTGGAAGGAGATCTTGAAGATTTTGATGCAGAAAAATTGAAGGATATCAAACTTGAAAATGATCTGAGGACTACTAAGGAATTCATTAAAGGACTTAAGGATGAATTGATTGATAACCTGAAGAAGATTAAGGGTGACAAGAAGGGGACATTTTGTTTCAGCAACCTACTTGTATGTTTGATGCCTTACTTCACCAAAGAGATACTCGACATTGTTCATAAGGACTTTGGTTATGACATACTGGTAGGAAAGAAAATCATGGAAGCTATCACTGGTATGGGCTCTAATAGTGACAACATTTTAGTAGACATTCTTCAACTTGTACAGAACCAGTTATAGGCTATGAGGTAGCATTTTTGTATTCTTTGGTTCTTTTTGACATCCTTTGCCATTGATTTCAAATGGGGAGTAGTATGGAGAAAAATAAGGCACAAATGAGATCACTTTCTCAGGGGGAGCACACTCTTTTTAGGATTAGATTTTGGACTTCATTTTTGGATAACAATTTTGGATTTTTCTCATGAGTGTTGCCATCAATGCCAAAGGGGGAGATTGTTGGCATTCTACACTCTATGAGAATATGGTTGATGTTGTCATTGATGGCAACCAACTGGTAACAGGTTTCTACATAGGCACCGACATCACAAATATCATACACCGGCAGGAATTAGCACCGGCAGGAACATTCACCGGCATCCAGATTACACCGACAATGAAGTATACTGGCACTCAGGATGACATGAGACAAAGTTTTGTTTATATGAATTGTATTGTAAATGTAATTAATTATTTGTAAGTCGACATGATGTATTGTAAAGACTCATGTGTATGAGATCTTATAGATCATTTTGTATGATGAAGAGAAGGATAGGATAGGTTGTTGGTGTATGTAAAGACAATGAAAGGTTTTTGGTTAAGGTATTTGACTAAGCTTAAACCAGTACTGAACCAGGCATTAGAGATGCTATTTTGAGTAGTATATTGTATTGGATTTAATTATCCATTTTGTAGTCAGTGAGACTCTTCTATTGAGCAATGAGCTCTAGGTTGTTGGCCTTCCTGCATGTCAAGGCCCATGTTGTAAGTAATATATATTCATATTGGCCAATGAGTAAATATTGTGGGTCACAAATCCCTTTCCCACACCGGGTTTCCTCACCAAAATATTTTGTGTTATGGTGTGCATTTATGTTGTCTCTGTTATTTCTCTTTACTAAATAATTTCTTGTTTACCGGTACATTAATTTAAGTTACAAAGTTGTAAATAAGTTCAAATATTCCATTAATCAGTTAGACACTGATTCACCCCCCCGCCCCCCTCTCAGTGTCTTTGGGACTGTCATTGCATCTAATACCCTACTTAAATTAGAATTCTAGCTCAACAATGTTGGATTGCTAGCTTGCTAGCCAGGGAGGAGTTGAAGTAACTCCACTTGATTTAGTGATGGAGGTGAATTTCAGTTTGGGTGGTTTCATGGAGGTCATCAAGGAAGATTTTTCCAAAAGATACAAATGAAGAAAAGTAAATTTTGTGGAACCTATGAGAGAAAATTTGTATTAGAGTACATCAATACTTAACACACATTGTGTTCAAAAATTGGCATCAAGAACTCTAAGAATCATTGGTTCTTTTCAAATTTTAATGTCTAGCATCTATCATCAGTACATCTAGATGAAAATGACATCTTTAAATGTCAAAATATTGGTTGAAGATAAACTCAAACCCAAAGGTAAGAAAGGCCCTAAAATATGACAGAGATTTATGTTATTGTTTAGGTCTGCATACAATTAAAGGACTACATATTGGAGGGAGACAATCATCCATACTTATCAAAAGATTTTGCAGCTCATGTAGACTCAAGGTGAGTTGAAAAATGACCATCAAAGGTGCTCCATGTACCTACAATGGTGAGCCATTTCTAACATAGTGTCACCCGAGACTTTTTCTATTTACCATAACAAGTTTTATAACATAGTGGGTAAGTACCTAAAATATAACAAAGAGATATATGTTATCATTTAGGTTTTCACGCAATGGAAGGATTACATTTTGGGTAAGGAGATAGTCATGCATACTTATTACAATCCTCTGCAGTTCATGTATACTTGAGGTGAGCTTTAAAATTACCATTCTCAAAGGTGCTCCACGTACCTACAATATTTTTTTTCAATTGAACATTTAACACAAGAATGAGAGTATTGATAAGGTTGTCGACTGCTTGACTTATCTTTCATCTGCAAATTTGGTAACAACACTTGGTTCTTGCAAGCATGAAACATTAGAATGACCTTAACTTAACATTAGAGATCTTGAATTAGTTGACATATACCAAAAATTCACAGTTTGGTGGTAGGTTCTTGATTTTCACATAGAAAATGAGCTCCTATGCTACATGAGACACATTTGTATTCTCACTAAGGAACCACCAAGGATGATTTGGGACTTTCACTATAGTTGGGTGAAAAGATAGTGCTACTGCTAATTTTATAAAATTATTCCTATTGTCTGCAATAGGCTCATAGAAGTGTAGTTTCAAGTGACATATGCAAAACAAGAAATTGTAGATAAAGAGCAAAAATAATTCTCAATGTGTTGGAGTATGAAAGCCATGTTCTCTCCAATCTCCATTAGTTTGATAGTGGTTGATGTCAAGAGCCAGTTATCATTCGGAGTTGAGTAGTATGCAGAAGGGATCCAGATTCCCATTCTTGACCCCTACCCTAAACACCTCCCATGCCTCCTAGATGAAGTTCTTCCTCCTCTCCTATGCTGCTATTTTTGGGGCAATTTCCTTGTCTTCATTGTCTCACTCCTCTGATTCAGAGGAGATGTAGTTGGTGTGGTTAAAATAAATGCTGAGGGTGCTTACCCAACAATCAGAATCCAACTCTAGAATGGCATTTTCTAGGGCTTGTCCATCAGACGGATGAGCAAAGCCGTTGATCCTCTATATGCTCACTTCCTTTGAATCGAATATGTCAACCATAGAGAAAATAAGAGCCTCATAAACAAACCCATCACACCAGTATCGATTACCACCTAGTATACCATTAGCCACCCACCACACATCATTCCAAACCACATCATTTGCTTGAAATAGTCGACTACATTGGGCCTGGATTGATTCCTCTCTACATAGGCAACTGAGACCAAAATGATGCACCACCAGTTGAGATCGATACTTACAAGCTTAAGAGTGCAATTTGAACCATTCCTTATATAAAGTTTCAAACTTTCTAGAGAAGTCTAGAGACCAAATCAAGCCCGACTTCCAATCAAGCTTCATCCAAACAACATATCTTTACTATTCTGAGAACTTGTCAGGTCACTGGTCATACCTTTATCTAACCAACTTAATACTAATCTGCCAAAGTGCATGAAAAAATAGAGGTCTTTGGTTTATCCTTTCACTAATGTATTGCCTACCTCTAGCTAAAATGAAGCTCCCATGTTTGATCCACATTCACTGACATCTAATGCATAATAATAAGAGAGCTCGAGATCTGCATTGGTTATGTCTGCACCTTGGGCCATAAAATTACCTATTGAAAGTTTCCATGATGGCCTAGGTACCTTCCCGCTTCTTATCCAATCCTTGACTTGACTTTGCAGACCGATTCAGCCAAATCGTCCTTTACAATCTGTTTGAGCTCATTCTACTAGTGAAAAGTTGATATTTTCTTAGTGTATGATTCTAGTGAGACACCAACATTAGCTAGATAATCAACTGCTTTGTTTTCTTCGTGGAAAGTGTGGGAAACTCTATAATTTTAAAATTGGTTAAGGTGTATTGCAATATCAACCAAATAATGACGAAGCTTCCAATTGGGTGTTGAGTTGTTCTTGGTGGCATTGATTATAATTTGTGAGTCCCCCTCTATTTCCATTGATGTAAATCAATTATCAACACAAAATTTGAGACCTCTAGCCAGAGCCATTACTTATGCCTCATTATTGGAAGCAATGGCCATGTTTCCCGATACACTGCCCATAATGTCTCCTGTATCTTTCCTAACAATACAACCATATCCTACGGCCCCTGGGTTTCCTTTAGTTGCCTCATTGAAATTGAGTTTGATCCATCCTATCATAGGGGGTGTCCAACTGGCATTTGCATGTTTGACACATTTGGACACTATGTTGATGTTGGGAGGAATCAAAGAACCCCACTCCAGTTGGATTTTTTTGTCCCAGTTCAAAATATATTCTATCTTTCTGCAATAAGCCTTGGTTGATATTGTTGTTATTACAATATACATTAAATTTTAATTGCCACTTAGGCAACATTAAAATTTAATCAACATAATCTGATCTAGCTATCACATTTCAACATTGAGACTAACAATTTTGGAAGTGTGGCATTGTTGAGAACCAACACTTAGGTGTGAGCCCTATCTTCATAAATTATTATCAGTTGTCATGATACTTGACCCTATCCTCATGGTGTTGGCACAATTCGTATTAGTTTTCCCAAGCCTAGAAGCCAAGTAATGTATCCAAGGGTATCTAGAATAATAAAGTGTATGATTATTGACTTTGTATGTTGAAACCATTATACATGCCCCTACCTTTGCATCATACACATGAGTCAAGGATGATAGTGCGGTATGAAAATATCCTATATGGATAGGACAAAAGAATTTGTACCAGATAGTGTTAGGTGAAATGCATTTAATATATTAGACTTGCAAGGACATGTGGGGAAGTTTGCGCATGTGATGATGCCATGAAAGATCTGATATCCCTATATATTTGACTGTGAAAACCAATGAAAGACAAAAAAAATACATCGAGAAGGAAAAAGGTTGAATTACCTAATGTTTGGTATTGAAGTGATGTGTGGGGACTCTGCCAAGTCAAATATCTTGTTGTAGTTTAAAAGGGTGGAAAAAGAATAAGTATTTTATTTACAATCCTAATAGACCATCCATCATAACAATGATTACCAATGATGTGTGTGTTGCAAACAAGTATCTAGAGGAAGGCTCTTTCTATTTTAATACCAAGTGAGTGTTCATAGACCTTGTGTAAGGTCCTCCAAGCCTAGAGTAAGGATTTTGAAGCCTAGATACATTGATTTGGCCATGTGGCCATCAATGAGTGTTGACCAAATAGGAGAAGTCTTGAGACTGACAATTTTGGAAGTGTGGCATTATTGAGATCCAACACTTAGGTGTGAAACCTGTCTTCATGTATTATGATCAGTTTCCATGATACTTGACCCTATCCTCATGGTGTTGTCTCAATTCATATTAGTTTTCCCAAGCCTAGAAGCCAAGTAATGTATCCAAGGGTGTCTATAAGAATGGAGTGTATGATCATTGACTTTGTATGTTGAAACCATTATGCATGCCCCTTCATTGAGGGTATTAAGGAAGATTAGGAATAGTGTGTTTTGTTGAAGAAACATGATGTGAGAAGTTTGATGCAGAGGCAAGGGTAGAACTCAATATTTCATATTAGGATAGCAACCACATTGATTAGGCAAGTCAAATAAGGTCTCTCCAATGTTTAGGATACACAAGGGCAGCATTAGTCATGTAAGTATGCATGAGCATGGGAGTGGATAGTTAATTTCCTCTTAGACTAACTTGGGTCTATGACTCTCAATGGTGTCGATCCCAAAAGTATATATAATATCACTTGCTTGCACCCAAGGTGTGACTGAGAATTTTGTCTTACTTGTCACTAGTTTGGATAGTATTAAGAGGATCCTATAAGGATGACTATCACCATACTCTCGATGACTTCATAACATTGATAATTAATTCACATTATACACTCATGGATTACCCCAATCAAACATTGTTCAACTTAAGATATGATACAAGGATTGCATACCACAAAGCCATTAGCATATCATCTGCTCTAAATCACCACAAAGCCATTAGATATGTTTTGAGATGAAAAAGAAGAGCTAAATGGTTTTGGTTCAATTTGCATTATTTCTATGTTCAAGTAATTTAATTTGGTATTACTTCTATATAACTAGTTCTATAGCCCAATTTTTTTGCCTGTGAAGAAAGACCATGTCAGACAATATCAACGAACAACAAAATAAGGAGACAATTGCTAGATTGTGGTCTAACTTGAAAAGAAAAGGTAATGGAAAATGTTATTGTCCCTACAAAATTTGTAAGGGGTTAAAGACTAGAAAACTTCTAATCAAAACAACTAAGAAACATTGTAGGCTGCATGATCACATTGAAGGGGGACATGATTATCATCCATTGGTAAGTTTTTCAATATATCATTTTAACAATTTATATACATAAGAAATCACTCGATGATGAGATCATGATCATGGTTTATTTATGTTGATCATTTTTATATAGGTCAAGCACCCTAGAGTACATGATATGGATCGACAAAACCTGAAGAATATCATTTTTGAAGTGGAGGAACATGGAGGTGTGAATATCAAAGCTGAAGATAATGATCCCATGGAAGATGACAATCCTGAGCCACAAAACACAATTGAAGATGATGGTACAAATACATTGATCCATGACACATTTAGTACTGGCACAACTGATCATGATGATGAATATGACCTTGATGTTGTTCATGATTTACCTCTACTTGAGAAGGCATATGAGGCCCTTTAAGAAGGATCCCAGACAACTCTTCTCTCCATTGTATTGTTGTTGGTGAACTTGAAGGTTATGAATGGTTTATCCAACATAACAATCTCACTTACGTTAAGGTATGTCATATATGTCATTATAGTTAATAAATGGTGAATCATGTACCATTAATATTCTTTATATTAACAAATTATATTTTTTTCGTTGTAGATTGATAGGTGAGTTTTTGTTACCACCATCAAATATTCTACCTCACTCATACAGAGAATTATCTGCCATTATGAAAGATATTGGAATGGAGTATCAAGCACTAGATGCTTGTCCCAATGATCATATTATATATCACAAACAACATGAATTTAAAATTGAATTCCCTGAATGTCATATCAGTAGATATCAAACAGATCAAATAACAAAAAATGTGCCTCACAAGGTTCTTCATTATATTCTCATTATTCCACGTATGCAACGATTATTCAAGTGCACTAGCATGGAACAATTTATGGATTACCATGCATGCAATAGAAGTAGAGATGAAATTATTTGAATGCCTACAGATGGTTCAGTATTTATGGACATAGAGGAAAAGTGGCCACACTTTAAAGAAGAACCTCATAATCTCAGGCTTTCATTGGCAGCAGGCGGTGTCAATCCATTTGGAGAGCTGAGATCTGTTTAATCAATGTGGCCTATTTTTGTTATCAACAATAACATTCCTCTATGGATGTCAATAAAGAGGGAGCACATAATGTTGGCAATGATTGTTACAGATATTTTATTATTTAGTAGTCATCTACATTTAATTATAAATATTGTAGTAAAATGGTCATAATAATTATGTAATGTTTTTGTTCATTCGATTAGGTAAGTACCAAGTTAAAGATATGAATGTATATATTGAGCCTCTTATCAATGAGTTGTTGGAGTTATGGAATGGTGGCACTATGTATGACATCTCTAGACCAATAGGACAAAGACAATTTCAATTCCATGTGATGCTTGTATGGACAATACATGATGCCCCAGGGCTAACACATTTTTTTGGCATGTTATAGTGTTCAAGTTTCACATGATAATTATAATTACAAAAATTAACATATTTAATCCAATTATACATTATCTTATAGGTCTTCAAACAAAGGGAAAAATTGCATGTCCAGTTTGTGGTCCAAAGATGAAATCTCGTCATTCAAAAAGTTTAGGAAAGCAAGTGTTTGATGAGTATAGGCACTTTCTCCACAAAAATCATAAGTATCGAAATACTGAAAAGCATCGTTTCAATGGGAAAGAAGAGAATACATCAAAGCCATGAAGAATAACACCTCACCTATGGAAGTTGGAATATAATAGAATTAATCATCAAGGTAATGCCATTCCATCTAATGGTTTATGTCATAAAACATCTTTTATATCGTGTTTTGTTTACTGATGATGTGATTGATGATCGTGAAGGTCATCAAGGCATCAATGATCACCTTCCTAAGGGACTAAAAAGTTATCCCCAACAATTTAATAGGTTTCCCTACTACGAGCAGTTACAAATTGTGCATTTGTTTGATACTATGCATATTGGAAAGAATATAACAGAGACATTATGGAAAATATTGGATGGACGGTGTGACAAAGAAAAAATTGTCAAAATTTGTACTGACATTCAGGAATCCAATCATGCAATGAAAAATTTCATTCAATCAAATAGACATGGAGACCAAATTAATATAAGTGGCCTTCCTTGGTTATTAACGAACCAACAAAGCAATGCTATAAAAGAAGTCAAACAAAAAAATTGATTTCCCATAGGATTTTCTGCAAACATAAACAATCTCATATCAAAGAAAAGTGAATTTGGGCTAGGGATGAAAACGCATGATCATACCTTCATTAAGGTAATTCATGTTCTTATGTATTTACTATATATTTATATACTGCACATGTACTTTTCATTGTATTATGTTAGAAAAAATAAAAAGATAATTTTATAATTATTGCAGTATGTTCTACCTCTATCTCCCCCAGACCACTTCGACAATAATGTCAAGCAAGTCATATATGATCTTGGAAAATACATGAGGTAAGTAGTGATATTTGTTCAATTTGTTGTATAGATATTATATTTGTGATTTTTTTTACTTGTTATGTAATATATATTTTTGTGTCTTGAATATCTTGTAGGTGGCTGTCATGTAAAGAAATCCATAAAGAAGATATAAAATATTGGAAGAGAAAAATTCCTCATCTAATGTGTGAAATGCAAAAGTGTCTACCTTCATCTTTTTTCAATGCACAAGAACACTACCTCGTACACCAAGTTGAGGAGATTGAATTGTGTGGACCTATACACACTAGGTCAATGTGGATGGTTGAGAGACACTTGAAATTTTTGAAGGCTTTGGTTTGACAAAGAGCACATCTTGAGGGTTCTATGGTGGAGGGATATATGGTATACCAGACTATGGTGTACATTTCTAAATATCTTCCTAAGTTTGCAGCAAAGATCCATTTGGAACGCATTTGGGATCCCAACTCCATTAACAAATTCAAAGGAGAGTACTTGATGGGGAAAGGTAGATTGAGGAAAGTGAGGTAATTATAAGATGTTATTGTAGTTAATTAATTCTTAATCTTCAAAATAAATCGGTTGTAAGATGTCTATTTATTTTTTTTACAGTTGGTCAAGAGTGGGATGCACTACATTTGTATATTGCAAACAATCTTGATTGGATGACAGTATGGATTGAACATTCTCAACATTCTAGTCGCACATTAACATGGGAAGGTGTGACTTCATTGGTTAAAGAAGCTCATCATAATGGAGATTCCAATGTTACGCAAAGGAAAATTGATTTAGCATATGGTTTAAGAGATAAACAGGTACCTATAAATTTATTAATCACCCACATGTTTATCAACTCATGATGCAATAATTTTTACATGTTTGATATATTGTAAGTCAAACACCACAATGCTATGTGCTGCAATGGTCATAAATTTCACATCAAAAAGTTGGATGACATGAAGAAAACTTGTGATTATGGGATAACTGTAGTCTTTGAGGTGACAAGTATTTCATCGAGAAATGACATACATCCTCAAGAGTCTCAAAATCGATACTATGGCATTTTGGATGATATACTTGAGTGTGACTTTAATTCCTTCAAATTAGTTTTGTTCGTCATCAAATGGTACAGGCTACGATTGAATAAAAATGATCCCAATAGAACTTTTATTGAACATGATAATGGTTTTACAATGGTTAATACAAGATCATTTGAACCAATTAGGGATGAGCCCTATGTTCTTCCAAGCCAATGTGAGCAGGTGTTTTACTCAGAGGTTCCACATAAACTGGGTTGGTCATTTGTTGTTAGAAATGATCCAAGAGGAAGGCTGATAAAGTATAATGTGATGGAAGAAGAAGATACCGAAGAAGTAGAAGATGATCACGATCGACAGTTACTCGATGATGATGATGAAGAAGAAGAAGTTGTTGTTGTTGATGATGATGATGATGATGATGATGATGCTGGTGGTGGTGGTGGTGGTGGTGGTGGTGGTGGTGGTGGTGGTGGTGGTGGTGGTGGTGGTGGTGGTGGTAATTATGATGATGATGATGATGATGATGATGATGATGATGATGATGATGATGATGTTGATGATGATGGCGATGATGATCATGATGGTCATGATGATGAGTTGGATGAAGAAGAAGATCAATGACATGAATGAAATGTATGGGGTATGCGATTAGTATATTATCCATTTAATATTGATTTCTTGATAGAAATTTATTTCACTTATATGGTTACATAATTAATTCATTATATTTTGTAATTCTAATGCCATTACATAATTAATTTATGATGCACCTTTTAATGTTTTTAATTCATGTTCCACCTCTAGCAGGTCCTAATAGTAGAACTATGCCACCCCAAGGAGATGGAGATAGGGAGAGTGACTATTTATGTGACAACTTTTAAACTTTGTGTTTATTTATGGAATTTGGACTATTTATTAGCTATGTGATGGATGTTGATTTAAAATACATATGTGATGGATTACATGTTTATGATGATACATGTGGCATTTTTTGAAATTTGTGTTTATTTATAAAATGTGGATTGTTTATTACCTATGTGATGAATGGTAATTTATTATACATATGTGATGTATTACATGTTTATGATGACACATATGTGATGCTTATGATGCTCAATTACATATATGATGATACTTATGTGATTCTTATGATGCTTATGATACATATATATTTATTGTTTATCAACTTACAAATGTAATGCTTATGATGCTCAATTGATGGTGTTGATTTCATGTATATATTTTGTGTGATGCTATCACCCTTGGTGGAAACAGGTAATTGACTATAGACATCGTCAACCCTTTAGTTGAGGATCCTACATAGTCTACATAAAGTAAAGGTAATGAATTAAAAAATTTACAATAATTTTGATGACAACATTTTTTTTGTTTTACTCTTTTTGTCTACAAAGTTCATGTTGTTCATGTTGTGTACTATGTAATTTTTAGTATATGTGTCATGTAATTTTTAGCTAACATAAGATAATTGAATTACATGTGTAGGAACCTGAACCCCTTTGATGAGGATCCTGCACAGTCTCATGGATCAACAAGTATAAGTCAATACACCCTATAGAAATAGTTTATTTTTAAAAAATTACTAGGAAAACAAACTTCCTCAGTTCTTCAAAGCTCAACATTAGCAACAAATCTAATACAATTATCAACACTTGAGGCCCCAATTAGACTTATTCAATTTTGAATCTCAAATTCAACTTTAGGGCCGACTTCTTCATCAACATTACCCTCATTTGCAAAATATCTCTCTCATTACCAACTAACTCTCTCATTTGATGGAGTGCAGGTACCACCAAATAGGTATTTGTCAGATATGTCTTCCTCGAGTCAGGGAAATGTAGGAATAGCCAATGAAAGTGAGACATGTAGTAGGTCTAAAATAGGTATATCAACCAGAGGTCAAAATATTAGAAGAAAATTCAATAAACGCATGGAATTTTTCCTTTCTCAAGGGGGCTCATGTTCTTATGATGATGAGACCAAAGGCGACATTGAGGTGCCCTTGAGGTACAAACATCTAGAGAAACAATGGGTACCCAAGGAACTTCCTCCAATAAACACTGATTTTTGTATTAACGAGAGGATATATTGCATAACACCTTCATTGTTACATGGTTTGGGCCTATTTTCCATGGACAGCATAAAGGTCTGTTACAACAAAGTTGTTGAATTGATGGAGTATGTTGAAACTTTTTATAATTACACAAGTTGGATGCATATTGTTTGATATAAAAAAAGTATGTGTAGGTATGCACTGTCAGCAAATTATATACAACAGAAAGATAATGATCAAAGTAAACGAGTGGCTGTATACATTGATGGAAGGCCAAAATCAATAGGGAATATTGCAACTTTTATAAATAGTATGCGGCCTAGGTCAACTAATAAGCAAACCAATTGCATATTTGAATCGCGCAAGGGAAATCATGTATTCGTATGTGCGATAAAATTAATAAGTGTAGGGGAAGAGTTGCTAATCAATTACAATTTGAATCATATAGATACAAACAAAGTTACTATCATGGGGGTGGTATGTACCATATACCATTTAAATTAACCAACCTCCAATTAATGACTCCAATATACCATTTTATTATTAAGTTTTTTTGCTAAGTCTATTGGTTTCATTTCGCTAACATTTTTATATTTTTTCTTTGTCACAGGGCGACATGGATCCATCACATAGCACAAACAGGATGTAGGTCGTGACACTTCTACCGAGCAGGTAAACCTCACTGTAATTGTACAAATTAGATAGAAGAAAACTGTTACATTATTATGTTCTTTTCTTAAGTGTTTTGGAGTAATTTTGATAGTGTTAATAATATTATTGTCACAGACGGATGTTCAGGGAAAGGGAAAGGGACCTATAGTACATCAACACCTCTATAGGGATGTGGACCCAATAGTATTATGCGATGATGACATCACATCAACCACAAACCCTATAGAAATGATGAAAAAGTCTGTTACAAAAATTAATAGAGAGATTTTTGCTTTGGCATCCATGAGCCATCATACTGATGAAATAAAAGAGAGGGTGCAACATTTGATGCGAACAACACAAAACTTTCAAGTAAGTAGTAATGAAAGCTTTAATTATAACAAAAGTTCAATAATGATTTATTTTTTATTCTCTTTTATGTCATTAACTAAAATATGTACATGTTGTTTTTACAGGATTTTATGCGTCCTCATCAACCCGATGGCCATGATCAGGGTATTGCAGGTAGTTCAAGTGATGATGATTTTTTGGCTTATCAATTGCTTGGCTTATCACATTGAGTACCCAAAACACATCATACTTGATACTGTCAATGTTCATAATAAAGGTTCATCCTTGTTTACAATTCTTGCAGTTTTCATATATTTAATATTTTATATATTTAATGTATTATTCTTTAGGTGTTGTCAATGTTCCTGTGCAAATTCCACCTCCTCAGAGGTTATCCCCACCTGTATTTTCGACCGCAATGTTGATAACATGCAACATGTATACATCTTATTCTGCATGTCATGTTGGCCCACCCATTGTTGGTAGATACCTCTTTTGCTCTATCTTTTGTTATGTGTTTATTTCCCTTCAAGCATTCTTTCTTGGGGGTATTTCATAGTGGATTCATTTTCTACAACATCAGATGCACATGAGGATGCGCCAGAGGCAACTACTGCTGATAACATACCATTATTTCCTGGATATTCTCATATTGTTAGTACGGGAACATTGCAGGCCACATTGGTGGTGAGCGATGAAGAATTGATTCCCTTAAAGATATAGAAGGTTCCAGGTACTTTAAAATTATTATTATATATAGTCTAATTGTAATTTACTTACTGATCACTCATTTTGGACTAATGATCCCATGAATTTTTTGCAGGAAATGATATTTTTTATAAAAATCTTAATGACATTGTATTGTAGATATCTGGGCTCACCATACATAAGAGGTAGCTTCATTGCTAGAATATTTTTCTTTTGATCCATTTCTTGAACTATAATAAAGGTAGCTTCAGTTCATTTCTTAGCCTAACAGTTTTGTTTTTGCTTTAAAAGGTGGAATGACCAAGAAAAAAGGTTAAAAGATGAATTGACAAACTGTATGGTTGAGTTGTTTTGAAATGACACATTTGACAAAACCAAGCTCTTTGAAAAAGTTGGCACATATCTAAAGTATGTGAGGGACCAATAAAAGACCCATTTAGAGAAGAATGTAAAGTACGAGCATCCCCCATGATTCTAGAGAGGGAGTAGAAGGACCTGATTTTGGATGCCAAGGAGAGAATTGAAAGGAAAAAAGGAAATACACTAGCAAACACCAAAAGAAGGTATGGGATACTGTTAAGAATGTAATTATGTACTAATTAATTACTCCTTATATTTATATAATCTAACATATTTAAAACTTTTCATAGACTAAGTGACACATCAAAGGCAACCATGGCAAGACAAGAAAAGAATGGGCAACACAAACTCAGCTCTGGTGGTTATATGAAACTAGCTGCACGAATTGTAAGTATCAATAAATGAAATATCGCATCAAAATATTTATAAATTGCAAACGATTTTTTGTTTTATCAAACAATGCAAGGAAAATTCATGATACCAAGCAAAAATGCAGTGCTCTGAATTCAACAGAGCACCCACAGAAGATGACAAGAGAATTGCCTTCCAGCAAGGCTATACAATCATGGTTGAATGGCTATGAGAATTGAGTGGGAAAACACAAGATTATGGTGCATCTGTCAAGCAGGTAAATAAGCTAAATGAAAATTGTTTCAAATTGAATACTTTACCAATAATCTAATTGATGTTGAGTTCCAACATAAAGTGACTATATCTATTTTAAATAAGCAAGCAATAATAACAATGTGCATGACATTGGAATGTAGCCTGCTGATCGTGAAACACGACCTACACATGAATGTCCGTATGTGCATCCCAGTATTGGAGGTATTCATTTTATATTCAAATTTATTTATATAATTATTAATACAATTAAACATCTTAAATTGTAATTAGTGTAGTAATTAATGTAACCTTTTTTGTTAATATTTTAGAGCATGTAGTCGGTGGTGACCAAGTGGAGCATGATCTGGGTACACAACATCAGGAACATGATATTCCCCAATCAGGTAAAGAGAAGCATTTTTATTCCTTTAAAAAAATGTAATTTCAATTGGTGTTCAGCATGTTGAGATTGAGGCTAGATAAAATGATGTGGCCCCATCTGGTAAAGAGCGTCGTGGTTATGTTCTTTAAATTAATGAAATACTTGTAACAATAATAAAAAATGTTTTGAATTTAACCCATTTCTTTGTGATTTCAGGGTACCCCCTTTGCTTTAGTGTCCTCATCTTCAGTATAGGACTAGGCATACATCAAGATCATGAGCAGAGGGCAGAACATCTGAAGAGGGGGTAAATGATGAAGACCACGATGCTCCACTTATTCTTTACTTATCTTCAAAGAAAAACAAAAAAAGAAATGATTGTAATCTACCTTATTTGATAATGACTGATATTTATGTGCTAATGAATGGTTATGAATGATATGTGTTAATTAATATTGATGAATGTTGTGTGTTAATTAATGTTAATCAATGTTATGTGTTAATGAACGTTATGTGATATTAATGAATGAATGTTATATTTTATTATTGGTAGAAAGAATGAATGAATGTTAGATGTTAACGAGGAATTTAGAGTGATGTTAGGGGGGGGAGGGGCCAAATGAGCTTCCACCTTCACGTGGTTGGCCCTATTAAGTAGAGAATATTAAACTATTCTCGAAACCAAGCGAAGCTCAATAAGATAACACACTTTTCAATATTTCATTATGTTTCACAATTAATCTTATTGAATAATGTATATTGAACCTTAATTGAAGGGTCCAACAAAGCCAACATAGACAACAACACCACAAGTTGCTGGGTATAATGAACTCCCATATTGTCTTGTATGTACACTAACAGTATGAGTTGCTTCTAGTGTTGATATCCATGGCAGGACTGTAAAAGTTATGAATATGCCTCATCCTTGTAAGTTTTTTTATTAGTTGACATTTTCTTTAGCATTTTTAAATTTTCTTTATCATTTTAAGTCAACCACTTTTATATGGAATTTATTGTCCTATTTTTTTACTATCTGCCAAACATTATCAATACAAGGACTTCCATTGCATCCATTTTTTCAATTAGCTATTATAAAGGGTAGGTTGTATTTGTAAATGTCTCTTTGAGTTCATCCAAATTTTATAATTGTTACCTCACATCTCGTTATTGCTGCAATAGGGATTATGGCCATAATAGGCTATGATTGCAACCTCTCAGTGTCATAGAATATCTTTGTTCTTAAAATTGTGGCAGACTATCAGGTACATTCCCTCTTTTGCATTCCAAATTGTAGTGGTCAATGCACATGACCAAATTTCCTTTGACATCTAGAGAATAGTATTATCTTTTAAGTAATAGGAGGAGGAACCAAGTATTCAAATTGGTACCAAGTGATATAATATTACTACTGCTTCTATCTTTCTTTTTTGCTTCATGGTTCAAACTATTCATTTGTTCTTTTTTGCTTCGTGTTTTGAACTATTCATTCAAGAACTTATTGTCTTTTTCTTTAGTTCTATATACTTTTTTTACGCATCTTGGATTTGCAAGTGCATCATAACTCACATCCTCTAATGGATTTTGCTACTACATGCATCCTTGAAAGTGCATACAACTTTGCAAATGAATCACTAATTTTCCACCACCAAAATAGTATAACACACAACCTTTTTGCACAGAGATCTAGAGTAGCAATCATCAATAATAGATGATTATAATAGAGAACTAATTTTCACAATGAAAGAATCCATAATAGCATTTGTAAATAAAGGAACTGGCTTTGTATTGATCTAAAAATAATGTATCGTTCTTCAGTACAGAAAGAAAAACTATTCTTCACTTTTTTTTAATCTATTTTCTCCTACCAAAAAACTCCCCTATCAAATGATTACATCAAATATTATATAAAATATCAAAATGCCATGCCTTTTGATCCAAGTCTTTTGAAAACAAAAGAGAACTAACAACTAATCACTTAGTTAAACACAAATGCACACTAGTTAGATGTGCTAGATGCTTATCATTATATCTGGTATCACAATCATGGATGGTATCTTGGGCTTCTACTTCCATCAAAACCATGCTCTCTACAAAGTACACCACCTTTTCGACATCCTGGTCTTCAGTTGCTTTCAGTGCACTCCGGAGTATATGCTGGTAGTTGCAGGTCCAACCCACCTTTTCTTTTTGTTCTCCATTATTGTTGAGAAATGAAGGAATACTATTCATTTTTCCATCGAGGAAGGTTGCTCCTTCTTCTCTCAACTCCTCTAGGTATTATTTGTGAGCCTTTATCAAATCTTCATAGTTTTGTATATCACTAGGTTGTCTCTCATCCCTATTTTGCAGTTCTAGGATTTTCTCATGTAGCCGCTTATCTAGCTGCTCATGTTCTTTTATGACAGTGTGGTTCTTGTTCTATGTATCCTAGTATTTATCCATCCATGTCATCATATTAGTGTATCTTTTCTGAATCAGAGCTGACATGGTTTCACTTTTTATTGTCTTCAACTAGGCCTGCAGTTGATAGTTTTCTTCCTTCAATTGATCAGCCTTGGTTTGGGGTTGGGAAGATTCACCTCGTATTAACAATCTTTGTGGCTCCTCCTATTTCATCATTTCTCTAAGTCTATCAATCTTTGTTCTTATTTTTACAATTTCAAGCTTATTTGATTGGTTTTCTTTCACCAAGAATTGAATCTATGCTTTGTTTAGTTTGGCTATGTTTACCCCTAAACCCGTTGTCATCATGGGGTTTGCCTCTCCAACCTATAAGGTCATAATGTGACTGAAGGATTTTTGAGTATTGATAACCATAGGAATTTTTCCCAGAGGATATAGTGACCATATTTGCATGGCATGCTTGTCAGGGTTGTATAGTGATCCCATATACACTTGGGTCACACCCTCAAGAGATAATTTGTGCTTGGCACCAAAATCATGGAGAAAACTGTCAAATATCTGGGTTGAATTCATATCCCACCCAGGAAAAATCAAAACACCAACATCCTTTAGAAGCTTCCTCCCCTTTTCAGAAGTCATCAAAACCATTTCTTGTGCTACTTCATTTTCTAAGGTGATTGATAATTGCCTTTCATTGGAGGTATTGACCTCATCAATATTTTCTCTGATTGCTTTCCCTTTTATCCTATATAAAAATGACATGAACTCAAGAGATGCTATGAAATAATCATCAGATATCAGAATGTCACATGCCAATTGCCTTGGATCATCTTCCACTAGGGCTCCTTCATTAGGATCTCTTACAGGTGACATGTGTTCCTCAATCAGTATTTTAGAGAATTGTTCCAATGAGAGCTCATTCTCCTCTGATGATTCCTTATCCTCTGAAGATGATACATTTATAGTCTTCTTCTCCTTACCCTTTTTTCAATATCTCTATTGTGATCATCTATAGCCACTTCAGCATCCTTTTCATCCAGATTTCTTATCAAGTCATCTCTTAGATACAGGATGTGTCCATAGGCACCTAGTTTCTACCTTTTTCTCACTGAATGAATATACCCCTCTGGGTCAAAGCCTTTTCTTGGTGCTCCCAATTTCATGTTATAATGGAACAATTTGTTCCATGCGAGCTCTTTCCCTTATCTTCCATTTACAACAAATTCTCCTATGCATAGAGTCCTACGTAGAAATGTTTTCTAGTCATGTGAAGCCAGATGCATATAATTTGATTCCCCCATTTGCCTTATGATCTCCAGATAAGCTATCATGTTGGGAACTATTTTAGGCAACAATAGTGGGGCATCTTTGAAGCCATAAACCCTTATCATGGTTACATTGAAGAAGCAGTACCAATCTCCCCAATTATGTTTGACAGTTTTTGATCCCCCAAAGTCTACAGGCCTCAAGAATCTCTTTACATCTTCTAAAAGTGCAGAGTGGTAAGGATAACTATAAAACCTATAAAGTATTTTAACAAAATATTCTTCAAAATGAATGTAATTAGATCTGACAAATCTGTAATCCCATATTGAAGTCCATAATTGGACTGGTAGAGAATGGTTGTTACCATCATGTCTTCTTATCTTCATCTCTTTGGGCCATAGACCCATCTCATGCCCATAGAATAGCACCATATGCATAAGTAAGGAATAGTGCGAGAAGTGAATTTTTGCAGAGTCCCTCTAGATGACTGTGAGTCCAAGGACAAGTTGTTCTACCATGAATGTTGCATAGTCAAATTCTCTGGCTTTCTACAATTGAATGTTTGCTACAATGACCACAGATTCAATTCTCATGAAAACTAGAGTATTTAGCCCTAGTACTTGTTCTACTGAATAATATGTGTATTTGAAGTAGTCTTTAAATATATTTACATGAAATGTCAAACTTTCCTCTATTTCCAACGGGACCTCAAGATTCAACAATTGAAATGGTAATCTCCACCCAACATAAGTGGTATCCAATCTTCTATATTCCTCCAACAAATTTTCAAGAATGATGGGATGGTAATAAACTCCAAGCAAATCAAAAACCTTTGAAACTACTTCTCGTGACACAAAGAAACAAGGATTTTCATCTCGGTCACATATTACTCTTTTATTTGGATTAAAATTCAGTTCTAACAATTCTAGGAGATCGATATTAACAAAGACATTTGGGACTACAAGTTTTCTCAGACCTAACTACCATGGATTGAAGATGGATTCTGGTTTCTCTTGTCTGTGATAGTGAAGCAAAAACAATTCATATCCCTTGATGGTTGTGTACACGTTTTCCACATCAATATAATTATCCTCTAATTTCCACTCTGCAGATCTCGTAGGCTTTGGGGTGGAACCTGGCAGTTGATCTAGCAAGTCCTGATTTAGTTTTCTATCTTCATCCTTAGTTTTAGGACTTGTCTCACCTATTTTTTGTTTCTTTCCCTTACCCTTTCTTGTTTCCCCTCTCTGTCTCTTTGAAGCACCACTAGGGTTTTCCATTTCATAGGAAATTTAACAGACTATTCGAAATAGTAATAGGGGAATCAATTAGAGCACCTACTCACCACTATCCAGTGTGCCTTAAACATACCTCAATATCATCTCAAAGTCTCTATAATTCTAAATGCAACATTCTCCTGGATATGCTTCTCAGAAAGCATCTTTCATGCAACAATAAATGTTCCTTAATCCTGTGAATCAATGTGCCATCTTTTTGAAATTTGAATTTTCTAATGATGTAGGACATTAGCTTAAATCCTTCTATCACTGCTCCAAACTTGGCACTTTTCTAACAAATTAGTCATCATAGATAAATATGGTTATATTAGTAACCGTCTACCTCTTGTGTCATTTTGGCTTGAGCTATCCTGACAAGTAATCTTCAATTTGTTTTATTTTTTATATGTCCGCACCTATAATGTCTCGATCGATGTCCATCAACATTGTTTTAACTATCGACATACCCAAAGTTCATTTTCTCAACACTACAAATTATCTCGATAAGGGTTTTATCCTTCTCCCATCTACTATCGGGTTGTTTGTTTTGTGAATGTCAGATCAGGATAACTTTCTCGATGTTGTTTCATTTGTAAAGCATCAGGATAACTTCATTGATTGGAGTGACACTTATGTGCTATTCTTCTTATGTAAGTTATCCTGAATACCTCTTAAGCAGTGCTTTATCATAATTACCTTTACCATCAGCGAAGCAAAAAGATGTTATCTCATCTTTATAAGTTATACCGATATAGGTACTTAGAAGATGATGCATTATCAGAGTGTCTTATTTCAATGTTATTAGATATATTCATTATCGGGATAGGATGTTCTATCGGCCTTTTGATGATCCTATTACTCCAATTTTTATCAGCTTCGCCAATAAGGGTATCATTCTCTATATCGCCATAGATTCCATCGATATCCATCTTCCAACCGCAGGTGTATAGTCAGGACAGTTTCCCCGATACCGCGTTGTTTACATGTCATTGGGATACTTCTCACTGGTCGGAATGTTTCTAATATGTTATTCTGACTTCGCAGGTTATCTCAATATGCTCAAATGACACTTACACTTATACTTTCTTCATCGAGACAACTTCACCTCATCGCTATTGCGAAATGTTGCTATTCCACCCTTGTTAGTTATTTCGACTAGCTTCTCAATATCGACGTTCGGTATAGCTATTCTGATTACCTCTATCAATACTGACATTACTAGATGGTGTTAGCTATCCCAATACGCTGGAACCAACAAGCACCATTATAATTGGCATGCGCATTTTTTTTTAATAAAAATAAATCACCATCAAAATTTTGACATCCTCTCAACTTTGCACCGATGACCAAACCGTTGGATAAACAACATCCTCATCGGTGCATAGTTCCTAGCATGAGTCAAAATTTTGATGCCAATCGATGAAATATCTAAGGAGGATGTTGTATGTCTGACAACACTCTATTATCGGATGCTCATCATAATCCTCATCAGTGCAAGTTCCTGGTAGGTGTTGGCATTCTGACATCCATCCGGCGAGGATGCTTTATGCCCGATGACATTATTTTGCTAGCTAAGAAATCATGGCCACCATCGAAAGAGTTCAGGATATCATCAGAATTCTAATGTTAGATGGCAACGTCAGAATGACCGACGATGAGTTTTCGACAGCTTCATTTGTCGGCAGTCCGACAAAAAATAGTTGATATTTTGATGATAGGCCATTGGAAATCAGCCCCAAATGTACTAGTGACATTGCCTTCATCAACCTTTACATTAGCACTTTCAACCATATTTCTCAATCTTTTTTTTTAGTCACCCAGTGTATCCCCACAACTCAGCCTAGCGACACCGATTTCCCATTATGGGGTGAGCTAAGGAAAGACTAGTCCCTGGAGATGAGCTAATGAGCCCGTCAGCCAATCCCATCAGTTGAATCCAAGCCTCAGAGTCAAACCCGAGACCAATGGGGAGAAAACCCATGGTCCAAGCCAACTCTGCTACCTGTTCGAGCTTCATATTTCTCAATATTTTATTATAACACTAGTAGGCTTTACTTTTAGTAGAATAACCAAGAAATATTCCTTCATCACATCTACCATAAAACTTTCCAAGATCTTAATCTCTTTTGATATAGCATTTACTACCAAAAATTTTGAAATATCTAACAGTAGGGGCATGACCAAACCATAACTCATTTGGAGTCTTACCAGTATCACCTTTGACATTTATCAGATTAAGAGTGTATACTACAGTACTCACAACTTCTCTCCAAAATACATGCAGAACATTTCCTTCAATCATCATGGTTCTAGTAGCCTCTTGAACTGTTCTATTCTTCCTCTCCACAACACCATTCTATTGTGGTGTCCTAGGAGCAGATAATTGTCACTTAACTCCATGCTCTTCACAATATGCATTAAACTCATTAAAAGTGAATTCTCCACCTCTATCAGATCTCAGACACTTCAACTTCACTCTAGTCTCAGGTTCAACTCTAGCTTTGAAAATCTTGTGTCGTGCCCAACTTTTGGGCACAAAAAACGGAACAACAAATTTTTTTTTTGACCACATGAACTCACAATATATCCTACAATTATAATAACTTTATTAGAGTTTTGTCTTGACTAGGGTGAAAATAAAATTGTTTACTAAGGTTGGGTTAATTAACCAACCCGAACAAGCGACTTTAATTGGTGGAGATTAATCAGTGTTACAGATTAGTTAGCTAGCTCAATTACCTTAATTACGTTGTCGCTAATTAAAACAAGGGTTAATTGGTTATCTTAATGTATTAAATCATTCCCGATCATATAATGATAATACTATTAATTAATTGATGCACACGCAAATTTATTATTTAAATCCAACCGATATGGTTTAAATTTTTATAACACCATATGCCCACTAAATCCGTTATTAGGCTAAAGCCAATTCTAATTTTCCCTAACCTCTTAATTTTGATGATTTAATTAAATTCGGCCCAAACCGGTCACAAAGGCTTATGGTTCATAAAATTAATTTACAATTTCTCCTTTTTGAATTTTCCCCATTTACAATATAACCTAATGTCCACAATTAAATTGAGGATAATCTATTAACTAATTAAATAAATTTAGGGTATAGTTTATCCAACTATATTAAAATATTAATTCTCTATAAAATATAAGCATATATTAATTCAATTGTTTAAATAACCCTAATTATTAATTAAAATTAATTTTTTTTAAAACTCCCATTTAAATTTCCCATCTCTAATTTTAAATTTCTTTAAATAAAGAAATCCTTTATTCATAAAATGCTAACCCTAACCTGA
Source organism: Cryptomeria japonica (assembly GCF_030272615.1). Classification (NCBI taxonomy): domain Eukaryota; kingdom Viridiplantae; phylum Streptophyta; class Pinopsida; order Cupressales; family Cupressaceae; genus Cryptomeria; species Cryptomeria japonica. The sequence goes on along the minus strand of NC_081409.1, from coordinate 411,662,000 downwards.
AATGGGGTTAGGGTTGCATTTCTATTTATTCCCATAATTATTTTATTTTCTTTTAAATTTGTGCCCTAACCTGAAATGGGTTAGGGTTTATTATACCATTTTTTTTCTTTGTTTTGGAGTGTGTGTGTGTGTGTGAGATTGCAGGTACGGCGGATTAGGGCACGACGGAGGGTTTCGAAGTGGGAAGAGGCGAAGGGTTTCGACACAGGATCCCCCAGACGCCGTTGTGCGTACACACAGTGGCAGGCAGCGCTGCCCACTATGTGAACACACAGTGGCGGATGGGCTTACCGCCGCCCACTGTGTATACACATAGTGGCGGAGATCGCTCACTGTGTGTAGCACAGTGGTGGTCACGTCTGCTCCAATGTGTTTACACACAGTGCGGTGCCTTCGGCGCCGCCCACTGTGTGTAAACACAGTGGCTCAACCATGAGCCGTCCACTGTGTTAACACATAGTGGCTCGGCTTGGTACCCCCAATTTCCTATTTGTTTTTTTGTAGTTCTTTTTTTTTTTATAACATTTCTTTTTTAATATATATAAGTATATATATATATATGTTTATGTACATTTTTATATATATATATAAATATATTTTTATATGTATATATTTATATATATATATATATTCACTGCCATGACCAGAATGCATACATATACCCTTTTTTTTTAAAGGTATCCATTGAGTATGATTCAGATGCAGGGATATATATATATATATCAACCTGGTAGGGTTAGGAACTTGTTTTGAATTATTTTTTAACAGAGAAGTATGCAATCTTTTATATATTTTTTGTAACAGGAATACACAAGTCCAAAATATGTTTCTTCTTTTGTTTAATATTGCAGGGATATACACATATAGAAATTTATATATATTTATATATATATATATAAGTATATATTTTTCAATATATATATATACTTATATATTTATAGATATATATATAAATAAATGTTAAGACAATAGGGCTGGAAACCCTTATTTTGTTTTGAAGTTCTAACACCTAAGCATACAGACCTTTGTCTTTTAACAGCAATATGAATAAGTCTTATTTTTCTTCTCTTTTTTTTTAACAGTCTTACAACATGTTTTTCTACAGCAATGTATAAATGCTAGTTCCTTTTCAGCTATGCCTAAACAAAGTTCAAAGCAATATAATAGCAGTAAATAAACTATACAAGTAAATATTTAAACCTAATGCATCCCTTTCCGTTTTCTTTAAATTGTAGAAAATAAACAAGATAACAGACAAGATTTAGATGTAGTCTACAACAACATAATAGGCATCAAAATTTAAGTAAAATTTACATTGCTTACAGAATATTTAATTACAATGGCCCATGTTTAAAATGGGTGCAATAATACAACCAGTCTCTCATACTTAATGATGAGGACTTGAATAAAAGAACACAGTTCTTCAAACTGAAATAAAAGAAAACATCCTAAAACTCCTTCTAATATTTTCTTGGAAAAACACATGGTATCATTTCTTTTTGTTGTTCTTTATATGAATAAAATCTGCAACCAAACAAATCTGCAACTCCTAGATTTTTTTTTTTCCAGCAACCTGCATGTAAGATTTTAGGGCTATGACCATGGGATGCTCACCTCCCAGCCTAGGCTTACCAGAAGCCACCCCCGAGCTTGGAGAATCAAGACCTAGATGGGGTTACAACCAAGCAATACAACAAGCAAAGAGGAAAGGAAATCAACACAATAGACACATCCCTTCCCAAGCTGAAACTCCATCACAAAGTGTGATGCCTTACTAGGGTGGAAGTGGACCAAGTACCCTAGGGGAGAAATCTGCTAAATAGAACTTACAGCCAACTCATGGCACCCATGAAAGCATAACCAAAAATCATCCTTAATCCTTACACCCTTATGACCCTCAAAATGGCAAACATGCCATATTTGCTCCCCCTTATGACCCCCAAAAGAAATAACACAAAAGAAAGCAACAAGGGTCTCATGGATAGACCATTGAGATCACTCTCAAAATGAGAGCCTCTCACCCTAAGGGCTGTCAAGCTCCTTCCACCCCCAAGACCAATCTTTCCTCCCAAGGAAAGGATGGTCTTGAACACTCCCCAAACACAACAATACATAAAATAGAAATAAACAAGAAAACACATATATTTTTACAAATACAACACAAATAAAGAGTTACAGCAATTTCCATTCAAATATTCTATAACATTTTTACATTTACATAAGAGGGAAAAATAACACCAACCTTGACCTGCCAAGGGAAATCTAGGGGAAAGCTTGATGAAGAGCTGCCCAATCCTCAATCTTTTTCTCCAATTCCTTAGCCCCAATTTTGCTATCCTAAAACTGGTTTTTTTTTTTCCTCCAAAATTTCTCCAAAAATATCCAAGGATGGAGAGTGGGTGATTAGCTCACTAAGCTTCCATTCTTAGCCTAAGAAGGTCTCTCTCACTCCTTCCAACCTCTTGGATAGAGTGAGGGATCCTCCATTGGGTTGGTCTTCCCTAGGTCTTACACATTCCCTAACCTAGGTACCTAGAGAAGGGAAATGGAATGGGGAAGAGGGATTACTCCCTTCAAGAAGGTTATCCTACCAAGGAGGGCACTCCTATAGATGGAATTCGTCCATCTTGGAAAAACCACTTTTTTGGGTGGTTAAACAAGTCCTTAGGGAAAGACACATGGCCAATTTTGGCCTTCACCCATAGGTACCCCATGAGGCCTAAGAGAAATGCTCTAAAATTGACTCTAGGAGTTGATTTGACCCTCAGAAAGTCCACCTAAAGTTAACCTACGGGTCAACTCTGAGTTGACCCTCCTTGTGGCTCACTAACCTAGATTTCTTGGTTCCTTCAAGGATAATTAGGAGATATAACAATTAACAAAAATAAAACTCTCCAAAAAGGTGACATGACAAATTGCCAACACAACATACTACATAGGTGTCAAGTGACACTACAAAATAATTCCATATCACAATACACACGTGGCAATTGTCCCTTAAACAATTTAAACAATTCAATAAATATAATTTACACTCATGCAAAATTTTATATTTACGAATAAAATACAATACATACAGGGTGTTGCCTCTTCAAATAGACAACCCCTGGTTTTATGAACACACATAGGCCTAGGCTTGATTCTCCATAATATTTCCATGGTCACATGGATAATTTCCTGCACATCTCAATTTAAACATTAGTACCTCCCAATAGCCTCATATAAAATAAAACACATAATCATAATACAATACATTCATTTTGCAAAGACTGGTCATTATAAAATACGATTTGTCACAAATCAAAGCAATTCATCATAATCCTCAAAATTTGATCCATCTACAAGATATGCAAACATATTTCTAACATTATAACAAATCCTGAAATTTAGATAATAACATACATCATCACAATATTACCCTAATCTAGAATCATATAATATTCTATAATCCTCAAGGCATAGAATTGGAGCATCAAATATATATCAATATTACCAAAAATCGTGGGACCATATAAAGTTCTATATCCATAGTGTGTCGAAACTAGCATCTATAATAGTTCCAATGTGAAAATAACTGAAGAGATAGGATGGGTCGGGGTAGGGCCTCACACCCTCCCCCTCTAGGCATGAACGTCCTCCTGGAGTTCATCAAAAAGATGAGGGTACTGTGATCTCATACGTGCTGCATCCTCCCATGAAGTTGTAACCTCATCATAGCAATCCCACTGGACCCTAACCTGGTCCAGCTCTCGACCTCGAAGGGCCAACATCCGGCGAGCCAAAATGCGAATGGGCTCCAAAGCTAGCTGCCCGTCCGACTCCACCTGCAAGGCATCCCAATCTAAAATATGAGACTCATCATAGATATACTTTCTCAAAAATGACACATGAAACACATCGTGGGTGCATGACAGACTAGGTGGCAAAGCTAGGTGATAAGCAACTGGTCCTATCCTCTCAAGGATCTCAAAAGGTCCGACAAAGCGAGGTGCGAGCTTAGAACCCTTTCCATAGCGGATTGGACTCTTATGCGATCGCACTCTTAGAAAAACTCTGTCCCCAACCATGTAACTCCGGTCTATCCTCTTTGCATCTGCATATTTCTTCTGCCTATCCTGTGCCTCTCTAAGGCACTGTCTAATCAAAATTACCTGCTGCTCCATATCACGGACCATCTCAGGGCCTATGGCCACTCTATCCTCAATACGGTCCCAACTCAAAGGTGTCCTGCATGGTCTGTCATACAAAGCCTGAAAAGGTGGCATCCACAAAGAAGTGTGATGCCCATTATTATAGGCAAATTCTACTAAATGCAGGTACTCCTCCCATTGGGTCTGATGATCCATGACGTACATGCGGAGCATATCCTCTAACACCTGGTTAACCTGCTCTGTCTGTCCATCTGTCTCTGGATGATAGGCTGTGCTGAAATTGAGCTTGGTGCCCAACGCTGCCTATAATGCCTTCCAAAAGGAAGAAGTAAAGAGGGAATCCCTATTAGAAATAATCTTGCGTGGAACACCATGAAGCCTAACAATGTCCCGCAAGAATACCTATGCCACTGTTGGAGCTGTGAAGGTAGTCCGGACTGGTGAGAAGTGGGCCACTTTGGTCAATTTGTCAACTGTCACCAAGATAGCATCATGGTGACGAGATGACATAGGAAGACCAATGATGAAGTCCATGGATATAGTATCCCACTTCCACTCTGGTATAGCATGGGACTAGAGTAACCCACCTGGATGGCAGTGCTTCGCCTTGACTCTCTGACACTCAAGGCATCAGGCTACTAACTCGGCGATAAGTTGCCGCATTCCTGGCCAATGATATAACTGCCTCAAGTCAACATGCATCTTCTTAACCCCGGGATGTGCTGCATAAGGAGCTCTATGAGCCTCCATGATAATGAAATCTCGCAAACCCCCAGGTGAGGGTACATAGATGCGCCCTCTATGGCATAATAAACCATCGGACTCTAAAGAGTAGTCCACAAACTTCCCTTCCAGCGCCTCCTGAGTTCGGATCCTCTGACAAACCTCTAGATACCAATCATCCTCTGGCAATCGCTGCAAAATACAGTCTCTCAAATCTGTGCCCATGGATATGGTGTAAACCTCATGTCGTCTCCTACTTAGGGCATCTACGACCACATTCTCCTTTCCTTTGATGTAGTGAACATCAAAATCATACTCACAAAGGAACTCCATCCATCTCCTCTGACGTGCATTAAGGTTAGGCTGGGTGAAGATGTATTGCAAACTCTGATGGTTTGAATGAAGCTTGAAGTGATGACCTAAAAGGAAGTGTCTCCACCTCACAAGTGCATGTAAAACCGCTGCAAGCTCTAGGTCATGCGTAGGGTAGTTAAGCTCGTGAGTCTTAAGTTTCCTAGACTCATATGCTATAACCCTACCCTCCTACATAAGAACTGCTCCCAATCCATCTAAGGAAGCATTTGTGCATACCATGAAGTCGGCCGTGGGGTCTGGCACAATAAGAATAGGTGCACTAGTAAGTGCCCTTTTTAGATCCTGAAAATCCCTCTCACACTTCTTTGTCCACTCGAATTTCTTCCCTTTTCGCTGGAGGGATGTGATGGGGTGTGCAACTCTGGAAAATCCCTCAACAAAGCATCTGTAGTATCCTGCTATGCCCATGAAGCTCCTGACCTCTGTCACACTGGTAGGCACCGGCCAATCCATAATGGCTCTAACCTTTGATGGGTCAACTGAGATCCCATCTCCGGATATAACATGCCCTAGGTACTTGACCTCTGATCTAAAGAAAGCACACTTCAACAAACTATCGAACAACTGGTTGTCCCTCAAACACTACAAAACCTGCCTCAAATGCTCCTCATGCTCCTTCTCATTTTGGGAATAGATCAATATGTCGTTGAGGAACACAATCACAAATCGGTCGAGGAAGGTGCGGAATACCCCATTCATGAGACTCATGAATACAGCTGGAGCATTCGTAAGACCGAATGGGACCATAGTGAACTCGTAGTGGCCATATCTGGTGCGAAACGCGGTCTTGTGGATATCACTTTCCACAATCCTCAACTAATGATATCCTAACTTCAGGTCTATTTTGGAAAACACTTTGGCACCCTGAAGCTGATCAAACAAGTCATCGATCCTCAGCAAGGGGTAGTGGTTCTTGATGGTTACTTTATTCAATTGCCTATAATCCATGCACAACCAAAGGGATCTGTCCTTCTTCTTCACGAAGATGACTGGTGCACCCCAAAGGGAGATGCTAGGACGAATGTGACCCTTCTCTAAGAGTTCCTCTAGCTGCATCTTGAGCTCATTAAGCTCATGAGTGGTCATCCTATAAGGTGCTCTCGAAACTGGCTCGGCTCCCGGTACCAAATCTATGTGGAAGTCAATCTCTCTGCTAGGTGGCATACCGGGTAGCTCCACTGGAAACACATCTGCAAATGCCTCAAGGATGGGATGATCATCTATGGAAGGCTCCTTCTCATTTTCTTCCTCTCTGTCACTGATCGTGATAGCAAACAACTAGCATCCCTTCCGCATGCTCCGCTTAAGCTGCATAGCAGATATCATACGAAGAGACACGGGTCTCTGAATCCCAGTGATTACTATGGGAGCACCATGATCATCCTCACACTCGACCTTTTTCAAGCGACAATCCATCTTGGCTCTGCGGGCGTAAAGCCAATCCATGCCAAGTACGATGCCATAAGATCCAAGTGGCGTAACTCTAAGGTCTACTAAGGTGGTGGTATTACCAATCTGAAGCAGACATCCCCTAACCTCTGAATCAACTGACACTCTAGCCCCTGAAGCTAACTCCACTTCCCAGCTGACACTTTGCCTTACTGCCACTAGACCGCAATGCTCCACAACCAATGGAGATATAAAGGAGTCAGTCGCTCCTGAGTCAAATAATATAGAAATACTGCTACCTCTGATCTTACCTGCAGCCTCGATGACTATGGCCTGGTGCTCTGCCTAGCGGTTGTCAACCGCTGCGAAGACTCTATGGGACTTGCCCATATCCCCAACTGTAGGCTCTGATGTTGCCATCCTTTGATTTCCTGTCATCTGACCCTGTGGACACTCTCTCACCATGTGCCCCATGGCTCCACACGTGAAGCAAGCACCGCATGCCTGGAACTGTGCACCCTGAGGCCTGGAAAAAGGATGCCCACCTATCTTGCTAGAACCACTATACCCACCCCTGGAGGACAGCTGAGCCCGTGCCGGGGGTGTGTATGTACCCTATGCTCTCTGGTCAGGCCTAGGACCTTGTGACTGCCACTGCTTGGGCCTGGAGGCCTGCTGTCCCTAAGGGGGCCTCTGTCTCTGACTCTGCTATGACTACTACGGAGGAGGGGGTTTATAGGACCCTGAAACATTTCTGTGGTTGCCTTTCCAATGGTGTTTCTGAAACTTGAAAGACTGGGGAACCGGGTTTCGGTTCTGGAACCGATCCCTCGTGTCCTGTGGCCTGATCTGAATCTCCTCGGCTATAAGGGCCTTCTCTACGGCAACCCGAAGGCTTCCTGGAGCGGCCATCCTCACTGGCCCTGCTATCCCAGCATTAAGTCCCCTGACAAATCGGTTGATGAGCAACTTCTCGTCCTTCAGGTAATCTACATAAGGAAGGAGCTCAATAAACTTACTCTTGTACTGGGTCACTGAGAGACCCTTCTGCTGGAGGTCATGGAACTCATCGATCCTACGCTGCCTGAAGTGCTCTGATAGGTATCTCTCTCTGTACCTCTCTATGAAGATTTGCCATGTGATGGTATCTACAGTGAGTCCACACTTGAATTCCTGCTGCTTCCACCATGTGGAGGCTGTCGATCTCAAAAGGTGAACTGCAACTCATGCCTTCAGATTTCTTTCATAAGATCGCAATGCGAAGCACCGATCTAGGCTCAAAAGCCATGCCTCAGCCTCTACTCCGTCAGTAGTTCCTCCAAAAGATGGTGGCTGGAGGCGCAAAACCTCTCTAATCAGGTCTCCTGGTTCCTGACGTGCTCTCTCAAAGTACATAGGTGCCACTACTGGAGGTGGTCCGGGCAGGTGAATGGACTCTGGCTCATGCTCTGCCTCACCCTCTATGGAATTAGGAGGTGGACTCCTACTCTGTTCCCTCTCTACTAACCTATGACTCCCTGAGTTCTGATTGTCTGCATGATGGTCCACTGCTGGAAGCCTATCCTGCATGATCCCAATCAAGTTCTGAAGAGCTAGCAAGATGTCTCGGTTAGGGTCAACCGGTGGTTCGGGAGGTGCTTCCGGGTTCCCTTCTAGAACCGGTTCCTCTCTATCGACATCCTCGTGTGCCATACGTGTACGCTTAGGACCCCTTCCGCGCTTGCGAGCTTGTCGCGTAGTCGGAGGCATCCTAATGAGAAAATAAAAAATAAAATAAATAAATAATTAAATAATTTAATTTTCACATGTTTATATTTTTTTTGAGAAAATATTTTATTAATTTAGATAATTAAAGCAAAATGTAATGGAGAAAGGTTCCTAGTGTCGGAAACCTTCCTCTGATACCAAAATGTCGTGCCCAACTTTTGGGCACAAAAAACGGAACAACAAATTTTTTTTTGACCACATGAACTCGCAATATATCCTACAATTATAATAACTTTATTAGAGTTTTGTCTTGACTAGGGTGAAAATAAAATTGTTTACTAAGGTTGGGTTAATTAACCAACCCGAACAAGCGACTTTAATTGGTGGAGATTAATCAGTGTTACAGATTAGTTAGCTAGCTCAATTACCTTAATTAAGTTGTCGCTAATTAAAACAAGGGTTAATTGGTTATCTTAATGTATTAAATCATTCCCGATCATATAATGATAATACTATTAATTAATTGATGCACACGCAAATTTATTATTTAAATCCAACCGATATGGTTTAAATATTTATAACACCATATGCCCACTAAATCCGTTATTAGGCTAAAGCCAATTCTAATTTTCCCTAACCTCTTAATTTTGACGATTTAATTAAATTCGGCCCAAACTGCTCACAAAGCCTTATGGTTCATAAAATTAATTTACAATTTCTCCTTTTTGAATTTTCCCCATTTACAATATAACCTAATGTCCACAATTAAATTGAGGATAATCTATTAACTAATTAAATAAATTTAGGGTATAGTTTATCCAACTATATTAAAATATTAATTTTCTATAAAATATAAGCATATATTAATTCAATTGTTTAAATAACCCTAATTATTAATTAAAATTAATTTTTTTTAAAACTCCCATTTAAATTTCCCATCTCTAATTTTAAATTTCTTTAAATAAAGAAATCCTTTATTCATAAAATGCTAACCCTAACCCGAAATGGGGTTAGGGTTACATTTCTATTTATTCCCATAATTATTTTATTTTCTTTTAAATTTGTGCCCTAACCCGAAATGGGTTAGGGTTTATTATACCATTTTTTTTTCTTTGTTTTGGAGTGTGTGTGTGTGTGAGATTGCAGGTACGGCGGATTAGGGCACGACAGAGGGTTTCGAAGTGGGAAGAGGCAGAGGGTTTCAGCGCGGGCTCCCCCGAACGCCGCTATGCGTACACACAGTGGCGGGCAGCGCCGCCCACTGTGTGCACACACAATGGTGGACGGGCTTACCGCCACCCACTGTGTATACACACAGTGGCGGGCGCCGCTCACTGTGTGTAGCACAGTGGCGGGCGCCGCTCACTGTGTGTAGCACAGTGGCGGTCGCGTCCGCTCCACTGTGTTTACACACAGTGCGGTGCCTTCGGCACCGCCCACTGTGTGTAAACACAGTGGCTCGACCGTGAGCCGTCCACTATGTTAACACACAGTGGCTTGGCTTGGTACCCCCGATTTCCTATTTGTTTTTTGGTAGTTCTTTTTTTTTTTATAAAATTTCTTTTTGAATATATATAAGTATATATATATATATGTTTATGTATATTTATATATATATATATATATAAATATATTTTTATATGTATATATTTATATATATTCACTGCCATGACCAGAATGCATACATATACCCTTTTTTTTTAAAGGTATCCATTGAGTATGATTTAGATGCAGGGATATATATATATATATTTATATATATATATATATTTATATATATATATATATTTATATATATATATATATATATATTTATATATATATATATATATATATTTATATATCAACCTGGTAGGGTTAGGAACTTGTTTTGAATTGATTTTTAACACAGAAGTATGCAATCTTTTATATATTTTTTGTAACAGGAATACACAAGTCCAAAATATGTTTCTTCTTTTGTTTAATATTGCAGGGATATACACATATAGAAATTTATATATATTTATATATATATATATAAGTATATATTTTTTAATATATATATACTTATATATTTATAGATATATATATAAATAAATGTTAAGACAATAGGGCTGGAAACCCTTATTTTGTTTTGAAGTTCTAACACCTAAGCATACAGACCTTTGTCTTTTAACAGCAATATGAATAAGTCTTATTTTTCTTCTCTTTTTTTTTAACAGTCTTACAACATGTTTTTCTACAGCAATGTATAAATGCTAGTTCCTTTTCAACTATAACTAAACAGAGTTCAAAGCAATATAATAGCAATAAATAAACTATACAAGTAAATATTTAAACCTAATGCATCCCTTTCCTTTGTCTTTAAATTGCAGAAAATAAACAAGATAACAGACAAGATTTAGATGTAGTCTATAGCAACATAATAGGCATCAAAATTTAAGTAAAATTTACATTGCTTACAGAATATTTAATTACAATGGCCCATGTTTAAAATGGGTGCAATAATACAACCAGTCTCTCATACTTAATGATGAGGACTTGCATAAAAGAACACAGTTCTTCAAACTGAAATAAAAGAAAACATCCTAAAACTCCTTCTAATATTTTCTTGGAAAAACACATGGTATCATTTCTTTTTGCTGTTCTGTATCTGAGTAAAATCTGCAACCAAACAAATCTACAACTCCTAGATTTTTTTTTTTCCAGCAACCTGCATGTAAAATTTTAGGGTTGTGACCATGGGATGCTCACCTCCTAGCCTAGGCTTACTAGAAGCCACCCCCGAGCTTGGAGAATCAAGACCTAGACGGGGTTACAACCAAGTAATACAACAAGCAAAGGGGAAAGGAAATCAACACAACAAACACATCTCTTCCCAAGCTAAAACTCCATCACAAAGTGTGATGCCTTACTAGGGTGGAAGTGGACCAAGTACCCTAGGGGAGAAATCTGCTAAATAAAACTTACAGCCAACGCATGGCACCCATGAAAGCATAACCTAAAATCATCCTTAATCCTTACACCCTTATGACCCCCAAAATGGCAAACATGTCATATTTGCTCCCCCTTATGACCCCCAAAAGAAATAACACAAAAGAAAGCAACAAGGGTCTCATGGACAGACCCTTGAGATCACTCTCAAAATGAGAGCCTCTCACCCTAAGGGCTGTCAAGCTCCTTCCACCCCCAAGACCAATCTTTCCTCACAAGGAAAGGATGGTCTTGAACACTCCCCAAACACAACAATACATAAAATAGAAATAAACAAGAAAACACATATATTTTTACAAATACAACACAAATAAAGAGTTACAGCAATTTCCATTCAAATATTCTATAACATTTTTACATTTACATAAGAGGGAAAAATAACACCAACCTTGACCTGCCAAGGGAAATCTAGGGTAAAGCTTGATGAAGAGCTGCCCAATCCTCAATCTTTTTCTCCAATTCCTTAGCCCCAATTTTGCTATCCTAAAACTGGTTTTTTTTTTTCCTCCAAAATTTCTCCAAAAATATCCAAGGATGGAGAGTGGGTGATTAGCTCACTAAGCTTCCATTCTTAGCCTAAGAAGGTCTCTCTCACTCCTTCCAACCTCTTGGATAGAGTGAGGGATCCCCCATTGGGTTGGTCTTCCCTAGGTCTTACACACTCCCTAACCTAGGTATTTAGAGAAGGGAAATGGAATGGGGAAGAGGGATTACTCCCTTCAAGAAGGTTATCCTACCAAGGAGGGCACTCCTATAGATGGAATTCGTCCATCTTGGAAAAACCACTTTTTTGGGTGGTTAAACAAGTCCTAAGGGAAAGACACATGGCCAATTTTGGCCTTCACCCATACGTACCCCATGAGGCCTAATAAAAATGCTCTAAAATTGACTCTAGGAGTTGATTTGACCCTCAGAAAGTCCACCTGAAGTTAACCTACGGGTCAACTCTGAGTTGACCCTCCTTGTGGCTCACTAACCTAGATTTCTTGGTTCCTTCAAGGATAATTAGGAGATATAACAATTAACAAAAATAAAACTCTCCAAAAAGGTGACATGACAAATTGCCAACACAACATACTACATAGGTATCAAGTGACACTAAAAAATAATTCCACATCACAATACACACGTGGCAATTGTCCCTTAAACAATTTAAACAATTCAATAAATATAATTTACACTCATGCAACATTTTACATTTATGAATAAAATACAATACATACGGGGTGTTGCCTCTCCAAATAAACAACCCCTGGTTTTACGAACACACATAGGCCTAGGCTTGATTCTCCATAATATTTCCATGGTCACATGGATAATTTCCTTCACATCTCAATTTAAACATTAGTACCTCCCAATAGCCTCATATAATATAAAACACATAATCTGAATACAATACATTCATTCTGCAAAGACTGGTCATTATAAAATACGATTTGTCACAAATCAAAGCAATTCATCATAATTCTCAAAATTCGATCCATCTACAAGATATGCAAACATATTTCTAACATTATAACAAATCCTGAAATTCAGATAATAACATACATCATCACAATATTACCCTAATCTAGAATCATATAATATTCTATAATCCTCAAGGCATAGAATTGGAGCATCAAATATATATCAATATTACCAAAAATCGTGGGACCATATAAAGTTCTATATCCATAGTGTGTCGAAACTAGCATCCATAATAGTTCCAATGTGAAAATAACTGAAGAGATAGGATGGGTCGGGGTAGGGCCTCACATCTTTAACTTCTCCAACGCTTCAGATTTCTCCCTTAAGAAGGTAACCCACATCATCTTTGAATAGTCATCAATTAGCAACATGAAATACCTTTCACCCTGCAAGCTTCTCACTCTAGAAGGACCGATCAGTATGCACAAGATCCAACAATCCATTAGAATTATACTATTTTCTCTTATAAGTAACTCTTGTATGCTTCCCTAATTGACATTTCTTACATACCAGATTAGAGGGCTTTATTAACTTTGGTAGATCTCTCACTGCTTGAGTAGAACTTACCAACTTTCATCAATCTAAGCAATCAGACAAATTTTACTACCAACATTCAAGTGAAAGATATTACCTTTAGTCTTTGTCCCTGATGCAATCTCAGTTTTAGAGCTACTCATGATCTCACGTTTTCCATTCTTGAATTGCAATTTATATCCCTTATCAACCATCTAACCAGCACTCAAAAGATTATGTTTTAAACTTTCAACATACAACACATCATCAGTATTATGCTTACCATTAAGAGAAATAGAACCTCTACCATGGATTACACAAGCTTTGTTATCACCAAATATTACTATACCACCATCATACCTTTCCAAGTTTACAAATTTACTCTTATCAGCTATCATATGATCAAAGAAACCATTGTCAATTACCCATTCATCTTTCTCCTAAACTTTACTAGCTAAATCTTTCTCTTCATTAGTGTAGCTTATAGAATCTATAGTTATAGGATCATTTTCCTTGATAGTAATGAACACAAATTCATCTATTGAAGTACCCTTACCCAACTCATCATCTATCATACCTTCATCAACAACATAATAACACTACTTTTGATATTTAGGCTTATATGGCTTAAATGACTTCTTAGGATTTTTATCTCTTTCCAAACACCTTGATGCAAAATTTCCTATCTTATTACATGAAAAAAAATTAAGAGGTAACTTCCCTTCATACTTACCAACACCTTTAGGCAATCTTCTAGCAATAAGTGCTTCAAGCTCCTCAAGCTCTCTTTCTTCATCTTCCATCTCTTTCTGTTGGATTGTTGGGGAGATTGTTGGTTTTGGTTGATTGTTGTTGCTGCTAAGATATTTTTTGATTAAGTAAAAATAGGTTTTTGAAAGGAACCCAAACCTTTTACATATCAAGAGAGAAAAAGAGCTATAAAGAACCGTGCCTGATCACTCCATTTACAAAAACTGATCCCATCCAAACAAAAAGGGTTCTTAATACACATAACATGAAGAACCACAAAAAGATAGCTAAAGGAAAGAAAAAAGACAACACAAATGCAGAGACCAAGACCAAGACCTAGACAACTAGATTATTTTCATGATATCTTCAGTGTGGACCACCATCTTCTTCATGTTGTTCACAGAGGTCTTTAAGTCATCCAACTCTTGACCCTTGATGTCACCCTTATTCCTAGTATTGGCTCTGGTCCTCTTCTCGTGACCTTTTTTGTCCAGCTTATCCTTGTCGCCCTCTTTATCTTTGATGTCATCAAATCTATTAATCAAAATGCTCATGTTGTGCACCGAGCCTTTGAGAATCTGGAATTTTTGTTCAGCTATCTTCTTTACTATGAGTTCCATCCTGTCAACTCTGCTGCCCAGATTGTTCATAGCAATTTCCATCCCTTTCACCTCGTTATTTTCTTCCATCTCCTTAACCTTTTTTTCAGTTGCAATAATTTTACTCACCATGTTTTCAATGGCTTCCGCATTATTGATTGCCACTACCGATTCTTTGACATTTTCAAATAGGGGTTTGTCACCTATCATGGCTCTTTTGACAACATTCATATCCTTCTTCAGGCTTCCTATGTCTTTCACCATCGTGTTGATGATATCACAGAAACCCTTAATACTCTCATTTTCTCCAACACAGTCACTATATTTTCCCCTTTTGTCCTCTTGATCCTCTTTCTACAGACCTTGGGTATTCAAATCCTCATTGTTTCCCACAACCAAATTATCATCCCCCTCCTTATCCTGCACATTATCATTTTTATCCTTCTCTGCCTCCTCATTAGAACTAATCAAAATTTGATTAATATCTTTGTTACCTCCCCTATTGATGTTCATCTTCTTCTAGATTTGCTTTCCGGTGCCTTTCCCTTTCTTGTTTTTGATGAATTTACCTTCGAAGGACTCGATCTTAGACTTTGAAATATCTAAATCCACCACTATCCTCTTCCTCTTGCCCTTGTTCCTCCCCTTTTTACTTAGCTCCTTTGACTCGCCTTCAATCTCTGAGTTAAAGTTAAAACCACTAACCTCACTCTCCGTGTCCTCATCCCTTGCATTTTTACCTTTAATAGGTTTTTCAATGCATTTCCCTTTCAACACTTTATACACAAGAGCCATGAGACCCTAATGAAGAGCATGGTCTCCCTTGGGATCTTTCTGTATCTCTTTGATAGTATGGTCCATGGAACATGTAGGATAATATGGCAGGCTTACCTTTTCCCCATGGCGAAAATGATTGAGCAATACAAAGTGGTGTCCGTAAGCTCTCGTAAACCTGCCATCCAATGTTATATAGCTAATTGTAGCGAACAAAACGAACCTCCATGGCCTACATATACATTTTGGGGAGTGATAGGAGTTGTCAACCTTCACCATTTTCTTCTTCTCACCTTCTATGACAGGAAATTTGTTTGCTTCCTTATAAGAGATGCTATGATCTCTATAGAATTTCTTGCCCTCTATCATCATCCCCATGGCTTCAACAATAATATCCTCATCCACAATCATCATCTGGGTCCCCACCAAAACTTTATCATTCTTCCAATTCTTGATAAAGTGTTTAGTGACCATTGGATCTTTCCCACTAAGCCTCTCCATAAACACACTTAGACCCCCCTCCTGCAGAATTTCCCAAACCTCTTTGTTCTTCCTCCATTCCAAACATGAGGTAGGTTCGAACCTTTTTTTGTTCCCTCCCATATTTCCTTCTTAATCACTAAATTTCCTTCTCTCGACTTTGATTCTTCTTCTTTCATTTATGTAGTTGCCCTGAAAAACTGCCCTGAATCTGTGCCAAGCAATTATAAAAAGACACTTAAATAAATGCTCATCACCACCATTGTAAACCTGCATCAAAATAAGTGGAAGAAGCATTTAGAAATTATGGTTGATGGTGCCACGTTGCCTTGTCTGGATATGGTCCAGATCGAACAAGGATTTTGCTTCACATACAAGTTCACTCTCACCATTAATAGTAATGATTTCCTCCATTTGACAGGCCAGGTTAGCAGCCCATTCAGCACACAAGTTTGCTTCCCTATACACTGTGTGAAAACAAAAATTCAAATGTGTCACTTATTTTCTTCATTTCTTTAATAGAATTGTTTATTTACCAAGCTGGCGGGAACTCCTTGTTCAAATAGTTTATTATATTCAATGAGTCTCCTTCACACTAGACTCTGGTGCAGTTGGCTTTCTTTGCTAGGACCATCTAATGATAAGTTTCCATAGCCTCAGCAACATGATTAGTCTGATTTCCTATAGGTATGCATTTAATAATTTTGCATTTTCCCCATTCATCCCTCAGGACCACACCACATCCCACAATACCAGGATTACCCTTTGAAGCTCCATCAAAGTTGGTTTTCATCCAACCATTGGGAGGACATTCCCATTTCACACCCTCTCTAGGATTAGTCTGAAAGTGATCACTTCCTCTTAATCTCCACTTCTTGAAGATTATTTGATCATCCTTTTCTTGAGGATTAGCAATACCACCTATGATATTAATATTTTCCAATATGTTTCTTTTTATTTTCTCAAACACAAAATTTGAGACTTAGACACCTTCTCTCTGAACACTCTTTTGTTTCTCTCTTTCCATATACCCTAGCTCATATGGGGTAAAGCCAATTTCCACAACAAAATAGTAGACTTATTCCTTGATGGGTGCTGCCATGAATTAAAAACCTCTTGAACTAATTCCGAGAAACTCCAACTAATATTGAAATGATCCAAACATCTTCCCCAGACAACAATAGAGAAGGGACAATGGAAGAGTAGGTGGTTGATGGTCTCCTCATTCTACATACAAAGAAATTATTCCTGTCAACATATTCTTGTGGTTTATTCTTGTGAGTTTGGGAAGAGTTTCTGATCCGATTTTGTAGTTTGGTTTTGTTGATCACTATTTTGTAGAATCTAGTATTTCCTCTGGTATATTCCGGTGTGATCAAATCTTGTGTTGTGACTTTGGATTATTATTTGGGATGATCTTATGAATCTTAATTTCATATGGTTTGTGATTTGGTGCTTCACAAGTTATATTTCCTCGTGAGAGTTGTTGATTGGTTGTGTTCTTGAGCTTCTAGATGTTGATTGATGAAGATTTGAAAAGTGGTGTTGGTGTAGTTGTACTGAATGATTCTAACATGCTTGCTAGTGTTTCCTAGTCATGTCCTATTTTTTTTGATAATCTGTATTGATCGTTGTGCAATATTTTGATGATTATTTATGAACCGGTGATAATTTTTGTGTTATGCGGTATATCTGGTGGTGTAGCGTGATGCGGTTGATCTTGGCGTAATTTCCGGTGGATTTGATCATTTGGAAATTTGAATTAGGTCCATTCTATGTAATGTAAATCATAATATTGGTCTATTGGTCGATCTTTGTATCATGTAATGTAATTTTTGTAAATGTAAGTTGAGGGTTGAGGATTTAGCCGACCTTGTTATCAAGGTTAATGATTTATATATATAAGTGAGAAGATTATGTAATTTAGGTGTTGGTATTATGTCTGCATTATCAGAGAGATGTGATTGTGTGAACAAAGAGTTATCATTTGGTGAAGTGTTGAGGTGAGATTGGTGTTGCAAAGCAGACAATTGTTCTTAACCGAAACTGTCATCAGGCATTTGTAGATGCTATTATTATAGTTCATTTCCTCTAGAATGTAGTCTGAATCATATTGAAGTCATTGAGACTTCCCTGAGGGTTGTAGCCTTCCAAGAAAATATCTTTTGAGTAGTGAGCTCTAGGAAGTGTGCCTGAATGCATGTGCATTCCCCATTGTAATATTTTTGCATACTAATGCAAAGTAGCATCTTACTATGGGTAGGTTCCCACTGTGGTTTTTCCCTTAACTGGGTTTTCCACGTCAAAAATCTTAGTGTTGTGTGTTGTGTTGTTAATTTGGTTATCTATGTATTGCTACAGTTTATTAGTTATTGTTTTGAAGTTTAATTTTCTAGATCTGGTGAAGACTGATTCACCCCCCCCCACCTCTTAGTCTTCCTTCTTGATTGTTTCTAACAATTGGTATTAGATCTAGAAACTCTATTAGAATCTTAATTGCTTGAGGAGATCTAGGATGGCAACTCAAGCTATTCTTTTCAAGAAGGATAGCCTAAGGTTTGATGGAAGGAACTATACTATGTGGAAGAGATGGATGGAGGTGCATTCGAAATGTCTTAGAGAGGATTACTAGAAGATTACTAAGAATGCCTATGTTGTTCCTCAAAATGGACCATCCACTCCTGATGAAGTTAAGAAAGTTGAATATAACATCATAGCAAAGGAAGCATTGCTTAATGCCCTGACTAATTCTAAAATGACAAATGTTATGGAACTTGAGACCACACATGAGATCTGGGAGAAGCTTTAGATCCTATATGAATGTGATAGTCAAGTGAAAGTTGCTAAGTTGTAGAGTTTACAAAGAAAGTATGATACATTGAAGATGGGAGATGATGAGAACATACATTCATACATGGCTAAGGTGAATGAGCTTGTCCTTGTTATTAGATCTATCAGTGGAAAGATTGAAGAAGATGAGATTGTTTCTAAGGTGCTGAGATATTTGCCTCCTACTTATAAACATAAGGTTGTTGCTATTGATGAGATCTAGAGTGCGACTACAGTGACAAGAGATGTGTTGGTTTTAGAACCTGTTGCATTTGAGCTGAGCGAATTTGGATAATCTCATGGAAAATATGGGACAACATTTAAAGCATCAACATCGGTATCTGGTAAGCAGAAATATGATCCTGATGAGTGCAAGATATCCAGATATGAAAGAGAGCTTGATGAGCTTGAAGCATTGATTGCCCGGAGATTGCCTAAAGGTGTCGGTAAGTATGATGGAAAGTTTCCTTTAAAATGTTTCTTTTGTAGTAAGATAAGATATTTTGCTTCTAGATTCTCAGAGAGAATGGATAAGTATGATAGACATGATAATTTTGATAAGCATGATAGGAATGATAGATATGAGAAGCATGAAAAGTATGATAAGCCTTATAAGTTTAACCGAAAGTTTAGGAACCAAAAGAACTGTTATTATGTTGCATATGAAGGTGTTACAGATGATGAATCAGAAGGAGATGAAGTTGTGTTTATTTCCATTAAAGAGGATAGACATGCACCTATTGATTCTACTAGTTGTTCTGTTGAGGAGAAATCTTTGGGTGCAAAGGTAGAAGAGAAGGGTGTATGGGTGATTGACAATGGTTGTTCACATCATATGACTGGTGACAAAAGCAAATTTGTAAGCTTGGAAAGGTATGATGGTGGAATAGTTAGATTTGGAGATGACAAAGCCTATATAATCCGTGGGAGAGGTTCTATTTCCTTTGATGGTAAGCATAACACTGATGATGTCTTGTATGTTGAAGGTATGAAGCATAATCTTTTGAGTGTTGGACAGATGGTTGTTAAGGGTTATGATCTACAATAAAATGCAAGATCTTGAATGCCTTCGGTATAGAGACTACATCTGGAACTAAGACTGAAGGTAACATTTTTAATTTGAATACTGGTGAGAAAAGTTGTTTGATTGCTAAAATAGATGAGAGTTGGTTGTTGCATAGGAGAATATGTCATGCAAACTTTGATTCATTGATCAACATTAGCTCTACACAATATGTTAGGGATCTGCCTAAGATCATTAAACTGGTTAATCTGATATGTAAGGAATGTCAGTTGGGTAAGAAAAGAAGGATTTCTTTCAAGAGTAGATGATATACATCTGATGGATTATTAGATCTTGTGCATACTGACATGTGCAGACCTACAAATGTTAGAAGTGTGCAAGGTGATAGATAATTTATGTCCATGATGATGTGGGATGCCTTTTTGAAGGAAAAATCAGAAGTATTTGAGAAATTCAAGATATTCAAAGCTAAAGTTGAAACAAAGTCTGGATTGAAGCTGAAGTGTCTAAGATCTAATAGAGGTGGAGAATTATGTTCCAGTGAATTCAATTCATTCTATGAGATGCATGGAATCAAAAGACAACTATCTGCTCCTAGGACTCCACAACAGAATGGGATTGTTGAAAGGAAGAATCGTATTGTTTTGGATGCTGCAAGAACCATGTTGATTGAAGGAAATATTCCAAAGGTCTAGTGGAGAGAATCTATTAGCACTATAGTCTATACATTTAACAAAGTTCATATCAAAGGTGATACCAATAAGACCCCTTATGAGCTTTGGTTTGGTCATGTTCCTACTGTGAAATATTTCAAAGTTTTTGGTAGAAAATACTATATCAAGAGAGGTGCAGATACTGGAAAGTTTGATGCTAGAAGTGATGAAGGTATCTTTTTGGGATATTCTACAAATAGAAAAGTCTACCGGTGCTATAATAAGAGACTGAGAAAGATAGTTGAGAGTGCAAATGTGAAGGTGGATGAGAACCTTGGGAAGGATATCATAACTTATGATGATGGTCAACATGTTGTTTTAACTCCTATTCAGCTTGAAGAGCCTAAGTAGAATGATCTAGTAGAGACTGTTAATATGGATGTTGTTGTTGATGGTGATTATATGCATGAACCTGAGAATCAGAACAATAAGAAGACTCCTAGGTATGTCAGATTGAATCATTCTGAGAATCAGATTATTGGTGATAAGAATAAAGGTGTGATGACTAGAAGAAGGTTAGCTGCAGAAGAAGTATGTTTGATTTCCAAAGTTGAACCTAAAGATGTTGAAGCCTGTAAAGATGAAAATTGGATGAGAGCTATGGAAGAAGAGAGATCAAATTGAAAAGAACACTTGGGAACTTGTTCCTAGACCTAAGGATAAAAATGTTAATGGTACTAAATGGGTATTCGGAAACAAATTGAATGAAGTCAATGAAGTAGTCAAAAATAAAGCCAGACTAGTCTACAAAGGATATTCATAGCAAGAAGGGATTGGTTATGAAGAAACTTTTCCTCCGGTTGCCAGAATTGAAGTTGTTAGATTGTTACTTGCTTATGTTGCTTATAAAGATTTCAAGGTATATCATATGGATGTCAAATCTGCATTTTTGAATGGTGATCTAGAAGAAGTTTACATTGAACAGCCTAATGGATTTTCACTATCCGATAATGGAGACATGGTATGCAAGTTGAATAAATCACTTTATGGATTAAAACAAGCTCCTAGAGCCTGGTATTCTAGATTAAACAAATATTTGTTGAAATTGGGATTTTCTAAAGGTGTTGTTGATAGTAATCTATACTTTAAAATTGAAAATGATAACATTCTAATTTTTGAAGTCTTTGTTGATGACATTATCTTTGCTGGTGATGATGATATGAGTATGAAGTTTTTCGGTGATATGCAAAATTAATTTAAGATGTCTATGATTGGTGAGATGAAATTTTTCTTAGGTTTACAGATTGCACAGATAGGAAAAGGTATCTTTATATCTCAAACTAAGTATGTGAAGGAATTGTTGAATAAGTTTGGATTAGATGACTCCAAACTGGTTGGAAATCCTATGGTAATTAGTTGTAAACTATCTAAAAATGATGAATCTCCTAAAGCTAATATGAGTTTGTACATATCTATGGTTGGTGGACTATTATATCTCACTCAGAATAGGCCTGACATTATGCATGTTGTATGTATGACTACTAGATATCAAGTTGATCTGAAGGAAAGTCATGTCATTGTTGTTAAAAGGATATTCAAATATCTAAAGGGAACTGAGGATTATGGTTTATGGTATCCAAAGAATGATGATTTCATGTTGTGTGCCTACACTGATACAGATTGGGCTGGTCATCTAGATGATCAGAAGAGTACTATTGGTGGAGCATTCTTTTTGGGAAATAAGTTGGTTCCATGGGCTAGAAAGAAACAAGATTCAGTATCCTTATCTACCGTTGAAGCTGAGTACATTGTTGCTGCTAGTAATTGCACTCAGATAGTTTGGATGAAGCAAATGTTGAAAGATATCAAAGTTATTCATGATGAGCCTACTATTATATATTGTGATAATTCTAGTGATATAAACATGTCAAAGAATCTAGTGCAACATTCAAAGACTAAAATATAACTACTTGAGAGAGAAAGTCATTCAACAGAAGGTGAAGCTAGAATATGTATCTACAAAGGAAAAAATTGCTGATATTTTTACTAAGCCTTTGCCTATAGATACATTCATCTATTTGAGAGAAAAGTTAGAGTTATCCACTCCTCCCGATGAGAATTAGATGCATTGAGTTGCATCGATCCGGTGGAATTTAGATCCTTATTCTTTTATCTTGATTGATGAGTTGATGTTGCTCCTCTGTTGGAGTAGTCTATTGATTTGGTTGTGTATCCTAGGGGGAGAGAGATTCATGCTTTTGGAAAA
Source organism: Cryptomeria japonica (assembly GCF_030272615.1). Taxonomy (NCBI): domain Eukaryota; kingdom Viridiplantae; phylum Streptophyta; class Pinopsida; order Cupressales; family Cupressaceae; genus Cryptomeria; species Cryptomeria japonica. Next base: position 411,639,327 of record NC_081409.1, on the reverse strand, counting down.
GAGTGTGGTTTTTTGTTTTGAAGATATTTGGCATTGATGTCAAAGGGGGAGAGAGATCTTGTGAAAAACTTCTTTATCTATCTTGATCTTAGGGGGAGTTTGATGATGATATCTTGTTTCTTTGCATTGGTTGTTTTTCACATTCATATGTTGCCATCAATTCCAAAGGGGGAGATTGTTGGATTGTTGGGGAGATTGTTGGTTTTGGTTGATCATTGTTGTTGCTAGGATATTTTGTTGTCATTTATTTCAACATATTCTCATGGTTTATTCCGGTGAGTTCGGGAAGAGTTTCTGATCCGGTTTTGTAGTTTGGTTTGGCTAATCACTGTTTTGCCAAATCCGGTATTTCCTCCAATATATTCCGGTGTGATCAGATCTTGTGCTAAGAATTTGGATTATTTTTTGGGATGATCTTGTGAATCTTCATTTCAGATGGTTCATGATTTGGTGCTCCACAAGTTATCTTTCCTCGTGACAGATGTTGATTGGTTATGTTCTTGAGCTTCTAGATGTTGATCGATGAAGATTTGAAAAGTGGTGTTGGTGTAGCTGTTATGGATGATTCTAAGGTACTTGCTAGTGTTTCCTATTCACGTCCTATTTGTTTTGGTGATCCACATTGATCATTGTGTGATATTTTGGTGATTTTTATGAACCAGTGATGATTTTTATTTTATGCGGTATTTCTGGTGGTGTAGCGTGCTGCGATTGATCTTGGCATGATTTTCAGTGGATTTGATCATTTAAAAATTTGAATTAGGTCCATGCTATGTAATGTAAATCATAATATTGTTCGGGTGGTCAATCTTTGTATCGTGCAATGTAAGTTTTGTAAATTTTAAGTTGAGGGTTGAGTGTTTAGCCAACCTTGTTATCAAGGTTGATGATTTGTATATATAGGTAAGATTCTTATGTAATTTAGGTGTCAGTATTATGTCTGTATTATTAGAGACAGGTGATTGTATAAATAAAAGATTTATAATTCAGTGAAGTGTTGAAATGAGATTGGTGTTGCAGAGAAGACAATCGTTCTTAATCAGAACTATCATCAGGCATTTGTAGATACTAACATTGCAGTTTATTTCCTCTGGATTGTAGTCTGAATCATATTATAAGTCAGTGAGACTTCCCTGAGGGTTTTAGCCTTCTGGGAAAATATCTTTTGAGCAGTGAGCTCTAGGCAGTGTGCCTAAATGCATGTGCATTCCCCATTGTAATATTTTCACATACTACTACAGAGTATTATCTTACTGTGGGTAGGTTCCCACTGTGGTTTTTCCCTTAACCAGGTTTTCCAAGTCAAAAGTCTTGGTGTTGTGTGTTGTGATGTTAATTTGGTTATCTGTGTACTGCCGCAGTTTATCAGTTCTTGTTTTGAAGTTTAATTTTCTAGATACGGTGAAGACTGATTCACCCCCCCTCTCAGTCTTCCTTCTTGATTGTTGCTAACACTTTCATCTCTTTCTCATATCTAGATACTCTTGTAGAACTTTCTCATAGATCATATCTCTACTTCCCAGATATAATAGCTTTGAAGGTAGATTCAGTCTTAGGAAGAGGGTCACCAAACTCACTCAACTCAAAAGTAGTAAGTTTACCAACCAACATATCTCTTGTCATATTTGTCACAACCCGGATCTCATAAATAGCAGTAGATTTATGCTTGTAAGCAACAAGAAAAGATCTTAATAATTTAGAAATAAGCTTAGATTCTTCAAGGACTCCATCAGCACATCTGATTCCGCACAAAAGCTCATTCACTTTCTGCATTAAAAAAAGTAATATTCTCATCTTCACCCATCTTTAGGTTCTCATACTTTCATTTCAAGCTCTGCAACTTAGCAACTTTCACATGACTGTCACTTTCATGCAAGGTTTCCAACTTTACCCAGATCTCATGAGAAGATTCAAGATCCATCATATTAGTCATCTCAGAATTTGACAAGGCACTCAACAATGCTTCCCTGGCTTTGATATTAAATTCCGAATCCTTTAGCTCATCCAAAATATAAGGACCATTATGAGGGACATTATAGAAATTCTTAATGATCTTCCAATAATATTCTCCAATGCGTCTCAAATGAACTTGCATCTAGCTCTTCTAGAGAGTGTAGTTCCTTCCATAAAATCTTAGACCATCCTTCTTGAAAATAAAGGTTGCCATCCCAAATCTCCTCAAGTGGTCAAGCTTCTTCTAGAGGATCTAGCTCTGATACCAATTGTTGGCAATAATGCAACAAATTGAGAGGGGGGGGTGAATCAGTTTGTACCAAAAACTTATTGCAACTTAAACCATAAAATAGATCTAACAATTAATAGTTAAAGCATGAAACAACACCATGTCAATAACACACATAACACCAATATTTTGATGTGGAAAACTTGGTTAAGGAAAAAACCACGATGGGAACCTACCCACAATGAGATAATACCCTGTCAGGAGTAAATATGAATATTACAATGGGAATGCACATGCATTTAGGCACACTACCTAGAGCTCACTACTCAAAATAAGAAACCCTAAAGGCTACAACCTTAAGGGAAGGCTCATTGCCTTACAGGAAGTCTCACTGACTTACAAAAACATTTGGACTACAATTCGGATCATATGAACTATAAAAAATAGAATCTCCATATGCTTGAGTATAGTTTTGGTTAAGCACATAGTCTACTTTGAAACACTTTTCTTCTTCACACTTCCAAAGGATCAAATCACTTGTTCGCACATATGAATCAATCATTCACTCACATATACAAAGAAGACACTTGCAGACATGCATCTTACATTATTATTACATATATTTATATAAACCCTCAACCTATATTTCAAGGTCGACCAAATCCTCAATACAAATTACAAAATAATATCCTCACATGCTACAATAATACATGCAGACCAATACAATGTTGGCTAATACATAGTCTAGACCCAAATCAATACCGCAAACATGCAACACCTCCAAGAATTATGCCTCAATCATCCACAACATTCTACAACAACCAAGAATGTCACATAACACGAAGAACATCACTGGACAAGGAAAATCTTCAAAAACATGCACAATAATCAATGCAAACCACGAACATGCATAGAACGCGATCTATAGATGTTCACAAGCAACGTGAATTTCATCACAATAATAGAAACAACTCAGATTACCAGAATCATCATCATCTCTCTACCAGAGCACAAGAACATCAACATAACTGACTGTCAACCTGAAAGATTTTCTTGTGGATATCCAAGTCATGAACCAAACTAACTGAGGACACACATCAAGGTTCATAACACACCCCACTTATCTGCAACCAAAGATATAGCAATTATAGAGTAATTGTAATGCCCCTACCCTAGTAATATTTGTAAAACCCGTTTGACCTTGGTTGACTTCCTATGTGGCATTCTTGAATGGTAGGTTAACCGTGGTGCAATGTGTAGTTTTGATAATATAAATAATCGTGCATACCTATTATTGTTCTTTTGCATCGATTCTTGTGTAAATGTAATTGTTTCCTAACTCTTGTGATAAATCTCGAGCTAACGCCTTCATTGAATATATATATGTATATGTATGCTTGCATGATACATGGTTGCAGGAGATTGTAGGTACAACACCGCCTAGGGCGAGGTTCATCTCCTTCGGATTCGCAGGGTTGAGTATACCTCCTACATCCTTAGAATTTGGATTTGGGGGTCATAAAACTCTCATCTTGCCTTAGCCATGGTCAGGTGAGCTTCGTGTGTGGTTCATGGGGCTTTCTTTTCGTTGGGTCGCATGTCATGTGATTTGGTGGGCTTCCTCAATTTGTGTGCCTTGCGCGGGGTAAGTGGAGTTTGTTATCCTAAGTATTTAATTCAATTTAATGAGTAGATGTGCGCATTAGTAATTTAGAAAATTTAAAATAGGTAGTTTCTTTTATATGAATAATCGTTAATTTAAAGAGATCGCTTTAATTACAATTGTAGCAAGCTTAAAGCATTTAAATTGAAATAATGTGTTCATTTACGCATTAGTAGTTGAGAAAATTAGAATAAATAGATTTCTTTCATGAGATTAGTCATTTATTAAAAAGGTCGCTTTATTATGTTATAGCGAGTTAATTTAATAGTTAATTTTAATAATAACGAAATTCAATGAGTTATGCATTTTAGAAAGGAAAGATTTAAAGTCATTGGGAAATAGAAATAAATTAATCATTTTCGCATTTTGGAAGAGAAAGGGTAAATTTTATTATTTAAAGGAAATTACTCTTTTTACTTGTAAAGTTGATATAGTATAAAGGATTGATTTTTGGAAATTTAAATTAATTTAAATACCTTACCCTTGTTAATAGTTCAAAATATAAATGTTGGCTAAAGTAATATGGAGAAATTAAAATTAGAATTAAATAAGAAATAAAAGCATTTTAATTTTAATAAGAAAAGCGAATAAGATGTATAGAATAATGGAAAAGAATGATTTCCATTTTCATTTTCTTTTATTTTAAAAATAAATGCCTAAATTCGAAATTGAAAATTAGGTCAAAAAAAGGGGGTTCTCATTTAACCTAGTTTTTGGAAATATTTTTGGGGGGTTCTTTCTTTTGGTGATTTTTTTGGAAAAAAAAATGGCTTTGGAAGGGAGATTGGGGTTTTGGGGGAGGAGATGGAGTTTTGCTTTGGGTTGCAGGTGGAGCTCTCCTTCAAGACATGCCCGGAATGCGTTATGAGGTAGGATACCAATCTACCCTTTTATTTATTTGTTGAATCAAAAACAAATTGGTGTTTGAATGTTCTCCATGAAATACTGGAAAAACAGAAATGATACTACCCATGAATGTTCTTAAGATTTAGTTTTCAGTTTTTTTTGAAAGCTTGGTTGTTCTTGGATTCAAGATTTGTCATGGTTTCTTGGACTTTTTGAAAGGAGAAAGTCTTCCCCTTTCTATTGCTCAAATATTCTGGAAAAAAAAAAGGGGTTAAAAATAAAAGAATAAAAATATCAAATAAATGGCTATGGCTGTGACTGTGTATGGGTTTTTCTTTCAGTATCCTCATTCAAAATTTTTTGTCTTAGTCTTAAACTGTTAATCTTCCATATATATATAAAAAAAATGCATATAAAAAAAATATAATCAAAAAAAAAATTATTAGCGGCTAGGGTTGGAGGGCAGAGGAGTCGAGGACTCTACCCGCGCCCTCCTCCCCAAAGGCCACAGGGACTTGCAGCCACTAAGTGGGCCGCAGGGATCCTTGCGTTCACTGTGGCCGCAGGGTAAAACTTGCGACCACAGTGGTCGCAGGGAAACCCTGCGTCCACAGTGGCCGCAGGGGGAGTCCCTATGCCCACTGTTTGGTAGCGAGGGAGTTGGGGTTCCCGCCTCTTCCTCATTGGAAGGTGGGCCCCACAGCGTCCCCTCTTTATTTTTTAATTTTATTTTTAGTTTTTTTTTTGTTTTTGTTTTTTTATAAAAAAAATAAAAAAGATTAAAATATAATAGTACAATAAAATGAAAAAAAAAAAAAGAAGATTGATTTTAATGACTATTTTTTTTAATATAGTTTTTTTTTAGTTAATAATTAATTTGATTATTTGATTCATATATTTAACGTGAAGGTTAATTTTTGTATCAATAAATAATTAATTCAAAATCGTACGTTAATATATATATTTTTAAAAGAGATTTATATATATTATATGTTGAATAGTATTTTATAATTAGTGATTTTTAAAAAAAACAAAAAATAATACAGTATTCAGGAAACACATAGTGATTCTATCTGAGCATTCTGAGAACTTAGAAATAGGAATCGAAAATGTTAAAGTATTTTAAGTTCGTCATGGAGATTTTGAAAACTCAAATAATATGCTAACAAGATCATCAGAAACTTAATAATGTGTTGATTGGAAGTTTGGAAGAAAATGATACCTCCTTTTAGTAAAATAAATAATTTAGTTATTTCTTCCCCGATGATGTGAAATAGAAAATGGAAAAGATGGCAAGTTTATCTTATGTTTTCGCTTGTGTTAAGTACTGGCAAGGCTTTCCTAGGTTTGTTTGGACCCTGTCATCTGGTTACTTGTGTTGGTCATAGCTGGTTACGTCCCTAGTCAGAGTATCGTCAGTCATTAGAACCTGTAATTGCTTTGAAGTGTTCAGTTGGATCCGCTTCAAAAGGGATCATTATGTAAATTCCGACCGAGGTGTCTATTGTATATTGGTTGTGTTCGCCCAAGTGGCAAAGATGTAAAAGACTTATAAATTGTGTATTCCTAACGATATTAATACCAAAGGGGTCTTGCAGTTGAGCAGACCCAGAGATGTAGCCCTTTAGGGGTGAACTCCGATATCATATCCGTGTTATGTGATGCCTTGTTCCTTTATTTCATATTATAAGTTATCATGTATGGTTGCTTTTCATAAGTGTATGGTGGGAATTTAATGAAGCTAAATCTAAGTGCATAAAATTATTCATCTTGATAAATGTAGCAATCAGGTTCATAAAACATTGTAAGTATGAATATGGAAAAGAATTTGGTTTATGTTAATTAAAGGAAATAATGGTGGAAAGAATCTCATTAGGATGCCTTTATTGTTTTAGCTTGATATAAGTTGGTAAATGGATCGAATGTGTATGGGTAACAAAGTTAGAATTACTGTCATAATTTCTAAATTTGAAATCTAAAGGATGAACATCATATAGGTATTTACCTCTTTATCTTAGTAAATGAGTATCGCCATGTTAATTATATTTCACTATATTGGATGAATTTATTTAGTTATTTATGTTGTAATCATAACAAATAATCCTTACCAGATTAATTTGATAATTGGGTGAACTCAACTAGTTATCCATATTATAACCCTATTAAATGAATTTCTTAATGATTAGATAAAATTGAACTAAAAGGGGAAGGTTTCAATTAGTTGTTTATATCTTAATCTTAGTAAATATATCTTTTCATATTAACTTCATTTAACTAAAAAGAGTGACATGCAATAAGTTAGTTTTATTCAAATCCTAATGGGAGAACGTAACTATGAACTTATATTTTAATCCTGTAATGATGAATATCATCTTGCTAACTATATTTTAATTTAAAGGATGAACTCATGTGTTCCTAATACCTTTTCACCTTAATAAAATTAGTCCATTTATTTGCATTATTAAAACTTCAATGAATGAACTCTATGGCTTCTTTCATTCTATCCTCCATAAAGAACTACGACTCATTAGTTGGTCATGCTTGAATTCAAATGGTGGAACCTCACTCTATTAATGGAAGTTTAATCCTTAATGAACGAATCTCATCTTATTAGCGATACTTTTAATATTTAAGAAAGATATCAAATGTGGGTGGTTAGCTTAAAACCAATGAATGAACTTCGTTATATTAATCACATTGAACCTTAAGGGAGGCCCCTTAAATTAAATAGGTGTTAACGTGCATTGAGTAAATAACCTCACGATGGCCTCCTAACCACCCAAAGTAAATGAACGCTTCCTAAAATTCTAAGACGTCAATTCATTGAACATACATATGACCATGTCGAATGCATTATCTCGTAATTAAGTTATCCAACTTAATTGGATCGATTGTCACGAGATTAGTTAAGTGTAAGGTTACGTAATCGCGTTGGGAAACTCCTTAGGTTCATTTAGCCTTCCGCTGTGTTATCTAGTTTTAGATAGCTCCAAAATTAGCTTAATGTTGTAACTAATTAGTAATACTCTTAACTATTATTACAAAAAAAAAATATTTACACTCTATTTGAGTGTTTTTAACTTAAACCCTTAGGGGTCTCTTGGCGGGGCATTACACTTGATATCAGAGCCAGGTTGCAACACTGGGATCTCTGGTTTCGCTTGTGCCCTTAGTTGGTGTGTGTGTGTCTACCTTATGTTGTATGCTTGTCCACCTTGGTGTGAGGGTGTGATTTAACAAACCCTACTTGTGTGTAGCGCGTGTGTTCACACCTTGTTTACACCACCTTGAGGTGGGTGTTTTTGGAATAATTATAGGTGTTTTGACTGCTTATTGAGGTCTTGGTCGGCAATTTCTCTTACTCTGAAAGGGAGTCATATGTACCTTCATTTTCAATTTTTTTTACTCTTTTGACTAATCCATCTGGGTTGGTTGGTAGTATCTTGAATCTAAAAGTATGAAATGTGCTTGTTTATGGTTTTGAATCTTTCTTAATGATTGTCCACTTGAAAGACTAGTATGGCAAATGTTAATTCTTATTATGTGGTAAATTGAGTGATTATGACTCTTCCTCTTCTCGCTCTAGTAAATTAAAAGGAATTGATATGTGTAATAATCTCTTATTTAAGTTTTCTTATTGCAAGAGAAAGGATGATATTTCTTGAGCCCTTGTGTGAGCCTCATAACGTTTTTGTGTTTTAGGTTGTGAAAGGGATTGGTTTGGGAGTTAATTTTTGGTTAATGATAGGAAATTTTATGTTTTCTTTAAGGATTCTCCATGTGCTTGGTAGGAGTAATATAATTTAGTAACGCACCTTTTAACTTGCTTTGGATGTGGGTAATTGTCTTATTATGTTTCAAAAAGAGTAAATGAAAGACTTGTTAATTTGTATGCATTAAATGTGTAATATCCAGTAGATAGCTCTTCATTTACCTTCTTGTCGTATTATGAATTTTCAATGTTAGATTTGATGTGTTATTGTATTGTATTGTATTACGAATAGTGATTGTTCTCAAGAAGACTTGTATTACAAAAGAAAATTTTATTGTCTTGAATTCTTGATCAGAAGACTAGAACATTATAGTGCAACAATAATGATTAGAAATGTCATGTTAGGATGCTTTGGCACCTTCCTAAAAGATAGCGAAATGAAAACCGTGCAACTAAAATGATAGACTTATATCCGAGCATATGGTGTGATCTTGAAGTTCTTGTGTATTCGTAGGAAATAGTTGATTTTCCAGCTCTCTTCCTCCTCTTGCCTAAAATATAGGATTTTTTGTTTTTGAAATACTATTTGGAATGCAGTGATTTAAGAAGAAATTTTGTTATAAAGCATATGAAATTGTATGTTTGCTTTGGGCTTCTAATTGAAAGAGGAAAGTTTCTTTTTTTTGCTTGGAAAAGAAAATTGCATAGTTGGTAATGTGAATGAAAATGCTTAGTGAGACTTGAGAAAGATATCAGAATGATGTAATTTCTTTGTGTAAATTTGAATTGTTGAGAATTTCAGAACGTGTATCTAGAGTAAACTTTATTTGGTGATTCATGTGTAAAGCATAATTAAAACTTCCTTAAGTATATGTTAGCATAATGTAAAGTACTCCCCGTAAATGTGACTAACCAGTAATGGTGCTATTCTGTGTGTGTTGTAAGAAACCCGTACTTGCTATGTGTGCCCATGGGATGGTGAAGTAATCAACCATGGGGGATATGTTTGCTTATGAGTATGGGAAACCATACCTATCTATGTGATGTTTCTTATTTGTTTCCTTACTGAGTGCCAACCCACGGGTTGTTGATAAGTCAGTATGTGAAGGGGTAGTAGTAGAAGTCACCATTCCTTGAATAGTATGAACAATGTACGAGTAATGTCGATGTGAAGCGACTTTAGCTTCCCTATTTTGAGGAAAAGTATAGTTTTGTAATGAACTGTAACATAGGTGTACTCTATACTTCCCCTTGTGATGAACCAATTTACGAGGTTCATGTGTGCCAGCCTAATTCCTATCCTTTATTTTGAGCATATAGATGACAATTCTTGAGCATATTGATGGATTTTATTGGAGCATCTGTTGCCTTGTCTTCATGAGAGGCGTGTTATTTTCTTACATGAGTTGCCAACTAACTAGTGTTGGTAGACTTGTGGGTAGACCTTAGCCATGTATACCTCTGGCTTATGGCGAGTATCCTAAGAGGAACATCACTATGCGGGGTGTGACCGACGCATGCCTTATCCGCGAGGTACACTACCATGTGGGATACGTCCATTGCGTGCCCTGTCCGCTTGGAGTATTGCCATGCCGTGCAGAGACACGATGCGGGATGTAGTAGACATTTCCATGCGGCCTACCAATAGGTATAGGGTAGAGCCATGCCGCGTGATGACGTGATGCGAGGTGATGTCGAGGTGCACACTGCCATGCCATGCGGATGTGTGACTTGGCCACACCACATGATGAGCTACTAGGATAGCTAGACGATTGTTCCTTCCTTCCTCGTTGGTGGCTAGCTACTAGTCACATAGTGATGTAATGTGCACTTATGATTTTCTTTTATTTATTTATTTATTTCCTTGTGGGCCAGCAATTTATTTTACTTTGACCTTGACAGTTTAGCCATGATCTTGCAATCTTGATCTTACTTGATTTGATGTTGCAAATCCAGAAATTATTTTCTTGTCTTATTGTTGGAATTGACAATTATTATCTTTACTCTTTTGTACTTTGGTGGCTAAACTGGTTTATCCTTGTTGTTTTCGTATGCTGGTCTTGTGTTGCAATGTGAATTCCTCTCCAAGAACGTAGGAGACGGTCTTGGATGAGTGTATACGAGGAAGTAGACGTAGGGAACCTTGAGGATGGAGGTATGTGAGGCTGTGAGACAGCTAGGATCCACTACCTACCTATGAGTGGTGACTATCTCTTGGAGGCTAAACACCTTACACAACAAGGGATATTCATGAGGGACTTGTATGGAAGGTAGCACCGCTATGGTGTACCCTAGCACCATCAAGCCCTTGAGTGAGATGTGGGATATTTTTTGATCATGTATTTATTCTAAGAGCAAGCATAGAGGTGTGGATTGTATATATTACCTTTGACTGAGCATTAGACATGCTCACATGTGGCCTTTTGTGTTGTGCAAACCAGTCTTGTGGATGGATATTATGTGTAATCATGGATTAAATGGTATTAACTTGTCACTATGTTATGGGGCATAGTCATTGGAAAGGTTCTTGTATGACTGAAAAGTGTAAACAATTGAGTTCTTGCGTTGCTCTTATTTGTCAAAAGTTAATTTGGTTGTAGAAATTGATATTTGAAGCTAGTTCTATGCAATAAAGTTTTGTGAAAAGAGATGAATTGGTGAAAGAAATTGACCTTGAGAGCATATTTTCTTGTCATGTTTGATAAATGAGTGTGATAACGGTGTCTATATATTTGAATTGCTTAAATCTGGTGTAATAAAAAGGGAAAAAGTCTCGTTTCTCTACTATGATTGTGTGTAAATTCTAGAATATTCTAAGATGTGAATGATGTTAGATGCATTTTGTTAATGGATAATGACACTCGTAGAGGATTTATAAATAATGTCCTAAAAAGTTGACAAAATAGTTTTTTGTGCAAATTGATAATTGTTAATTGAGTTTAAGGGCTAGTACGTGTTGTATGACTTCCATTTAGCCTTGCGACTTCCAGGAGTAAGTCAGAGCCTAGGGGAGAGAATGTAATGCCCCTACCCTAGTCGGACTTGTAAAACCCGTTTGACCTTGGTTGACTTCCTATGTGGCATTCTTGAATGGTAGGTTAACCGTGGTGCAATGTGTAGTTTAGATAATATAAATAATCGTGCATACCTATTATTGTGCTTTTGCATCGATTCTTGTGTAAATGTAATTGTTTCCTAACTCTTGTGATAAATCTTGAGCTAACGCCTTCATTGAATATGTATATGTATATGTATGCTTGCGTGATATATGGGTGCAGGAAATTGCAGGTACAACACCGCCTAGGGCAAGGTTCATCTCCTTCGGATTCGTAGGGTTGAGTATACCTCCTCCATCCTTAGAATTCGGATTTGGGGGTCATAAAACTCTCGTCTTGCCTTAGCCATGGTCAGGTGAGCTTCGTGTGTGGTTCGTGGGGCTTTCTTTTCATTGGGTCACGTGTCATGTGATTTGGTGGGCTTCCTCGGTTTGCATGCCTTGCGCGGGGTAAGTGGAGTTTGTTATCCTAAGTATTTAATTCAATTTAATGAGTAGATGTGCGCATTAGTAATTTAGAAAATTTAAAATAGGTAGTTTCTTTTATATGAATAATCATTAATTTAAAGAGATTGCTTTAATTACAATTGTAGCAAGCTTAAAGCATTTAAATTGAAATAATGTGTTCATTTACGCATTAGTAGTTGAGAAAATTAGATAAAATAGATTTCTTTCATGAGATTAGTCATTTATTAAAAAGGTCGCTTTATTATGTTATAGCGAGTTAATTTAATAGTTAATTTTAATAATAACGAAATTCAATGAGTTATGCGTTTTAGAAAGGAAAGATTTAAAGTCATTGGGAAATAGAAATAAATTAATCATTTTCGCATTTTGGAAGAGAAAGGGTAAATTTTATTATTTAAAGGAAATTAATCTTTTTACTTGTAAAGTTGATATAGTATAAAGGATTGATTTTTGGAAATTTAAATTAATTTAAATACCTTACCCTTGTTAATAGTTCAAAATATAAATGTTGGCTAAAGTAATATGGAGAAATTAAAATTACAATTAAATAAGAAATAGAAGCATTTTAATTTTAATAAGAAAAGCGAATAAGATGTATTGAATAATGGAAAAGAATGATTTCCATTTTCATTTTCTTTTATTTTAAAAATAAATGCCTAAATTCAAAATTGAAAATTAGGTCAAAAAAAGGGGGTTCTCATTTAACCTAGTTTTTGGAAATATTTTTGGGGGGTTCTTTCTTTTGGTGATTTTTTTGGAAAAAAAAATTACTTTGGAAGGGAGAATTGGGTTTTGGGGAAGGAGATGGAGTTTTGCTTTGGGTTGCAGGTGGAGCTCTCCTTCAAGACATGCCTGGAATGCGTTATGAGGTAGGATACCAATCTACCCTTTTATTTATTTGTTGAATCAAAAACAAATTGGTGTTTGAATGTTCTCCATGAAATGCTGGAAAAACAGAAATGATACTACCCATGAATGTTCTTAAGATTTAGTTTTCAGTTTTTTTTGAAAGCTTGGTTGTTCTTGGATTTAAGATTTGTCATGCTTTCTTGGACTTTTTGAAAGGAGAAAATCTTCCCCATTCTATTGCTCAAATATTCTGGAAAAAAAAAGGAGTTAAAAATAAAAGAATAAAAATATCAAATAAATGGCTATGGCTGTGACTGTGTATGGGTTTTTCTTTCAGTATCCTCATTCAAAATTTTTTGTCTTAGTCTTAAACTGTTAATCTTCCATATATATATAAAAGAAATATAATCAAAAAAAAATTATTAGCGGCTAGGGTTGGAGGGCAGAGGAGCCAAGGACTCTACCCACGCCCTCCTCCCCATAGGCCGCAAGGACCTGTAGCCACTAAGTGGGCCGCTGGGATCCCTGCGTTCACTGTGGCCGCAAGGAAACCCTGCATCCACAGTGGCCGCAGGGGGAGTCCCTGTGCCCACCGTTTGGCAGTGAGGGAGCTGGGGTTCCCACCTCTTCCGTGTTGGAAGGTGGGCCCTACAGCGTCCCCTCTTTTATTTTTAGTTTTTTATTTTTTGTTTTTTGTTTTTATAAAAAAAAAATAAGATTAAAATATAATAGTACAATAAAATGAAAAAAAAAAAAAAGAAGATTGATTTTAATGACAGTGTTTTTTTTAATATAGTTTTTTTTTAGTTAATAATTAATTTGATTATTTGATGCATATATTTAATGTGAAGGTTAATTTTTGTATCAATAAATAATTAATTCAAAATCGTACGTTAATATATATATTTTAAAAAGAGATTTATATATATTATATGTTGAATAGTATTTTATAATTAGTGATTTTTTTTTTTTATATAAATAATACAGTATTCAAGAAACACATAGTGATTCTATCTGAGCATTCTAAGAACTTAGAAACAGCAATCGAAAATGTTAAAGTATTTTAAGTTCATCATGGAAATTTTGAAAACTCAAATAATATGCTAACAAGATCATCAGAAACTTAATAATGTGTCGATTGGAAGTTTGGAAGAAAATGATACCTCCTTTTAGTAAAATAAATAATTTAGTTATTTCTTCCCCGATGATGTGAAATAGAAAATGGAAAAGATGGCAGGTTTATCTTATGTTTTCGCTTGTGTTAAGTACTGGCAAGGCTTTGCTAGGTTTGTTTGGACCCTGTCATCTAGTTACTTGTGTTGGTCATAGCCGGTTATGTCCCTAGTCAGATTATCGTCAGTCATTAGAACCTGTAATTGCTTTGAAGTGTTCAGTTGGATCCGCTTCAAAAGGGATCATTATGTAAATTCCGACCGAGGTGTCTATTGTATATTGGTTGTGTTCGCCCAATTGGCAAAGATGTAAAAGACTTATAAATTGTGTATTCCTAATGATATGAATACCAAAGGGGTCTTGCAATTGAGCAGACCTGGAGATGTAGCCCTTTAGGGGTGAACTCCGATATCATATCCGTGTTATGTGATGCCTTGTTCCTTTATTTCATATTATAAGTTATCATGTATGGTTGCTTTTCATAAGTGTATGGTGGGAATTTAATGAAGCTAAATCTAAGTGCATAAAATTATTCATCTTGATAAATGTAGCAATCAGGTTCATAAAACATTGTAAGTATGAATATGGAAAAGAATTTGGTATATGTTAATTAAAGGAAATAATGGTGGAAAGAATCTCATTAGGATGCCTTTATTGTTTTAGCTTGATATAAGTTGGTAAATGGATCGAATGTGTATGGGTAACAAAGTTAGAATTACTATCATAATTTCTAAATTTGAAATCTAAAGGATGAACATCATATAGGTATTTACCTCTTTATCTTAGTAAATGAGTATTGCCATGTTAATTATATTTCACTATATTGGATGAATTTATTTAGTTATTTATGTTGTAATCATAACAAATAATCCTTACCAGATTAATTTGATAATTGGGTGAACTCAACTAGTTATCCATGTTATAACCCTATTAAATGAATTTCTTAATGATTAGCTAAAATTGAACTAAAAGGGTAAGGTTTCAATTAGTTGTTTATATCTTAATCTTAGTAAATGTATCTTTTCATATTAACTTCATTTAACTAAAAAGAGTGACATGCAATAAGTTAGTTTTATTCAAATCCTAATGGGAGAACGTAACTATGAACTTATATTTTAATCCTGTAATGATGAATATCATCTTGCTAACTATATTTTAATTTAAAGGATGAACTCATGTGTTCCTAATACCTTTTCACCTTAATTAAATTAGTCCATTTATTTGCATTATTAAAACTTCATTGAATGAACTCTATGGCTTCTTGCATTCTATCCTCCATAAAGAACTACGACTCATTAGTTGGTTATGCTTGAATTCAAATGATGGAACCTCACTCTATTAATGGAAGTTTAATCCTTAATGAATGAATCTTGTCTTATTAGCCATACTTTTAATATTTAAGAAAGATATCAAATGTGGGTGGTTATCTTAAAACCAATGAATGAACTTCGTTATATTAATCACATTGAACCTTAAGGGAGGCCCCTTAAATTAAATAGGTGTTAACGTGCATTGAGTAAATAACCTCACGATGGCCTCCTAACCACCCAAAGTAAATGAACACTTCCTAAAATTCTAAGACGTCAATTCATTGAACATACATATGACCATGTCGAATGCATTATCTCGGAATTAAGTTATCCAGCTTAATTGGATCGATTGTCGTGAGATGAGTTAAGTGTAAGGTTACGTAATCGCGTTGGGAAACTCATTAGGTTCATTTAGCCTTCCGCTATGTTATCTAGTTTTAGATAACTCCAAAATTAGCTTAATGTTGTAACTAATCAGTAATACTCTTAACTATTATTACAAAAAAAAAATATTTACACTCTATTTGAGTGTTTTTAACTTAAACCCTTAGGGGTTTCCTAGTGGGGCATTACAGTAATATGGAGCACCAACCAGAATACCGAATAATAGGAACAACTACATAAAATCCCAATACTAGATCTCATAGCTTGATAAAAACATCATGTGGACCTTTGCAAATGGGAATGAACCATCTACAAACAACATACCAGAAACCCTTTAAATCGCATCAACTCATCTGCAATACACAGGCTAAACCAACTCATTCTATCAAATTGCTACACTGGAATAAACAAAAAACTTCCCTACAATCTCCCCATCAACAATTTACACATATATTGACATCAATGACAACATATGAGCCAATATCCAACAATTGTCCTTCACAAGTGAGGAATTTCATCAGCCAGAGCACGGTTGTTTTCCAAGGTTCTTCTAGACTGCTTCTGTTTACTCATTTTGTGCTCCCTTTGTGAATGTGAAACTCATCTTGTGGTTCATTTCCCTCATGAAACGCATTAATTACTTCATCAAAATTTATGTGTCCCTTGTTTATCAACTCGCCTTCAAAAGGAATGCCTTATATTTCGCTGATAACTTGGGGCATTACTTCTATGATCTCACCGCCAACTCTAGTAACATTCACATGAATGTTGCTTACAAATTCCTCTACTTTCTCTATCTCAAAACCCTCATACTGTCTAATGAAATTCAACCAACCCACTTTCCCGAGCAATCTTTCCATTTCTAGGTCCAAGCTAAAATTTTCTAGTTCGGTCTTTCTTTTATTCCCCATTTTCACTTTATCTTCTAAGAAATATGTTTTCAGCACTGCAATTCTGAGCTTAATTCACAAAACTATGAATGAATAAGAGATAAAGTTTTATCTCAAGTGACAATTGATTACACACATTTCCTCATTAATTTCACACTCAATCTGGACAATCCACCCACCACCATCTTATACTTTGTTCCTTGATTTACTAAGTTGGCGGTGGTTATTACATGTGTACCTTTGTCACCATGGTCATTACTTGAAAATTTAAAATGAAAAATGATGTCACCCAAATTTAACCCTTATTTCTCCATTTTCATACTTACAACTTATAATAACAATGTTAATAATGAGTTGGCAGAGATTTTTACACAAACAATATTTATTACTTCCACTTTATACCTATTAAATTAGAAAAGAATATTTTGAAAATAATACTTGTAACAAATGTATACCTTTCTATTATTTAAGGAATATTTATCAGGATCTTCCATGGAGAACTGATTAAACAATGTCAATCAAGAGATATCATGCATGACTGACCATTGTGCCCAAGAGACAAAGTGGCATATTGATCAAGAGCCATATGGAGCATAAATATCAACTTATTCAGTAATAAATTCACAAGTTGATCAAGAGTTACTCAGAGCTCTCCCTACATGGACTAAGTAAATGTTAAATAATACAAACAATCTTCTTTGCAAATGAAATCTCTGATTCAAAAACAATCAAGAGCCACAAGAATGTTGATCCAAAAAAAGACATATTTCATAATCATTGAGATCCATCAGGAGTCATCAAGAGCAAACTGAAGTTGATTCGAGTAAAGTCGTCATTTCTAGTTTTCAACTTTTCCCTTAGGTATGAATTGCCATTTCTGGTTTTTAATTCACCTCTGGGGTAAACCACCATTTCTAGTTTTCAATCATACCCAATTTATTTATTTTTTGTTTTTTTGGGAGGTAAACCATCATTTCTAGTTTTCAATTTACCTCCTTTATTTGGTCTTCTTGGTAGATTTATTCAGAATTGGATTTCACCATAGAAGTGATATCTCCATGATGAAATGTTCAATCTTGGACTGCAACTCTGAAAGGAATTATTCTTTAGATGTTAGTTTATAATATAATTCTAGACGATGACCATTAACCAACATAGTTCTTCTTTCTCCATCCATAGGCACTAGTTGAACTGCACCATTATCAAAGACTTGTTCAATTCCATATGGTCCCAACCATCTTGTGTGATATTTTACTTTGAATTCTTGGAATTGAGAATCAAACAATAGTGCCCAATCTCTCTTCTTGAACTATCTCAAGGCAATGTGTTTGTCATGTCATGTCGTCCTTTGATTCTGGATTATCTTTATATGTTGTAAAGCTTCCATCATCATTTCATCCAATCTATTCAGTTGCAAAATCCTAGTCTTTTCTGCTTTAGATAAATTAATTCCAACTTCTAATGTTGTTCTCAATTTCTTCAATTCAAACTCAATTAGCATAATAGGGGTCTTTCCATACATTAAGTCATATGGAGAGAATCCTATAGTAGTTATCTATGTTTTATTGTAAGCCCAAACTGCCTCATGTAATTTATTTGACCATTCTGATTTTCTTAAAGAAATAGTCTTTGTCAATATATTCTCCAATTCACAATTGGTGACTTCAACTTGTCTTTTTGCCTATGGGTGATATGGTGAAGACTTCCGGTGTGTCATTTTGTACTTGTCCTTGATCAAATAATATTTCTTTAGGTGCACCAAATCTTTGAAGAATGTGTTTGTACAAGAAATTAGTTAATTGTCTTCCTTTGTTGCTGGTAATGCTTTCACTTTGGCCCATTTTGTAACATAGTATGTGCAGACCAAAATGTAGTGACATCCTTTGGAAGGAGGATCAATAGGTCCCACAAAGTTGATTCCCCATTTCTCTAATGGTTCAAGAACTATTTGAGGTTTGAGCAGTGTCTCCATTGTTGTTGATGGTCTCCCCATGCATTGTCATTCATCACAATGTTTCACATAGAATGAAACATCTTTGGTCATGGTAGGCCATAAGT
This sequence comes from Cryptomeria japonica, assembly GCF_030272615.1. Lineage (NCBI taxonomy): Eukaryota > Viridiplantae > Streptophyta > Pinopsida > Cupressales > Cupressaceae > Cryptomeria > Cryptomeria japonica. Next base: position 411,620,737 of record NC_081409.1, on the reverse strand, counting down.
AGCCTGCTACCTATATTTTGTGAACCGTTCCAACCACTTAATAGTGTCCTCCTTCAAGTTCATTATGACATGCATGTATGATGTCATAAACATCTATTTCCTGCACACACCTATGAAGAACATGGTCAGGACATATTTTAAATAAAATATCAATCCATTGAAATATAGAACTTTCACAAATAATATTTTATTTTACTTCAAAGCAAAAGTATTTGGGCACTTCCCTGCAACAAGATAATCAACAATGTCAGCAAACCATAGAGACTAGATAGATATTGCAAATAAGTGCAAATCTGGAAATGCATCATTCACTGGTTCATTTTGATCTTGCAAAACCATTCTAGAGAAAAAATCAGCAGTGACTTTATCTTTACCTAGTTTATCCACAATAGTAATATCAAATTCCTGCAAAAGAAACAACCATCTTATTATTTGGCCACCTACAAAAGCCTTGTTCATTAAATATTGAATTATTGCATGATCAGTATGGATAAACACTTTGTAACTAGTAATATTATGTCTAAACTTATTAATCGCATACATAACAACTAAAATTCCTTCTTAGTTGTGGTTTAATTTCTCTCTATTGGACTCAAATTATTGTTGATATAATAAATAGCATGCATCTCTCCATTTTCATCTTTCTGACCCAAGACTATTTCAATAGCTATGTTTGATGCATCTGTATGTATGTGAAATGGTTTTCCCCAAATAGGTCCTTTGATTATAGGAGAGGTAGTTAAGGCATACCCGATAGCTTCAAATGATTTCTGGCAATCAGTTGTCCATAAAAATTCAGAATCCTTTTTGAGAAGTCTAAACAATGGTTCAACAATTTTACTAAATCCTTCAATGAATCCTCTATAATAACCTACATTTCCAAGAAATCTTCTAACATCAATTTGAGTCTTTGGAATTTCAATTTGCTGAATAATTTCCACCTTCTTTGTATTAGCTTTAATGCCTTCCTTAGAAACATGATGTTCCAAAACAATTCCTTCTGCAATCATAAGAGCACATTTTTCATGATTCAATGATAATTTGTGATCCTTGCATCTTTGCAATACTTTATTTAAACTCTCTAGTGCCTCATCAAATGTCTTACCATGGACTGTGAAATCATCCATGTACACCTCAACACATGAAGTAGTCAGATTCACAAATATAGCCAATACAACTCTTTGTAAAGTGGTCGGTGCAATACAAAATACAAATGGTAAGACCATGTGTGCATAAGTTCCCCAAGGACATGTAAACCTTATCTTTTCTTCATCCTTAGGAGCCACTTGTATCTGATTATATCCACTAAAACCATCCAAGAAAGTGAAATAAGTACTGCCATCTAGGTTATCCAAAACTTGATCAATAAATGGTAAAGGAAAATAATCCTTCTTAGTGGCTTTATTTAACTCTCTATAATCCACACAAACATGCCACTTCCCATTTTTCTTAGGTACAATAACCAATGGTGAAACCCATTGACTATCAGAAATTGGGTAAATGAATCCTACTTGCAGCAATTTTTCTATTTCTTGTTTGACAAAATCTCTCAGAGTTGGATTAATTATTCTTTGTCCTTGTCTCACAAGCTTAACATATTCAATGTAAATATGATGTGTGTAGATGGAAGGGTGTATTCCTCTCATATCCTTATATTCCTAAGCAAATGCTTCTATATTTTTCTCCAAAGTGAGTTTTAACTTCTCTTGTTGTGTCAGAAGCAAGGATGAATTAATGAAGAGAGGTTTTTCTGATGAAACTAAAATTTCCTTTGTATCACTTTTCCCTTCAGATGGATCTTCAATAAGTATGTTAAGAGGAAAAGGATGTATCTCATCATGATGTAGAACTTGCTTTTGACTTTCCCTTTTATCTATTTCATGAGAATGATGCTCTTCATTTTCCTATTTAAGTACTCTACTAGCATCCAATTTCTCATCCTGTTCTACATATTCTTCATACTCCTCAATATGTTCAGACAAAGTGACCATGGCTAACTCAACGACTCCATCCCCTTTCAAATCCATCTTCTCATCACCCCAATATTGAGTGTCAGAATGAAATATTGGTTTAGTTGGAGGATAAAGTGTCAACTCTTTTTGTCTTTGACCATTAGAAATAGTCATACTACCAGATCTGCAATCTATCAATGTTGTTATGGTTACTAACCAAGGCCTTCCTAGAATGATTGGGTATCTAATGTCTTCTTCCTAGCTTTGAAAACCAAAAGGTCTACCAGATAATCCCATGTATCAATTTTGACTGTTATATCTTCCAAAGCACACATGAAAAGATACACAAAGATACACAGATTTATCTCATCGAAACCCAATAGGGAGAAAACAACGGTGTGAGTAGGAACTCAAAAAATTTGTACTCTTCTGGAGTATGCCCAATTAAGGGCCATGCTTGTTAGGATATTACAAAGACATTGTTAGGTGCCACTCGGTTAAGGGATTTTGATCGAGGTCGGTTAGTGCCTTTACCCTGTTAAAGGTACCCTGGTTAGAGGACTTAGAACATCAGTTAAGATGTTACCCGGTTAAGGGATTTTTACAATGGGACCTGTTAAAGTCCACCTAGTTAAGGGATTTATGTTGCATTTGTTAGAAAGAAATAGATGGATGATCTTCTAAAACTGCTACTCATTATCCTGGTCAGATCACACTAAAAAATAACACTAGATCTGCATCGGTTGTGTATGTTCTACAAATCTGATCTCCTGAATGCACTACCAATTTTGCCTTCTGTCGATTTGCTGATTCTTGAATATCACACTGTTGGTCCTTTGTCAATTGAGTCACCACTCTGTAAAACTCCACTCTATCGGTCTTCTGTGATTCAGATCTACAGTCTCTTAAACTCCCCCTGTGTCCAATTTCACATAATCTTCAATCACCTTGACAACAACCATCTCAAGAGTGACATATGTGTATTTATAAACCCTTTTAGTCTATTGCAAACATTCCCTCCAAAACATACCTTTCAAAATTTTGTTATCAAGCCTTAAATTATGCCTCTGAAATCATGCAGGAATCTCTATCAACATAGTCAAACATGTCGATAAGTCTGTCGGTTGACTAAGAGAAGACTAACGATTTAGTTGGTTGTAACTGAATGTTACCAGTCTGTCGGTTACCAACTCTTCTGTGTTGGAATTTTGATGATGTTTTGATTGTCATTGATGGACACACACTTTCTTGATGTATGAGTTATGCTCAACCGGTATTGTGTATTATTGAATGTATAGTCTTTTGACTATCGGTGTTTTGCAGAAAATGGTTTACCGATCACAAATTGTATGAAGACTGCAAGCAGTATGAAGACCCCAAGTGGTACGAGGATCCCAAGCGGTTCGAGGAGCTCAAGTGGTATGAAGGACCCAAGCAGTAGTTAACTTTTGATTGGAACACTACGATCTACCAGTCTTCATTTTTGACAAACGGTAATCAGTATATATATTAACCGGTATTACTGTGTGATGAGTTATCAACCGATATTACTGTAATGTGTGATGAGTTATCATCCATTAACACTTTGGCGGTGTTTTTGTGTCATGTTACAAAATGTGTCCAGATGCATTGTGCCTAGGAACTTGTAGTCTAATTCTATTGGACTGACATGAAATCAAATTCCTTTATAAGGACATCATGTCTAGGGTTTGCATGGATGAGATAATATGTATGAGAGATAGAATAGAAAAGGTTATGTGCGATCATCAAAGATAAGATTAGGTCTGTGTGAAGAGACAGAGTGTGGAGATATTGAAGACTGAAGTAATGTTGAAATGCATTAACAATGAGCTGTCAAGGATCTAACTAAGCATACTGTGCTATTATCTAGATAATTCACTTGTTGATTACTAATATCGTCGACAAGTCTGAAACCCTTAACCGGATAGGCTCAGCAAAGCCTTTGTAAAACCTCTAACAAGGTGGTTCACAACTATGGATCTAGAATCCTTTCACAAGGTAGTCTTTAACAGGATTTATCTCCTAACACAAATCTAGATTCATAACAGGATCTGTTCTAGTGAAAAACATTGTACGACCTTAACTGGTCTGACCTTAACCGGTCTGGTTTCTATTCTATAGATAGTTACTTATGAGTTTCTGCTCACTGTGGTTTTTCCCATTTGGGTTTCCACGTCAAATATCTTGTGTTATGGTGATTGTGCTCTTGTGGGTGAATGCTTTGTTTGCTATTTGGTTTGCACTTATCTTAACCGGTTTATTAGTGAATTTGTTACACCGACTATCTACTAAAATGTTTAAAAGATTGATTACAATATTTTTTGGTGTACTAATTCACCCCCCCCCCTCTTAGTATTCATCAATTGGTATCAGAGCCAACCTTTCTATAAGTCTAACCACTTGGAAGGAGATATGGGGGAATACAGTATGAGGGAACTTACTCATCATCTCACTCAAATTGAGAGAGCCTATGATGAACTCAAAGTCAAGTATAAAGCCTCTTTGGCCAAAAGAAGAGAGCATGCTGAGAAACTGATGGAACTCACTAAAAATAGCTCTTCAGATGAAGCTGACATGGATGCCCTAGTTGAAGAAGTTGAAAAACTGAATGAATCTAAAGCCAATCTAAGAAAAGAGTTGGAAGGACTGACTATCAGAATGTGTCAAGAGCTTGAGAACAGAAGGAAAGTTGAAGATCTAGTAAAAGACAAAGATCATGAGATTTCCAAGCTGAAGCAAGAAATCAGTACCCTTACTGCTCATCTCTAGGAGAGTAAAATGGAAAAAGAAGAAATGCAAGGTGAACTAAACATGGCTATTTCTGAGAATGCAACCTTGATGGAATCCAATGCTTCTATTTCCAAGGAACTCACTAAGTCAAAGGAGATACTTGCCAAATTCAATCAGAGTACTGCTAAGCTAGAGCAAAAGCTAGAATCAGAAAATCCAGCAAAGAATACCATTGGACTTGGTTTCTCTAGATATGAGGAAGGTGAGACCTCTAGAACAAAAGCTGAAGCATAAAAGAAGCAACTGACATCCAAGGATAAAGGTAAGCAAAAATTTAAACATGTTTGCTTTAATTGTCTCAAAGAAGGACATACTGTCAATGTGTGTAGAAGCAAGGCCTACAACAATTTTCCTTATTTTCAAAACAATATGCCTAGATCCAATAGATTCAATGGAAACTGTTATGCATGCAACAAGTTTGGGCATAGAGCATTTGAATGCAGGTCGGTTTTGCACAACACTAGGAGATATCCTCCAAGGACTCAAGGAGTTATTCTGAAACTTCCTGTGAATTGGAATCCCAACCGATACAATACCTATGACCATCGGTCAATTGGTTATCAAGCGGCAACTAGTTGGAGAGCAACTTGTTTGATCTTTTGTGGTAGCAGTCACACTATTGCAATATGCAGAAGGAAGAATGGAAGTATGAATAATGAACCATGGAGAACACTGGAATGGTATGCTATCATTGCAACAAACCGGGACACACTGCCAGAACTTGCAGACTGAGAAAGAAACTATCAGATGATATACCGATCACTCCAGAAGGGAAGATTGATGTTGAAACCATTCAGGTGGAAATGAATAAAACTTGGAAAAAGAAATTAGAAGAAGAGTCACAAGATGAACCTTCTTCTGCATCTATTGTGGAAGTCTTTGAACCAGCAAATTGAGCTTCAAAAAAGCTTAGGGGGAACATATCGATGAAATATTTTGAACCCCCGGTTTATATTGGTAAAGACCTTAACCAGTATATGTCACCTATCAGTCGGTAGAAGAATTGAATCGGTAAAAGGCAAAATTAGGGTTTGTGCCCTAGCGGTGATGCATTTATTATGGTAGGTGAGAGTTTGTTTAAAAAGGTTCTTGTCATCATTTTTCACTTGTCTATTTTTGAAAGAAGAATTTTTCAAGAGCAGAGCAACCAGAGCGATTTGTCTCGAATTTGAAGAAATCTTGTGCGAAATCTTGCAATCATCTTCAAGCAATCAATGAAGAACACTAAGCGATGAACTAGCAACTGAAGTGGTGTACTGTGCGCAATACTAGAAAACCTAAATTTCATATTGTGAAGGTATTTTCAGAAATTCTTTCTTATCATTTGATTATGGCTTCCGCATCGCATTCTAGTTCTAGTGTACCTGAAGATAAACCTGATTTTATTCAAAAGAAAATGAGATACAATGCCCTATCTCAAATTCCTACCGGAGTTATTGTCAAGGAAGACATTGCAAGGTATATAGATTGTAAGTTGGAAGACCTAGGATCCCTAGTGATTCACTCCTAGCTAAGTCTGTTCTGTGGAGAGGACAAGAAGATCAAACCTGAGTATAGTGTCCTTGAGAAGATGAAACTGCACAATGTGGTATATTTTCTAGAAGAGTTCACAGAAGAACATATTTGCATCATCCTTAGCAGAGTGCATGGTGACAAGATGTATCTTGAGCGGACCCATGACATCACACTGGAAGCAATTTATGTCGTCACCAGTTTCTGCAATATTGGAGAGGTACCTGCTCTACGAAAGGTCACCAAAACTGAAATGACAAAGCTCACTGATTTTGTGAGTGACCAATGGGAGATGACCATCAATGCCATCTTTGATGATCTGGTAAAATATGCTTGTATGGTGATTGGTTACCGGATATTTTATGCCAGGAGAATGAATTTTGTCCCTGCTGCTGCAGTGAATGCTGCTTATAGGATGATCAAGGAAGACACTACATTTGACCTATGTACCTGTCTATAGAAGTAATTGTTGTTGAATCTGAATTCCATCAAATAGGACAATTCTCTAAGGTTCAGGTTTGGCCAACTTCGGGTTGGCCTATACTTCTATTTTCAAGGTTATTTCCCTAGAGTAGGTGATGTTCAATGGTCCACTGACCTACTGGTTTCCAGATAGATTAAGGAGAGTCTACAAGTAGTAGGAATTGCATATCCTGAGGTTCTAAATAAGTATTTTGATGAATTAAAACAAAAGATGAACCAGAGAATAAGGATATCTAGTGATATTGTGAAGATGTATGAAGATGACATCTGCTTCACAATAAGGATAGATGACTGCATAATGGAAGCGGTGGAACTAAGAAAGGAAGTAGTTGGCCCTATGGGGTATGAAGTGGTGAATGACATATTGATCGGGTATGCTTCTACCCTACTTGCCTCACCACTAGATTCAAAGAAGAAAAGAACCAATACCTACTTGGAGAGGGTCACACCGATTGAGGAACCGAAGTAGAAAAAGGGCAAAGTAGTGCCATCGGTATCTTCACCGGTTACCTCTACCAGTCCGAAAGTGACCAAGCAGTCACTAGCCAAAAAGAAACCTGAGATCATTCTGGCTAAAGTATTTGAGAGGAAGCGGAAACACAGGAATCACTCATCGGAGGAAGAAGACACTAAAGAAGAGATTCAAACAAAGAAGACAAGGCAATCAAGCAAAAAGCCAAAGTCTATTGGTAATGTACTAGCAACTTCTGCATCGATAAATATAGACATTTCTTCTTATAAGCCAATGACACATTGTCAGAGGACAATTAAGAACATTAGGAGGAAATTGCTTGATGATTTAAAAGAACATTTTGATGACTTTAATGATAGTGAGAAAGAAGAGGTAGAACAGGAAGTCATTAAATATTTATGTGTTAATGATCGGTCGCCTTCCGAGATTAAATCTGTTACTCCTAATTATTTGTATAATTCTTTGGATAATAAATGGTGCATTGCCATTGAAAGAGAACAGAAGATCAAGGAGAAAATTTTTGCACAATACTTTCCCAATGCTTCAAATTCTGAATTATTTGAAATAATGGATAAGAACAAAGGCATCTTCTTCATGGGAAGGAGAAGACTCAAGATACTAGAAGGTAAAGCTTCTGGAGTGGAAAAGGACACACATATACATGTTAAAGTTGTTGTTGAAATACACCGAGTAGCTGAAGCCACTAAGAAGACTGAACAAGAACCTAACCTATCATCAGGCAAATCGGATGAGGTATTTGACAGTTAAGGAGAAAGAGTGATGGAACAAATTGATCATATTAATGTTGATGCATTAGATACTAAGGATGTCACTCCTGACAAAGAACAAGCTGAGAAAGAGAAACAGGACAAAGAGAAAGTGGAGAAAGAGCAAGAGGAAAAATCAAGGCAAGAATAAATCAAGAGGAAAGAATCAAAGAAAAAGAAAGAGGAAGATGAGAAAAGAGGAAGAGAAAAAGAAAGAGGAAGATAAGAGATAAGAGGAAGAGAAGAAGAAAGAGGAAGAGAAGAAGAGAGAAGAAGATAAGAGAAAAGAAGAAGAGAAGAGGAAGGAAGAAGAGAAGAAAAAAAAGGAAGAGGACAAGAAGAAGGAAGAAATAGAGAAGAAACAAGAAGAGGAGAAAAAGAAAGAGGAAGAAAAGAAGAAGGAGGAAGAAAAGAAAAGAGTGGAAGAGGAGAAGGAAGAAAAGAAGAGAAAACAAGTAGAGATCCAAACCGATGAAGGAGGGCAGACTCCTAAGGCAACCGGTGGTCAAACCCAGCAGGTTGATTCCACCAGTCCTATTGATCTAACTCTTGCAAGTTTGACTCAATCAGTAGATGAGTCTGAGCTACTATGAAACATCAAACTTGCACAAGAGAGACTGGAAGAATTGCGAAGGAAGAAAGAACAGGATGTCATACAAACTGCGATTGACACCCTTACTAGTCTACTTCTCGGTACCAACCTCCCCAGTACCGATTCCTCTCTATCCAAGCTCAAACTTCTCTATACCATAGTGGAGGACTAGGTACAATGCTTGGAAGATGTTGCTAAAGAAACTGCAAAGAAGAACCATGAAAAGGCAGTCAATGTTTCCTTAGTCAAGCAAATGAATGAACTGAGGACACAACTATTGAAGCAGCAGAATGATATCAATGTTGCTATGGGTGAAGGTAAATTACTATTGAGTAAAATCTACCAACCCCATCTATTTTGTTACGATGTGCTTAAACAGAAAGCTCAACTCCAATTGGAGTTACAAGCATATATCAGCAATTTCAAGATGCCATATGATTCATTCACTACCTATGGACAAACCATTCATCATTATCAGCATTAGACTGCCAAGATGGACTTAGAGATCAGCAACCAGACTCAAGATTTGGAGGAGCTTCAACTGCTCCTATTGCCAAGACTGTAGATTCTTCAGAAATGTTTTCTCAACCTGGAATCTATCATGGTAACTCAAGAGATGAGTACCATTGATGCAATGGAAGAACTAGCATTCCAAATGAAGACTGAAAGTGAGGTTGCTACCTCATTACTTGAGTCATGGACATTGGCCATGAAAACTTTTGTGCGGGACTTAAATCTATTTTTGATAAATTTCATTCCTTATTGTCATGAACATCTACTCTATTTTATTAAATAAGCAAAAAGGAGTTACTTTGCATTACTTTGTCATTGTTGGCAAAGCGGGAGTAGTGTACATTAAAATTTTGGTGAATGTTACCATTTCATGTACTTTCATGTTACCATTTTGGGGAGTAGTGTATATTGTAATCTTTGCAAAAGGGGTTGTGTATATGCTTAGGGGGAGTAATTTTGATTATGGCATTTTTGTTGTAAAAACACTTAGATGTCAAAATTTTCCTAAGTGTTGCCATCAATGCCAAAGGGGGAGATTGTTGGCATTTTGATGATGTTTTGATTGTCATTGATGGACACACACTTTCTTGATGTATGAGTTATGCTCATCCGGTAATTGCTCCAACTGGTATTGTGTACTATTGAATGTATAGTCTTTAGACTATCGTGTTTTGCAGAAAATGGTTTACCGATCACAGATTGTATGAAGACCACAAGCGGTATGAAGACCCCAAGTGGTACGAGGATCCCAAGCGGTTCGAGGAGTTCAAGAGGTACGAAGGACCCAAGCAGTAGTTAACTTTTGATTTGAACACTACGATCTACCAGTCTTCATTTTTGACAAATGGTAATTAGTATATTGTATTAACTGGTATTACTGTGTGATGAGTTACCAACCGATATTACTATAATGTGTGATGAGTTATCATCCACCAACACTTTGGCGGTGTTTTTGTGTCATGTTACAAAATGTGTCCAGATGCACTGTACCTAGGAACTTGTAGTCTAATTCTATTGGACTGACATGAAATCAGATTCCTTTATAAGGACATCATGTCTAGGGTTTGCATGGATGAGATAATATGTATGAGAGATAGAATAGAAAAGGTTATGTGTGATCATCAAAGATAAGATTAGGCCTGTGTAAAGAGACAGAGTGTGGAGATATTGAAGACTGAAGTAATGTTGAAATGCATTAACAAATAGTTGTCAAGGATCTAACTAAGCATATTGTGCTATTATCTAGATCATTCACTTGTTGATTACTAATATCTTCGATAAGTCTGAAACCCTTAACCGGGTAGGTTCAGCAAAGCCTTTGTAAAACCTCTAACAAGGTGGTTCACAACTGTGGATCTGAAATCCTTTAACAAGGTAGTCTTTAACAGGATTTATCTCCTAACGCAAATCTAGATTCCTAACAGGATCTATTCTGGTGAAGAACATTGTAAGACCTTAACCGGTCTGACCTTAACCGGTCTGGTTTCTATTCTGCAGATAGTTACTTATGATTTTCTGCTCACCATGGTTTTTCCCATTTGGGTTTCCACATCAAATATCTTGTGTTATGGTTATTGTGCTCTTGTGGGTGAATGCTTTGTTTTCTATTCAGTTTGCACTTATCTTAACTGGTTTATTAGTGAATCTGTTGCACCGGTTATCTGCTAAACTGTTTAAAATATTAATTACAGTATTTTTTGGTATACTAATTCACCCCCCCCTCTTAGTATTCATCATTCTGGTGTACCGATCAAAACCTATCTAGCTGATTTCCTCTTGTATACCGTTATGTTCTTTGCTTAGCCAGTGAACCTCTTTTGTGCCGATCTACTCACTGCTACCCGATCTTCTTACTGTTTGCCAGTCTTCTCACTGCTTGTCGGTCTACTCACTATCGATGGAATGTGCCGATATACTCACCACTTTCCGATCTACTCACTGCTTGCCGATCTACTCACTGTCGATGGACTGTGCTGATCTACTCACCGCTTGTCGGTCTACTCATTGCTTGCTAGTATACTTACTGCTGATGGACTATGAAGACTAAGGAGATGATGTTGCCAACAATGACAACTATACTATTTACTGGTCATACAAAATTGTATCAGAATTCCAACAAACTCCCCCTTTGGCATTGGTGGCAAATACAACAAACCACTACAAAATTGTGCTAGCTCTAACCCTAGCCCCTATTCCTAACAAGATTCCAAAATTCCCCCTTTTTTGCCATCAATGGAAAAGACTGTTCACAAGAAAATTTGTCAAAACAAAGCAAAAATCTCTTTAAAGTTTTCTTGAGCCACTTTCAAGGAAGATTCCCATGAAGATTGAATTTGTTTCATGGTGGTGAAGTGGCCATGTAAAACTGCAATGAAAACCTCCATATCATCAATTGTCTTACAATCAGGTGCATGTATTAGGTGGTCAACTTCATTAATATTTAGTTGCATGAAATCAATAATTGGTGCTAAATAGCACTGGAGATCTAACAAAGACTTCTTTTGTCTTCTTCATCTTTCAACCTTCTGATTTTATGATTGAGCATTTTGACTTTTCCAGCAAAGGTTGATGTTGAACTGCTAAGGGTATCAAACGAGCTTACCAGATCTTGAATCTCCTTTTGAATCTGATTTATTTTATCTTCTAATTCTTTCATTAAAACAAGAAAGTTTGAAGATTTTATCAATAGTTGACCAACTTGCTGCAGTATAGTCTTAACTTCTTCTGTTTTGGTGGAAAGAGCAGCTTTTCCAACTATTATCTGCTCAATTAGGTTATCTCCTTGCTTTGATTCATATTGCCTTACTGCAACCTTCTCCAGATCGATTGCCTCTGAACTGATTACTTTAACCAGAGTATCCAACTGATCAATAATGGGTGCAATATCATCAACTACAATGTCTAGGATGAGATTAGAGAGAATTGTTTTGGCAGAAGTGAGGATTCTTGCCTTCTTTTTCTTCTCTCTTAGTTTTACCTTTTTTAGCTTGGATTCTCAATTTTTCTGAGACTTTCATCAGCTATTTGGGGGTCATTTTCTTTATATTAATGACCGAGTCACCTTCTTCTTCCTCCTCTATTCCTTCTTCCTTTTCTAAAGTCTCAACTTTTGAGCTAGTTCTTGTGATTATTCTTACCTTTTTCTTTTCACTTACATTATCTAAGTCTAACTTCCTCTTTTCCGAAGGGGTATCCATCACTACTATGTTATCCTTTATTTTCTTCTCTTCCTCTTTTCCTTCCTCTGATTTCTTTTCTTCCTCTTTTCCTTCCTTTCTTTTCTTCTCTTCCTCATTTCCTTCCTATGTTCTCTTTTCTTCCTCTTTTCGTTCTTCTGCTTTCTTTTCTTCCTCTTTTCCTTCCTTTGTTTTCTTCTCTTCCTCATTTTCTTCCTATATTCTCTTCTCTTCCTTTGTCTTCTTTTCTTCCTCTTTTCCTTCTTGAGAGAGATTAGAATTTGGTGTCAATAAGGTTCTATAAGGTGTATCCTCATAAGGAATGTCTTCAACTAACACTTCATCTTGACCCAAAAGCTTAGTTTTATTAGCTTCCTTCACTGGTGAAGTATGAACCGATTGTTCAATACCCTTTGTTAGATTGGGGATGTCTGACACAACATTTTCTATTATATCCTCAACTAAGAAAGTATCAAAATATTTAGTGGAGTCTTTTTCCTTGGCTTTTCCTTTGACAAGGACAGCTGCACCTTTGTCCTGTTTTATTTCTTTTTCAATTTCTTCTTCAGTTTCTTTTGCTGGGTCATAAGTTCCTTCCACAAGGCAACACCTTCAACATGTACTCCTCCCACTTCTCCTACTACCACTCTCCCAGTTCTATTCCTGATTTTGAAATGTTGAATGCATGCTTCAGCCACCAGGGAAGCTTGTTCAAGGTCTAAGTCATGTTGCACTTCCATGAGTGCTTTTATTCTAAGTTCCTTTTCAGTAGCAAGAGCTGTCTTCCATCTTCCTTCAATGTGATCTAGCAGGTCTAATGTGTTAATCCCATATAATTCACTAGGGGTACTACAAAAATTGTGCAAGTTCCAAATCAGGGCTTCCCCAATTTTCCTTTTGTCTTCTTTGTTATTGATGGAATATCTCCTTCCAACACCACCCAGACCTCCAAACTCTTTGATCCCATGCACCAACTCATCAATTGTTGGAGCTTTGTTCCTCCCACTTCTTCTTACCTCCTTTATTTCCACATCTGAAAAAGTGTCAATGATATCACCTTATTTCTCATCCTTTTTAGACTTTGGATCACTCTTTCTCTTTCTAGTGTAAGTCACTCCTACCGGTCTATCTTTACTTGGAGAAGATATCAGAGTACTTAGATCCTTTTCCTTTGAGTATGTTGCAAGCTTGGTTGCTGCAATCCCCTTATATTTTGTCTTTGCCACTTTCTTCTTTCCACCTATTGATTCTTCATCTTTATCAGGTGTGACCCCTATTTACACACTCACATCGGTGGAGGTAGTGGCACTGGATGCTTCACCTCTATATTTCTTATCAAGGATATCAATCATTTTCCTTACTTTTCTTTTTATGATAGGCACTTGAAGTTCCTGTTTAATTTTAGAGCTTGCCTCCTCATATGTTCCAAACCTTTTTGCCTTTGAGTCTACCGGTTTAGACAGAAGCATGTTGATATGAATTTTAACAAGATCTGCTATAGCCTCATAGCCCATAGGTGGAACCCAAAAAGTTATGGGTTGAACTACTTGAATAATACAACAGTCTATGTCTATAAGAAAATAGATGTTGTCTTTGTATTTCTGCACTATTCCGGTTGGAATTCTTTCTCTCTTGTGCATCCTTATTTGGAATTCTTTAAAATATCCCCACATTGCTTCCCCAAATTTATTTCCCAGATCCCTAATCATTTCACCTATTTGAACCATGATAGGCTTCTCCTATAACCATACTACACTACCCTTACCGGGAAAATATTTTTGCACATAGAAAAATATACATACTAGTAGAGAGCCATATTTGAAAGATTGCTTCTTATTCTTCTTTATTCTTTCCATGTTCACCATGAATTGACTTTGAATCATCTCACGTATATCATATGTTGCATTCTCTTTGATAATTCAATATCCAATATGGATGGTACCTCTCAGCACACTATTCATCCGGCTTGATTGATAAACCTTATATCCAAACACTACAGAGGCAAATCTTACTTCGGTATCCTTGATATGGGTGATTGTCATTGCTTTACTGTCACACCAGGATTTGGTTAACCAGGTAACTTTTGTTGATAAAATTGTTCTTAGGGTTAATGCTTCACCAGTTGCACTGAACCCTGTCACTCTTCGAATCACCTTATTTGTGATATTGATCAGTGCATTACCTTCCAACCGCAAAAATTGATCATGAACCCTACTCAGTACATATCTAACCCAGTCACCATGAAACTAATCAAGAAATTCAATAGCATTAGCCAAACCCTTTGACTTCAGAGGTAGAAATTCTACTTTCAATTTATCATTATCAGAGAACCCATAAAACTCATTTCAAATGAACTTATCTCCAAGTTTTTTGAGCTTGCAATGAATGTAGGAATGAATATCTTCTACCAACAATACACCAAAGGGCACGGATGATAAAGCACAAGTCTCATTGATTTCACCGACTTTCATTGGGTGCAACTTGAACTCAGGTTGGGGTTCCTTGATAGCTTCAACCAACATAGGAGTCGATAATGGTGCTACCATGATGACCTTCAAACAAGCTTTTCTCAGACGCGGTTGAAAACCCTTCCCTAGGGAATACCAAACAATGCTATCGCTCTACTTGAATTTTCCACACAAAAAAAGCTTTGGCGAATTTCAAATCACCTTTGATCGCACAGGAGCACAAGAAAGTTCACAAGAAGTTAGTGTAAATGAAAATGTGCTAACATTTCCCTATTTATCCATGGAGATTTATCGGCGCTAGGATCCAACAGTCAGATTTGAAGCTCACAACTTAAAGTACATCGATTTGACTTCACAAGTTATTTGTTGTCGATACCGATACTCAAATAAATAACTCACAGGACAAACTTCAATTAAGAACTTTTAGACCAAATTTTATGCATCACAACTATGCAGATAAATACATGCTTATATTTGTTGAGGGGATTCAAGAGTAATCTTACCATATGTGCTCCCCCTGGGCATCGGTATGCCTAGTTAGAAGTGGAACTGTCATCACCGATGGATGATGACTTGGTTTCAAAATGTCCTTGTCCTTCTTTTCCTTCATCCTTCTTGATCCATGTCTTTTTCATTTAATCTCCTATTTCTTTAGTTGTCTCCTTTCCTTTCAGGTCATTTTTCTCTTTCTTCTTGCTAAACTGGTTCTTGTCTACAGACTAGTTGTAGGATTGGCTCTTAAATTCTTTGGCTAAGTGGCCGATCTTATGGTAGTTAAAGCATGCCATACTAGTTGTCCTCCATGGTCCTAAATTATTTCTCTGACCAATTCTCATTCTGTAGTTTTCTGCAACATGACCAAGACTACCACACGTTAAACAGGTGGCATTCAATTGATTACTCCTTTTGATAGGACTAATTGGTTTGAATGATGATCTTGATACATTTGTTTTGAACCTGCATTCTTCATATATGTGTCCAAACTTATTGCATGTGAAGAAATGTCCAGTAAATCTTCTTCCATTTGGCATACTGCTAGATTAAGATCTACACTCATAAGCAGTGTGGCCATACTTATGACAATTATGGTAATAACCATCAAAGGTGAAAGTCTTCTTTTGACTAACTAGTTTGTTTCTACAGTCATTGGTCTTATGACCCAGCTTACCACAATGATTACAAGAGAATTTGGAAGACTTCATACCTTTTGCTTCTGGATGGTTTCTTTTATCATCCTTCATCATGATTCTCTAGTTTCTATAGGACTTGAACCAGGGTAACCAAGGTCGGTTGTATCCTTTGTTATTCTCTAAGCTTTCAACTATTTATCTACCTTCTCAGAGCTTTCATTGAACTTTCTCAACTTCTCATTTCTCTCATTCTCAGTTTTCAACTCACTCTTGAGTTGTTCAATCTCAATCATCAACTTCTCCTTTTCTTTTGCATTGTCATTCAGATGTTTGTGTATATATTCATTCTCCTAAGTTAGAACTCAGATTTCTTCATCTTTCTCAATCATGATTGCATCATTTTCTCTCAAAGCATCTTCAGCAAACCTCCTGGCTCTTTCAACTTTTGATAGTTCTTCTTCTGCCTCCCTTTTTCTTTCATCAGCACTTCTGTTGGCTTACAGTATCTCAGTCATTCTCAAGGCCTGACCTTGTTGTTCTCTTTTGAGATGAGTAATTTCTTTGATCGGCTTCTTCTTCTTTTCCATGAGTTCTGAGACTACTTCTTCAACTTCTTCAGATCCACTCTATTCAAAGAGTTGATATATGATATCCTGACTCTCATTTAGCTGTTGAGCTAATTCCATCCTTTTTGCAAGAGATTTTCTCAGTCTCTCTTTCAGCTAAGAAATGATTTCATTGGCTTCATTAATCTACTTCTGATACCGGTACTCTTCCATGATCTTTATCCTCAATCTTTCAAGCTTCACTTCAGAGGAACTGAGCTCTGATACCAATTATTAGTCCCAAACAATACTGAGAAGGGAGGGGTGAATCAATACATTATAGGTTTTAGCTAATTGATACTTTTACTTTAAGTTTGAACTAATTAACCATTCACCAATGTAAACATTTACTATAGAAGATTAAGCATACATGAAAAGATACACAAAGACACATAGATTTATCTCATGGAAACCCAATAGGGAGAAAACCACGGTGTGAGTAGGAACTCACAAAATTTGTACTCTTCTGGAGTACACCTGGTTAAGAGCCATCCCTGTTAGGAGATTACAAATACACTATTAGGTGCCACCCAATTAAGGGATTTTGATCAAGTCCGATTAGTGCCTTTACCCTATTAAAGGTAGCTTGGTTAGAGGACTTAGAACATCAGTTAAGATGTTACCCGTTTAAGGGATTTTTACAATGGGACCTATTAAAGTCCACCCAATTAAGGGATTTATGTTGCAATTGTTAGAAAGAAATAGATGGATGATCTGCTAAAACTACTACTCATTAGCCTGGTCAGATCACACTAAAGAATCACACTAGATCCGCATCAATTGTATCTATTCTACACAAATCTGATCTCCTGAATGCACTACCAATTTTTCCTTCTGTCGATTTGCTGATCCTTGAATATCACACTATCGGCCCTCTATCACTTGATTCACCACTCTATAAAACTCCACTCTACCAATATTTTGTCATTCATCTCTACAGTCTCTTAAACTCCCCCTATGTCCAATTTCACATAATATTCAATCACCTTGACAACAACCATCCCAAGAATGAGATATGTGTATCTATAGACCCTTTTAGTCTATCACCAACTTTCCCTCCAAAACATACCTTTCAAAATTCTGTTGTCAGGCCTTAAATTATGCCTCTGAAATCATGCAAGAATCTTTGTCAACATAGTCGAACATGTCGATAAGTCTACTAGTTGACTAAGAGAAGACTCCCAATTTAGCTGGTTGTAACTAAACGTTACCAGTCTATCAGTTACCAACTCTTTCGATGTACCGATCAAAACTTGTCTAGCCGATTTCCTCTTGTATACCTGTATGTTCTTTGCTTAGCTGGTGAACCTCTTCTGTGTTGATCTACTCACCGCTAGCCGATCTTCTTAATGTTTGCCAGTCTACTCACTGCTCATCGGTCTACTTACTACCGATGGAATGTGTTGATCTACTCACCACTTACCAGTCTACTCACTGCTTGCTGGTCTACTCACTGTTGATGGACTGTGTTGATCTACTCACCGCTTGCCGGTCTACTCACTGCTTGTCGATATACTTACTGTCGATGGACTGTGAATACTAAAGAGATGATGTTTCTAACAATGACAACCATACTATTTACTGGTCATATAAAATAGTATTAGAATGCCAACAATTTCTTCTCTTTGTTATTGTTCAAATAATTTAGCTTGTTCTTCAAAATTGTTTTTTGTTCTTCTTGCATTTGTTCTAGATTGTAATGTCTTGGAAGGAATCTTCCAAAATGATCTCTAGCTCTTCTCATCAATTGCTTAACTCTTTCCCTATCAACACTAAGGCTTCAACTTTGGTAGCTAGATCTTTTATTCCCCAACAATGGTACCAAAAATGGTGGGCAAGGTCATTGATGTCACAACTCGCACAATTTTTAATTTTATTCAATATCGAACCAGGTGTGTCTTAGAGTTGTCTACCATAGGGGTGTGCTCAATATTAGGGTTTCTTGCACTATAAAACAATGACTTTGGTTTGGCCATGCTCCATGAGGAGCTCTCAGGATCTCTTCTCTAAAGCTGAATTCAAAGGTTAAAGATATTCTATGAACTAAATTTAAAGAGGTTAAAATTATCCCAGGGAAGATTCTAGCATTTGTATCAAGACTTAAATAGGACACGATCAAGACTCATTCATGGAATTATCTATTTAAAACTAAAATACACTTTAATCTCTCCGAAATTCAAATTCTAAGCTATGTGCTGGAAAACTAGAACTATTTTACACTTGCAAAATTTTAAATCTATTCTAATAAACATTCAAACAAACTAACATTCCACGAGAAAGTCCAATAGAGTCTTTGTTATAACTTTTGTTTCAAATACCATGATCACTAACTATTACTATGAAAGTAAAATGTATTACGAAAACTAAGAAAAAATGTTAAACTGATATTTCTAATGATGCATTCATTTATCGAAGTACTACTACTTAAAAATAAACAACTACAATTTTCAACTTCCTACAACTATATGCAAATCAACATAAAGAAATGTAACAAAATCAATGCCCAGAACTAAACTGGAAGTAAAACCAATTATAGATCATCTCCCTTTGGTTGAGTGGGCCCTGCTCTTCCTCAAGTGGGATCTATAACACATAGATTCTTAGACTAACTTCAGACTCATTATAAAGGACTTCCAAAAGGAAGTGAAATAGGTTTGAAAATTACAAATGCAAGACTCTAGACTAATGGTGAACTTCCTAACTATCTAACTATCTTTATGTTGAAAGCAATGGGATATTTATATATATCCTTATTTGAAT
Organism: Cryptomeria japonica; assembly: GCF_030272615.1. NCBI lineage: Eukaryota > Viridiplantae > Streptophyta > Pinopsida > Cupressales > Cupressaceae > Cryptomeria > Cryptomeria japonica. The sequence goes on along the minus strand of NC_081409.1, from coordinate 411,601,496 downwards.
TAAAATGCAAATTTACTCGCTTAAATAGAGTAATGAATAAAGAATTAACTGAAGAAAACTTTATACTACACTTAATGACTTCAAATAGAAATTGAAGTTCAAGGAAACAGTCGATGAAATAGATTCAGAGAAAATTAAGCATATCTCTCCAACTGGAGCGATCAAGAGTGGCCATCATCCACACATTGGCTGAAGAGGACTTAATAACTCCTCATCTGTGAGTTAATTTCAAACACATTTGAAAATGTATCCAGGTAAATAAAATAGAATACAATGGTAACCATCCTGAATATTCGACCATTCATTCATAATAATCATGAAAAGTAAAACATTTAATCACAAAATATTATTTCTAATATACTTCCTAATTAGAATAATATAAAAGTATAAAGGAGTAAACATGCATGTATAAGATCTTCCACCAGGCACAATAGTTCATAAAGTATTAAAAGTTTTTAAGCAAAAAATATAATTAGAAGTGTCATCTTTTAAGCTCATTCGGAGTCTTTAAGAAAAATCTATTTTCCCCCCCTCGCAAAGAGTTACATGTTGTGGCATCGACATGTTGGTGTTGCTGTTGATTTTTGTGTGCTCTAGTAGATTGTGTATACAGAGTGCAAGTTATGGTGTCACTATGATAAGATCATTTTTAGTAGGAAAACCCTAGGTGTATGAAGCAAGTTAAATATCAAAATTTGTGATCATTTTGGCATTGCATGTTGAAGAATCTAAAGTGGAAGAGTAATTGAAGTGTGGAAGAAGAATCAAAGCAAGGTTAGCAAAAACATGTATTTCCTTCATCCCTTTCCTATGGAATCCAAGATGATAGTGATAGGAGAATCTAGCAGTGGAGATATTTGAGAGTTGGAAAAGTTCAATAAGATGAATTTGATCATAAGAAAATATAAAATCTTGAAAGATCTTTCACATATAAAGAATCTTAGAGAATCAAAGAATTGGGACATAAAGATTTGGATATTTGGAGTGATTTTTTGTGGTTTTTCGATGAGGATTCAATCAAGTTTATTTTTTAGTTGTGTTCAAGATGGTTTCATGATGTTGGAAAAACCCTATCAAATTTTCAAAGAAGATATATCAGCAATATTTGGTCTTTGTGGTATAGGAACTATTTCGATGAATAAATTGTGGGAAATCAATGAAGTTCTTATTCTAAGGGCAATCTTGAAGGTTGAAGTCACCCGATTGATAAATTCTAAATGGGATGGTCAAGCTATGACTATAAATGAGATTGAAGAGCTTGAGGTGAAATTTTCATCTATGGTCATTGGATATAGGGTTTATCATTCAAGCAGAACAAACAGTATTCCTAGAGCTGTGATTCACAATGCCTACCAGATGATAAAAGAAAATGCAAACTATGATCTTGTTGAAGCCTTTAGAACCCAGTTGATATTAAATATCGAATCTATCAAGAAGGATAAAAGGCAGAAATTTAAATTTGGACAATTTATCATAGGTTTATTTTTCTATTTCTAGATTTCCTTTCCCGGTATCAGTGATATTCAATGGTCAGAAGGTACACTGACAATGTTACATATAAAGAACAACATCAAGATGATCGGTAATGAGTTTACAAAGGTAATTTGGGGTTATTTTAAAGACTTATAGAAAATAATGCATGCTAGAGAAAGGATACCAAAGAATGTTGTTAAAAGGTATAGAGATTCTATCTATTTCATGGTTGATACAGACACATGTCAAATGGAGGTAGTAGAACCTAGGACATCATGGGTGATGCCCATGGGTTATGAGGTATAAGTTGATCTTTTGATTGCTTATGTTTATCATCTTCTATCTACATCAATAGATCCAAATGCAACAAGGTTTGGAACATATAATGAGAAATCTATTCAAGTACATTCTGAGTTAGCCAAACTGATTAGTACAAAGAAGGTAAGAAAAGAAGTGGAACAATGTATAGTTGAACAAGGATTTACAAAAGAGGCAATTGTAGAGGCTAGAGCTAAGTTTGATGCAAGGAACGTTGAATCCTCTAGTTCCCCAACTAGTACCAGCACCGGTAGATAGACAAGGAGTACAGTGGTGAAGGAGAAGCCCCCTCCTACTACTAAGATCCAGATTAGAAGAAAAGCTAAGGAAGCAAAGCCTAAAGCACCAAAGGTGAAAGAAGTGTACAGGAAGATAAAGAAACAATAAGCACAAAGGACACTTGAAACTATTGAGGAAGAAGATACTGAATCTGAAGGTGGACATAAATAATTAAGAGATAGTGGGAAGTAATCCAAAGTGGTTGGATCTCCTACTGTGAAATCTATGAAACCACTGGTAAGTAAACTCACTTTACTTGAAAGGATTTTGGAGAAAATTAGAAAGTATGGTATTTTGACTGATGTAAAGAGACATTATAACATTTTTGGTGAAGATGAGCAAATGAAAATTGAAGATACTATTGTTTGGTTTATGAATAAGTACAACAAAGCATTGATTGAGTTGCAAGGTTTGATTCCTAATTCTTTGTATGATAAATTGGAAGCAAGATGGAAAACTGCTATAAAGCAGGACAAAGAATTGATTGAATATGTACTGATGCATCTACAATCGGAGACCTCTAGGGAGGATATTCAAGAAATTAATTCTAACACAAGGGCATTATTTCTTAAAAAGAAAAGGTTGACAGGATTTTTAATTGGTGAATCTCAGTCTGTACATGCTAAAACTGAGCAAATTCTGAAGAAATTTTGAGGAATTATTCCTGAAGAAGAAGAACCTAAGAGATTAAAGGGAGAAGATTTCCCTGAAAATTTGAACATGAATGACATTATACCGGATGAGATTGTTTTTGCTGACACAAGCACTAAGAAAGATCCAATCATTATCCCTAATAAAGAGACTGTATTACTGGGAGCTACTTCAACTGGTATAGGTGAAGAGAGAACATAAGTAAAAAAGACAGATGAAGAAATGGCAAAGCAACTGGTGAATGAACAAGCAGAAAAGCCACTGAGCAATCGGACAAGACAGAAGCAAAAGAGCCACTGGTAATCACACAAATAGAAGATGTACAATCCATTGCACCACCAGTGAAGGATAAGGAGAAGGAAGAGGAGAAAGTTGAAGAGAAAATAGAGGAGCATGAGAAGGATGTAAAGAAATAGAAGGAGCAAGAAAAATAGAAGGAAGAGCATGAACAAAAAGTGACTCCTTGGTCATTTACATCAAAGAAAATTGTTGATGATGAGGAGGAGGATGACATTGTATCTATACAAGGACCGATTGGCATGGACATGTTGAATCCAACTGAGCTGATGGAGATTGCATCTGCCATGCAATCTAAGGCACAAAAGAATATTATGAAGGCTTGGAGAAAAGAAGCACAAACTATTCAAAGTGTTGTTGATATTATATCCAGTATATTACCAGAGATTGATATAGACACTCTTCCTAATCCTACTGACAAACTGGAGCAACTGATCACAACAACAGGAGATCAAATGAAAAGCTTGGAGGAAGCTGCAATTAAGAATGTGGAAAAGGAATATGAGAAGAGAAGAATTGAACAATTGATGAAGGATATTGACAGAGATAGGGTAGGTCTTATTGTCAACATGGACCTAAAAAAGGAAGCTTTATAGATTGGAGGTAAAATCCTTTCCACAATTTCAAACTTTTCATTTTTTTGTGATGATCTTGAGAAGAAGCAGGAAGCTCAGTAGGAGCTGAAAGTTTTGAGTGCATCATTAAATCCCTTGAATGATTTTGCAATAAATTTTGGTGGATCATTTGTTGCACTACAACATAAGCTTAAGGTTTATGAATCTAAACAGGTTAAAAGGACAACTTCACTACAAGAGTTACAAACTTTATTAGTCCCTAAGATTGAAATTTTGTAGAGAAGCTACAAAGAGACTGAAGAAATTTTGGCTACACTGAAAATGAGCACACTTGATGCCATGGAAGAGCTTGCATCTCAGGTCCGGACACATATTGAGATAATAGGGACACTTTTGGAGACTTGGCACAATGATTTGACACTTTTGAAGTCTAGTTTTGTAGATGTATTTCATAAGATGACATTGTAAAACATTTTGAAATCCTATATATATTTGGTAATACAAATTTTGATATATATTGCATTTATATTTTCATGTATTTTCTTACCTTTGTCATTTCTATCAAAGGGGGAGTAGTAATATGGGTCAAAAAAAAATTCATAAGCATTGTCATCAATGTTATGATCAAGCAACTGATACAAAAGATCAGTGAAGAGTTAGATATTGCGGTTTGGAATGAATATTCATGACATTGGCAGGAATCTATGACTAGAACCACATCACAAAATTCAAAGTTTAGAGTGTGTTATGATGTACTGAGCAATCAATCAAGAAGAATAGTTAACTGATAGAGTAGAGACACTTAGATCGGTAAACCGGTAGACTTAATGTTTTATTTTTATTTGTAGCCAACATAAGTAAAGAGTGTTGAGAAAGATTGACCAGATACATTGAACCTAGGAAATTGTTCCAAGGTTGTTTGCCGACTTAGCAGAGTTGTTTATAAAAGGATGAATATTATGTGATGATGTATTAGATGAAGGATCTAGAATGAGAGTTTGATTGTGTGGTGAAAGGTGAAGCTTTGTATTGATGTTTAGTCAGTGTTAGAAGTAGATCTAATCAGGCACAGAGGTGCTATATGTAGATCAACTGCCTATTGTTTCCTAATAGTTGCAGTAGTCTAAATCCCTTAACCGGGTAGGTCCTAACAGGCCTGAATGTGTAAATCCCTTAATCGAGTAGCTCATTAATTTAAGTTTAAATCCTCCAGCGAGGTTACTCCTAATAGGGTAAAGATTCTAACAGGACTTAGTTGTAAATCCCTTGACTGGGTGACTCTTAACAGGGTCTTCTCTTAACCAGGCTAGGCCTTTAACAGGGTGCATTCTGAAAGAGTGCAAATTTTGTGGGTACCGATTCCCAGTGTGGTTTTTCCCAATTGGGTTTCCACGTGAAAAATATTGCATTATGTAGTGCATGTTTTATTGCATGTTAGCTTATGTGATAATTTTACTTGCATGCTTATTAAGTTTCAAGTTAATAAAAGTGGTGATCATATTTGTGTTGTTGTTTTTGCTTGCACTGATTCACCCCCCCCTCTTAGTGCCTTATAAGTTTATTAGTGATTGGGGGTATAACCCCAACCACCACTTCTTTTTTATCTACCTTTGTTAAATGGTGATCAGGGTTATAACCCCCACCACCTCTTAAGCGACTTTGTTTTTATTAAGACAAGTGTAAATCGGGGGTATAACCCCAAATTACACCACACTAATTTTATTATTCCCCAAGTGTAAATTGGGGGTATAAGCTCGATATACACTTATTTTTGTTTTTATTCATTGCCAACTTTACAAGCACAAATTACACTTATAAGTCCGATATGCACCTGTTTTGATTTTACACATGTTTAAGAGAAAATCGAACTTATTTGTCCGATTTGCACCCAATGCACACACATACAAATTGATTATTTTTATCATTTTTTCTCAATCAATTGACTTTTCCTATCAAATGAAGATTTTTATGAAGGATAATCATTTTTAAAAATGATCTTTTCATGTTGCAGTGCATCCATTACAAATGTCAAAACCCTCACCAAGAAAAAAATAAATGAAGTTCAAGAAGCAAGAAATACATCCAGTGTTTCCTTCTTCTATGACATCAAATATAGATAATATTAGGGACACCAAAATCGATCATGTGGATCTTGATGAGTTCTTGAAGAGAGTAAGAGAGACACTTGTTTCTTACAAGATAAACCATAATCAGTGAAATTCATCTAGTGGTTGCCTTTCCCATGTCAGCTCAAATTCCAGAATTGGTGTTGGCTCTTGCCAATAGGTATTATCCTACCACTATATCAGTGAAACATGTGGATGGGAAGAAAACACTCATCAAGCTTGATGAGGATTTCTTTGATATAATTTTCAAGTTTTCTCCAATAGATCAATATGTAGATATTGATATGAAATTAATAGTGGCTTCTTTTGACAATAATTCAGAGAAATGTAGGAGAAATATGAATGATAATTGGCTAAAAACACCTAGGCCTACAATTTCTAAATGGCCAGAAACTCTTCCCCACAGTGACTTCATTGAAGAGGTCAATGATCTCATTACTCTTCTCAGCAGAGTAAAAGGCCTTCCAAATTCAAATACTTATCACAAATGGATGTATCAATATATTCATATTGTAGATAGGAATTTGGAATTCATCAAAGAAAATAGGAATTTAGACTAGCTCAATCACAAAAAACTAGATTGCAATGATAACAATCCTAAAAACATTCAACAAAGATATGAAAACAAGACATTCAAATCAAATGCAAACCATTACAAACGTGAATATCTCCTTCATGATTCTCCATTGTCCTTCTTTCTCCTTCAAATTGCTTTGTTTGTGGATCTCACCTACAAATGCAAAGGCATAGTATGAAAGCAAGATGAAATGGCAGCGTAAGGATACTAGAAGAGTGATTGATTCTCTAAAAATGTGATTAGATCGATTCGGAAATGTAATTAATTTGGATCCTTGATTGAAGAAATTCATCCAATTTATAGACAAATTGGAGAGATGACAAGATTAGCATGAAGATTGACATGCAAAATTGTTTGATTGACAAATTATGACCAAATTGACAAGATTGCTATGCAAAATTGATTGATTGACAAATTATGACAAGATTGAAATGTCATTCCCATGAAATTAGGGGAAATATTAGAAAAATTGAAGAAAATAGAAAAATAGATGAATTGGAAATTAGGAAATTAGAAATTGATGAAAATTAGGTAAATTAATTAATAATTTTTCATTCATTAATTAATTCACAAAAAGAGGGGGAATTAGTTAGCCAATTAAATAAAAATTTAATTGTGACAAGAAGACTTAGGATAAATAAATAAATTATTTAACCTAGAGGGAAAATGACAAACAAGATTAAATGAATAAATCATAAAACCCTAGAAGATGAATTAGAAATGCAAGGATGACAATTAGGTCTTGACAAAAGATAATTGATGTAGGGTCGATTTGATCATGATTGAGACTGACAAAGGACCAATGTTGATAAATGATTGAGATTGATAAAGAGATCAAATTGATAGGTGCCAATTGATGAGGAGCAATGACTAATTGATCCAAATTCACAAGATTGAAAAGGACAACGATCGATGACGAATCGATGACAAATCGATCACAAAATGACAAGATTGAGGAGAGGACAAGGATCGATGACAAATCGATCAAAAAATGACAAGATTGACAAGAGGAAAAGGATCGATGACAAATCGATCACAAGATGACAAGATTGAAAAGAGGAAAAAACCCTAATTCTATCATCGATTAGGATTGACGATGTCCAAAATGATGATACATGAGCATGCACATTGATAAGACAGGATAAGATCGACCAAAATCATGACTGAAGATTGTTATCGACAAGACCAAATTCGAAAGCGAGAAAAATGAGGAATGTAGAAGAATGACTCGATTCTCGCAAATGATAAAGACCAAGTGCGCAACATAGAAGAAATGTTAATGTGATGCAAGAACCTTAAAATAAGGCAATGCACAGATGTTAAAGTATGACTCCGCAAGCGTTGACCATTTTTAGATGTCTACATTTTTTCCCTCTTTGAGACAATGTGATTCTAAGCGTTGTTTCAAAGAACAATAATGAAAATGCCCTAGACAATAAATGAGGAATGTAGAAGAATGACTCGATGCTCGCAAATGATAAAGACCAAGTGTGCAACATAGAAGAAATGTTAATGCGATGCAAGAACCCTAAAATAAAGCAATACGCAAATGTTAAATTATGACTCCGCAAGCGTTGACCATTTTTAGACGTCTACATTTTGCCCCTCTATGAAACAATGCGATTCTAAGCGTTGTTTCAAAGAACAATAATGAAAATGCCCCAGACAATAACAATGACATATGCATGCCCCCTCGAGGAATTGGCCGAAAAAATCCAGAAAAGAGGCCAAGTGATTGATAAGAATGATAGAAGACGATAGGTTCGAACGGACTACCAAGACTGACGGAAGAAATGTTAGTAAGCAGAAATTAGACAGAGGACAGTTAGAGATGAAGGAAAACTTTCTTTCACAAATGCACATAAGTAGGTGAGAACCTTTATTTATTGTAGCAAAGCAGATGCAGAGCATCATGGCATTGAAGGCCAAAGCTGGAACGCAACCCCTTTTGCAAAAGACAGACACATCGCACACAAGGAATGAGTGAAGCAACCTAGGGTGCATACATCAAGGGTCGAGGTATGTGTGGCATTCACAAAGAAAACGTACTTATCATAGACACCCAATGATATAGCTGCCCCAGTTTGTGACAAACATTCCACAAATAGCAAACACAACAAAAAAAAGGAAAGGGACCATGAACCATCCCGGTCACTCTAAATCACTCAGTGACATCCTCGAGCAACATAGGAACATGATCGAAGCCAAAGATAAATCAGTAAAAAGATAAGACTCACCAATTTGACCAAGTCAAACAAACATTCTGATCATCATTGTCAAAAGTGGAACACAAGAATGATCATGCTGTCTGGTTTCAGGGAATGCGGTACCTTGTCGAAGATAGGACACAGTCTGGTTTCGAGTATACCACACCCTATATAAGACCCATGATAATGTTGACAAGGACCAATGATATTGATGTTGATTGATGGACATGACAATTTTGATCAGTTTGAATGCTTGCTTGGTCGAACAGTTTATCTGTTAATGCGTGATTTCATTAAAGTACAATGTTTGATTGATTGTCATTGGATGTATGCTCAGTGATCTGTCTATGCACAGAGGGGACCATTTATTGACAAAATGCAAAATGCAAAATTGTTTTTGGATTTTGATGTTTTTCACTTTGTAGGAATTTCGAGTTTTTTTAAATTTTTTTGTTCGTTTTTCAGGACTTTATTTGACTTTTTAGGGATTTTTTTTAGGACATTATTTGATTTTTTTTTTTTTGGATTATTTCAAGACATTATTTGATTTTTTTGGATTATTTCAGGACATTATTTGATTTTTTTGGATTATTTTCAGGACATATTTGATTTTTAGGGATTTTTTTAGGACATTTTAGCTAAAAATGAACACATGATTTTTTTGATGTTTTTGAATGTTTTCAGGATTTTTTTTTCAATTTTTTAAAATTATTTCAGGACATTTTTCAATTTTTATGATTTTGCCCCTAGTGTCTAGCAAGGCAAGGAATATGACAGGTGAATAAATAAGCTTTCTGAAATGATGGTGGATAGAGGGAAGACAAAGGCCTTTTATTATGGAGACAATACGGATGCAATTTTCAAGGGCTATGGCGTGATGGGACAAGAGACTGGATATGACAATGTAAAGTAGTGACATGGCATGAGGGACATGTCAAGAGGCTTTTGAAAAATATGTTTTGCATTTCACGTCCTTATATCAAATCAAGATCAAGGAACAAAAAAAAAGGAGTGTATGATAGTGATAAGATATGGATAGGATAAGCAAGACCAAGAATGGATAAGGGACATGGACTAAGGGTCGGGGTAGGATACGGGATAGTGGTAGAAAGTTGCAATAAGCTAGAGAATATGGATGAACAGTTATAATAAGCAAATGGATAAAACCAAAAGCTATGATAGACTAAAAGCTGCAAACAAGATGCATGATGCTCATGATGATCCTTAGCCTTGTCAAGATCAAAGGTGGAAAGAGGAAATGGACATGAGGGACAATAGGATAATGGAGGAGTATGACATGGTATGATAGGATAATGAAGGGCAATAGGATATGAAGGAGGAAACCTACCCCCAAGTGTGGTGTGCAAGAAGTTCATAGATTATGCATGACACCTATTTGCCAAGTTTTCATCACGGTACTTGCCCAAGGCGCCTATTTGCCAAGTTTTCACCAGTGGATGAATTATTTTTGCTTTACTTTTTTTTCTTTTTTCTTTTTTTTCACTTTTTTTTTTTTTTAATTTTTGTATTTTGACTTTTTCAATAGAAGATGGACACATGATAGGGGATGGAAGAAGGACTCAAGAATCTTTTTGTTTGGATATTAGCTTTGAAAAAAATAGACCATGACTATTAAAAGTATGCTTAAAGATGTTGGTAGGATAAGGACACGGAAAAAGAGATGAAACTAAGGCAAGGATTTATGCAAAGGATTGGACCAAAGGGATCAAAGGATGAAAAATATGCATTGGATAATGGATAGGGTATTGGAAGAATTGGGCTTCACTGGATGGAAATGAAGGCAAGATCAACATTAGAACACACCTTGATGGGTGGTGGATTGATGGAGGAAAAATGGATCTCAAATTGTGAGATTTGGATGGAGGAATAGCTTGGGATTTTGGGACATAAGGGCCCAAAATGGATGAAGAAGGTGACGGAGGAACAAATTTGAAAGGGTTGGATGGAGGAATAGCAACTTTGGATGCCAAGTTAGATGTTTCTTTTGGCTTTTGTGCTTCAAGGAGCCGCTTAGGGATCCACATGGTTTTTGATTTTTCATGGTTTTGTGGTTCCTTGGAGTGCATTGCTTGCACAAGGGATTTAGGAACCCATATATATTTTGAATTTTGTTTTTGAGAAATGGGCCTTTGTGGCCTTTTGGATATATTTTTTTCTTTATAGATCAAATTTTTCTTTGTTTTGACATGTTGATTATATTGGACATGTTGATCCTTGAATACAAGTGGATTGCTAGACTTATGACATTTATACTTGGCATCCAAATTGCTTAGAGGGGGAAAGGAATGCATGGATGGATATGAATGAAATAGACTTCTTTTGGTTTGATGAAATTTACTCAAGGATGTGTGCCTTTGCTGACCTTGCATAGAGGACAAAGGGATATAAGGACCTAAGATGGATGGAAAGTATGATGGCGAAGGTGTATGTTTTGATTTTGATGGAGGGATACCAACATCTTAAGAGTGAGTTGTGTAGACATGACCCTTAAGATCTTCTTTGATATGGAGGCATTCTTTCTCATGAAGGTCTACTCCTTTGCCTTTATGAATATCTTGACTTGTAGGATACTCTTTTCTTTGGGAAGAAGACGCGAGTCCATTATGAGGTGGATATGATATGAGAGAAATAATGAGATCTTGAAGTGGATCGGATTGCACCAAAGTGGAAGAACCCATTATGCATGTTGAGGGTTCATGAACATCTTGCACTGATATGTTAGAATCATGAGGGAGATTAGGATCATGAGGGGGACTAGGATTATGTAGTGGACATGGTTCAATGATAGGCTCTTCAAGAGATGGAATGGTAGAAATAATGGGATCATCTTGAAAAAGAAATGCGATCTTGGAGTGTATATGGAGCATTAAGACAAGGAGATGGAGGAACAAAAGGATCTTGTGGAGGATTTAAAGGAATAATTTGATCTTGACAAGGAGGATGATCATTGGCATCCTCTTTAAAGGTGCTTTTCTCTTGACTTTTAATGGGATCATCGGAAAGGATGGAAGGGATATCTTGATCTTGCTTAGGAAGTGGAATGCCAATGGGATTTTGGATAGGATGGACAAGAATAGGGGAATCATCATGAGTGTCTAGGAAGATAGGGTCCTGGTCAACAATTGGATGGGATGATAAGGTTCCAAGATCTTGATCTTCATCTATTTCAAGACACGTTTCTTCATGCTCTAAATTATCCTCTTGACATGGGGTTGGACTTTGGATATGCATGGGGGATTTTGGCAAGGGATCAATGCTTTGGCATGAAGGAAATTCACTTTGAACATTTGTGATGGATTCTGGCAAGGAATCAATGCTTGAACATGAGGAAGAGGAACTTTGAATGGGGTCCTCTAAAATAGGTAATGGCAATAAAGTGCATGGTGGCATTGGGTCTTGTATTTCTGAAACATGACAAGGATGTGCATCATGAATTGGATTATTTTGGCAATCAATTACGGATAGCTCTTGGATAATTTCATCCTTAGGTATATTGTTTGATGAGGACAATATGGAAGGTTCTTGTGAAACTTATAGAGGTGTAGGGATAGATGCCACTAGAGAGTCAATTTGTTTGTGGGGGGATGAGGCATTGCTAGACATAAGTGTATTATTTTGATCTTCCTCAAAGAACTCACTTGGTAATTTCCTTAAGATCCTTGCAATAAAGCCACCTTTCTTTCGAGGTTTTGACATAGTTGTATCTGGAAATTGAACTTGTTTGGAAAGGAGTTGGTTCTGGTCTGATGTCATGTTTTGATTTCGAACTAGATGTTGATCAAATTGGTTTGACATGTTCAAAATTTGGCTTGGTGCATGTTGCAAGTTTTGTTTTTGAATGTTTGGTTGTAGTTGTTGACATTGATATGTTGATTGAACTAGTTGATATTCCACCATTGGTTGAACTATTTGTGGACATTGTATAGTTGGTTGGACATATTGTTGAAATTGGACCATTGGTTGTGTTGGTTGTATATGTCGGACCATTGGTTGTGTCTGTTGGAAATGTTGAACAATTGGTTGCGATGGTTGAAAATGCGATTGATAGTAAACACCTTCTTGTTCTTGTTGTGAAGGTATGTAATGTTGTTGTCTCTTTTCTTGAAATTGTTTCATCATCTCTATTTGTGAGAGGAGAGCTGGTATGTTTGATCGTACAATAAGAGATCTTACATCAATTGGCTCAGTCTTTGGATTTCAACCTGGAAATTTTCAAAACATTTTGGACCTTTGTGATCTATTCTTCTCAATGTTTTTCACTTTTTGTTCCAATATCTCCTTTTCTTGAGCTAGTTTCTCCTCTAGTTTTTGTATTTGGAGACTTGTTTCATCATAAAAAGTTTGATCAATGTTGCTATGTTGTTGGGTTGGATAGAATTGTGATTGCCTTGGATTAAAATTCGATTGCATTGTTGGTTGATACGTCAAACTTTGTTGCATCATTGGTGCTTGGAACCTTGTTTCAATAGACATGTCACTATGCAATATTTTTGGGATTTTTGATTTTAAAAGGATGATGTATGATATGCAACTAAATGCAACCTAAATAAATGAAAATGCAATCTATGGCAAGAATGCAACCTATGTTTTTGTTGTTTTTCAAGATTTGGACAAACTTTTTGGAATGCAAACCTAAAGACTCAACCTTGGGAAGTTGAAATGAAGCCAAGACCTTAAAGGACAAAAGGACCAAATGACAATAGGACAAATTGACAATGTCTCACCTATATGCTTGGATACTAAGCTAGGTTTGACCAAATGACATTGATGACAAAAACGCAAAAGTTTGATAAGGTCTAGACTTCCTAACAATGACTTAGGGTTTATTCAAAGATTTGGATTACTCAAGTATGACAAAACCTAGTTTTTGAGACTACACGCAAGAAATAAATGATTATGACAATGATCTAAGGATATGATATGACAATGCAATGATAAGGATATGTGAAGACCAATGACTTGGAATATGCGAAATGCAACCTATGCAACCAAAATGGAAATTTGTCTTGGATATGACAATGAAATGCAAACTTAGGGAAAATGATCTTGGACCTAAGTGCAAAATGAGGACGCTTGCAATGAAAAGGACTAAAATGAAAGGAGATGACAATATGCCTTAGGACCTAAGTGGGACTATGCAAAACCTAGCCTAAAGTGACATGAATTTTGAAACAAAGACATTTAATGTGTTGATGACCATGTTCAAATGTTGGATGAATATTTGGACAAATTTGGACCTTTGTTCGGATTGCGTTTTGAGTTGAATGTTGTTGATTTTGAAAATCCAAGTTGATTATGAGCACTTTTTTGAAAGCTTGTTTTTAATTTAACCTTTGACAATCACGGAAAACAGAATGTTTATTTGACTTTGACTCAAGACAATCAAGCATACTTACAACAAATCCTATGGCTGGCAAGGACAATATCTGTTGAATCCTCTATCCATAAAATACAACACTTAGCTAGATAGCTAGACGCTTGGTAGCACTGGCTCCCCCTTACAGTGCACTCACTTCTCGGGCATACCAAGCTTCGAGTTCAAGGGGCATCACTTCCCAAGGAATTGCTATCTCTAACTAAGGAGTACATGAGAGGTGTCTTCATCATGCGCATATCACAATGCCTGAGCCAACAGATAGAAGGATTTTGGCATCTAAAAAACAAGAGGCTCTAGTAAGGACATCCGTTCGGGTGGGTATTGATCCGACAAATAAATCGTCGCAATACCATTCCAGCACCCGTTGTCTACAACTTTCGTTGCATCCACAGTTATTTAGAGTGATTCGAAAGAGCTTGGTTTTAGCCAATCACCACTTAGGGTCGTTCCCTCTCACCAATGCCTATGCGAAGTGCCAGGCAAATCGGGAGGTAGGCCCAATTCTAAGGGTTAAAACATGCAATCAAACTAAAAGCAATCAAAGCATGCATGGTGTTCATTAACCTTTAGGAAACTAAATGTGCAACTACTTTAAAAATCACATGCAAGATGTTTTAATTGAAGTCTTTGACCACGTCCTTCATAAGATTTGTTAGCAGTTTCATTCTTAGTCTTCATCACATGTAATGCCAAGGTGTTGCATAGAGAATTAGTACCAAAGAAAACCAGAATATGAAAACAAAGTAATTTGCAAGTAAAAAACACTGGTTTCACCTCTATTTCTGGCCTTACATAGGTGCAGAATGTCTCAACATAGGCACAGAATGCCTTGACACAGGCACAGATCCCTTTGACACAGGCGCAGGTCTCCTTAACACAGGCGCAAATCCCTCCTACACAGGCGCAGAAGTGCCCAGAAAGCCCTGAATTGCCCTGTTTCTTGGGTTTTTTACCTGTAAATCAGCTCAAAAGCACTCAAAAACACAGTTAAGGGGGTTAGTTCACATTGGGTTCACCAGAAAATGTAGATAGGAATTTGGAATTCATCAAAGAAAATAGGAATTTAGACTAGCTCAATCACAAAAAACTAGATTGCAATGATAACAATCCTAAAAACATTCAACAGAGATATGAAAACAAGACATTCAAATCAAATGCAAACCATTACAAACACAAATATCTTCTTCATGATTCTCCATTGTCCTTATTTCTCCTTCAAATTGCTTTGTTTGTGGATCTCACCTACAAATGCAAAGGCATAGTATGAAAGCAAGATGAAATGGTAGCGTAAGGATACTAGAAGAGTGATTGATTCTCTGAAAATGTGATTAGATCGATTCGAAAATGTAATTAATTCGGATCCTTGATTGAAGAAATTCATCCAATTTATAGACAAATTGGAGAGATGACAAGATTAGCATGAAGAGATTTGAAAGGAAATTTCAAATCAAGAATGACAAATATGACAAATTATGACAAGATTGACATGCAAAATTGATTGATTGACAAATTATGACCAAATTGACAAGATTGCTATGCAAAATTGATTGATTGACAAATTATGACAAATTATGACAAGATTGAAATGTCATTCCCATGAAATTAGGGGAAATATTAGAAAATTTGAAGAAAATAGAAAATTGGATGAATTAGAAATTAGGAAATTAGAAATTGATGAAAATTAGGTAAATTAATTAATAATTTTTCATTCATTAATTAATTCACAAAAAGAGGGGGAATTAATTAGCCAATTAAATAAAAATTTAATTGTGACAAGAAGACTTAGGATAAATAAATAAATTATTTAACCTAGAGGGAAAATGACAAACAAGATTAAATGAATAAATCATAAAACCCTAGAAGATGAATTAGAAATGCAAGGACGACAATTAGGTCTTGACAAAAGATAATTGATGTAGGGTCGATTTGATCATGATTGAGATTGATAAAGAGATCAAATTTTTAGGCACCAATTGATGAGGAGCAATGACTAATTGATCCAAATTGACATGATTGAAAAGGACAACGATTGATGATGAATCGATGACAAATCGATTGCAAAATGACGAGATTGAGGAGAGGACAAGGATCAATGACAAATCGATTGCAAAATGACAAGATTGACAAGAGGACAAGGATCGATGACGAATCAATCGCAAGATGACAAGATTGACAAGAGGACAAAACCCTAATTCTATCATCGATTAGGATTGACGATGTCCAAAATGATGATACATGAGCATGCACATTGATAAGACAGGATAAGATCGACCAAAATCATGACTGAAGATTGTTATTGACAAGACCAAATTCGAAAGTGAGAAAAATGAGGAATGTAGAAGAATGACTTGATGCTCGCAAATGATAAAGACCAAGTGCACAACATAGAAGAAATGTTAATGCGACGCAAGAACCCTAAAATAAGGCAATGCGCAGATGTTAAAGTATGACTCTACAAGTGTTGACCATTTTTAGACGTCTACACATATCATTTGGAAGAATAAGAAGAAGATCTTATGGGGAAAGAAAATTGCAGATGCTCTATGTGAACAATTGACCAAGGTGCCTACCACATTGAAATTCTATATGACTTCTTATCTTGGCTATACAGCTATCTCGATGAGGCATTTTCCAGGTCTATCAACTACAGGTGATAGGGGTTAGGTTCCTTTTTATAAGTATTTCTCTCAATTAACTCTCTCAAAGAGTTTTAGGAGGTTAAATGATTCTTTCTTTGCTCATTACATGTGTTTATTTGACAAGGAACTTCAGAACAAAAGAGTGTCCGATGAAGCATGGAAGGTGGCGAGTGAATATGGTTGCATTTTCCTTCAATTTCCTACCTTTGCATATATCAGAATTGGTTGTTTTTATAAAGAACCCTTCATGCTCCCAAGGTATCCATCTGATAAGATCATCCTTATGGAGATGGCTCGCCAAATGATTTCCATCCATAAGTGTCAATCTAGAGCTCATAATATGGGTCTCAAGTTCTCCATCGCTATAGGAAGATATTCCATCTACAAGGCTCATGCCATGGAGGAGGAGATGAGGAGAGTGACTATGAGATTCTTCAAACCCCCAAAGTTCTTTGATTATAGGGGCATGAAGAATAAGATTAAGAAGAACTATACCCATATTAATCAAATTGAAGTTGTATGGGTGGATTTTAGGACTAAAGAGGACATGCAGAGAATGGGCTACTGTCGTTTAATAGTAGACCAAATTGAAAACTTTGATCTGGCTGACATTCTTGAAGATATTGAAGAGAATGGTGACATTGTTGACCCTGCATATGAAAGAAATAAAGTTGTTGGATTACCTATGCCTCTCATTCAATGGTCCCAAAAGGAGAATACTTCTATAAGGGCTAGGTTTCAAAAGGTTCTTGATAATACCACTATTTGGTTGAACCTACATTATGTTCAGTTGAAGCCTTACCAAAATGAATCATTTGAAGAAGATGTTGCAGACCCTAAGGGAAATACTTATGAGTTAAGGACCAAAAATAGATCGAAACCTATGACTCCCAATGGTCCAAAATTCAAGTTCACTATTGGAAAAGGTAAAATCCAAGGCGAGTCTTCAACTCAAGAAATTTAAGCTCAAGAAGAAAATTAAGATGAACTAGAGAATGAACAAGAACAAGAAGAAGGAGAATTTTATGAAGAGGAAGAATTTGAAATCCCAAGTGCTTCCCAATCTCAAGAGACATACGAAGGAATTCCTCCTGCATCATTTGATATCGTAGATACCACTTCAATCTTTGTTACTAATTTTATTCCTTTAGGTTCCATTGAGTCATTTCCTTCACAAGATGCTAAAATAAATGTTATTCCTTCCACCTCCACAAGTGAATCAACCCTACATACACCTCATGACAACCTTGATATTGTGTTCCTTCCTAATTTTTCTTTGGTTACTTCTTCCATGTCAAAATATTTTGAAAGTTATATAGGTTTCTACCATCTCAAATACACCTACCATTGTTACTTTATCTTCACCCATTATTACTACTAGTGTTCAAACACATGAGTTGGCTACACAAGTTTTGACTACTGGAGTAGATGAAGATTCATCATTGCCACCTTGGCTAGTATCTAACACTCCCAAGAGGAATAATTAGGTCGTATCTCTGGATGATTTTGATTTTAATCAATTGGTGCCTATTCAGCCCAAAGGTAAGAAAAAGGCTTAAACTTTATCTAGGTTGAAGATAGATGAATCAAAGAATGAGTACACAAAGGTGTCTATTTCTCCTCTGGATATAGATCTTGATAAAGGCTGGCCAACTAATTATGCCATCAGAATAATTTTTTTGGGAAAACAAACACATGATGGAACAATTGAAGATGCTCAAGCTTATTTCTAGCATCTTGTGGCCATATTCAATGAAGAGAAGGTAAAGAAAGACAAGTTAAAGAAACAGGTTGATCATCTCATGGAATTTTTTATCAAAATTAACAAATCAGCAGAGGTAATTGAGCCAGTCACTTCTTTTGTGGATGAGAAAGTTGTTAAACAAGTTGAACAGATAAATTCTTGAGGTAGAACGGTGGGCGAATGGATGGATAGATTGTTAAGTCAAGGAACTCACCTTCTATGTTCAACAGTTACTCTTATCAACAACTTGGAGGAGATAAAGGTTGAAACTGATAAGACATTGAATTTATTTTCAAATGAGTTAGAAATG
This sequence comes from Cryptomeria japonica, assembly GCF_030272615.1. Taxonomy (NCBI): domain Eukaryota; kingdom Viridiplantae; phylum Streptophyta; class Pinopsida; order Cupressales; family Cupressaceae; genus Cryptomeria; species Cryptomeria japonica. Next base: position 411,582,902 of record NC_081409.1, on the reverse strand, counting down.
CCTGAAAAGGAATTTGACTCTTGGTTGAAGTTAGAGGATTTCTAGTTGGATTAATTGGTATAGAATGATCCCATTAAGGGATATATACATTGAACAATGAGAAATACTAGAACATCAGATGAATATACTTGAGGTGCTTATCAAAGATTTGAAGAGAGCACAAAAGAATGTCATGATAAAGGTAAATACATCATCGGAAAGATTTCATCTCTTCCTTGCATTTTCCTTGATGAGAACCAGAAGCCTCTTCATGAAGATGTCATCATCAAATATTTCAATCTGTTAATTGGTGAAGAGATTGATAAGAAAGCTTTCTCATTATCCTCTATTGATAAGCTAGTGGATATTCAAGTGAATCTGGATGATCTAACCTCACTTTTGAAGAATCACAAGAAATGCTACATGAGCCTTGGAGATTCTATCACCCGAGTCAAGGTCATCACAAGTCACACTAAAGGACCTAATCAGGAATTATGAAAGTAACTTTGCAAAAGTTTGAGGAATTCATGAAGCAGGATCAATATGGAGTATCTACTGACACTTAGTAATTTTCATAGTAGATGCATTTTTGAATGACATTGACACCTTAAGTGTCAATTTTCTATTTAGTTTATGCACTTAGGCAATGCACGTGTCCTAAGTCAAATCAAACTCTACCTTTGACTTGGTCAAAAATTAGTTGTAGTTTTCCTAGTTTTGTGTTGCACCTCTCTCCTATATATAGGAGGTTGCTCATTATAATTTGCATCTATTATCTTTAATCTATATGCTAAAACTTTACCGAAGTGAAGAGCAAAATTGAAACTTTGTGTTCCTCTTATGATTTTGCAAATTTGATGAAATAAGAAGAAAGCTTTGGCATCCAGAATTTGTGTTGGATTAATTTGTGTTTGTGGTGAGAGTGTTATTATGCCATTTTCATTATAAATTCTTATTTACTCAAGTAAAGGTGTGTTGAGAAAATATCATTAAAGTGTAGAGGCAATTGTTTACTTGTGAACTTTGTGTCATATCTTGACTATTGTTGTTAGAATAAGGAATTGATGATTGTAATATCATTTTGAAGACTTTGTGCTTCATTTTGGCATTTTCAAGTTAATAATAGCTGATGTATATTTTAAGGTTTCACTTTGAAGACTTTGTGCTTGACTGTGTAATCTTGGAAAAGGAAACAGTAACTTGAAGACTTTGAGCTTCATATTATTATTTCACAAAAGCATTATCAAAGGTGAAGCTAAGAATCATTTTAAAGACTTTGAGATATATTTTGATTTCCTAAATTAACACTTTGGGTTGCAGAAGAATTTGTAAAAAGGTTGATAGGATAGCAGTGAATTTAAGACTTTGAGCTTAAGCACTCTTTCCAGTCTCGGAGAAGCAATAGAGGACTTTGCACCTTTATGGACACTTTGCTTCTTTTCTTATCTATATTATATTGTTCTTTCTTTCTGATTTTATTGTAACAAAAAAATTGTAAGAATTGTTTCTTCTCTATATTGTAAATTCTTTCCTGAAAAAGAGAGGAAGAGAATAACATCTATCTTGAAAATAAAAGATAGGATGATGTACCACCCATGTTAGAATAGGAACTAGAAATTTATATCTTATTTTACTAGAATAGAGTAGTGAATCGCAGGGGAAGTCTTCCCTTAATAATTAGGAGACATTTAATCTCGTGTTGCTGTGGTTGAAACCACAATTTTGTAAACTCTTCTTGAGTTGACAATATTTTCAACCAATAGTTTTTTGGCGACTCTTCTAGGGATGTGATATGCATTCAAAAGCCTCACACTTTTGTTTGAAGCATACAAGTATTACTTTCCTATTTTTATTGTTATCAACATTTCTTCTTGTGATAAGTTTTAAAAGTTGCTAATCTCGCTGGTCAAAGTTACACTCGTTGAAGGCAGAATCAAGGTATTGTTGATCATGTTTTTGAGTTGTTACAAAAGAACAATTTTAAATATTTTCCTCCCAGATCAATATCTCCTTTGCAGTAAACAAGAAGTTATCCTCCTACAAATAAAAGATCGCCTATTCCAAGTGAATCTTCTAGTGCTTCAAGAACTTTGGTAATACCACAAGTTCAAGGGTTTGTGATACCTCCATATCAACCTATATAAAATACAATATCAATGGTATATCAAGATCCTCAGGGACAAAATTTTGGTCCTGTTAAATTCACTCCACCTCTCCATCCCCTTCTACAAGGCTCTCAGAAGAATATTCCTAAGCTCTTTAGAGATGGGAAACAACACCCAAATGAACACATTGTAGCTTTCCATATTGCATGTGGAATTATCGGTGTCAAATATGAAGATGTAGTTATTTGTCTCTTTGTTGAGACATTGCAAAGTGTTGTAGCCGATTGGTTCTATCATTTGGCACCTCTAACTATTAATTCTTAGGATGTTCTCAAAATTCAGTTTGAGGTACACTTCAAACTGGTGGAAGATGTTCATGCTCTATTGGCTCAGTTGACTTCTATGAAGAAGGAACCACACAATCCCATGAGAGATTTCATTACTAAGTTCAACAGACTGAAGAATAAAATTCCTACCAATTCTTTGCCTACTGCTGAAAATCTCAAATATTTCTTTATCAATGATTAGTTTCCAGAAGTTTCCTTCTTGTTAAGAAGAACTCCTCCAGCTAATTTCACAGTTGCACAAAATCAAGCAGTGGAAATTGAAGACCACTTGATTCTTGCTAGAAAAATCAAGAAAGACCCTAACAAAGCAAAAGCAAGTTTCTCAGTTCCAAAAGTTTTTGGTTCTCCTTGTTCAAATACCATTGATCCTATGATACAAAGGCTTGCAAATGAAGTGCTTGCCTTGAAGAAATGAAATTTTGTAGACATCTTACCCTGCTCCATATAAGGATGTTCCACAACAAACATACCCCAATAATGTCAGTAACTATACTGTACAAAATCAACCAAAATTGCCTCCTCCTCTAGAGAGTTTGGCTCTTGAAGCCCCACCTTCTTATTCGGCGGTTGGGTACTTTGAAGCCAAACAAGGTGATTTCCAATATTCTAAGGAAAATGTTGCAGCCCTTTTCCAAGAGCATGGTGAAGAAGTTGTTGGTGACTCTAGAATTGGTTACATGCATTTTGAAGAATCTCTGGAGGTGGTTGATGCTAGTATTAATGTTGTTCTCACTCATTCTCATAATAAACATGATCATCCTAAAGATGACGGGGCAAAGAAGAAGGACACTCCTCAATTGCCAGTTACAATTGCAAAGAGGAAAATTCCTCTTCCTACGTTACCCAAAATCACTCCAAGTGATAACCAAGTACGTGTTCCTACTCAACCCCTCATGATTTTTAAATGTATCTAAGACCAGTGTCAATAATACCAAACCCCATGATGTGTCTTTACCTGCTTTGTCAAGTTCTTATCAGCCTTTTGATATAATTTACCATGCAAAAAAGACTAAGATCCAAATGTCAGAGATTGAATATCTTCAATATAATCCTGACCAGTTTGACAGATTGGTCAAATTTGTAAAGGATAGAGATTCTCATCCTATTATTAATTCTTCCCAAAATAACCTAGTGTTATCTGACCCCAAAAATATTCCCAATAACCTAGTTACTATTCCTTCATCGATACCTGAAATAATAGATCCTTTCTATATTTCCTTATTGACAAATTGTTTCAAGTTGAGTAATTGTGTTATTGATTTTGGGGCCTCAGATAACATAATGCCTCTCAAGGTCTCTAATGCCCTTGGTTTGACATTTACTAAAAGATTTGGTCACTCTTATTCCATTGAAAACAAGCAAGTACCTCGTTTTGGGAAAATTAAGGATGCACAGTTTGCATTTGCGTCATTCCCTGAAACGAAGATTAAAATGACTATTTTGGTAGCTGACGTTCTTGCTTCATTTGGAATGTTGTCAGGATGTAATTTTTACCAAGATGTAGGTGATGAGTTGCACATGGATATGACTCAAGCCAAAATTCTAGTTAAGGGATCTATGTATAAGGTCACACCCAGAAGAGAAACCAAGTACACGGTGGTGAAATCTGATGATCCTCATGCCTACATTTTGTTCGAGTCAGTAGTTATGGGAAACTACTATCCACATATTGATGAATTTTTTGAATTTGTTGAGGATTGGGTTGAAGTTTTAGTATTTGAGGCATCCAATTCATTGGTGTAGGAGCACCCAAGACAAGATTGGCCACCATGAGGCCATAGTGAAGATTTATGAGATAATTAAGTCTATGAGGTTAAAATGACCATTTTATATTTTAAACATGGATAATAATGCCATTTGGAGTCATCAAACTCACGTAATGAGTCATTTTGTAGTAAGTTGTCAAAATTACCATGTTGGGCAAATAATGTCAAAATGAGTAATGTAATGGGGTTCAATGGGTAGAATAGGTTTTTAATGAGAATTTTAAGTTTCATAAGGTCTTGTGTGACCATATTAATGTAAAAAAATTGATTAGAAAGTTTCAAGATGCAAAAAAGTTAAAAACTTGTCAATTGACAACTAAAAGTGTCAATTTGACAATAAATTAAAGTTGTAAACATCCAAAAGTGGTTGTATGGGTGGTTAAGAGTTGGTTTTCAGTTTCCATGAAGGGAAGAGGTTTAAATATGTTTGTTTTTATCCAAAGTGAAGAGGAAGAGGGTCGGATTTGCTGGGCATTGTAAGAGTTTGGAGTTTGGCAATAAAAATACAAGGTTTTCCTTGCAATTTTGGTCTAAAATCTGCACTTTATTGGTCAGAAACTCTTCTTCTTTGTTTCATTTTTTATTGGAAATGGATTTGGAAATGTAGAGGAGTGTTTGTACTATCATTTTATATTATTATTAAAGGTTTTACATTCAAATCTGATATAATTCTATTTGCTGTCCTAAAATCTGCTGTAGGTGATTGTTTTTGGGAAGTTTTGAGAGTCACAATCCAAATGTGACCCATTCCACTTTATGTGGTGGTTGTTTCTTGTGTAATGGGTCAGTAATATTGTATTATATGTGTCTCTAACCTTACATGTGCAGGGAATAATGTGGAGATGAAGTGTTGATACCCTAGGGTAAGAGATTGAGTGAGGAAAAGCATGAAAATGGAGGCACGAGTATAGCAGCAAAAGATCTACCTTAAGGAGGTAGTGTTTTTATGTGAAATAGTGTTAGGGGATGGTAAATTAATGGTTAATACCAAGCTTCAAGATCTGGAAGTGAGTTTTGGGGTTTGAACAAGGAGGTTCTAGTTTTCTAGGCCTAAAAAGGGGGGTTTAGTATTTAACCTATCAAATTAGTGTTTATTGTCTTGAAACCTGGAAAATATATGATTTTGGAAAAAATTTCAAGACTTTTTTTTGGTTTGGAGTTGTGTTCATACCATTTGTTGGTACTTGCTTTGGAAAAGAGAGCTAATTAGGCCTAGTTGGTGTGTAGGAGGGTGTTGGTCTGAGTATTTCGTCCAAAAGATCAATAGTTTATTTTCACTTATGTTGTGTAACTTCCAAAAGGGTATCCAAATATATAATTTAGTTTTCAATTTTTTTGGTATTATTTTTAGTAAAGGTTACATTACCCGCTGAACAGGGCTACTAGGGAATTGGCCTATTTAGGGACCCGGGTAAGGGTTTGAGAGAGAACCAGTTGATAGGGTGAGTGAAGCCTATTGGGTAAAGTGTAATAGGGTATGTTGAGACTCTAGGAAGTGTTGGAACAAGTTGGTGAGGTTGATAGTTCTATTTGGGCATCTTGGTGAAGCCTAGTGAAGGAGGGTGAAACAAGAAGAGTTGAGTTTTTGAAGAAGTAAGAATGATAAGTTGCAATGTAATTGTGGGAGGGTCCATGATTCTCTACATCATAGTGGTATTAGAGAAAGGCAATAGGTCCTTGCAGATTTCAGATTGAATACTGAGAGATAAAAGAGGAAACCATCATGGAAGAAGATGAAGAAATGTGGGCAAGGTATGCTCAGGGGCACTCTATATTCCGGACACAATGCAAATGCAAGGGTAAGGTATGCAAGGTTGTTTTTAGTAGTGGTTCTCTTGAAAATATAGTCTTAGTAGAGATGGTTGAGAAGTTGAACCTTCCAAATACACCTCTTGAGTCACCTTACAGAGCATATGGGGTAAGCAATGATCAATGGGTTGATGTTAAAGAGAAAGCATATGTTTCTTTCAGCATTGGTTCATATTATGATACTGTTCTATGTGATATTATGCCTTTGAGTGATTGTCATATGATCTTGGGTAGAATATGGAAAGTTGATGTTAAATCCCTACATGATGGTAGAGAAAATTCATATGTTATTAACAAGGATGGGAAAAAGTTTGTGATGACATCATTGCAGGATGACAAGGCAGTGTGGGTAATGTCAAGGATAAGGTTGATTGAAAGAAGAGAGTTCCTAAGGCATGAGGAACATAAGGATGAAGAAAAGACAGAGATAGAAGACACTTCTAGGCTTGAAGAAGACAAGGTAGAGTCTAAGTTGCAGGAAGAAGAGAGAAAAGAGCAGCAGGTAGCTTGTGAAGAGGAAGATGAACCTAATGGAAAAGAGTTTCCAAGAGTTGAGACAGAGGTAGATGATAAAGATGCTGGTGATGACAGCAAGGGTTCAAGTCTTGAAGGGCTTGAGTATGAAAAAGTGATTTTGATTGGGACAATGGAATGTCATTTGGATGGAGTAAAGGGTATAGTGCAGCAAAGTACCCCTATGATAGTGAATTGTGAGGCTAATGATGTAGCCTTGAAGTTGGATAGAGAGTTGGTATGCCAAGAAGAATGGCATGAGATAAGGAATGAGTTGTTAAAGGAAGTTGAGTTGCTTGATAATATTATGACGGGCCAAGAGAAGGCTAGAGAAGGTGTTAGTTCTCCTAGCATGGAGATGAAATATGTTGATGATAAGACTATGAGTTGTCTTTGGGTGGTAAGTCTTATTTTTTTGTAGATGAATATTGTTGTGACAAAGATTCCAAACATGGTGAAGATGATGGATGTTGGTAGAAGTCAGATGGTGGAAGGGGCATGCTATTGCTTCTTGATTTTTTTGATATTGCTAATGAATAGGAAACCGAGATTGAAGATGAAGGGAAAGAGTCAAAGTATCAGATGTTTTGGCATATGTGAAGATGCAGGTCAGATAGAGAGAAGATGGGAGCAGCCTAATTAGAGCATGGAGGATAAGATTCAAGAGGAAAAAAAAGCAATGAGGGGTACAAGATATAAAACATGGATGGGAAGTAAAGAGAATGACAAATACAAACCCAAGGTGAAGATGAGAATAATAAAATGGAAAGATGGTGTAGGTTTTATGTTTGTTTGTTTTTGCAGGTACACCATTTCCAAGAGACTTGGAAATTTTTGAGGCCGAGAGTATGGTGCAGGAGCACCCAAGACAAGATTGGCCACCATGAGGCCATAATGAAGATTTATGAGATAATTAATTCTATGAGGTTAAAATGACCATTTGATATTTTAAACATGGATAAAAATGCCATTTGGATTCATCAAACTCATGTAATGAGTCATTTTGTAATAAGTTGTCAAAATTACCATGTTGGGCAAATAATGTCAAAATGAGTAATGTAATGGGGTTCAATGGGTAGAATAGGTTTTTAATGAGAATTTTAAGTTTCATAAGGTCTTTTGTGACCATATTAATGTAATAAAATTGATTATAAAGTTTCAAGAAGGAAAAAAGTTAAAAACTTGACAATTGACAACTAAAAGTGTCAATTTAACAATAAATTAAAGTTGTAAACACCCAAAAGTGGTTGTATGGGTGATTAAGAGTTGGTTTTCAGTTTCCATGAAGGGAAGAGGTTTAAATATGTTTGTTTTTATCCAAAATTAAGAGGAAGAGGGTCGGATTTGCTGGGCATTGTAAGAGTTTGGAGTTTGGCAATAAAAATACAAGGTTTTCCTTGCAATTTTGGTCTAAAATCTGCACTTTATTGGTCATAAACTCTTCTTCTTTGTTTCATTTTTTATTGGAAATGTATTTAGAAATGTAGAGGAGTGTTTGTACTATCATTTTATACTATTATTGAAGGTTTTACATTCAAATCTGATATACTTCTATTTGTCGTCCTAAAATCTGTTGTAGGTGATTGTTTTCGGGAAGTTTTGAGAGTCACAATCCAAATGTGACCCATTCCACTTTATGTGGTGGTTGTTTCTTGTGGAATTGGTCAGGAATATTTTATTATATGTGTTTCTAAACTTACATGTGTAGGTAATAATTTGGAGATGAAGTGTTGATACCCTAGGGTAAGAGATTGAGTGAGGAAAAGCATGAAAATGGAGGCATGAGTATAGCAAAAAAAGATCTACCTTAAGGAGGTAGTGTTTTTATGTGAAAAAGTGTTAGGGTATGGTAAATTAATGGTGAATACCAAGTTTCAAGATCTGAAAGTGAGTTTTGGGGTTTGAACAAGGAGGTTCTAGTTTTCTAGGCCTAAAAAGGGGGGTTTAGTATCCAACCTATCAAATTAGTGTTTATTGTCTTGAAACCTGGAAAATATATGGTTTTGGAAAAATTTTCAAGACTTATTTTTATTTTGGAGTTTTGGTCATACCATTTGTTGGTACTTGCTTTGGAAAAGAGGGCTAATTGGGCCTAGTTGGTGTGTAGCAGGGTGTTGGTCTGAGTATTTTGTCCAAAAGATCAATAGTTTATTTTCACTTATGCTATGTAACTTCGAAAAGGGTATCTAGATATATAATTTATTTTTCAATTGTTTTGGTATTATTTTTAGTAAAGGTTACATTACCCGCTGAACAGGGCTACTAGGGAATTGGTCTATTTAGGGACCCGGGTAAGGGTTTGAGAGAAAACCAGTTGATAGGGTGAGTGAAGCCTATTTTTTAAATTTTAATAGGGTATGTTGAGACTCTAGGAAGTGTTGGAACAAGTTGGTGATGTTGATATTTCTATTTGGGCATCTTGGTGAAGCCTAGTGAAGGAGGGTGAAACAAGAAGAGTTGAGTTTTTGAAGAAGTAAGAATGATAAGTTGCAATGTAATTCTAGTAGGGTCCATGATGCTCTGCATCATTCATCTACCAATGATGACGGTGAAGAATCTAGTTCTTCACACATTTTTTATTCTGATAAGTTTGCAGATGCATGTGAAGATCAAGAATTAGTCACAAATTCTCCCAAGTCCTTTGTCGCGGTTCATAAAGTTGAATGTTCTTCCAATCAAGATCAAGTTCCTTTTTCTCATGATACATATATATCCATGAATCATGTTTAATATACCTCTAATGATGTGTGGATATTGGAATTTGATGGTAGTTGTGCCTCAGTTGCTTCGGGACCAGACGTGGTACTAATTTCTCCTCAAGGAGAGATCTTTCCTTATTCCTTTAAATTGCAATTTTCCAATACTAACAACATAGATAAGTATGAGTCCTTGTTTTTGGGTATCAAATTTACACATGGAAGGGGAATTAAAAATTTGCATGCACAGGGCGACTCTGAGCTAGTGGTGTGCTAGGTAAGAAATATCTATCAAACTAGAAATGATAGGCTCAAGCACTATCACAACCTTGTTTGGGACAGTATTCAATTTTTTGATGCTTTCAATATTTTGGTGGTTCCAAGAGACTTCAATTATAGGGTGAATTCTCTAGCTACCTCTGCCACTCTCCTGATTTTGCACAAGGATTACAATCAAGAAATATACTCCATTGAATTAGTTTCAAGGCCAAGTATTCTCGACAATTGGGACCACTGGTAATTTTTTAATGATGATAAAAACATCATTAATTTCCTCAAAGTTAAAGATGATTTCAACAATCTCTACTTTGAGGGTAGCAATTTCTCTTCTTTAGATTCGGCTTCAGACAAAGAATCTGAACAAGAAGAAGAAATTCTACAACTGAAAAGTAATAAGACTCCCAAGGGTTTCATCTCGCTTGAGAAATTGTTTGATAAGAATGATAGGTATATCAAGCGATAGAAGCCATGGGATATGAGAAATATAACATTGGATCAGAAAGTGATCCGAAATATGTAAATATTGGTAATAGTGTTGTAAGGTGTGTACCCTTGGTCTCCTTGTGTTATGCAGTGAAATGCTTAGGTTTGTGACATGGCTTAACCACCTCCTATGGATTCTATAAGTCTACTAGTTGTATCGGGTATTAAAAAGTCAATCTTTTGGTGCAACGACAACCACACTTATAACAAGTGGTATCAAAGCTTGGTCACATATTCAAACCCCTCGCTTGCACTGGGGTGGATTGTTGCAAGGTGTGCACCCTTGGTCTCCTTGTGTTGTGCAGCGCAACGCTCAGGTTTTTGACATGGCTTAACTACCTCCTATGGATTCTATAATTCTAGTGGTTGTATCGGGCATTGACAAGTTGATATTTTGGTGCAACGACAACCACACTTGTAACAAATAGTTGTACTCCAATTGAAAGGGAGAAATTTATTTTAATTGTTACGTCAGTACTTTGATGTATTGGCTTACTCTTATGATGATTCTAAGTCTTTCAAACCAAAGGAAGTATAGCATGATATTCCACTTAAAGTCATGCAACTTCTTTCAAGCAAAAGTAGCGATAATACAACCCAAAGGTTTTAGGTATCATCCTTTCTGAGATACAAAATATGTTGAATGCTATAATAATATATTCCAATTCATCATTCCTCTTGGGTTGCTAATATTGTTCCAGTAAGAAAGAAGAATGGGGAAATCCGCATTTGTGTGGAATTATGTAATCTTAATTAGTCTTTCTAAAAGGATTATTGTTCTTTATTGATGATAGATCAAGTCTTGCAGATAGCCACTGGTTCAGAGATGTTCTCCATGCTTGATGGATTCTCAGGCTACAATCATATTGAAGTCAATGAGGATGATCAACATAAGACTGCCTTCACAAATCCTTGAGGTACCTTTTCTTATCAAAGGATACCTTCTGGTTTGGTCAATGTAGGCGCAACTTTCCAACAATCTATGGACATGGCTTTCCAAGGAATCACTGGGTTACAGAATCATTTGTAAAAAGGTTGATAGGATAGTAGTGAATTTAAGACTTTGAGCTTAAGCACTCTTTCTAGTCCTAGAGAAGCAACGGAGGACTTTGTGCCTTTATGGACACTTTGCCTCTTTTCTTATCTATATTATATTATTCTTTATTTCCAAGTTAATTTGTAACAAATAAATTGTAAGAATTATTGCTGCTCTATATTGTAAATTCTTTCCTGAAAAGAGAGGAAGAGAAAAACATATATCTTGAAAAAATAAGATATCATGATGGACCACCCATGTTAGAATAGGAATTAGAAAATTATATCTTATTTTACTAGAATAGAGTAGTGAATCATAGGGGGGGCCTTCCCTTAATAATTAGGAGAGATTTAATCTCGTGTTATTGTGATTGAAACCATAATTTTGTAAACTCTTCTTGAGTTGAACAAAATTTCAACCAACAACATCCATGATTTTAACTATGCTTCTATAAATTATTACTTGCATTCCATTTTAAAAATCAGGACAATCATTGGTTGTGTGATCATTAGTTTGGTGCTATGAACAAAAAGAATCTTTCAAAGAAGAAGCGCTTTTGGCTAAATGATAGGTTTGTTGTCTTGCAAGATGATCTTTGAAGTCTTGAATCTTAAGGAGATCATCCATAGAAGAAGTATGATAATCTCCTAGGCCTTCTATGATAGCTTGTATAGGAGGGTTTATAGGGACTCTAATTCCTTGTTCAAATTTTCCAAGTCCTTGTCCTCTAAAACCTTGTTTTGATATTATGTTAAAGCTAATCATATAAGAATCTTTCAATTGACAAGGAGGAGGAAAATTACAATGAAACTCTTTGAAATTTGTAGTGTAAGTGTGTTTAGAAGGAATAAAGGGACAAGTAGATGAAGAAGGAATATCTTGTGAAATAGGATTTTCCTTTCTATCATCATGCATATCCTCTTTGATAGATTGGGAAGGAAGATCCTTAGCATCTAAGGCCTCATCTTTACTTAATGTTAGTTTGGGAGATAGTTCATGAATAAAATGCATAACATCATTTTCTTACAAATATTTTGATGACTAAGATAGGCTCTAGGAGAATAAGGAGGATCTAGAGAGATTGAAACACCAATATTTTGATCTTGCCCCCCTTACGCTAGGGTATGTGTATGAGAAGAAGATGGTGCCATGTTTCTCTTCAATGCTTTCTCTCCATTAGAGAGATCATTGATAGGAGTATTAGCTTGTTCTTCATTCACATTAGATACCCTAGGAGAGGTACAAGTATTAGGTTTTCCATTAGCATCTCTAGGATTGGGATCTACAAAAGTTTTAATATGATCTATATATGTAATGCATTTTCCTAAAAATATCACAATAAAACAACATGAACTATAAATGAAAGCTTTGAGATCTACTTGATTGAAAGGAAGAAATCTGGAAATTCTGAAAATGCAATATGCCAAAGTGCTATGAATGAAAAGAAGCAATCTGAAGTGAAAGAAGCCATTATCCAACACATGATTATCATAAATTAAAGTGAAAATCAAAGTAATCATATGTGAAATAGCGAATAGATCAGATCTATTAAATGCCATTATTAATTTTTAAAATTAAATCTAAAAATTAAAGTGTTGAATTATGCAACCCACAAATCCAAATAACCAAAATAAACTAGGGTTTTTATGAATTAAACCTATAAATTTATGTAAATTGATTAAAATGAGGTCTATGAATGTGAAATTTGAAAATTAAAATATTTCTAAATCAGATCTGAAACAATTGATCCAAATTAAACAACCCACAAGCTCAATTCTAGAATTAAAAATTAGGGTTTTGTGAATTTAATCTCTAATTTTTTTAAATTCAATTGAAAATTAAACTTGTAAATGTAAATTTGACTTTGAAATTGCATAAACCCTTGGATCTAAGAACATAAATCAGAAATAAATGTGTAAGGAGTGGGGTTCACCAAAATGTAATGGTGAAAATTAGGGTTTTTGCCATAGAAGGAAGAAACTGCTAATTTATGACTTGGGCACTATTACGTTAGGGAAAGATAGGAATTAGATAGATCTAAACCTGAGAGGTCTGAATGTTGATCTAATTCCAGTGGTGTTGAATGCACCTCTTCTTTCCCTTGAGTTGAATTGATTTGTTGAAGATGCTAAAATTAGGGTAAATGGGTTGACATTGATGTAAATGTGTGCAAACAATGACCTATAATCATCAGATTGAGCCACGAGCCTGGATCTAAGGATTGTAAGAGGATTCAAACCTGTTCCTAGAAGGAGATTCTGATTTGTCAAGATCAATGTGGCAGACGCTCTGATCCTCTGCACTTTTCATACTCCAATGGGGGATTGATTCATTATCATTAATAAAGCTTATCTTGATGATCGTTACTTTGTACCTGCTTCCTACACACACAAAAAGGGGGAAATGGGTTGGAAATATGGGTTTGCCTAAGTAAAACCTCAATTTAGGAATTAACCTTGAAGGAAATGTTACAAATACTAAAATAAATAATGGAAAGGTATACCTTAGATCTACAATGACTGATAATGATGATTTGCTTCTTGATTGTAATCACATATGTTGTATGAAATGGCATGAACATGACAAAACCCTAATCACACATACACACATGCTTGCATATGAATATTATAATTTTCTCCATAATGATTTAATGAATAATATGCATCCTTGAAAACCTCTGAAAATGCTTGATGATGAAAACTACAATGCTTGAATGCTTGATTGCTTGGATGTGAAGACTTGGATTTCTTAGGTTCTTAATTAAGTTGATCAAATGCCTTTATATATGAAGATACAGGTCAATTTATCAGTTAGGATGAACTTCAATGATCATATTGAACCACCAGTTTATTTTCCCATCGAAGTAGGTCTCACCCCTCCTTGAAAAGAAGGCCCCAAAGAGGGGACAGGCCATTGGGCACTTTGGTCCATTGCCCTAGTCGTCCTCAATTAGGGACCAAATTTTGGGTTGAGGGAGGAGGACACCTCTCCAAGGAATCACTTGGTAGGTATATTAAGCATAAAAATTGGGGTGAAGGAATTGAACGGATCTCGATAGGAGGTGAGGGGGAGACACGCTAAAGTAGGGACACAGGCATGAGTTGTAAATTTGCCTGATGATAATTTACAATGATACACATTCATCAAAATCTAAAGCATAACAACAAGATACATAACTAGAATTATCGAAAATAGCAACAGAAGAAATATTATGAATAGTGAAATGGTAATCCATCATAGAATCTTCAAGGAATATGAGGGAAGTCGGGCTTGCCATCGCATTCGCATGTCGATTATCCTTTTGAGGAATAGGTTGCATTGTGTAAGTGTTAGAATTGTGTGAATAATATTATCATTGATGTCAAACCAGTCTTCAGATTCTATACTGAACAGTGCTTGCAAGATCGAACATCGGTCTCGACATTATGGATATGCAAAGGTGTTGTGGTTATGTATGTGAAGTTCAAGTGTTGCGGTTTTTGGTTAGAAGTCATTATGCATCATGATAGGTCTTATCAAGTTCTCATGGACCTTGGTATCCCAGTGTTAGGAATTATGGTTGATCCCGGTATCGTTCATGTGTTCCAATGTCAACAATTTGTAGTATTGGTATCTAGTAGAAGTATCTCTTTGAGTTTTGTGATTGTGGTTTCCTTGGTACGTGTGAAGTCTACATTTTGATAATGAGAGTGATCTTGTGGAAATAGGTCAATTCAATTGGATCTAGATGACCCTTGCCCTTTTTTCGATAATCATGGAACATACATTGGTAATTTGAAGTATGCAAAGGAATTATGTAGAAGTATTGTGGAGGCCGACATAAGCTTATTGGTAACATGTTGGGCTTAGCCGAAACACTATTTTGTATTTGTACTCTTCAGTATATATATGCATGTTCATGGGTGATGGATGTTAGATAGAGGAATGAAACATATTTGAGAGGATCAATCAAGGATGATGTACAAAAGGTTGTTAGAAATGAAAGAAGTAGTGTATGCAAGTATTACAATAGTGAAGGAAATTAGTAGTGCAATAGTCCTTAATCAGATCTGTTGTGGAACAGTAGTGCAGAGATCTCTAACTGGATCTTCTATGAAGTTTGAGTTTTTTTATTTGAGCATAAAGGTGGAACTGATCTCATGCATTTGTAGATGCAAATTCTCTTAGTTCAATCTTTTCTATTGTAGTGAGCAGTCTGACAGTTAGTCATTTTTGTCATCTTTGTATCTGCAGTGAGTAGTTCAACAGTGAGCCATTTTTGTAATCTAGCAATGAGCCACTTGCCTGTAAACATAACTATAACTAGTTATATTTTCCTGAGATTTAACACTCTCTGTGGTTTTTCCCATTTTGGGTATTCCACATACAAAATCTAGTGTTCATCTTGTGGCTACGTTTCTAAAGTTTTTACTGCATTAACTATTTTTGCTTCAATCAAGTCTAGGTGATGTTTGAAGATAGCTTCAACTAGTAAATTTTTTTATTGTTTTCATTTTAAGTGGGGATATTGATTCACCCCCACCCCCTATCAGTATTCTGGTGCTTTCAACCTGATCAACAATAAGAAGTGAATTTTTCTACAATGATAAGACCAAGTCATGATATTGTGATAATTTGTCTTTTTTAGCTTGATAGGTTCCCATAACTTGTTTTATAACAAATTGTGAGTCGCCATAAATACACAAGTGTTGAACATTCAAAGATAAATCCACTTTTAAACCAACATCGAGGGCTTCATACTCAGTGGTATTGTTAATAGAAAGTAAATTGGGGTGATAGGATAAAGGGATAGGTTTTCTTGAAGGAGGTATTAAAATAATACCCGCTCATAAACTAGTTTGACACTTAGATCCATCAAAATACAATCCCCAAGTCTTGTCAATGTCAATAGGAAGAACAAAATAATGAAGAAAGGATTCATGATTAGGTGAGGTAAGAGGAGAAGGTGAATTATCCAAATGGTTAGTTAAAGCTTTCCTTTAATTCCTTTTTGATAAACAAATTTGAGGTCAAATTTAATTAACAATATAACCCATTTTGCTAAGCATCCTGAAAGATTAGTTTTAGAAATGAGATGCTTTAAAGAAACAAATTTGATGATAATGTTAGTCTTAGCATTTAAAAGATAATGTCTCAACTATTGAGTTGCAAAAAAAAGAGCAAGACATTACCTTTCTATCGTAGTATATCGAACCTCATAATCGAGTAAAGTATGACTTATATAACAAACCAAGCATTCTTTAGCATCACTATTATGTTGTGCCAATAAAGGTACGCGAGAATAAGAAAAAGTAGCAATGTAAAGAAGAAAGGTTGAGTAGGAATAGCAGGTTGCAAGATGGGATGATTAGCCAAATAAGTTTTTATATCCTTAAAGGCTTGTTGACAATCATCACTCCATCGAAAGGTGGTATCTTTCTTAAGTAATTGAGTAAAAGGGAAAGTTTGATCCATGAGCTATGAAACAAACTTACAAATAACTTGAATCTTTCCTTGTAAGCTTCTCAATTGACAGATATTTTTGAGGCGGCATGATAACTATGGCATCTTCTTCGTATCCACCTCAATACCACGATGCAACACTATAAACTAATAGTTTTCTACTATCCACACCAAAAACATATTTTCGGGGGTTCAAGTGCATGTTGTATTTAGGAAATCTTTTGAAGATTTGATGAAGGATCTTAACATGATCTTGATGGGAGATAGACTTAGATAAGATATCATCAATGTAATATTCTAATATTTTATGCATGTAATCATTAAAGATAAGGGTCATAGCACACTGATAGGTAGCACTGGTGTTTTTCAACCAAAAAGGCATCATAACCCAATAGAAAGTACCCCAAGGAGTAGTGAAAGTAGTTTTGAATTGATCTTGAGGATTAATAAATATTTTATTGTATCCTGAGAAACCATCTATAAAGGATAACAAAGCATGAACAGCAGTGGAATCTATTATCATATCAATGTTTGAAAGTGGAAAATCATCCTTCAAAGAAGCTTTATTGAGATCTCAAAAATTGGTGCACATTATAATATTATTATTAGGTTTAGCAACAACATTAATATTTGAAATCTAAGCACAATAATCAATACACAGAATAAAGATAACTTCTAGAAGTTTTTCAATTTTACGTTTAACAAGAAAATCTATCTTGGGATTCATTTTTTTAATATTTTTCTTTACGAGTTTAGTATTGAGAATCAATACAATGTTATGAGTGATAATTTTAGGATCAATGCCAAGCATATCAGAATAAATCCAATCAAAGATCTCAAGAAAATCATGTAATAAGATAGAATATTCCTTTTTCTCCTCGTCACTTAGAATGATCTTTTCTTCATTACAAGGATCCATCTTAACATCGATGATATCACTCACATGAAGATAACTTTGTTGGGGAACATCCATTGGTTTAGGAAATGCATGTATCATCTCATCAATATCATTATATAATTTGATGTCTTTCCCAAAGTATGCTTCAACATTTATACAATAGGGAAATCCACGATTATGATGATATTGAGGAAGATTTTCATAAACTCCTAAAAATTCGGCCAAGGAATCATCAGTAGAGAAAATATCCAAGGAAGGTGGATGAAGATCATAATCAATGTATTCAAGGTGTATTAATGAAAGTGAATTAGAAGGAAATATGACATTGACATTAAGGGGTGGTCTCTTAGAGGCTTTGGTGAGTTTAAAGGGATTATATCCAAGTTAAAAAGATGTTTTATGAATATTATTATCCAGATGAACCTTTATTCTCTGTTCATGTGCACCACAACTATTGCCATTATATCCACTCTTAGCTAAGATATGGAAACCACGACCAGAAAGAGTATCCATTTTTGTAAGGGAAGGTGGGGCCTCATATGTCTGAATGTCATAATTAGTTGAAGTAGAAGTAGGATGAGGTTTTAATTTAGAATTAGCCACAAATTTGTTGCTTAATTGTTTAGACAAAGTGGTTTTCTTTTTTGATTCATCGACATCATTCTCCTTTTTTATCTTAGGCTCTCTTGGTGGGACTTTATATTCTCCCACAAAAGAAGGTGTAAAGTCTAAAGACCCCCAACCATCACCTAAGAGTACCTCTTCTAGTGAAGAAGTATCTTTGGGATAAGATGGTAATTCAGTTTGAGTGGAAGAATAGTCAAGAGTACCCAAAGAAGTAGGAGTACTTGAAGAAGAATTAGAAGTAGTTGAAGAAGATTTAGAGGATTATGTTTGTAAACATGGTTGTAAATTTGTATCAGCAAGCAATGTATACATCTTATTGTTGTAAATGAATTTAACTTGCCTATGCAAGGTACAAGAAACAACTTGCATACAATGAATCCAATGTCATCCTAACAAAATATTGTAGGTAAGAGTATTGGGCATGACATGAATAGTTGTAGGTAAAATGACAAGTCCCACCTTTATAGGCAAGGTTATAGTACCCAAAGAACTTCTAGAAACATTTTTAAAGCCACGAATAGAAAGAGAATATGGTTTAATAAGAGATGTATCCATATTTATCTTATGCAATAGATTAATGCTACAAAAATTAAGACTAGAGCCATTGTCAACAAGGGTTCGTCTTATGTCATTACCATTGATAAGGACAACAATCATAAGAGGATCATAGTGATGTTGAAAATCATAAGAAGGTAACTCATTGTGTGTGAACACAATTTGAGCTTTGGGTGTTTTCATGGAGTCAATCAAAGAAGACACATTATTAGGTGTCACTGCAAGTGGGACATCTAAATTCTTTAAATAATCTTGTAAAATTCCATGATGCATGGATGAATTTTGAATAAAATACCAAAGAGATATCTTGGCGGGAGTATCTTTAAGTTGTTCAATTAGATCATACTCTTTACCAAGATGTTGTGAGATACGAGGTTCTTGTGGAAGAATGGGTTGAGAAGTAGGAAGTGAAGAAGCGATTATTGGAGGAGGGTTAGGTTGCCTATTGGTTCTTGTATTATATGTATGGGCAACCAAATTGTAACTTTCTCAAGTAATCAGTTTAGCATACTCGTCAGGACTCTTGGTAGGATATCCTCCTTGAACAGTAATAATTGGTTTGTTAGGAGTGCAAAAGGAATCATTAATATAACCACCTTGAACCACAAAGAGAGGCTTATTAACTAGAGGTTTTTTAAAGTTATGTTCATTCACATTTATCATGTTAATCAATCTTATTTGATGTTTGAACATTGTTTGAAGAAGTTGTAGTATAACATGAAATCATCAAGAGCATTATCTAACATAACATGGTCATGACTATTGATTGTCTTATGTTTAAATTTAAAAGAAGAGAGATCACCATAAAAAGGATTTTCATAAATCACCATGTTACTAGATTTGGAGAATTACTTAATAGGAAGGACTTCATGGGAAGAATCATTCAACTTATCTCCATCATCACTACGAAATGGCATAGTAACTATGTTGATTATCCTTTGGCAAAATGTTCGTTTAGAAGGTTGAGGATAAAGAAAATCATCAAGAGCCTCATCAAGTTATTCCCTACTAAACATACAATCATCATAAGCAAATGAATCATCATATGAATGAAAATCTTGTAGATAAAGATTCAACATCTTTGAAATCAAAAGTGCATATAAAACTTTGAAACACACAATGCATACAACAATATTTTTTAGATTTTTATGTTTTGAATCAAATAAAATCATGCAATAACTAGATCTAATCAAAAAATGCAAATGTAGGAAGGTCACATTCACCAAAATGTGATGCATGAAAATGGAATTGGGTAAACTAGGACCTAATCCCACTCTCATTTATATATTGGAATACGAAAAAGCCTAAGGAAGTGATTCAATTTGAATTTCTCTTGTGAAAGAGAGTCAAGGAATAATTTCAAGGTTTATATTCCTTTGTTGATATGAAAGAGGAATGAGTCAAATGTAAGATACAAACAAACTAAACTAGTGGGATTAATGAGAATAACTAGAATAATAGTAAATAATAGTTTAAAGTAGAAATGAAACAGAGACAAAGTATATATTTTAGAATGGAATTTCGATGTGCACTTGACACAGAAATTTGAGCCTGATTTGTTTAGACAAGAGTGCTGGGCATTGTGGTCCCTATAACTAAATTGTGCCAGAAACTGGAAATATGCATCTTGAATAGGTTTAGATCTGAACTGCCAAAACCTACAACTGATTAAGGGGTACCAGGATGTTGGGCACTTTGGTCCTATGACCAGGGCATTGGGTTCTCCAATCCCAGAGGTATGGGGCCTGATTCTAAAATTGAATCTATTACTATTGATTAAGACTTCCTAAAAATTGATAGCTCTAATGGAAACATGTACATGCACCTATGGCTATATAGGGTTTTGCCTTAGTCAAACCCTTTGTTTTGGTGCATTCCACCTCCATAAATATCCAATGTAATATTCAAAAGTGTGTGTGATCTAGAATCGCATGTGTTTGTAAGATTCCTATGAGCTAAAATGCAAACTAGAGTTCTTCCCTATGTTTCAAGTAAAAACCATAAATGAATATAAATATAATGCTCCAAATCACATTTCTATGTAGATATAAAGAAATAATATAAATATAAAAAATGAATGATATGTAGATCTGAAAACTCACATAGAGATATGATCAAAATAACATGAAATCATACCAAACCCTAAGGGAGAGGTTAAAGCCAATCAACAGTCGGTCATCTCCTTATTATTCTTCAATATCTCCTAAGCTTCCATGATTGATGAAAAAGATTTATGAAAACTTGATCAATGATGAATTTTTTGATTGAAGACTTTACATAAACCTATACTTTCACTTCACAAAAGGATCTTCTTCAATTTATAGAGAATGGATCCTCAAATGAGGGAAAGAAAAGGTTATATATATGAAACCCTAACTTTAATTTTGATAATAGGCTAACTTAAAATTAAAGAAAATTGACACAAAACATGAATTAAATATTATCATACCACCAAATTAAACTCCAAAAATTTAGGGAGAAAAAGTCGGGACCCGAATGGTATCATTCTTGTTCGACCGACTTTTTTCAGAATTTCTAGGGATGCAAGATATGGTGATTATAAAGTCAAATCCAGCATGGTAGGTTAATATAGGGTGTTTAGATATGCAAAAAATTGTCTTGAAAAAGGGAAATAGGAATTTATTACGATCAATTAAAATAGAATAAAAAGGGGCATGCTTAGGGTTTATAGCCCAATTTTATAATATGTAAATTGGTGAGAGGGAGAACCTTGGATTAAATTAAATTAACAATTAAATTCTTAAAGTAATCTTTGAAAAATGCAAAATTCAATAGGACACACCAAGGCAGGTGCTAAACTAAGCATATAATTAGACAACCCTAATTAGGGGTGTACAATTTATGATGCTCCAACTAATATTTGGGTGCTGAAGAAAGGGATAAATCGAAGCCCTTCAAAATAGGTTCAAAAGAGGACACTGAAGGGTCTCCTTGAAAGAAATATGAGCTAAGAACAAATAACAAGAAAGATGCTTCTACCATGAAGATATCCCCTAAGCTCAAATTCACAATTAGAAAAGACAAGAAGAAAGAAAAAGGGAAAACATTTGTTCAAGAACGAGAGAAAGTTGAGGTGCAAGTCATCATACAAGATGAAGAGTAGGAAATAAAAGGAAAGGAGTATCAAGAAGAAGATCTTCCAAAGCCTCCTATAACAATAGAGCAAGAATCTACATTTCAATTGGTTCCAAAGGTTTCCTATGTCACGAGTGTACAATATTTTTTCACTTTTTCTATACCCATTGTTTCCATAGTCCCTATCACCATTCCCACAATCTCTATTCATTCTTCCACTTCGAGTGAATCAATATTCGACGCTCCTAAATACAATGTGGGGAATTTTTTTGGTTCACTTCCTCATTCCCTAGTTTGTCTAAAGTTTCTACTTCCATGCTTGATGCAACTATTGGCAAGAGACACTGTACCGATAGAGATTTGTGCATGAGAAATGTTTTTGGGTTGTCATTAATGGCAACTCAGCTTAGATATCATATCTGGTATATGTAGAATTGATCTACCAAAAGTTTTGGGTTATCATTAATGGCAACTCAGCTTAGATATCATATCTGGTATATGTAGAATTGATCTACTGAAATTTTGGGAAGCTTTGATATTCATTTATGCTTAAGTTTGGAAGAAAAAATACAGAGTATGGATACATTGTGCTGATATCAATTTTGGTTGCATAATTTTTATTATGGTGAAAGAGTTAGATTGTTAAATGTTTTAGGCAACTTGATTCACAATCCTAGCCTTTGCTATTGACTCTCGTGCAAGATTGAAGATCCGGTAATCGATAATTCAGGAAGAATAGAGCTATTTTGGTGTAAGATATTATGTGGAATCTTTGGGATGATTTTGATGATTGGTTTCGAGTTCGAGGTGATCAAGCCAACATGTCAGAAGCTTATTAGCAATTTGTTTGGGTTCACATATGGATTGGAAGTTGGATTGACCCGACTTATGGTTACATGTTTCATGTTGCATGTTATGCAGTTTTTGAAAGCCAACATGGGAATTGATTTAATTTGTTGATGCAGATATATAAGAGTGAATCATTTGAGAATTTTGGGATGAGATGTGAGTGAGAGAAGATTGTATGAGCAATTGTGCAAATTTTTGTGTGTGTGATTGAAGATCTTTGTGCTCTGGTATATGACATAGTAGAACAGAGTAAAGAGATGAAATAGTGGGAGAAAACAAATTGAGCTTAACCGGAACTGGCATTTGGAATTAGTAGATGCTATTCTTCAGTTCAGATATTATTGTAATCATTTGTAATCTTTGTAAGGAAGCGAGCCTTCCTTAGGGTTGTAGCCCTATTTTGTAATTGAGCAGTGAGCTCTAGGTAGTGTGTCTAAATGCATGTGTGTTCCCCTCTTATAATATTATCATACTCCTAATCATAGTATTATAATATTGTGGGTTCCAATTCTACTGTGGTTTTCCCTTTCCATGTTTCCATGTAAAAATTTCAGTGTTATGGTTTTGTGGTTATTTTCTTTTAGTTTTTGCACTTTACTTTCATTCATTTGTATCTGGTGGTTAAAGAATCAATTTTTAAAAAATGTTAATTACAAAACATTGATTCACTCACCCCCCCCCCCCTCTTAGTGTTCATTTATTCCAATAATTGGTATCAGAGCCTAGTTCCTCTAAGGAAGCCTAACAATTTGAGGAAGATCCAGGAGATAGAGTCAATGGACTCCGGTTTGCAGAGACAACTTAATGTAGCACTTGAAGACCTAGATGCAGCAAGGAAAGAAGCAAGTGACTTGAGAAGAAATTTGAGTGATGCAAAAAAATTCATTGAGTTATTGAAAGATCAAGTGAACACATCCAGAGAGAAGAAAAAGGAGTTGATGGACAAACTTAAGGAGAAAGAAGATCAATGCATTGATAATCAAGATAAGACAGATGAAAGTGAAAAACTTGCCAGAGATAATGCAGTCCTAAAGAATGAAATGCAAACCATTGTGATGAAGCTGACAAAAGATATTGAAGATAGGAAGAAGAATGAAGAAAGTCTGACTCATTCCTTGAAGGATAGATTTGATGAATGTTGCATATTGAATCATGAGAATGACTTGTTGAAGCTTGAACTGATATAGTCCAGGAACAATGAATAAGAACTTGAAATACAAGTCATAATTCTGAGAGATGAACTTATCACTACTAATGAATACAAAGAGAAATTTAATGCTAGCTTGGCCAAGTTGGATGAAATGCTAAAAAGTCAGAAGAACAAAGGTGATATGGGAGGACTTGGATTTGAGAAAGGAGAAAGCTCTGGATCTAGTCAAAACAATCATCAGAAGAACAAGAAACCTCTGGTAAGATAGCCTAATCCTTATAAATTCAATGGTAAATATTTTATTTGCAATAGATTTGGTCATATGGCAAGTCAATACAGAAATAGAGCTAATCAGGATACTATATCATTCTCTAGTCAATGTTTCAATTGCAATAAGTATAGTAAATAGGAGAAATGTAAGATGTTATGCTTGTGGAAGATTTGGACATATTGCTAACCAGTGCAGATCAAAAGAAAATCAAGGGAATTTCAAGCCTAATCAAAGAAACAACATTGTTTGCTATGCTTGCAACAAATCAGTCATATTGCAAAATACTGTAGAAGCAAGAATGTGAGAAAGAATGCTCTGGCAGACAAAAACAAAGTAGATGAAAAGGGCAAAGTGAAGGTTGAAGAGATCAAAGAGTAGCACAAAAATATGTGGGTTAAGAAGAAAGATTCAAATGTAGAGAATGGGTCCACACCTGATTCCGATGTTGGATCTTCATCCAGTAACTAAGGTATTTGGCTTTTGGGGGAAGCTTTTCATGCAGATCCTTAAAACCCACCTTTTGATATTTGTAACCAACTGTGGATGGTTGCAGATGACTGTAAATGTTTGTTTAGATGATCCTGAGAGATATCCAGAATATTTGATGTTGATTTGATGCTCTAGTACAATGTTCATGAGTTTCAAGGCATTCAGAAGGACTTTACGGTTGAATATTTATCACACCTTAAAGTTAGGTATGCGAAAGATTAAAGGGCATTTTAACATTCATTTTTCAAATTGCAAGCGAAGCAAAAGAGATGAAGAGTGTGGCGAAGAAGTTTGTGCAATGAAAACAAAGCTTGTGAAGATTCGGCGAAGATTTCTTGTATCCGGTTGAAGTCAAAAGGTATTCTCTAAGTTTGAAGCTATATGTTCATAACCTAGATTGCGATAATGGCATCTTCTGGTTTTGGTGTGGCAACTCCACTTTTTTTTTAGATAACCGACAAGGCAAGGCCTCAATTCAAGAAGAATCCATACAAATCAATGGAAGATGATTTGAATGGTGCATTCTCACCTATTTTGTATGATGTATTGCATGTCAAAGACATTAGGGCATACATTCACTACAATATTTAAGAGCTTGGAAATGCATAAATTATATCTCTTTACACCAAGCATATGATTGATGGTATGAGTAATCTTAAACTTGATTTCAAATATTTGCAGGATAAGGGTTTCATCAGTTTGTGTACTTTTCTATTTTTGATGAACTCAAATGGGTTAAGTATATTTTTAGCAGAGTACATGATGAATTCATAAGGCTAGACAACCCTTACAAGATCACTAAGAATGCAATCTAGGCGATGACATATTTGAATGCTACCGATGAAGTCCCCAATCTGAGAAATGTGAAGAACACAACTGTGACAGAGGTAATTGATTCATAACATGACAACAAATCCATGACGATAAGTGATATTGTTGAGTATGATGTGATATTTGCATCCATGGTGATTGGCTACAAGATATATCAATCTAGCAGAGCCAATTCAGTCTTTGGTACTGCTATTTATGTAGCATATCAAATATTGAAGGAGATCAAGTTGTATAACTTGTGTAGAGTACTGATGAGTGAATTGATGAGAAATTTGAAGAAGAATAAGCAAGATAAGAAGCATGTCTTTAAGTTTGGCACCTTGATTGTATGTTTGGCACTTTATTTCATGAATGAAATCCACAGTGTAGGTAAGGTATAGTGGGCATTTGATAAACTATTGGTTGTGCAGATCAAAGAATCTTTGCAAGGATTGGGTGATGTACAAGCATAGAAAGTTGTTCTGTGGGGTTAATTCAAATATTTCCAAAGCATGATGCAAAGCCAAGAAAGGATCCCAAAGGAGATTGTAGAGAATTATAAGGACACCATATTCTTTATGGTGGAAATTGACCAATGTCTGATGGAAGCAGGTGAACCTAGAATAGTATGGATCATGCCCATGGGGTATAAATTGGATGCTAATACCCTTGACATGTATGCTCAACATCTTTTGAGAAATTTGGTAGATGAGAAGGAAGAGAGATTTGGAACCTATAAGGAGAAAATTTAAGCCTCCATTCTCAATTCACTAAGCCTGGTATGCAGAAGAGAGATAGGAAAGAAGTTGAACAACTTGCTGAGAACATGGATATCACAAAGGAAGCTAACCATAGGGCTAGATAGCACAATATCCTAAAGGAGGAGGATATGGTTCAACCAAAGAAATCTGAACTTTCCTCTACTCCTCTGAAGCTCGGGAAAATAAATTCAGTACCCTCCTCTAGTGCTCAGAAGCCTGCCCCTCCACCTAGACCTCAAACTAAATCCTCTAGTGGAGCAAAGAAGAGGAAGAAGGCAAGCCTGAGAGATTCTATGTGGCATCCACTATTGAGAAAGAGATAGAGTCTAATAAAGCAATGCGGGATGTGAAGAAGAATGCTACCTCTTCTATGGTAGTCAGGAAGCCACCAACTGGTGAAGGACATACAAGAAAGAAGCTGAAAATTGGAGCTGAACAATCCAGCAAACCTCACCCCAACAGGAAGCCTAAGTTTGAGCTTGATGAAGCTCTGGAATCTGGTAAAATAGAAGGTACCTATATTGTTGTGCCCCCAATGTCATTAAGTGAAATAGTTGATGAAGTAGTAAAGGAAGGAAATTTGAAGAATATATATGTATATTATGAGAACAATGATGAAAATGATCAAAGAGAATTAGAGGAAGCCATTGTATAGTATATGAATGTATATTGTAAAGCCCGGATAGAATTATCATCTATGATTCCAAAGGGTATATTAAATTTTGGATGCCAGAAGGCATGCGACTAGTTTAGAGGATGAAAGAATAAGAGAATATGCATTAGTTAATTTGTGTTCTATGATTTCTAAGACTGAAGTTGATAGATTTCTTAAGATTGTAAAGGATAGATTTAAAAGAAAAAAGAGAGTCAACAAGATCATGCTTGGAAAGATAGATAAAGTAGCCAAGGAGACAAAAACAACTTTGAAACAATTTTTGGAAGAGCACAGATGTGAGGTTAATTTGGCCAAAGCTAACACCCCTCCAGAAGTGCATGTATAGGATGATACCACCGCTCTGGATGTGCAAACAAATGTTTAAGATATAGTTGCATATGATACTATTGATACTACTAAGGTTGATGAATTCGGTGAAGCTAATAAGAATCCTCCGATGACAAATGTTGAATCTGAGAAGGTAGCTAAGGAGGTTGGGGATGTAAAGGGAAAAGATGAAGAGAAAGGTGAAGAAGAAGAAGAATAGAAGGAAGACAAGGAGATAGATGGAGATAAGATTGAACAAGTTCAAATGACAAGAGACACCGTGGACAAAGGGAAACAAATTATCTCAAACACAGATCTCATCATAGGACCTATTGATCTTAATTCTCTATATCTGGTTCAAGCACTTAAGCTTGCAGATCTCGCACAAGACAAGGAAAGTGAGGACTTACTCAAGTATCACTCTGAACATAAAGAGTTAATATCCATGGTGACAGATGTACTAGAGAACATTTTGCCATCTTTTAAGAAAGACACTATAGATTCACCCTTCGGGAAGCTGGTGAGAATGCTGAAAGAAGTTGATTCTCATTTTGTGTCCTTAGAGAAGGCAAGGGAAGGAAAGCTTTTGAATCAATTTAATGCTATGATATTAAGGATAATTTTGAAGATGGTTGAAGGAGATAGGGTTAGTTTGACTATCAATTTAAAAGCTATACAGGAAGCACTAGATGAAGTTGGTGAGATATATGAGCCATGTCTTCTTTTGCCCAAGTTTACAATAGAAATTGATAAGAAGATAAAGGAGTGTGAAGGAAAGTTAGTCAATATTTCTCAGTCCTTTGCCCCTCAATTAGTTTTTTCTAGTAACTATGAATCTCGAGTGATCATTCTATTGGACAAATTCAAGAGCCTCAATTAAGAAAAGGATAGAATAATTGGCAGAGTGGGAGAACTATAAAATTTGATAACTCCCTTTTTGGACACCTTAATGAGCAATCAGTAGGATGTAATGAATGCTCTGAATAAGAGTGTTCCGCAAGATTGTAGAGGAGTAGAGATGCATTCTTATTTGTTTATTTCTCTGATAAACATTTTTAAGAATTTGAAGAAAGGTTGGGATGACCACACGTAGTCCTTGAAAACCATTTTTGAAAATATCTTTAAATTCATGTAAGATAGTATACCCTTGTATATAAATTTTGGTGGATACCTATCTTTGGAATTGTTGTCAAAGGGGGAGAGAGAGGTATGAAAAATGGTGTACATTCGCAGGTGGAGCTTATTGAATTGTTGAGAAGTTGCAATTTTGAAATTTTGAATTTTTATAGTGACAGTGTCGTTTTTCATCAATTGTTGCCATCAATGCCAAAGGGGGAGATTGTTGGCAAGAGACACTGTACCAGTAGAGATTTTTGCATGAGAAATATTTTTGGGTTTTCATTGATGGCAACTCAACACATATATAATATTCGATATATGTAGAATTGATCTACCAAAAGTTTGGGAAGCTTTGATATTCATTTATGCTTAAGTTTGGAAGGTGGCATACAGAGTATGGATACATTATGCAGATCTCCATTTTGGTTGCATAATTTTGATTGTAGTTAAATAGTTATATTGTTATATGTTTGAGGTAGCTTGATTTGTAATCCTAGCCTCCGGTATTGACTCTCATGCAAGATTGAAGATCCAATAACCAATAATTCAGGAAGAACATAGCTATTTTGGTGTAACGTGTTATGCATAATCTTTGGGATGATTTTAGTGATTGTTTTCAAATTATAGGCGATCAAGCCAACATGTGGGAAGCTTATTATTAATTTTTTTGGGTCTGCATATGGATTGGTAATCAGATTGAGCTGACTTATGGTTACACATTTCATGTTGCGTGTTATACGATTTTTGGAAGCTCACATGGGAATTGATTTAATTTGTTGATGCGGATATATAAGATCAATTCATTTGAGAATTTTGGCATGAGATGTGAGTGAGAAAAGATTGTATGAGCGATTGTGTGAAGTTTTATGTGTGTGATTGAATATCTTTGTGCTTTGGTATATGACAGAGCAACAGAACATAGCAGAGAGACAAAACAGTGGTAGAAGACTAATTAAGCTTAAATGGAACTACTATTGGCATTAGTAGATGATATTCTTCAGTTCAGATATTAGTTAATCATGTGTAATCTTTGTAAGGTAGTGAGCCTTCCTCAGGGTTGTAGCCCTCTTTTGTAATTGAGCAGTGAGCTCTAGGTAGTGTGCCTAAATGCATGTGCATTCCCTGTTGGCATTTGGCATTATAATAGACAAGGAGAGATTGCTGGCATTTCAATAAGGATATTGAGAAGGTTGTTGATGATTATGGATATAACTGATTAAGGATATTTACTGTCTTAATATTATTATTATTTCATTGATGTCAAGAAATTGATTTTCTAATTTAGTATGATGTTGCCATATCTTGAGAAGTATGATTTGATGAGTATAAAGATGTCGGTAAAAGACACAAAAAGAATATGATGAATAAGGGGAGAAATAAGTTATTCAATGGGCAACTATTACTGAGTTAGACAATGATGAGATCATGATGTTTATACTATTTTGATATCACACATATGTTATTGATTGTAAGGTTAATACTATACTATGTTACCGAGCAAAGAACCTAGTCGGTAAACCCTAAGGATATCACTATCGGTTAATGAAGGCAGAATGTCTATCGAGTGAAGTTTAGTATTTATTGAGTTGCAACCAAGCAATAACATAATGCATTGAATGAATAAAAGCATTATTTAATGAAGGAAGCTAATGAGCTGGCTATCATAAAATGATTGGTATGCCATGAATGAAGTTTGTTAAAGAATCTATGGAAAAAGAAAATCGGCAAGAAGATCTACAGCTTAGATTGAACCACAATACCCTAGCATAAGTTCCAAGAAATGTATGCAAGTTCCAAGGCAGGGTAAAATGTTTTCAGATCAAAGGATACATTGAGCCTAGTCAAACTTTGAAGATCTGATGGCTATGATTGATCATGGGAAATGTGATCAAGGAGATTAAGTAGTTGGCAAATTGTTTATAAATAAGGAACCGATTGATAAACAATGTATGCACAAGGATGCTATATAGTAATTACCCAGCACAGAAGCTTGAAGACCTGTTTGAATAACAGAGTATAGAGCCCAGTAGAAGGACAAGATTATTTCTATGTCTATATTGTATTGAGCAAATAAGAATCTGCTTTAGCATTTTTAGATGTGAAGTTGCAGATAGATTTTTATTACTGTTATTTTGTAAAGTGACAGAAAATATCTTAACCGAGTGGACTTAACAGTCTTATTTGTAAAACCCTCTAGCAAGGTGACATTCTAATTGAGTGTTTGAAATCCTTTAACAAGGTCACTTCTAACAAGGTGAAGATCCTAACAGATCTGAGGGAAATCCCTTAACCGGGTCACATCTAGCAATGTGTTTGTAATCTTTAACAGGATTTGCTTTTAACCGAGCATACTCTAGAAGAGTATATTTCTTAGTGGGTCCAAAATCCCACAGTGGTTTTTCCCTATTTGGGTTTCCACGTTAAATCTGGTGTTATGAGTGTTATGATGTTTATATGCTTTTGAGTTTACATGTTTAGCAGTTTTCGTTATATTACTGAAGTATAGGTTACCGAGGTTGAATCTGACATTTTTATGGAAGACTAAGTTTGTATGATTCACCCCCCCCCTCTCATCTTATTAGTTTGGCATCTGTACTTAACATTAAGTATTGGAACTATCAACTGGTATCAGAGCTTTGGACTCTGAAAGAAAAGTTTAAAGGTACTTGAGGAAAAGATCCAAAGATGTATGAGAGGGATGCATCGAAGCTAAACAAGTCAAGTTTCTCTACATGGCATAAAAGGATGAAGTTGCACCTATCAGGAGTTGGAGAATATGTTGTATATTATCTGGAGAATGATTTCATCACACCGAGCACCTATCCATTGACAATGGAAGAGATAAAGGCAAAGCAAGAACATATTCAAGCAATGATTGAAATAACATCTGCATTAACCAATTCAGAGTTTAATGATCTAGAAGGCTGCAATGATGCAAAGGCAATGTGGGACAAGCTCATATCTGTGTATGGTGGAGATGAACATCTTCAAAGAGAAAAAGTGGATAGTTTAAGAGGACAACTTGAATCTATGAGGATGAATGAAGGTGAGAACATAACCTAGTACAGTACAAGACTAAAGGAGATTGTCAATCAAATCAAAGGAGCAGGTGGAACTATTGAAGAAAAGGATATAACAAGTAAGTTGTTAAGAACCCTTCTACCAGCTTATGTAATCTAAGTCTCTGCAATCAATGAATTGAGATCTGTACCCAATATGCCAGTTTCTTTAGATGCTACTATTGGTAAGCTACATGCATTCGAGTTAAGTAACTTTGATAACAGTGGGTCATCAGTAAATAAAGTTGAATCTGCATTTAGTTCTTTTCATATTGGTGAATCTGATGATTACAATGATAGAATGAGTAAGTACACTAAAGGGGATCACAGTGGAGCAAGTGAAAGATTTCCCAAGAACATGGAGGAAGTATACAAACTGTATGAGGAAATCAGAAAGTAAGAAGAGTTTGAAGCACTTTTAGCCAGAAGGTTACCGAGAGGCAAAGGTAAGTATAAAGGAAAACTACCTTTGAAATGTTTTAATTGTGATAAGATAGGACATATGGCTTCTAACTGTCCTGACAAAGATTCTACTGAAAAGAGAGATTACTGAGATGATAGACAGAAAGATAATCATTATAGAGGACACCGAGAATTCAGAAGAAGAGATAGAAATTCATGCTTAATAGCCGATGAGGAATCCAATGATGATAAATCAGATGAAACTGATATAGAGGAAGTAGTTTATGTGGCTATCAAAGATGGATCAGATGAAGAAAGGTATGAAGAAAAATCCCTAATATCTCACATAAATACTATTGATTCTTGGATCATAGATAGTGGATGCTCACGTCACATGACAAGTGATAAACACAAGTTTGTTATGCTAGAAGACTATGATGGAGGCTATGTAAGATTTGGTAATGATGCACCATGTCCAGTAAAAGGTAAAGGATCCATAACACTTCTTGACAATGCAAGATGCAATGATGTTTATTGGGTTGAAGGTTTGAAATACAATTTGTTGAGTGTAGCACAGCTAAATAATACAGGATACTGAATAGAATTTCAGAAAGGAATTGTCAAAGTTCATGACAAGCATGGAAAGTTAGCTGCTACCAGGACACAAACAAAAGGTAACACATTTCACCTTGACTCAACTCGTAATAAATGTCTGTATGCAAAGATAGATGATACCTGGTTATGGCATAAAAGGTTTTATCATGTAAATTTTGATAATCTAATCAAAATAAGTAAGAAGCAATGAGTAAGAGGTCTACCGAGTCTTGAAAAACCTGAGAATGCTATATGCCAAGGATGCCAGATGGGTAAAATGACAAGATCAAGCTTTACAAGTAAGTCTTACACTTCCAAAGGAATTTTAGATCTTGTGCACATTGATCTTTGTGGTCATATGAAAGTTCAAAGTTATTATGGTGATAAATATTTCATATTATTTGTGGATGATTACTCAAGGATGATGTCAGTAATGTTTTTAAAAGAAAAATCAGAAGCTTTTCAAATGTTTAAATGGTACAAGGCAAGAGTTGAAAATGAAATAGGAAGACAACTGAAATGTCTTAGATCAGATAGAGGAGGAGAGTTCACATCTGATGAGTTCAACTTATTCTGCAATGATCATAGTATAAAAAGACAAGTCTCTACATCGAGAACTCCACAACAAAATGAAATTGCTAAGAGAAGAAACAGATCTATTGTTGATTGTGCCAGAACCCTAATGATTGAAAAGAAAGTGCCACAAACATTTTGGAGAGAAGCAATAAGCATAGTAGTTTACACCCTGAACCGAGTACAACTGAAGAAAGGAACATTGAAGACACCATATGAAATCTGGTATGACAAGAAACCTAATGTAAGCTATTTTAAAATCTTTGGAAGTAGATTCTACATACAAAAAGATGATAGAAATGGCAGGTTTGATTAGAAAAGTGAAGAAGGAACATTTCTTGGTTATTCTTCTAGAAGCAAAGCATTTAAATGTCTGATCAAATCATCTAACAAAATAGTAGAAAGTGAAAATGTGAAAATTGATGAATTTGCAGAAAGAAATGGTGAAGGAAATTCCAAGGAACCAAAAGATTATGATGAATTTGTCTATGTTCAACCAACAAGTCTTACCGAGAAAACTGCAGAAGGAAATGAAGAGAATATCCAGTTACTGAGTGATGAAGAAGATCATACAAAGCCTACTGAGCCTGTATTAGCCAAGTATGTCAAAA
Source organism: Cryptomeria japonica (assembly GCF_030272615.1). Lineage (NCBI taxonomy): Eukaryota > Viridiplantae > Streptophyta > Pinopsida > Cupressales > Cupressaceae > Cryptomeria > Cryptomeria japonica. The sequence continues at coordinate 411,549,601 of NC_081409.1, read as the reverse complement.
GACATCATGCATCAAGTCAGATTATAGGAGATAAGGATGATCCAGTGATGACAAGGAATAAACTGAGACAGAACACATGTCTGATATCTGTATTTGAACAGAGAATAGTGAAAGAGGCATTTAACAGTAAAGATTGGATAAATGCTATGACAAAAGAGATTGATGAAATCAAGAAGAATGACACATGGACACTGGTCCCAAGACCGAAGGACAAAAATGTAATTGGTACAAAGTGGATTTTCAGAAACAAGTTGAATGAAAAAGGTGAGGTCATTCGAAATAAAGCTAGACTAGTTTGCAAAGGTTATGCTCAAGAAGAAGGAATTGATTATGGTGAAACTTTTGCACCTGTGGCTAGACTTGAAGGAGTAAGAACATTATTGGCATATGCTGCTTACAAGAATTTCAAGGTATATCAAATGGATGTCAAATCTGCATTTCTGAATGGTATATTAGAAGAAGTTTTTATTGAACAACCTGAAGGATTTGTTGAAGACAAGAATAAAGATCAAGTATGTAAATTGAACAAAGCTTTATATGGTCTGAAACAAGCACCTAGAGCATGGTATGAGAGATTTCACTCTTATTTGATCAAGATTTGTTTATAAGGACAAGTGAAAACAATAATATGTACATGAAGAATGATGAAAATGGAATACTGATCTCAGCCATATTTGTTGATGATATTATCTTTTGTGGAAATGACTCTTTATGCAAGAACTTTAGAAATGAAATGAGTAAAGAATTTGAGATGTCATTAATCAGTGAGATAAAGTATTTTATAGGTTTACAGATACTGCAAATGAAAAATGAGATTTGCATTACTCAATCCAAGTACATAAAGGAAATCTTGAAGAAATTTGGAATGGAGGATCCAAAACCAATAAGTACTCCTATGAATACCAACTGTAAACTATCAAAGACTGATGAATCTGCATCTGTTGATGAGATACTTTACCGATCCATGATTGGAAAGTTGCAATATGTTGTTCACAGTAGGCCAGACATAGCACATGTAGTAGGTATAGTTGCAAGATTCTCTACAGATCCTAAGGAAACACACATGACAGCAATCAAAAAAAAATTTAGATACTTGCAAAGCACTAAGGATTATGGCTTAGTATATCAGAAAGGAAATGACTTTGATTTAAAAGTTTATACTAATGCTGATTGGGTAGGCAACATTGATGACAAGAAAATAACAAGTGGAGGAGCTCTCTTTTTAGGAGAAAGACTAGTGAGTTGGCTTAGCAAGAAACAAGGATGTGTTTCACAGTCAATAGAAGAAGCTGAATACGTTGCTACAGCATTGAATTGTACCAACATAGCATGGATCAAACAACTGTTGGAAGGAATAAATGAGAAAGTTACCGAGCCAGTAACTATATTCTGTGACAATACTAGTGCCATTAACATTTCAAAGAATCATGTTATGCACTCTAAGACAAAGCACATCTCTATCAAATATCATTATCTTAGAGAAGAAGCTCAAGAGAAGAAAGTGGTGTTGAAGTATGTTAGTACAAAGGAACAAATAGCAGATATCTTCACCAAGCCACTGCCAAGGGACACTTTTGAGTATGTCAGAAGTAAGTTAGGGGTCCTACCCCTATGTTCTACTCACTGACCAAGTTCGGTGAAAGAATCAAGTCGATGACTCTACAAAATATCTTTTAGGAGTTGATGCTGATTTACACACTTTAGGATGTTTTCTAAAGGTGTACAGGAAACAATACAGGGAACAGGAATTGAAGACATAAATGCTCTGACCGAGACTAAATTGACACACAACAACAAAAAATCACTTCATACAGGAAGACATTATGTTTTAGTTCTTTACTTTTTGGCATTCTTGTCAAAGGGGGAGAAGACTGAAGAAAAGAGGAGAAGACTAATGTATGGGGGAGAATTCTGATGACAAGAGGAGAGCATTTGAGCATTTCAAAATCTCACAGCAATCTGAATCAATAAGGTCAAATCAATTGGTTTTTCCATCAATGCCAAAGGGGGAGATTGTTGGCATTTGGCATTATAACAAACAAGGAGAGATTGATGGAATTTCAATAAGGATATTGAGAAGGTTGTTGATGATTATGGATATAACTGATTAAGGATATTTACTATCTTAATATTATTATTTTGTCATCGATGTCAAGAAATTGATTTTCTAATTCAGTATGATGTTGCCATATCTTGAGAAGTATGATTTGATGAGTATAAAGATGTCGGTAAAAGACACAGAAAGAATATGATGAATAAGGGGAGAAATAAGTTATTCAATGGGCAACTATTACCGAGCTAGACAATGATGAGATCATGATGTTTAGATTGTTTTGATATCATACATATGTTATTGATTGTAAGGTTAATACTATACTATGTTACTGAGCAAAGAACCTAGTTGGTAAACCCTAAGGTTATCGCTATCGGTTAATGAAGGCAGAATGTCTACCGAGTGAAGTTTAGTATTTATCGAGTTGCAACTGAGCAATAACAGAATGCATTGAATGAATAAAAGCATTATTTAATTAAGGAAGCTGATGAGATGGCTATGATTAAATGATTGGTATGCCGTGAATGAAGTTTGTTAAAGAATCTATGGCAAAGGAAAATCGACAGGAAGATCTACAGCTTAGATTGAACCACAATACCCTAGCACAAGTTCCAAGAAATGTATGCAAGTTCCAAGGTAGGGTAAAATGTTTTCAGATCGAAGGATACATTGAACCTGGTCAAAGTTTAAAGATCTTATGGCTATGATTGATCATTTGAAATTTGATCAAGGAGATTAAGTGGTTGGCAAATTGTTTATAACAAAGGAACTGATTGTTAAACAATGTATGCACAAGGATGCTACGTAGTGATTACCGAGCACAGAAGCTTGAAGACCTATTTGAATAATAGAGTATAGAGCCCAACAGAAGGACAAGATTATTTCTATGTCTATATTGTATTGAGAAAATAAGAATCTGCTTTAGTATTTTTAGATGTGAAGTTGCAGATAGATTTTTATTACTATTATTTTGTAAAGTGACAGAAAATCTCTTAACCGAGTGGACTTAATAGTCTTATTTGTAAAACCCTCTAGCAAGGTGACATTCTGATTGAGTGTTTGAAATCCTTTAACAAGGTCACTTCTAACAAGGTGAAGATCCTAACAGATCTGAGGGAAATCCCTTAACTGGGTCACATCTAGCAATGTGTTTGTAATCTTTAACAGGATTTTCTTTTAACCGAGCATACTCTAGAAGAGTATATTTCTTAGTGGGTCCAAAATCCCACAATGGTTTTTCCCTATTTGGGTTTCCATGTTAAATCTGGTGTTATGAATGTTATGATGTTTATATGCTTTTGAGTTTGCATGTTTAGCAGTTTTGGTTATATTACTGAAGTATAGGTTATTAAGGTTGAATCTGATGTTTTTATGGAAGATTAAGTTTGTATGATTCACCCCCCCCCCTCTCATCTTATTAGTTTGGAATTTGTACTTAACATTAAGTATCAGAACTATCATTCCCCTCTTGTAATATTATCATACTCCTGATCATAGTTTTATAATATTGTGGGTTCCAATCCCACCATGTTTTTTCCCTTTTCGGGTTTACACGTAAAAATTCTGGTGCTATGGTTTTGTTGTTATTTTCTTTCAGTTTCTGCACTTCACTTTCATTCATTTGTATCTGGTGGTTAAAGAATTAGTTTAAGAAAATTGTTAATTGTAGAACACTGATTCACCCCCTGTTGGAATCAAGGAACACTGAGAGGGGGGGTGAATTAGTGTTCTATCGGTAAATAAATTTTCATATTTATTCTTAGACCACTAGAAGCAAATGCAATAAAGTTAAAATGCAGAAACACAAGATAATCAATCACAAAATCATAACACCAGGATTTTTACATGGAAACCCGGAAAGGGAAAAACCACGATGGGATTGGAACCTAGAATATTCATATACTGTGATTGGGAGTACATAAATATTAAAAAAGGGGAATACACATACATTCAAGCACACTGCCTATAACCAAAGGTTTAATTATAATATGGAAGTCTCACTAACTTATAGATAATTTAAAATGATAACTACAATGATTGAACTCTGAAATAGCATCAAACAATGCCTGGATGAGTTCTAGTTAAGTGCAAAAAGTCAGACTGTAACACCTCTGCAACTCTTCTCTATTCTACTTCTCAGTCAGCTACTGGATCAAGAATGCACATGTGAAACTACACCAAATGTGTTTCTCGATCACCACTCACTCATATCATGCCCCCCAAAGATCTTCTGCATCGGTTATATATATCTGCACTCACAAAATAAAACATTCATCAAGTTGGCCAACCATAATATGCAATGTAATGTGTAACCGGGTATCGGCTTAGATCAGATCTCTAAAACATATGTGGATCAACCAAATGATGTCAAAATAGTTTCTACATGTTGGCCCTATCATCCCATGCATGAATCTAACCACCAAAATAACCACAAAGATTTTGAATCAAAAGTGCTCTGCTATCCTGAAATATCGGTGCCAAATTACCGGATCACTCCCTCTATCGATTACCAAAATCCAGAACTACTGGATAGAATTTCTATGAATATTTTCCATCAAAGAAAACCCTAATCCATTATCCATGCATTAGAATCCACCAGATGAGTATCAATTGCCAACAACCCCCCCCCCCTCTCCCCTCTTAGTGTTCATTGATTCCAACACTTTCATAGATTTTTTATAAATTTGTGTCTGATGTCCTACCAAATACCTCAGCTACAAAATTCCTATCTATAGTCATGACCCATACTATGACTATTCTAACTACCACTATGTCATAGTAGATTGTGCCTTTTCAAACAATAGTTACCTATGCAGAGGTACATCACACTCTTCCTCCTTGGTTACAGACAACTACTCCTAAAAAGAAAAAGTAAGTCATCTATCCAAATGACTTTGATTTTGGTTAGTTGGTTCCTTCTAAGAAAAAGGGTGTGAACAACGCTAAAAATCTTTCAAGAGTAAGAAAAAAATGAATCAAGAAACAAGTATCCTGAGGTATCAATGCCTCCACAAGATAAATCTACTAGTGAAGTCCAAGCAACAAATTATGAGATACGCAGTATTGAACTAGGAATGCAGACACATGAAAGTAATATGGAAGATACTCAAGTGACACTTGAAGCTTTGATCATCATGTTGGTTCCCAAAACCACAGATTGGAAAACTTAAGGGTTTGTCAAATCCTCAACTAATCCAACTAGCATTGGCCAACGAACATGGATTGTCAAAGACCAAATCCCTCTGCACTTAAGGCTGCACTGAACCTAGGTGGGTATACCTCTTCCTCTCAAGTACAAAAGAGATTGTTTAAAGTGAATTTAATACTTTTAGCAAATTACAAAAATTGGGAAATTGTTGTTCTACAATTTATGCTTTATTATGTGCTTTAAGTAAATGCCTTTGAAAAGAAATGAAAATGATTATAATAGTATTGTGAGACTAAGAATGCTTTCAGGACTTAAAAGAAATATGTAAAGATTAGTTCATATAGAATTGAGAAATAATGTTTCTCTATGAAGGACCTTGAGTGCATGACCAACCAAAACCTTAAAAGATAAATAGCAGACCAGTGCCTCTGTCCAGGGGTTTTAATGACACTTTGTGGACAGAAAATCCTATCAACTCCTGAGACAATATTAATCATCAACTATGAAGGTTTTTGTATGTGTTACACAACAATGAAGAACCCAATCTCATATTTAATGTAACAGCATGTGATGGCACATCATAGCAAATCATATGACAGATTTATCAAGAGGACAAAATAACTCATCAACACATAAGTATGCACAATACTTAGGAAAATAAACAATGAACCTTCATATATTAATCCTTAAGAGATTATTTGCATACACAAGCTACACTTGAAGATACTCCATTATAATCTATTTGCATAAAAAGATACCTCTTTGTTCTATAGACTTCCCTAATACATATAACTTGCAGTCCTACCAGGCAGTATGTTTTTTCTGAATACCAGATGCCTTTACATACAAAAGGAATCATTATAAATATATATGTATATGCTAAGAGATACAAATGGAAGGACACACCCCTCCATTATCCTAAGAACTAACTGAACAGCAACTAAAAAACTTAACTAAATCATAAATTACATTACAAAAACTAAAACAATGCACTAAGACTTTCGATGTAGCCACTGTCCACACTTCTGAATATGCCACAAATAGCCTGCATCCTTACAGGTTGTAGCATTGAAGATCACATCCCTTGCTGCATTCTCGATCGTCTAAAAGTTCTCGAACTGGTCGGTCATGTCATTCATATCAAGGATATTTGTTTTGGTAATGGCTTGGGCTGCACTAAGTAAAGACTTACACTTAGAAAGCCATATGGTTTTATCTTTAATTACCCCTGCATCATCTACCAAATGGGTAACCCACGCTGAACAATTTGCTGGCACTCATCGAATTCAAATTTCAATTCCTTCATTATTTCATCATGTGTGTCGAGCAAACCCTGAACCTTCTTCTTTACTTTTTCCCTGGTTGATGCATCTTGTAGCAACAAGTTAAGTCTATCTTGAATTTTGGTGTTTGAAACCATATTGTCCATGTTCCTCTAATATACTTCCCAGAACTCTTTCAATGCCTTCTCCATATTGTCATATCTTTTACTCAACAAAACACAAGTAGTGTCAACCCTGATGCTCTTCATCTCCCTCTTCAACCTAGTATGCTCATAAGCTAATTTTTCAAATTTCTTCTTCCATTGACCTCTTGAATCAGTAATTTGAGGGATCGAATGCCTACTCCTCTTAAGGGTTTCTTCATATAAGGCCTTAGATTTATTCTTCTCTGCTGTCTCATGTTTCATCTGGGCCTTGTTGAATTTTGAAATATTAATACCTATGTCAGCCGTGATCATAGGATATACCTCTCCAACTTTCAAGGTCATCATGTGACCAAAAGCTTTATCCACATCTATGATTTTTGGCCTTTTATGGGGAGGGTATAAGGCCCACATCAACATTTTTTCCTCATTTGGATCATACCTTGATCCAATAAAAATATCTTTTACTCCTTGTATATTCAATTTCATGTCCTTATTGTTTGAGTGCAACAAAGAATCAAAGATAAATGAGGCACTCAGGTCCCAACTTGGAAACACAATTATTCCAGCCTCTACTAGTAGTTCCCTCCCCTTCTCCGCTTTGTGGATAGCGAGATTCCAACTCTGATATGTAGTATCCATTTTTCTGTATTCTTCTTCCAAATCCACGAATGATAAAGGCGCATTTGCCTCCGAATCCACTGCAAAAACCTCCTGAATTGTAGCTACTGCAAAGTGAACAAAAGAAATCCCATCGGGCAACAAAATGCATCATTTGTTTGCATCATATTGTCTTACCAGGAGCTTCAATATGTCAATATTTACAAAGACATTAGGTACCACAAGTTTACCTAAATTAGTATTCCATGGGTTTGAAATTGGCAAAGGCTCATCCATGAGAAGGTAATGAAAAAGAAACAACTCATGCCCAAGCATTGTTGTGAGTACATCTCCAATCTCTCTATATCTATCCTCTAGTTGGTCACGAATAGGCAAATTTGCCTTAGCCTCATGTGACCTAGCTCCTAGAGAACCCATCTGATCTATCATATCTTGGTTTAATTTTCTTTGAGCCTCACCGACTTCACCCTTTGATTTTTTCATCATGGTATTGGATACTTCAACAACCTTTCACTTCCCTTTTGAGCTTGACCCTTCCATCTTCATAAATTTCTTTACTCAATGCTCAACAGCTTAGACTATTTCTCAATAGACACCTGATATCTTCTACAATAGCTCTATGTGAAATGTTGTTATGCAACACTGGTTATATATCCTAAGGAGTCCAATTTTGTACTTAATTACAACAATCCTAATGGATTTGCTTCATGTGGTGATGGACCTACTCAATATATGCATTTAATTGAAGCCATTATGCCATTTTTTCATATCAGGACCTCCAATGGCTAATTGGCGAGACTTTTCCCGATGATTCAATTGTTTGACGTCGTTTGTTATGACTTTACCGCTTTTCACCTTCTGATCAAAACAAGCTATCCCGACCAACTTATTGGGTCTCGGGATAGTAATTTTTTTCCTATCCTGATGGTTCACTTTAATCCAATGAGCACTCCTTTAGTTTCAGCTATGCTTTTTGTTTTAATGCTCCATCAGAATAACTCTCCTCGATGTCGTCACCTTCCGTTTTCTCTTACTTAGCCCATCAAGTATCGGCATATTTCATTTTATGTCCCTCCGATGCCCCGATGATCTCAACATACCAATCCGCATTCTGACTAAGTCCCTCGTGTTATGGGCATAACTCACCCAGAAGAACTCCTAGCAACTCACCATTCGCCTTAACAATCCTATCGCAACTCGGCATAGCATAAAATTTCTTCTTCTAATGTCCCGATGAGTACTCACTTAATGTTTACTTTATAGGTATAGTCTACACTGATATCCCCGCAGGTGCTTCTATCTTCATTGGGGGTCGGAATAGCCTTTTTATATTCCTCCTAAAGTCTTGATAAGTCTCTGATGCACCTTTATGCTTTATACCTCTGAGTCTGTTTTATCGATATAGGAAATACCGATAGTTCCGCCCTTCAATTCTTCAAGTCAATGGGTATCGGCCTAACCATTTTTAGACTACTCTGATATGGTACTTTTTTCTGATGGGCCCACCTTTGTTTCCCTTCAGTCATCAAGTATCGGGATAAACTTTTCTCATTACTTCCGATCTCCCGATACTATAAGTCCATGATCCGCTTTGCCTTATCGTCACAAGTTACACCGATGGCTTCATAGGTTATCGGTATAACAATTTCTATGTTTTGTCGATAAGTCGATATATGCCGATAGAAAACAACCACCTTCTGCTTCATCGAAACAACCTATCTTGATGGTATGACTTATTCAAGAGCATGCACCATGCTGAGTATTTTTTAAGCACTCCAACGCATCCGCCTTCTATTTTATCGGTATATCATGCCAATAATCTTTCTTTTTCTTGCCAATGTTGTTTCATCAAGATTACTTATGCCGATAATTGAAATTTTGTAATCCAGCACAAATAAGCCATCCATCCTGAATATTGGTGATCCCAACATTTTCCCATAGGGTCTGATACATACTAGAAGACAATCCTAGATCATACCATAATGACTTCTCTACTAACAAACATTTCCATAATGGATTCCTTGTGCAGTCTATACTTAGTGCATGCCCTTAGTGTGCCCAAGTGATACCTTGATACTCCTGAAATAGTTGATCCTCTTAGAGAACTTTACATGTGCTAATAAAGTTCCTGCACATACAAACCAACAATAAATTCTCATATGATAAAAGAAAAAGGCTTCCACATAGCATAAAATATTTTGTAAAAATATTTGCTAACAGTGGCTCTTTCTAGGGATGTATGTTCTCTTTAAGGACATAGCAAGATCCTAGTTATCTCTGGAAAGCAGACCAACATGAAAATTGAGAACAGAAAGCAACAAGAAAATTAAACTATTATGATACAAAAATACTCCCTGGTCATCAATACAAAAAATGCTTAAGATACTGAGTATGAACCGAGAACTCCTGCACTTGACCATCAGTATCCTGCAGGTAATAAGAGTTCTCTCCACTTTTTTCTAAAATGATGAAAGGTCCTAGCCAGAGTGCATCGAACTTTCCATGCTTCCCTTTATCCTGATCTTTGGCATTCCATTTTAACACCCATTCCCCTTCTTCAAAAGACATGTCACATGCCTTCCTATCATGTAAAGCCTTTACCATTTGTTGTCTTTGTAGGTTTCTTTCCTGAGCTTCCCTTCCAAATTCATCCAACTCAGCCAATGCCATCAACCTATCTTCCATAAAGTTTACTTCTTCTGAAACTTCTTCTGTAACAAATTTGTAAACTGGGAGCAAATTGTTTAAGGGTAATCGTACTTCTTTGCCATATACCAGCTCATATGGAGAAAATCCTATGGATTTCTTAAACGTCACTCTGTCAGCCCATACTGTTAAGACCAATTTTGAATCCCAAGCCTTCTTATTATTACCTAACATCCTTTTGATAATGTTCAACAAGTTTTTATTGTTGGATTCATGTTGTCCATTTCCCTGAGGGTGATAAGGTGATGAATATGACAAAGTAATACCATAGTTTTCACAGAAATCAGAGAACTCATATGATCTGAAGCACATCCCATTATCTACCACAATCTTCTGAGATACCCCAAACCTAGTCAAAATATTTTCCAAAAGAAACTTTATCACAACTTTGCTGGTAGCCTGTCTTGTGGGAATGGCTTCAACCCACTTAGTAAAATAATTTGTGGCCACCAAAATCTATTTATGCCCACCACTAGATTTGTTTTCTATCTCATCTATGAAGTCAATACCCCACATTTGAAATGGTTCCTCCGTATGCATGGGTTTGAGAGGAAGAGCTCCATTATACTTTAGCTTCCCTGAAAACTTTTGACAAGCCTCACATTTCCTGATATAAGTATGGCAATCTTTGAAAACTTGAGGCCAGTAATAACTGATATTTTGAATTTTATGAGCAATAGTCTTAGATGAGAAGTGACCCCCACATACACCATGTAAATCTTGTAAAACAACAGAGGCTTAACACTCATCTAAACATAATAAAAGAACATCATCTCTATTCTTCCAGTATAGGTCTCCATTAAGTAAAACATATCTAGATGTTTGAAGCTTTAAAGTTCTCTTCTGACTATCATTTAAATTATCCGGACATTTCATGTATTTTAGGTAATATACAATATTTTCATACCAAGGATACCTTTCAATGCTAATTTGTACATCCTCCAGCTCTACCTGATTTACTTGTGTTGCTTCAAGATTGGATTTTGCCATCAACTTCACTAGACCTTGACCTCTTACCAATTTTATGATTTGTAGCTCAATATTGAACTCTTGGATCTAGTTTATCCATCTGCATCTTCTCCCAGTAGTTTTTGTTTGTCTAAAAATGTCTTTAGCAGTAGCATTTGGTACATAGGCAATAACAGTGGCACCAACTAAATAGGGTCTAAAAGATTTCACAGCTTTCACAAGAGCATAAGCCTATTTTCCATTCAAAGCATAATTCAATTCTAATGCTTGTATTTTTTTGCTAAAAAATGCCACTAGTTGTTCATAACCCTCATCATTCTTTTGTAACATGATAGTAGTAATAGTATGGAATGAGGCAAATGAAAATACTTAAAAGGGTTTAGAAAAATTAGGTGATTTAAAACAGGGGCTTCCTTGATGGCTCTTTTGATATTTACAAAAGCTTCAAGAGCTTCATTAGTCCATTTTATTTCAACACCCTTTTTCAACATTTTAGCAATAGGCTTTATGATTTCAGAGGAATTTGAAACAAACCTTCTCACAAAGTTAATCTGACCAAAGAAAGATTGGATTGCTTTAACAGTTTTTGGAATTTGAATTTTATCAATAGCAGCAATCCTTTCTGGATCAATTCTAACTCCATCTTTTGAGACAATATGACCTAATAATTTTCCTTCAGTAACCCCAAAATGACATTTTTTAGGATTCAAAGATATGCCATATTCTAGTGCTCTAATAAATAAAAATTCCAGATCATCACAATAATTTTATGCCCTTTTAGAGTAAGCAGTCATATCATCCTGATACACTGCTAAGATGCAATAAATCATGCCCTCAAAGGCCATGTCCATAGCTCTCTGGAATGTAGCTCCTGCATTTGTCAGTCCAAAAGGCATCCTAGCATAAACATAGGTACCCTAAGGTGTAGTAAAAGCAGTTTTGAACTTTTCTGCCTCCCTAACTTTGACTTGATTATAGCTTGAGAAACCATCCATCATAGATAACAACTCATTCCCTATGACCTTTTGCAACAAAGCTTCAATGTTAGGCAAAGCATAGTTATCTTTCAAAGATGAAACATTTAGATTTATGAAATCTACACATAACCTAATATCACCATTTTTCTTTCTTACTGGTACTAAATTTGATACCCATGTTGAGTGCCTTATAGGCTCTATAATCCCTGCATTTCTCATTATCATTAACTCCTCCTTCATCTTAGGAGACAAGGTAGGATTTATAGGCCTTTTCTTTTGTCTGAAAGGTTTTGCATTAGGCCTCAAAGGTATCTCATGCTGGAACAAATCTTCCCTTTACTCTTTAAGGTCATCATATGACCAAGCGAAAACATGCCTATACTTCCTCAGTAGATTAATCTATTTTGTTCTGATTTTTAGTGTGAGCTTCCTCCCAATATACACTTCTCTTGGGTTGCTTTCACTTCCCAAGTTTACCTTTTCAACCTCCTCACATCCTCTTGAATTAGGCTTGAAATTCATTACATCTTTATCATCAAATATTCTTTCAAGCTGTGAGCTAGAGTTGAAGATCAAAGACACCCATCAGATGCAGGAAAACAAAGATCTGAAAGAGGTAGCTAATGCGATGATGATGTTGGTTAAGGATGTGGAAGAGTCTATAAAGATTTTCATTTGATATGTAATCTGGTTTTAGGTTGCCAGTTTCTCGTTGGCCTTATGCTGTTCTTTTCCTTGGCTGCTATTTTTTTTGTTGTTCTTGCAACCTTTCTATATTTCTTCTATTATTTCTAGTTTCTCTTTTGCTTATCTCCTCATTATGTAAGCGGGTTTCGGGTCCCTTAAAACCTGATTTTCCTTAATCAAAAACATTCTTTCAAGCTCTATTAATCCTTTTGGGATTTTATTAGTTTTTAGCTGTAATATTTTTTGCCCAAGTACAGTTGCTTTGTCATCTTTGTCCTCCACAAGTCCATTCCAATCAATCCGTTGGTGCTCATACTGATCTTCACAAAATAATTTTTTTAGTAAATTCATGTCATCATCAAAAACTTGCCAGCTTTTTACATTATCAGGCATTGACGATCTGGTCTTAACCTCCACTTGGGTAATGTCATCCAAAGGGACGTCGTTGTGCTTGATAGCCAAGTTTGCCATGAAGTCTGCCCAAATATTGTTGGATCTCTCAGTCCAATTGATGGAGAAGGTGTTGAATAATTCAATGTGATCCCAAACTTTGTTCCTGTAGTTTCTTAATTTTTCATTTTTTGCAGCAAATTTGCCTCTAACTTGTGAAATGGCTAATTTTGAATCACCATAAACCATTAGTAACTTGATACCATGCTTATTTGCTAGTTTAAGACCTAATAAGAGAGCCTCATATTTGGCAACATTATTACTACATTCAAAGGTCAACAAGAAAGAGTATTTAAAAAAAAAAATCATTAGGTGAAATAAGTACAACTCCTGCTCCATTTCCTTCCTTACTGCAGGCACCATCAAAGTATAATTTCCAAATTAAGTTTTCATTTTGTTTAACTATTTGTGTAACTTTACTGATCTCTAGAGGTTTAGAAATACTTACCTGAAATTTGTCCATATCTGACTGGCAAAAGTAAGTTGCTTCATCGAGATCAACCTCCTCTATGAGATATGGGGATCTTGGCTCTTTGTTTATCCTCGCCATTGTCCCTTTGACTAGAATAGTAGCATAGGATAGATTGAGTTGAACATGACCACCCACCAAATTTGACCATTACCTGGACAACAACATTCCATAGTTCATAGGAACTTGTACCACAGTGATGTTTGTTTTATATGTGGTATCTAGGCAAGCTGGAAACCTGAACTCTACATCTTTCATAATACCCACCACAGGTACATGGCATAACAATTACCATAAGGTGTGTCAACATGCATCCCTAGCTCTCTCATGACATCTTCAAGCATGATGTTCATTGCTGCCCCTGAATCTATCATACAATTCCTGACCATTTTATTGTTAATTAACAATGTCAAATAGAATGGATCAACTTGTGTGAGGCTTTTTGTGATAGATGTGCCTAAGTAGATTACTAGAGGATCCTCTTTCAACCTAGAAACATATTTGCTTGAATCACCAACATTTGATATAATCTTCAGGGTCTCATCCTTATATTCTGGAAATTTCATCACTTCAAGCAAAGGCATAGAAACTTTTACCTGAGACGACGCTTGAGACATGAAAGTTCCATAGTTTGAAGAAGGTTTACTGATCTGTTTCCTCTTGAATGGTTTGACTAATTTTGGCATTTCAATTTGTTTAGTTTTTTCCAGTTCCGCCCCTCTTGGCACTTGCATCCTTTCTCTTGGCCGCGTTACTATTGGTTCCACCCAATTTTGTGACCTTGGCAAAGATACCTGTTGGCTTGCCCTGCTCATTATTTACATTCCTACTCCTTAGTTGGTAATTACTTTTTACTTGTTCCACAGCTGAAATAGTGAAAGCTTTCTTCTCCTCTTCAGTCAGATTTCTCAAAGAAGGCACTGCTTCCTCCTGAAACAATTTTCTCAAGGCGGGGATATATTCATCATCATCAGAAAAAACCTATTGTATACCATATTGCAAATTTTCTCTTCTTTGATGTACATCAAAATATTCTTCTTCTTCAAATAAATCCTCATTTCTTCCCCAATATGGATTAGATGAGAGGGCATTCACAGTTGGTTCATAATCCTCATTTTTATCTTCCTCTTTTATCAAGCCCCGGGCAATCGTGCATTGGTCTGCAGTATGAGGCAAATTACATACATTACACCGTGGATACTCATCTACAAAGTTTGTGGTTTTCTTTAGTGTGTCAGGAGTCTCTTTGTTGGTATTTGGTTTTATTGGTTTTCCATCTTTCCAATTTGTGTTATATGGCATGTCATGCAACCTTGGCCTATTGTAACTTATTTGCTTATTGTTCTTGTATGGTGGCCTTTCATTATGATTTTTCTTACCCTTTAAGTCCTTGAGCATGTCCATGATTTCGGTAAGATCATCTTTCCTAGGAACTCTAGAATTGTACAACTTTGGATCATCTCTCTTAGTAACTTTCCCAGCCACCTTCCTATTATTTTCAATAGTAGTAGTTGTTTTGAATGCTTGTTGTAAAGTGTTAGGTCTATGAGACAAAATCTCATAATGTGTTTTGTTGTCAAAAGCACTTAAATAAAAGTTAATGAAAAATGAGTCAACTGGTCTGACATCTTTGGGTATTCTATTTAATACTTTATTAAATCTTTTATTAAATTTAGAAACTAATTCATTTTGATTCTTCCTTATTCTTGTTAATTAATGGGATGCAAATGAAGGATGGATCATTGTGATCTCCAAATTCTTCCAAGAATAGCATCACAAATTCCTGCCAGCTACAAATACATCTATCAGGAAGGCTTCTATACCATTCCCTTGCATCCTCTGTCAAAGACTGGACCAGCAACTTCATGAAAACATCTTCATGAGGAATCTCAAATTCTTCGATGATATTTTTTACATTAATAACATGCTGCTCTGCTGAATCAACTCCATTTTTTGAAAATTTTGGGATTGCTAATCTCAAATCATTAGTAATCTGATTTGGGTAACCAACAATGTCGATGAAATCCAATTGTCTCTACCTTTCAATGATTAAGGGTTGCTTGCCAACATGATGGTTGCTTTGATTGTTCATAATTCCACTATTGTTGCCATAGTTTCCATTATTACCATTGTTTCCACTCCCATTATTATTGCCATTATTTTTACCATTGTTCCTACCTCCACCATTGCCACTTCCATGAATGCCATTGTTACCTCTATTTTGTCCATTATTTTGATTTCTGCCACACCCATTATTTCCTATATGGTTACCCCTATTTTTGTTAATCCGGTTCCCATTATTTCCCCCATCTCCATTACTTCTTCCATCCTCTTGCCTCTCTTCACTTTGATCCCTATGCACATCCCTCTATCTTCTATTTTCACTCACCAATGGGCTATCATAGGTTACAAAAGGCTGGTCCATTCTCCTCATATGAGGGGGACTATATTTTGGAACTACTTGTCTACTTGTTTCACCTCTCTCTTCTCCTACCTTGTTTGTCTTGGGGCTTGAAATATTATTTCTATATATTCCTAGTTTCTGTAACACCCAATCCGGTTGCCTTTTCCTCGCCATCTTGGCATCATCAGCACTCATATCACCCATCTTAAGAATAAGATCATCCCACTATTTTTCTTCTTGTTCCTCAGCATTCATGATCTCATCATGGCTATGTCTATTATCCTTTGGATTTATTTTATAAAAAGGATTCTCCTCTCTATTCTCAGATTTGCCAACAGATGAAGAATCTTCCTCCCTACTAGGAAATCTCTGATATCCTTCAAATGCCATCTTTGATTTTTTCCCTTTGTTGCTTTTCTTGGGACTCAATTGAACAAGATCTTCTTGTCCTTTGTGCAGAGACCTCCTCCCCTACATAAATCTTAATGACAAATTTCTAGGAGTTTCTCTTATTTTCTCAACATACCAATTATTACTCATGTATTACATGTAGAGTCACCACCTCCTAAGAGGAACAAATCTTTTACTAATCTTCTGAGCTTTTTCCTCCAGCAAAGTCTGAAATGAAACCACCAAAAATTTTGAATACTTCTTATCACAATTCCCTAGCAGAGTCGCCAATCTGTTGGTTCCCAAAACCATAGATTGGAAAACTTAAGGGTTTTCCAAATCCTGAACTAATCCAACTAGCCTTGGCCAATGAACAGGGATGGTCAAAGACCAAATCCCTCTGCACTTAAGGCTCCATTGAACCTAGGTGGGTATACCTCTTCCTCTCAAGCACAAAAGAGATTGTTTAAAGTGGATTTAAGCCTTTTAGAAAATTACAAAAACTGGGAAATTGTTGTTCTGCAATTTATGCTTTATTATGTGCTTTAAGTAAATGCCTTTGAAAAGAAATGAAAATGATTATAATAGTATTGTGAGACTAAGAAGGCTTTCAAGACTTAAAATAAATATGTAAAGATCAGTTAATATAGAATTGAGGAAGAATGTTTCTCTATCAAGGACCTTGAATGCATGACCAACCAAAACCTTAAAAGATAAATAGCAAACCAGTGCCTCTGTCCAGGGGTATTATGGACACAGAATCCTATCAACTCCTAAGAAAATATTAATCATCAACTATGAAGGTTTCAGTATGTGTTACACAACAATGAAGAACCCAATCTCATATTTAATGTAACAGCATGTGATGGCACATCATAGCAAATCATATGCCAGATTTATCAAGAGGACAAAATAACTCATCAACATAGAAGTATGCACAATACTTAGGAAAAGAAACAATGAACCTTCATATATTAATCCTTTAGAGATGATTTGCATACACAAGCTACACTTGAAGATACTCCGTTACAATCTGTTTGCATAAAAAGATACCTCTTTGTTTTATAGACTTCCCTAATACATATAACTTGCAGTCCTACTAGGCAGTATGTTTTTTCTGACTACCAGATGCCTTTACATACAAAAGGAATCATTATAAATATATATGTATATGCTAAGAGATATGAATGGAAGGACACACCCCTCCATTATCCTAAGAACTAATTGAACAGCAACTAAACAACTTAACTAAATCATAAATTACATTACAAAAACTAAAACAATGCACTAAGACTTTCGATGCAGCCACTGTCCACACTTCTGAATATGCTGCAAATAGCCCACATCCTTACAGGTTGTAGCGTTGAAGATCACATCCCTCGCTGCATTCTCGATCGTCTAAAAGTTCTTGAACTGGTCGGTCATGTCATTCATATCAAGGATATTTGTTTTGGTAATGGCTTGGGCTGCACTAAGTAAAGACTTACACTTAGAAAGCCATATGGTTTTATCTTTAATTACCCCTGCATCATCTACCAAATGGGTAACCCACACTGAACAATTTGCTGGCACTCATCGAATTCAGATTTCAATTCCTTTTTTATTTCATCATGTGTGTCGAGCAAACCCTGAACCTTCTTCTTTACTTTTTCTCTGGTCGATGCATCTTGTAGCAACAAGTTAAGTCTATCTCGAATTCTGGTGTTTGAAACCATATTGTCCATGTTCCTCTGATATACTTCCCAGAACTCTTTCAATGCCTTCTCCATATTGTCGTATCTTTTACTCGGCAAAACACAAGTAGTGTCAACCCTGATGCTCTTCATCTCCCTCTTCAACCTAGTATGCTCATAAGCTAATTTTTCAAATTTCTTCTTCCATTGACCTCTTGAATCAGTAATTTGAGGGATTGGATGCCCACTCCTCTTAAGGGTTTCTTCATATAAGGCCTTAGATTTATTCTTCTCTGCTATCTCATTTTTCATTTGGGCCTTGTTAAATTTTGAAATATTAATACCTATGTCAGCCATGATCATAGGATATACCTCTCCAACTTTCAAGGTCATCATGTGACCAAAAGCTTTATCCACATCTATGATTTTTTGCCTTTTATGGGGAGGGTATAAGGCCCACATCAACATTTCTTCCTCATTCGAATCATACCTTGATCCAATAAAAATATCTTTTACTCCTTGTATATTCAATTTCATGTCCTTATTGTCTGAGTGCAACAAAGAATCAAAGATAAACGAGGCACTTAGGTCCCAACTTGGAAACATAATTATTCTAGCCTCTACTAGTAGTTGCCTCCCCTTCTTCGCTTTGTGGATAGCGAGGTTCCAACCCTGATATGTAGTATCCATTTTTTTGTATTCTTTTTCCAAATCCACAAATGATAAAGGCACATTTGCCTCCAGATCCATTGCAAAAACCTCCTGAATTGTAGCTACTGCAAAGTGAACAAAAGTAGTCCCATCGGGCAACAAAATGCATCATTTGTTTGCATCATAATGTCTTACCAGGAGCTTCAATAAGTCAATATTTACAAAGACATTAGGTACCATGAGTTTACCTAAATTAGTATTCCATGGGTTTGAAATCGGCAAAGTCTCATCCCTGTGGAGGTAATGAACAAGAAATAACTCATCCTCACGCACTGTTGTGACTACATCTCCAGTCTCTTTGTATTTGTCCTCTAGCTGGTCATGAATAGGCAAATTTGCCTTAGCTCTACATGACCTAGCTTTTGGAGAACTCATCTGATCTATCATATCTTGGTTTAATTTTCTTCGAGCCTCACTGACTTCACCCTTTGATTTTTTCATAGTGGTACTAGATACTTCAACAACCTTTCACTTCCCTTTTGAGCTTGACCCTTCCGTCTCTGTAAATTTCTTTACTCTATGCTCATTAGCTTAGACTATTTCTCAATAGACACCTAATATCTTCTGCAATAGCTCTATGCGAAATGTTGTTATGCAACAC
Organism: Cryptomeria japonica; assembly: GCF_030272615.1. Taxonomy (NCBI): domain Eukaryota; kingdom Viridiplantae; phylum Streptophyta; class Pinopsida; order Cupressales; family Cupressaceae; genus Cryptomeria; species Cryptomeria japonica. Next base: position 411,530,316 of record NC_081409.1, on the reverse strand, counting down.
TGGTTATATATCCCAGGGAGTCCAATTTTTTAATTAATTACCACAATTCTGATGGATTTGCTTCGTTTTGCGATGGACCTACTCAATATATGCATTTAATTGAAGCCATTTTATCATTTTTTCACATCAAGACCTCCAACGGCTAATCGACAAGCCTGTTCTTTATGATTCAATTGTTTGGCACCATTTGTTATGACTTTACCGCTTTTCACCTTCTGATCGGCACAAGCTATCCCGACCAACTTATCGGGTCTCAGGATAGCATTTTTTGTCCTATCCCGATGGTTCACTTTATCCCGATGAGCACTCCTTCAGTTTTAGCTATGCTTTTAGTTTTAATGCTCCATCGAAATAACTCTCCTCGATGTCATCGCCATCGGTTTTCTCTTACTTAACCCATCGGGTATCGACATATTTCATTTTATGTCCCTCCAATGCCCCAATGATCTCAACATACCATTCCGTATTCTGACTAATTCCCTCACATTATCGGCATAACTCACCCCGAAGAACTCCTAGCAACTCACCATCCACCTTAACAGTCCTATCGGGACTCGGCATAGCATAAAATTTCTTCTTCCGATGTCCCAATGAGTCCTCACTTATTGTTTACTTTATCGATATAGTCTACACCAATATCCCCGCAGGCGCTTCTATCTTCATCATGGGTCGGAATAGCCTTTTTCTATTCCTCCTGAAGTCCTTATAAGTCTCTGATGCACCTTTATTCTTTATACCTCTGAGTCTGTTTTATCAGTATAGGTAATATAGATAGTTCCGCCCTCCGATTCTTCAAGTCATCGAGGATTAGCCTAACCATTTTTGGACTACTTCGATATGGTCCTTTTTTCCGATGGGCCTGCCTTCGGTTCCCTTCAGTCATCGGGTATCGGGATAAACTTTTCTCATTACTTCCGATCTACCGATACTATAAGTCCATGATTCGCTTTGCCTTATCATCACAAGTTACACCGATGGCTTCATAGGTTATCGGTATAACAATTTCTACATTTTTCCTATAAGCCGATATATGCCGATAGAAAACAACTATCTTTTGCTTCATCGGAACAAGCTATCCTGATGGTATGACTTATTCAAGAGTGTGCACCGTGTTGAGTATTTTTTAAGCACTCCAACGATTCCGCCTTCTATTTTATCGGTATAAGTCATGCCGATAGTCTTTCTTTTTCTTGCCAAAGTTGTTTCATCGGGATTACTTATGCTGATAATTGAAATTTTGCAATCCAACACAAATGAGCCATCTATCTTGAATATTGGTGATCCCAACATTTTCCCACAGGGTCTGATATATACTAGAAGACAATCCTAGATCATAGAACAATGACTTATCTACTGACAAACATTTCCATAATGGATTCCTTGTGTAGTCTATACTTAGTGCATGCCCTTAGTGTGCCCAAGTGATACCTTGATACTCTTGAAATAGTTGATCCTTTTAGAGAACTTTACCTGTGCTAATAAAGTTCCTGCACATACAAACCAACAATAAATGCTCATATGATAAAAGAAAAAGGCTTCCACATAGAAAAAAATATTTTGTAAAAATATGTGCTAACACATCATATATGATAGGGATAAATCCATCAAACACAAACTCAAGCTTCAAGTGGAACAACTCACTGCAGTGTTAATTAAGATCACTTTGTCTTTTGAAGTGATCAAACCAATGGGCTCGCCTGTGGAGGAAGGATCCATTAGAAAATTTGAATGTATTGGAGCACAAGGGAGAGCATTGAATGTATGGATAGATTGAATTCTCTCTTAAGGTACACACTTTTTTAATTCATCTATCAAGTTGTTGAGCAATTTGAATAGTATAAGGTCTGAACTAGACCAAACACTTGATTTACTTTCTCAAGAACTAGAAACACAAGAGAAGGACCTTGAAAGTTGGACAAATCTTAAGGACTTCAAACTAGAAATTTTGGTGGACAATGGAGTGATCCTCACCAAGAAGATGTATATATAGAAAAGAAAGGAAATCAAACTTCAAAAAGAAACTCCCAAGCAATTAATCAAGGATTTGTAAGATGAGAAGGAGGAATGTATGAAAAAGGAGGTTGATATCACTACCAAGGCCTTTGAGTTTCCTTGCAAATTTCTCGATGAGAATCAGAAGCCACTCCCTATAGACTCAATTATCCAAGAGTTCAATGCATTGGTCAAGAAGGAGATAGAGTCAAAAGAATTCATCCTAACATCACTTAATAAGTTGATGGATTATCATATGGTATTGGATAACTTTGGAAAAAATTTGAAGAAGCATGATAAAGGATGTATTAGCATAGAAGATTCGGTTACACTAGTTCATGCTATTTATAGCCTTACCTCGAGACCAGATGAATAATAAATGCACATTGCCCTCCAAAAGTTTGAAGAATTTCTAACAAAGAACACTGAAGAAATACAAGTGTCTCTAGACACTTAGTATATTTTTATGCTTTTTGGGTTGTAGTTTATTTTTTGTTATCGATATTTTACATGTCTTTTTGTATATATGAAATTGCATGTAAAAGTTGAAGTACAAGTCCTAAATCAAATCATACCGTACTTGAATAACTCAAATAAGTTATAGGGTTCCCATTTTTTCTCAAGGCTCTTCTCTATATAAAGGAGAGGTCTCTTTGTAAATATCCATCTTTAATTTATGCATTGAAACTCTATTAGTTTGAGGAACAATTTGAAACATTGAGCTTAAGCTATAAATCAGAATTTTCAATCAATATATAAAGAAGATTAGCATCCAACCTTTGTTTTGGATTCAGTGTGTGGAAGAAGTGAGATTGTTCTTATGTCATTCTTGTTTCATCATCTTATATTGATTGAAAGTGTGCATTGTGATAAAGGTAATAATTTAAAGAGAGTCAAATCTAATATCGTAGACTTTGTGCTACGCTATTATGGTTGAAGATATCATTATACAATTGGTAATAGTTGAAGACTTTATGCTATCTTTTGTTATCAGATTAAAGTAGTTAAATTGGATTGTGTATGTAAGACTTTGTGTTACATGTACATCATAATATTGTTAATTTGATCAAGTGGTTGAAACAATGAAATACTTTGAGCTTGCGTTAGTTTCTTGTTTCTAGTTTAGGATTCATAGGTTCACATTTCAGTTATTCTTACACCTAAATATTTTAGATATCGATTATGTGGCCAAAATTAGTATCAATTTATAACAATGAATAGTTTATTTTAAAATAAGAGAATAGAAAAAACATCTATCATGAAGAAAGAGGGTAAGGTGAGTGTATCATCCATTGAATAGGTTAGAGAATATATGTAATTTTAGATACTAGTTGTTGAAACACCACAAGAAGGCATCCTCCCCTTTTCAAGGAGAGATATAATTATCTCACCATAGCTATTACTGGATCTACCATTTTGTAATCAATCGCTTGATTACAAAATATTCATCCAACGTGATTTTATTCTCATTCTCTTGAAAATTGTAAACCATTTAAAGAATTTGTTCAAGACCAATATGATCAAGCTTGCATAGCTCTTACAATTGATCTTGCATTTTTTTTTGGTGAAAAGGTAGTGCCTTAGCACTCCATTCACCTTATTATGTTGCTCTTCATCCTATGACATAAGTATTTTAACTTTATTATGGGATTTGTCATGTGTGGTGATGCATCCTCAATTCAAATCATACTTGGACAACAAAATAGTCTTTCTCTCCTTGTTTGGGGGGAAAGAATCATAAATTCAATTCTCTCTCCTTTTTGAAGATTGTCTCTTCTTTTGAGTTGTATTTTTCACAACTTGGTGTCCTTTCTTGCATTCAATTTTCATTCATGCAAGTACATGTGTGCTCCTTGGTTAGGAACTATTCTCTGCTTGAAGTGGTACATCTTTTATGTATAATCTCTCTTTGGAGGGATTTTGATCCTTCTCTTTGTCACTATGCTTGGGGGCATTGATTTTGTCTTCTATCTCCTATATTTTCTAAGGATCTACTTTTTCTAGGATGAGTGTTGTTTGCTTATGATATGACACCATTCTTTATATGAAGTCATTTGTTTGTTTTAGGATTTTATCTTATGCAAGAGGTGTGTACCCTTGATTAAACCTCTTCTTCAACTGATAATGTATGTCTATTATAAATGAACCCCTCACTTAGGGTCAAAAGTGTGTTATCCTTCATCAAGAATCCCTTTACCTAGCAATAGGAGGGAGGTATGAATTCTTGTTCTTCATTTCTTTTGGTTAATGATGTTATTTTTTCTCAAAATATCCTCTTAGATGTAGGTGTATTTGAGAAAATGTCTCTTCCTCCTTCTCCTCCAAATGATTGCCTTTATACTTGTTGCAAGGTATCTATTTTACAATTATCTTTTCCTTGTTTATAAGAGGCATGCCTCTTAAGATTGGATTTATGTACATTGTTGCCTAAAGGATATCTCCTAGGTGATGAAGGTGGGTATCCTTGTTTCTATCTTCCTTAAGACGTAAACATACTGCTATGTTGACATCTTAAGGAGGGGACATACATCACGTCTTCCTTGTACCATATTTTTATTCAAATTGTGGATTACCTAACATAATGTCTTGCTTGGTTATCCTTTTTCTTATATAGGTTTGTGTATGCTTGAAAATAGACCTAAGTCTTAGACAAGATGCTTCATTCCTAAAACCAAACACAATCCTTTTATATGTCTTACACGGGATTTACATGCTCAAAATGAGATGTTTTCATTCTTGAAACCAAACATTTTTTTTTCAATTGCATGTCTTATATAGGTTTTTACATGCTTGAAACCAAATCTAAAGTCTTAGATGATATGTTTTGATCCTAAAAATAGATAATGGCATATGCAATAAAGTGAGTTGACTAGCATAACACATCTTGCAATACCTTTCAGATCTTCCTTTCCAACTTCTTTAAGGTAGGTTGACTAGCATATCACAACATGCTAGATTATTCAACTGACCTTGTGTAGTAGTTTTGAGATGAGTGGAACTAGCATAACAGAACTTGCTAGACTATTTTTACTCTCCTTCTCTACATGAATCACACAACATAACACAACTTATTTTCACATGAGTATTCCTGTTCCCATGGATCACCTAGCATAATACAACTTGCTAGGCTATGACTCCAAGGTCTCTCTTTCTTTTATTCTCATGGATCGCCTAGTGTTGGGACTCATTAAATTTGAGTGAATTTGAGAGGCCCATTTCAAAATTTTGCTCTGTATTTCCAAATGATCATAAAATGAGTCAGTTTGAATGGCCTAGTTAGAAAGAGGGTAAAATGGAGCCAGTTGATTTTCAAAGGGTAAGGCTTGGGAAGTGTGTCCTACACCTTTCATTTAGCTAATGAAGTTTTCTACAACTTTCAGATTTCAGTTTGGATCATTTTATCAGGTACCCATTTCAAGGGGTGAGCTGAAAGTGCATTTTAGGTGCAAATGCAGATTTTACCAAGTACCCAACTTTGAGTGCTTATATCTTTTACCATGCTAATCGTCATGATAAAAATCTAAGTGGAATGAATTCTATGCATAAAAGTGTGCCTCCGTGCAAAATTTCAAGTCTTCACGAATTCATTTTCTCTGTTTAGCAAGCTCAATCTGTTTGCAGTTTGTGATGTTTGACAAGTCCCTGTTTCAGCTGCTAGTCAGAGCCCTGTTTTGCATAAGTGTAAAAGTTGCCTCAATGAATGTCATGTCAAAATGTTTGTTTCAGGATATTGTTGGTATAAATGACAAGCTATGTTTCTAGTTTCAAGCTCCTGCCAATCTGTTTAATCGGTTTTCAAAAGGGTTTCTTGAGCCATCTGTTTCAATGTTTCGTACTTTCATTGCTATATCAGTTAAAGTGGCCATTTTCATGAGCACACCATTTGCACCCAGTCAGCCTTTTGGTCAAACTGAGCATTCTAAGTTTTGATATGTACTTCAAGGTACCTATGCCTCAAATTTTAGGGTCTACAAAAATCATTTGATATTTTTAAGAAAGGCATCATGAGTTGCCTGCGCATTGACTTCATCAGGTCCGCAATGTCGACAAAGCCAGTTGGTCATCTTTGAACATTAATATCTCTTCACTCAGGATTCGTCTTGAGAAACCGCTTGGTAGAGTTCATGTTTGTATATTAGGGTACATGCTTGTTAGTTGGCAAAGTCCAAAAAGGTGTTTTGACCAGTTTGAAAATTACGTCTTTGCGATTAAATGCGAAAATGTGGCGCAGGCACCTGAAAGTTGCAAAACTCAGTTTAATGATCCGAAAATGGCACCGATCGATTCCAGAGGTATGTTTAAGGTCCATGAGGCATTTTAAAGGTCATTTGCATGAAAATGAAAAAAAAAATTAGCCGGACCCACTTTGGGGCCCGACCTGGATAAATGCCTATGCATTAATTTTATGGTGAAATGGTCTTAATTCATGGTGATGCATATCAATACCAGCAATTGTATTTGGCAATTTGGTTTATTGAGAGTTTGATGGACTGCAGTAGACTTGATCCTTGATCCTCGAGATGGAATATGTAATGCAACTAGCTTGTGTAATGCATTTTTTTTACTTTGGCAACAGGGAAGGGCATTAAAAGAAGCTTTCATGTAAGTGCCATTGGCAGGCATAGTGCCAAGTCCTCCGTGCAAACGACATGTGACTAAGGCATTTATAATCTTCAAGCAAATACATTGATCAACATCTATGCAAATTATGGAGCATTAACAAGGGACATGAAAAGTGAGAAGGCTTTAGTAACCTTCTGGCAAATGCAAATTAGTAGGTTGAAACCGTTTTCCTCCCTTGGTGCATGGTATATCAAACAACAAACTTTCAGCATGTGCAATTGGCAAGTTTAATGTCAATACTTCTGTATAGTGTGGCATGGGAAGTAGTTAAAACCCCAGTAAATGCATAACACCCCCCCCTTGTGCAGTGTTTGGAGAAGAGGCAATATGAAATAGTTTCAGACAAATGAACAAATGAAAGTAGTAGCTGGAGAGTGGAAATGGAGAGGGGCAATGTTGAAAGCAATAGAAAATGCAATCTACAGGTCAAAGTCCTCTACGTGGTGTTTGGGAGGCAATAGAAACCATTAAGCAAATGCAATCTCCTCCTTGCCTGTGCCTGAATGTGGCCTGAGGGTTCAAAGAAGTAATGAAGATAACAGCAATATGCAATGGCATGGTGAGTAGACCATGTTAAGCCTTCAGCAAACAGGTAAATGGCTCAAACCTTCAAGCAAAATGTTGTTGGCAGGCATAAAGCCAGTTCAATGCATCAAACCTTGCCCAAAGCATCCTCCCTGTGTGGTAAATCTGCTGGAGTGGTAGCACAAATCATGGAGGAGAACCTTTTTTTAGTATTCAACCAAATGCATTGGCAGATTTAAAGCTAATTTCCCCTACGTGGAGTGGAGTTTGGGCAGCAATAGAATTTGAAACAAATGCATTTGGCAGGTGTAAAGTTGTGTTTTCCTCGAGTGTGGCGTGGGAAAGGCATTTGAAGCCTTCAAGTAAATGTAAGGGGCAAGGTTAAAACATGAAACTTTCAGGCAAACTCAAAGAAATCTTTCAGAATGCACAGTCCCAGGCTAAATGCCATTATCCCACATTCGTTGGGCGAAGGGATATTTTAGTATTTAAAAGCAACACTCCACACAAGTATAATGTCAAATCTTAAAGGCTTTTGACACAAGGTGTCGCTTGGGTGCTCAAGTGGACCCCACGCGTGTAGGTGCACTTCCCAAGGAGGCTGAGTGGTGACCAGGTGGACCCCATGTGGGCATGAATCTCAAGGTAGGTGAGTTTTGTAGAGAAAGAATGGATTAATTGGTGAGCAAGTTCGTCGAAGATCTACAGTGTGTGTTGATTCGCGAAGGTAAGATGATCGAGAGTTAAGCTTCGCAAAATGGCGAAAAGCATGTGCAGAAAAATGAAGGTTAGGTGAAGGTTCAAGATCGTGCATCTTGGAGATGATCCGATAGTCGGTGCTATTTCGTGAGGCAAAGATGCACGCTCATTACCCTTCGTGAAATGGCAAAAGGTGACATGGCAGGTCCAGGTGGAGGTCCAGCTTGCGGGTCTCGCTAAGGTGGCGATGAGGTGGCATACAAGTGGCAGTCCAATGGCGGTGACGTGGTGAACAACTGGTGAAAGGTGAGGTGTCATCCCAGGTGGCACCCAGTGGACCCATCAATGAATCACAAGCTGCCATGTGGCAGGGCGTCAGGAGTTAAAAGGGTGAAAAATCAAAATTAAATGCATAGTTGAAACTATAGGAAAAAAATTGAAAAATTTAAATGACAGAGGCACATGAGTGATTAATTCTCTTAGAGGTTAATGTTTTGCCAAATATGCAGCTATTATATATCATTGGAAAGCTCTCAGAATAAGGAATTGAATCATGCATTTAGTTTTAACAAATATGGGATATTTTGAGAGAATTTTGCACGAGAAGGAGGGAGAAAAAGAATTTCAATTAGAAAAGAAGACACTTGGCAGTGTGTTATGCAGATTTGATCTTTTTTCCCTCCTCTTCTTATTCCCCTTTTATTCTCAATTGTAAGGGTTCCATAAATTTGGAGAAATGCTCCAGATTTTCATGGTTTAGAATTCTGAGTTTTCTTCAAGATTGTACAGGGCAGGGCTTTTCTTTCAGTAATGGAGTTCAATTCTTTGTTGTAGGTGTTCTTAGTTGCAGGTTCTTGTGTACGTAAGGTATGCTCAAATTTGCACAGAATTTGTCTCTGAAGTGTATTGTCATTTTATTCAAATACGATTCTTAAGGAGGATCAAGTTGGTCATGAGCAGCTATGTCTGTGAGTGTAATGCTTGTTTGTAGGTAATCTTCAAGGAAGATTTTAAACTCTGTGAGCAAACATTAATAAAATAGGGTTCATGTTTTTGGATCTGATATTTTCTGTGGATGAGCTGAGTAATGCATTTATGCAAGGCATTAAATGTAGGAATACTTAAGAATGAAGATGGATCTGTAGTATAAGTTTTCATCTATAGTTTGATGTGTGACTCTGTTGCCCTTGGATAAGGCACTGATCTTGCAATTAAGGGGATTCTCAAACCAATTTAAAATCCAATTAGAATATCTTTATTTTATGTTATGTTTTGAAATGTTTCATCTATCTCATGCTCAAGCATAGCTGAGTTGTATGCGTAGATCTAGCCCATTTGCAGTAACCCACTTGTTGTTGAGCCCTGGTGAGATCTATCTGCTTCTGTTGATGTTGTCATAGGTGTGTAATGGGTTTAATTTTAAGCATCAAAGGTACACCCACCTAGGTTTTGCAGAGCCTGAAGAGTAGAAGGATTCATATCCTTGTCATGTTGTCCAAGCCCTAAGGTTCTTCATAGATTGAATTGGCTACTTCATAGATCAATTGTAGGTGTACTTAGGTTAATCAGTTTTGATGAACAACACCTAGCATAATGCATCTTGCTAGTTTGTGGCATCTATATTCTCTCCCTTTTCCTCCCCTTGAGCTCATATCTTTGCTACTCGTTGTATCATGGTTCATCACTCGATGCATGCTCTTTCTCTTTTTATGTGATCAATGTTGGTATGAAAGTTGATCCTGGTCTTTTGTTCTACCTAGTTCCATTTTCATACTATACATTTTGGTGAACATAAGACCAAGATCCGCTTTCATACCAACATTGGAATATGAAATCACTTATAAGAATGATCATATTTGAATAACTCTTGTAAAAGAGATTCAAATGACACTTATAGGGTTTAATATAACTTCATCACTACTCTGAAAAGTGAATGAACTATGGAGATAATGTTGGGAGAATCCAAAATTATAAGAAAAGTATGAGGGAAAATGAATATTAAAGTTATTGTAACAGACTAGTATAACTACAGAACTAGAGAAACAAACATAGAAATAGGAGGAGATTCTAACTATGCACCTATGACTAAAATCCGATATTGATCTAGCAGGACCAGAGCACCTAAACACCTCAGTCTTCTGAGGTTGAGCTACTATTAGAAGATCTAAATCTGGAGACTATTTGAGTGCCACAACTAAAAACAAATACAAAATTCTGAGGACTAGGGTGTCCCATCACTGTGACCCTAGGACAGGGGTGCCCCACCACTCTGGTCCCTAAAAACTATGTTCAAATTTTAGGGATAGGCCTATACTAGTTTCTTGATGTTGTATGAGGTATTCTTTCTTCATCGGGTACACGTAGTTGCACACAAGAGAAAAGAAAGGGGTTGTGGATAGGGGTTTGCCTTAGGTTTGTTAGGATTCCCAAAGATACTGAGAGGGGGGGTGAATCAGTATCTGACCGGTATAATAATTTTCTTAACTTATAGCATGAAAAGCATACCAAAACTATGTACCGGTAAACCAAAAATAATGCAATAAATAAGAGCAATAACCACAACATAAGAGATACACCATAACACAATATTTTTTAATGAGGAAACCCGATGTGTGAACAACCTCGGTGGGATTTGTGACCCATAATATTTTCTTACTGGCCAATAAGAGAATATTACTGCTTACAATAGGGGCTTGTACATGTAGGAAGGCCAAGTGCCTAGAGCTCACTGCTCAATTACAAAAAGAAGTCACACTGACTTGCAAAATGGATTATACAAATCCAATGTCTTGTATTGCTTCAGATCAGCATCTACTATGCTAGATTCAGTACCGGTTTAAGCTCTGCAATATACATAAACCCTTATCCAATATCTGCCTTACAATTCACATATTAGGTCTGCATTAATCCTTTCATCTATTACTGCTCCTAAATGATCTATAATGACCTCATACATATATGAGTCATATTACAATCCACCAAGTCGGCTTACAAAATATTTAACAATTAAATACAAAATACATTTAAATAAGATTCCTATCAGCCATGGTGTTGGTGATCAATCTTTTTGGTGTCAGTGATCTATGTGTCGGTGTTGAGTCTATCGATGTCGGTGCCTACCGGTAGCATAAGATTGCCAGGTTGCCATCAATGAAAATAACTTCAATCACCTACAATTTCTCATTGGAGTGTGCATTTGCCAACAATATCCCCCTTTGGCATTGATGGCAACACTCATGAGAAAAAATCAAAAAACTGTCCAAAGATGTTGTCCAAAAAGAATCTGCCAAAATTGTCTTACCAAAACTGTGTTGTCAAAAATGTATGCTCCCCCTGAGCTGATCATGTCTTTGTTCTGATCATTTTTCTCATTCCCACTACTCCCCCTTTGACATTAATGACAAAGGTTGTCATTCACTATCAGTGGAGTGTGGTTCCTGCCTAGATCCTTGTAACCGGGGGGTTACAATCTGGAAAAGATCTGCCCATACCAAATTTAGATTGTCGCTGAACTTTTACTATCCTTTAATGCCTCTTATGTTCTCTGAACTGTACCAATTAGTATGTGCATTTTCTCTTCTGGTATCTTAAGTCCGAGAACCAGAGCCTCAGAAATTTCTTTTCTCAAAGAAATGAGGTAATCTAGTTTAGGACCTAGTTTGCATTTTAAGTTCTTTGCCTTATCCTTTATCTTCTGTCTTTTTCTAACTTCTCTATTTTCTCTTCAAGATCTGCAATGTTCTTTTCAATTTCCAAAAATGAATCCGATGATCCTATTAAATTTTCAACAATATTGTTAATTTCTTCTTGAGCTTTTTGATCTCTGGATCTATGTTCTCTGTCAAAATATTAGTTTTCCAGGTATCTCTGTACAGTTTCTTAAAATCCAAAATTGTTTCTCCTAGTGCCAGTAATAAGGTTTCCATTTTCTCCTTATTATTCTTGACTATTTCCTCAAAGAATTTGTCTTTTTCCTTAATCATTCTCTCTCTAAATGTGTCCTCATTTATCTGATCAACTGTCAAAATGTTACTGGTGACGTATTTAGACAATGTGTCTAGTTAACCTAAAGAATCTTTACTTCCTACAATGCACTTGGGTGCTATCAATTTAAGAATAGGAATTGTGTCATCAATATCCTTATAGGCTTGTGCATTACACTCAGTGATCTTCTTAATAGACTCCAATAATAGCTCTGTCATGTTCATTGGTCTGAACTCTGTCATTGAGGTACCGGATGTCTGCCCAACTGTTTTCACAATTTCCATGTTATCTATTGTAGTAGTAATTGTTAGGTCCCAGAGACAACTGAGAGGGGGGGTGAATCAGTTGTCAAATAAATTTAAACCAAAAACAACTTAACCAACTTAATTCTTAATACTGGTAAACTAGCTCAATATGTCGGTAGACAGTTTTAATAGTTAATTGCTATACTGGTAAGGATTAGTGCATGAAACATAAACACAAAGTTATCCACAACACATAATACCAATATTTTTACGTGGAAACCCTGTAAGGGGAAAAACCATGGTGGGAAACCTTACCCACAATCAAATGATACTACTGCAGATAGTAAGTGTACATAAATGGGGTCTACACATGCAGAAAGGCCAACCGCCTAGAGCTCACTGCTCAATCACAAAATGGGAGTCACACTGACTACAGTTGGATGGTTAAATCTAATAAGAATGTACTACATAAAATAGCATCTTCATATGCTGGATTCAATACCGGTGTAGTTCTACTTGTCTTCACAAAAACCCGCCTTCAATCTTCAAATGATGTCTGCATGTATAGCTCTGCTTATTCTCGCATATACCTTCACACAATCCTTTTTCGCATTCCACATTTGATCTTACAAATAAGATCTTACATTTATACCATAACCTAAGACCAATTTTAGTAGGTCGGCTCTACAAGATATTACAATAAAAACATTTTACAAACAATATAATATCCAATGCAATAACCGATTGAATATGTTAGCTTAATGCATTTACAACAATAATTAATCATCTCCATAGCGTGCCATGTTGATCTGGAAAGAAAAACCTGTCGGAGTAACCCTAGGCCTATTTGTCGGTAACAACAAATATGCAACTATGATTATACCAATGAACAAAACTTTAGGACAAGATGTCCAAATGATGTCTTCGACATAACCATGTGTTTTCCATATCATTCCAAGTGTCGGTGATCATTATATCTTGCCGGTGTACCAGATACCAGTGACTGTGCATGAGTCACTTGCTTGTCGGTGAATGTTGTTGATTCTCCAAAGTGCCAGAATTGATAAGAGTTTAGTAGGTGTTGACATCAATGACAAAACCATACCAAAATACCAACAATCTCCCCCTTTGGCATTGATGGCAACACAAGATGCCATCAAAGTGCCAAAATAGAAATGCCAAGTACCAAAAACCAACAATCTCCAAAAAGATCATAAACAGAAATCAAAATACAGATACAGAGAGTAATAACCTCTCCTAAACAACAATCTCTCCCCCTAGGAGCAACATGTGTTTTCCTTGTGTTTTTCAAAGTTTTTCCATACCAATCTCTCCCCCTTTGACATCAAATGCCAAAGCTACAATAAAACCAAGTTCATATACAAAATACCAATCAATTCAATATACCAACTACTCCCCCTGAGAAGTAGCTTCCCATCAAAGACCGGAATAAAAGATTTATGTGTTAATTCTATCGGTTGATGACAATCATCAACTGTCTAAGTCTCTACCGGTGGTGGTATGACTCCAAGCTGATCTCTGAGATATTCAAAAGTCTCCTTAGGTAAAGGTTAAGTGAAAATATATGCAATCTGTTCTTTAGTATTCACATAAACCAGTTTTATCTCCTTTGCTTCAACATTTTCCCTTAGAAAATTCAGTTTGATAGAAACATGTTTGGTTTTAGAATGTAATACCAGATTCTTAGATATATCAATTGTTGTAGTGTTATCACAATAGATAGTAATAGGTTCCTTGTATTTTACCTTAATGTCTTTCAACATTTGCTTAAGCCATAGTACCTATGTACAGTTAGTTGCTGCTGCAACATATTCTGATTCTGCTGTTGATAAAGATGTACAACTTTGTTTCTTACTTAACCAAGAAACTAGTATGTTTCCAAGAAAGAATGCTCCGTCGGTGGTGCTTTTTCTATCATCCACATCTCTTGCCCAATTTGCATCTATGTATGCACATAATTCAAAGTTTTCATCTCTAGGATACCATAATCTAAGATTTATAGTGCCTTGTATGTACCGGAAAATCCTTTTTACTACTGATTCATGATATTCTCTAGGATTACTTTGAAATATTGAAACAATACATACTGCATTCATAATATCAGGTCTGGTTTGTGTCAAATACAGTAAACCTCCTATTATAGATTTGTATCTAGTTGGATTAACAGGTGTAGATTCATCCCTTAGTGATAATTTGTCAATTGTTGTCATAGGTGTGCTTACCGGTTTAGAGTTCTCCATCCCAAATTTCTTTAGTAACTCTTTTAAGTATTTGGATTGACTCGAGAATATACCTTTATCAGTATGTGAAATCTGCAATCCTAAAAAGAATTTTATTTCTCCAATCATAGACATTTCAAATTCTTGTTGCATTTTAATAGAAAATTCCTTACATAATCCATCTTCTCCTCCAAAGATTATATCATCAACAAATACTTCTATAATCAAGATGTCATCATTAGTTACTTTATAATATAAATTGTTGTCTGCATTTCCTTTAGTAAAAGCAATCTTTAAAAGATACTTATCCAATCTTGCATACCAAGCTCTTGGAGCTTGTTTTAGTCCATACAGAGCTTTTCTTAACCTACAAACCATATCATTGTCATCTGTTAAAGAAAATCCATCAAGTTGTTCAATGTATACTTCCTCTTCAATATCTCCATTCAAAAATGCACATTTAATATCCATTTGATAAACTTTGTATTTCTTGTGTGCTGCAAAAGCTAAAAATAATCTGACTGCCTCAATTCTAGCTACCGGTGCAAAGTTTTCATTGTAATCAATTCCTTCTTTCTGAGAATATCCCTTACACACTAGTATTGCTTTATTTCTGACAACCTTACCATCTTCATTAAGATTGTTTCTAAATACCTATTTGGTTCCAATTACATTTTTATCTTTAGGTCGGGGAACTAATGTCCAAGTGTTGTTTTTCTCAATTTGTTCTAATTCTTCTTCCATAGCTTTAATCCAAAATTTAGCTTCACATGCCTCATTAACAGATGATGGTTCAATTTGAGAAATAAGACATACCTCTTCATTTTCCAATCTTCCTCTTGTCAGAACTCCTTTAAACTTGTTTCCAATTATCTGATCTTCGGAATGATTCAGTCTTACATACCGTGGTGTCTTGGTTTGTTGTTTTTCCTCAATTACTGTGGAATTCTCAGATGATATCGGGGTAACTGGATCTTCATTCTGTACCGATGGATTTAGAGTAGGTTCATTTGTCAAAATTTATGTTGCCGGTTCAGAGTCTATATACCTTGAAGTTCCTCTGAATTGTTCATCAATCTTTACATTTGTACTTTCAACAATTTTCAGCAATATTTTGCTGAAACATCTATATGCCTTGCTCTTAGATGAATAACCAAGAAATATTCCTTCATCACTTCTAGGATCAAATTTGCCAATATACTCATCTCTTCTGATATAACATTTACTTCCAAAAATTCTGAAGTACTTAAGAGTAGGAGTATTACCAAACCATAGTTCATGAGGGGTCTTATCGGTTTCACCTTTTATGTGAACTTTGTTAAATGTATAGACCATTGTACTGACTGCTTCTCTCCAATTTACATGTGGTAGGTTTGCTTCTGATAACATACTTCTTGCTGCATCCAAGATAGTTTTGTTTTTCCTTTCAACAACTCCATTCTGTTGTGGTGTCTGAGGTGCTGATAGTTATCTTCTCATTCCATTCACTTCATAGAATGTATTAAATTCCTTAGATGTAAATTCACCTCCTTGATCTGATCTTAAACATTTGATTTTCTTACCAGTTTCATTTTCTACCATTGCTTTGAATAGTTTGAACTTTCCAAGTGCTTCTGATTTTTCTCTGAGAAAAGTAACCCAACACATTCTAGAATAGTCATCAATAATTAGCATGAAATATCTATGACCCTATAAGCTTTTAGTTCTAGCTGGACCACATAAATCAGTGTGAATCAAATCCAGAGCATTATTGGATTTTTCTAGAATACTTTTGAAACTAGCTCTAACTTGTTTTCCCAATTGACATTCCTTACATACTGTATTCTGAGGCTTGACAATTTTAGGTAAATCTCTAACTGCCTTAGTAGTACTGATCTTTACCATGCAATCAAAGTTTACATGACAGAGTCTCTTATGCCATAACCAACTTTCATCTATATGTTCAATTAAGCATGTCTTTTCATTGTTATTTAAATGAAACATATTACCTCTAGTCTAATTACCGGTTGCAATTTCCAAACCAGTTCTATTCATGATTTTGCATTTTCCATTTTTAAATTGTAACTGAAATCCTTTCTCAACTAATTGACCAACACTCAAAAGATTATGCTTTAAACTTTCAACATAGTAGACATTGTCAGTGTTATGCTTACCATCAAGAGATATTGTACCCTTACCTTTGATTAAACCCCAAATCTCACTAAGCCTCCATTGTATTCTTGAAAGTTCAAGAATTTACCTTTGTCTCCTGTCATATGATGTGAGCATCCTGAATCAATGATCCATTCATCCTTTACTTCAACTTTAGCTACCAGGGCCTGTACTACTGGTTGAGAAGTAGATGTCGGTTGATCTTCTGTTATAGCAACAAAAACCCATCCATTATCTACTGGATCCTCATCAAAATCATCAGTCACACCTTCATCAGCAATGTAACAAGATTTGTCTTTATTCTTCTTAAATCTGTATCTCTGATATTCAAGGTTAGGCTTGTATGTTCTTCTAGATTATTCTCTTAGTCTAGCATGTCTATCAGGGCATCTTGAAGCCATATGACCAATCTTATTGCAGTTAAAACATTTAAAGGGTGCTTTACCTTCATACTTACTTCCAACTGGACCTTTAGGCATTTTCCTTGCAAATAGTGCTTCAAGTTCTTCAAGTTCTTCATTTTCTTTCCTACTTTCTTCAAGTTCTCTTGCATAAAAGGCTTTCCAATCAGATTTGTCAAATGATGGAGCAGATGATGTTGATGCTTTAAAGGCCAAATCTGTCTTTATAGTAGCAACAGGACCAAATTCTTCAATTTCAAAAGCTGAAAGTTTCCCAATCAATGTATCCCTAGTAACTGATGTATTAGGCATTGTTCTTAACTCATTTATAGCAGTGACTTTCATTTTATATGCTGGTGGTAATCCTCTTAAGACTTTCAAAACAATTTCATCTTCACTTAAGGTTCCTCCACAACATTTAATACCCAAAACAATTTCATTTACTCTTTCCATAAAAGCAGAAATCCTTTCATCTTCTTCCATTTTCAAATGTTCATACTTGACTTGGAAGCTTTCAAGTTTTGCAATTTTGATTGTGGAGTCTCCTTCATTTAGTGTTTCCAAATGATCTCAAATAGCTTTAGTAGTAGACCTATCTGATAGTCCCATGATTTGTTGATCTGATAATATGCTCAAAAGTGCTTCTCTTGCTTTGCAATCATTTTCTTCATCTTTAGTCAAGTTAGCTAGACTAGGCTGACCTTGTACAGTAGCAGTATAACCATTCTTTGTAACATCCCAGATGTCTTTTCCAATGCAATTTAGATGTGTCTCCATTCTGATCTTCCATATGCCATAGTTGGTTCCATCAAGTTTAGGACTATCCTTCCCAAAATAATTAGTAGACATTGGATCTCCTCAAGATGTTAAACTTCTGCAAAAGAGGACTATGCTCTGATACCAATTGTTAGGTCACGGAGACAACTGAGAGGGGGGCTGAATCAGTTGTCAAATAAATTTAAACCAAAAACAACTTAACCATCTTAATGCTTAATACCGATAAACTAGTTCAATATGCCGGTAGATAGTTTTAATAGTTAATTGCTATACAGGTAAGGATTAGTGCATGAAACATAAACACAAAGTTATCCACAACACATAACACCAATATTTGTATGTGGAAACCCTGTAAGGGGAAAAACTACAGTGGGAAACCTTACCCACAATCAGATGATACTACTGCAGATAGTAAGTTTACATAAATGGGGTCTACACATGCAGAAAGGCCAACTGCCTAGAGCTCACTGCTCAATCACAAAATGGGAGTCACACTGACTACAGTTGGATGGTTAAATCCAATAAGAATGCACTACATAAAATAGCATCTTCATATGTTGGATTCAATACCGGTGTAGTTCTAATTGTCTTCACAAAAACCCTCCTTCAATCTTCAAATGATGTCTGTGTATATAGCTCTGCTTATTCTCGCATATACCTTCACACAATCCTTTTTTGCATTCCACATTTGATCTTACAAATAAGATTTTACATTTATACCATAACCTAAGACCAATTTTAGTAGGTCAGCTCTACAAGATATTACAATAAAACATTTTACAAACAATATAATATTCGATGCAATAACCAATTGAACATGTCAGCTTAATGCATTTACAACAATAATTAATCATCTCCATAGCATGCCATGTTGATTTGGAAAGAAAAACCTGTCAATGTAACCCTAGACCTATTTGCCAGTAATAGCAAATATGCAACTATGAATATACCAATGAACAAAACTTCAGGAAAAGATGTCCAAACGATGTCTTTGACATAACCATGTGTTTTCCATATCATTCCAAGTGCCGATGATCATTATATCTTGTCAGTGTACCAGATACCAGTGACTGTGCATGAGTCACTTGCTTGCCGGTGAATGTTGTTGATTCTCCAAAGTGCTAGAGTTGATAAGAGTTTAGTAGGTGTTGACATCAATGACAAAATGATACCAAAATACCAATAGTAACTTTGCTTGTTTTGACCTCTGGTAGGTTAGTTTGTGTTTGGATTTCTACTAGCAAAGGTTTAGGCTTTTTAGCTGTTGTCGGTGGCACTGTCTCAGTCTGAACCTATACCTCAGAGGGTTTTTGTTCCTGTTTCTCAACCTGTGTCTCAATTGTGTCTCAGAGGGTTTGTCTGAGCTCTCAACTGCAATTTTTTCAGATGTAGCCTTTGTATGCACTTCCAGTTTCTCTATATTTACCTCTGATTATTTTTTAGTTTCATTTACCGGTGCTTCAGATGGTTTCTCAGTAGTGTCCTTTGTCGATTTCTCTATATCTATAGGTTTTTCAGTGCTTATATTTACAGTCTCACTAACTCTAACCTCAACATCTGCAGTCGGTGGCTCAGTAGCCATATCTTTCTTCTTGTCCTCAGTGGTCTCTTTGTCCACCACAATGTTTACCTCTTGGGTATCTATATTCATAGTGTACAAAACTTCAGACTCGAGATTTGTATCCTCTTGAGGAGTCTCCATACTCTTTGTAGCCAGTTGATTGTCAACGGTTTCTACTGGTGGAGTATCAGAAAGAGGTGGGGGTAAGTTATTAGTTATTTTTAGGTTCGGAGGTTCACATTCCTTACCTTTCCCCTTATCCCTATCCTTTTGATATACTTTGATAGTCTTAGGTCTTTTGAGTTCTTCCTGTTTCTCCTTTTCAACAAAGAATATGCCCCATTTGTCCGCAGTCTCTTCTGAAATTTCATTCATTCTTCCTGCCATTAGTGCTACATGTCGGTGACCAGTTGAGAATACTCTTCGGTTGGCCTCATTGATTAATTGATCAATCTCTTCAGGTGAGTTCACTGGGTGAACTACAAGTAATTTCTCAATTTTTATTTTCTTAACCAGCTCAACAATAGCTACCCTTCTAGCTTCAAGTCTTCTGTAGAGATCAGTGGGTATTTCATCAACAATTTCCATCAAAAATTTCTTGTAAATATCCAAGAGTAAAATTACACTATTTTCTATGCTTTATTTGTCATCAGTGGAAAGTGTGTTATACAGTTTGCTAATGTTTTTCAACTTTCAATCCTATGTTATTTCACTAAGGAGTTTATCTAGTGGAGCAATGTCTTGCTTTAGCTTTTTCTTCTTCAGAGTCAACTTCTTAACTGGAGGCCTTACTACCTATTGCTTTTGTCTTGTTCTCCTAGGTGTAGGTGAGGGTTCCGGTGAGGGTTTTCTTTTCCTTTCTAGCCTTTTGAATACCACTGGTATATCACTTTCAGAAGAAGTTTCAATAGGTGAAAGATGAGCTTTCGGTTGAAGTCCTTCCAACTCACTTTCCTTAATACCAGTTTGCTTTAATACATCTTCCTTAATTGCTTTAGCTTGTCTAGTTCCCTTCCTCACTGTTTGCTCAACTTTCTTAACCCTTTTTTGTGATTGAATACCACTTTCAATTGTTTCTGCATTTCCAAAGAATTTCTTAGAGGGTTCCTTTGGTGCTTAAAGGAGGGCTTTTTCATAAGTTTCACTGATGTTATCATCTATTTCATATCCCATTTTAGTTACCCAAATTGTCCTAGGGACAACTGCCTCCATCCAGATTTCATCTTTCTTAATTATAAAACATATTTCCTTTTGATATTTATCCACAATTGCCTGAGACAGCGTAATTCTTGTCTTCATTTGAGCCTTTAGTTCTTGAAAATGTTCATTTATGTTTTTCTCTCTATTTTCTCCCATGTTGTTTAATGTATCCAATAGTTTCTTTCCTACCGGTATATCAAAACCAAAATCTCTCCTACCAATACCAGGTACTTGCTTAGTAATGTATAGGATTAAACATACAAGCAAATTTCCAAATCTAAAAGTTCCTTTATTATCTCCTTTGATCTTTTTCATATTGTCTATCAATTCATCTTTAAACCATTCACACACATCTATTCTAGAATTATCATTAACCATGTCATATGCACTTTTAATACATAGGCTAGATACTGAGTTTAACCTATTTGCATGTGTAGCCTTGTAGCCTAAAATCATACTGACAAATCTAACATTTATGTCCTTCACATCATTGATTCTAAGTTATCTCTTGTCAAATGTTGCACCGGTTAGGTCCATTACTGTGTCATTGGAAACCTTTTTAGTTCTGTTAGGCCTACTACTGGTGGAAGGTAACCCTGTTACTACCTTAACTACTTCTTTGGTGATCTTATGGATGGAATCCAACCAGAATAATTCGCCATGAACTCTGCTTAGCACAATCCTTATAACATCCTTGGGAAAATCCGAGATACTAAGGTTTTCAGTAAAACCTAGGGTTTCCACTATCTTATGTTCCAGTTTGATTTTTCCAAATTCATCACATAAAACAGTCCTATACATATTCTTGATTTCTTCATCTCCTAATTCCTCTATATGACAATGTATGTATATCCTAGGATCTTCTGCATAAACTACTCCTTTAGGAATTTGAGAAAATGCACCCAGGGTATCATCTTTCTTCACTATTTCAGGAACAAGTTTGAATATGGGTCTAGGGTGCTTGATAACCTCAATCATAGTAGGGTTTTCAATAAATTCAGGAGTGGGTGAGGAAGCCATAGTTATAAATACCTCAATCTACCTTAAGGATGAGTGCTTGGATGAACTACTTCACTTTTTCGCTAAGGATGCCTTCGCTTAGGAATTTTCATGCTCTCAAAGATTTGAATTCTCAGTGAATGAAAAAAGAGCCAAAACACATACTTTATAATGTTATTTTCTCCAACTACCACATTTAATGCTTTCTGGTTAAGTCACAACTTAACTCATCTGTCGGTAAAGAAGTAATTCAACTTCTCACCATCAATCGAGGGTATATTAGCATGTTTTTCAATTTGTTGCTAAACCCCCAAAGGATTTTCCTTCAGTTAGATGAAGAGTCTCCTATCAGTGGAGTGATACTTTGTTCTACTGGTGGAGGAGTATTCCCATCAACATTTTGATCTGACTTTTTGATCTATTATTTTGAGAATTCTTGCTTTATCTCTTCAACCTTTTCTTTTCCTTTCAAGCTAGATCCTTCGTTATTTGTCGGTGGTGTCTTGCTTCTACAAAATTTAGCAATATGGCCAATCTTGTTACAAGAATAACAAGTCACATTGTTTTTCTGAATAGCTTTCCCATATCCTATGTTGGTTTGTGTTCTGCATTGATTAGATAGATGTCCAAATCTTCCACAAACATAACATCTTACATTCATTCTGCAATTTTCTGAATTATGACCAACTTTGTTGCATTTAGATCATTGACCGGTGGGTGCATTAGTGTTCTAATAATTTCCAAATCTACACTGATTTTCTCTATGACCATACTTGTTACAGTTAAAGCATTTCCCATTAAATTTGTAAGCATTAGGTTGTCTTACCGGTTTACTATGATCATGATTGTTTGCAGTACCGGAGCTTTCACCAACTTCAAATCCAAGGCCATTGGCATCGCCATTTGGTTTTTGATTCTTCAGCATGTCATCAAGTTCTTCTGAACTTTTCTTGAATTTTTCTGTGTTGATTTGTAGTAGCCAGTTCGCTCTCCAAGATTCCTTTATGTCTCATGAGTTCAGTTCTGTCATTTTGTGTATGCATCAAATCTGTCTTCAACATATCATTTTCATGACTAAGTCTTGTGTTTTCATTTCCAGCACAATTCAGTCTTCTAACCAAGTCCTCTTCATTCTTCTTCCGATTTTTTAGTTTCTTTACAAAATCTCATAGTCATATCTTGCATCTCATTCTTCATTGTACTATTTTCTTGTCTCAGTTTGTTTACGAGATCATTAAGAGTTTCTTTTTCATCTTCATCATTCTACATCTTTTCACAAAGTTCTCTTCTCTTATTCCTTGCTATAGTGAAATTTTCTTGAAGTCCTCAAATAATATCCTATGTAGCCTTCAGATCATTCTCAAGTTTGATATTCTTCACTTTTTCTGCATCATAGTCTGAAAGAGTTGTTTCCAATTGCTTTCTCAAGTTTTTCATCTCTACCGGTGTCAAGATCTTCCTCAAGCTATTAGGCTTTTGAAAATAGAGGACTAGGATCTGATACCAATTGTTAGGATTCCCAAAGATACTGAGAGGCGGGGGGTGAATCAGTATCTGACCGGTATAATAATTTTCTTAACTTATAGCATGAAAAGCATATCAAAATTGTGTATCCGTAAACCAAAAATAATGCAGTAAATAAGAGCAATAACCACAACATAAGAGACACACCATAACATAGTATTTTTTAACGAGGAAACCCAGTGTGGGAAAAACCTTGGTGGGATTTGTGACCCACAATATTCGCTTACTGGTCAATAAGAGAATATTATTGCTTACAATAGGGGCCTACACATGCAGGAAGGCCAAGTGCCTAGAGCTCACTGCTCAATCACAAAAAGAAGTCACACTAACTTACAAAATGGATTATACAAATCCAATGTCTTGTACTACTTTAGATCAGCATCTACTATGCTAGATTCAGTACTAGTTTAAGCTCTGCAATATATATAAACCCTTATCCAATATCTACCTTACAATTCGCATATTAGGTCTGCATTAATCCTTTCATCTATTACTTCTCCTAAATGATCTATAATGATCTCATACATATATGAGTCATATTACAATCCACCAAGTTGGCTTACAAAAGATTTTACAATTAAATACAAAATACATTTAAACAAAATTCCTATCGGCCATGGTGCCGGTGATCAATCTTTTTGGTGCCAGTGATCTGTGTGCTGGTGTTGAGTCTATCGGTGTCGGTGCCTGCCGGTATCATAGGATTGCAAGGTTGCCATCAATGAAAATACCTTCAGTCGCCTACAATTTCTCATTGGAGTGTGCATTTGCCAACAAGGTTGAACCCTGGGTTTGGAATTAACCCTATAATTGAATTGAAATTTAACTTTAATCAAATTGGAAAGATTTCCTTTTGAGGGCAATGCTATATCTGAAATTGAAATGCTTGAATGTGGATGATCATACCTTTAATAGGTAATGCAATATTCTTAGGATAAGTCATCCATGTGTTGATGCAATAACATAATAAATCACATAAAATTCATCATGAAACCATAGATAAAACATAAATGGACGATGTCTTGATGTAGTTTGTTTCTCCTTGAATCAAATCTACTCTTGAGGAAGAAGAATTGCTCTCAAATTGGATGATAATGTTAGCATATGATAAGATGATCCAAAATGTCAAAATGAATTGAGAGAGATGTCTTATATAGGAACTTCATAATTGAAATCACCTTTAGGATTACTTAGATTTGTTATTTATTCACATGAGTGGAATTTGAATTAGATAAGACTGCCAATTTATCCTCCTAAAATTCAACAAAAAAGTGTGAGACCAGAGTGGTAGGTCGCCCTAGTCCTAGAAACATTTTTTAACTTTTGAGGAATGCTAAATAATGAGGTTCTAATGCCAATTCCAACTCAATGGCTCAAACCATAATTTATAGATATGTGGAATGTGTCTTGGAAGTTGAAATTGGGGTAGGATTAAGGATAAATCAGGATAAAATGATAAAGAGAACATCTAGAATTAAGGGCCCAAATAAGAGTGTGATGATGTAATTAAGTGTAATAAGACCCATAATAATAATTTAAATTAATAAAGGTCCCAAATTTATAGAGGAAATGGAAATACTAAATTAGGTGCTATGAGAGTGTGAAATAGGACACACTAATAAAGGTGTACAATTTAAGATGCTACACGTATAATAAGAGGCTCGTATGTAATATTGTTTGTGTAGGGAAATATTGTTATGAAGGACTTAGGGAGGCAATCCCCTCACAACGTGATCAAAATAATTCCAACTCTAGAACTATGTTGTGTAAACGATACACTAAAATATAATTTCCATTGAGTATATTATGTCAATTTAAAAACTACTTCATCAAGAAAATTTGGCATTGAAGGATGGTTTGTTGTTGTAAGAGTGTCTACTAGTTGATTAGCTATCACTTGTCCTTTTATTGATTTTTTATCAATATATTGAATCTCAAATTTATAAAGAATCATCACCCATTTTTCCAATATACCTATAAGTGTCACTTTGTTGAGGAGGTATTTCAAGAAATTGATCTTTGTTATAAGATTGGTTTGATGATTTATCATGTAGTTTCTAAGATTTTGTGAAGGAAAAATGATAGCTAGACATGCTAAATAGGTGTGTAATTTAGCTCATACCCCACTAAAGTATGACTAATATAATAAATATCTCTCTCTTTCCCTTTTGTGTAATAATGTACTACGAGAGCTCCTATTGTTGACATTGTAGTTAATATATATAGGATCAAAGGTTTCCCTTGTATGAGTGGCATTAGTACTAGTGATGATAATAGGTAATCCTTAAGTTTTTGGAAAACTTGCTAACATTTATTATTCCATTTGAATGGACTACCCATGTGAAGTAAATATTGCAATGGGTTACATTTATTTGATAATTGTGCAATGAATCTACAAATGGACTACAATTTTCCTTGGAGATTGTGCAGCTAGGTTAGGTTAGTTGGTGGAGGCATGTCTATGATAGCTTCTATTTTTGTCTAGTCCAGTTCAATACCTCTATGGGAGACAATATATCCAAGGATTTTTTAGAAGTAAATTTGAAACCGCCTTTTTTTATATTTAATATAACTTTGTATTATTCCAATATGGTGTGTATCATCACTAGAAAAAGATTATTGTCTTGTGAAATTGATTTGTCAAGCAGATCATCTACATATTCTTCCATTAATGTGTGTGTCATGTCATGAACAATGGTATGATAGTTGAGAAATACAACACCACAGGAGCCCAAATGATCTTTGCAAGCTAAATAAACTTGTTACAAGGTGAAGCAAGGAAGCAACAAGGAAAAACTAAATACACAGAAAAATGCTCAAAAAGATGAGAGCTCAATATTCACCAAAAATGTGTAGTGTAATAATGATACAAAGAAAAGAATTAATCTCTAATAGGTCAAGAAACCCTAAAAGTGAAAACCCTAGGCTTGCACATAATAATTAATAAAAAAATAAATTATTATGCACCTAATGTTAGCTTAAGTGTAAAAGAGATAAAGGGAACTTAATTAATTTAAACAAATGTTGTTTAATTAATCAAGTAAAGACCTGATTACTCTAACACCCCCCCTTAAGCTAGAATTAGGGAGAAGCTAAAACCTAGAACAGCTACTGAAAGGAGGAAAGATGGGTTCTGGCAACAAGGTCTGATCAGGTACCCAAATACAATGAAATCTCTATGAAACGGAGAAAAAGGAGAAAACCCAGTGGGAAAAAACTCCTCTCCAAAAAGAGATAAAAGAACATACTGAAAGAAATAAGAAGGAAGGAAGGCCTCATAAAGACCCCCAAGGACAACTTCCTTCACCCCAATCATAGAGTGCAATTGAAGATAGCACGGTGATGCAAAAGGTTTTGTGAAGATGTCTGCAACTTGCTCGGCAGTGGGAATGTACTCCAAGATGAGAGAACCATCCTGAATCAACTGGCAGATGAAATGCATGTAAATCTCAATGTGCTCCATCCACTGATTCTCTACCGAGTTGCAAGAAATATTAATAGTACTCTGATTGTCACACCAAATAATATTGGGACTATCAGGAGGAAAACCAAATTCAGTCATCAACTGTTGAAACCATAAGATCTCCGAACTGGCGAGCACAGCAGCTCAGTACTCAGCCTCGATAAATGATAATGCATGAGCAATCTACTTCTTGTAAGACCATGTGATACGACTAGAGCTAAGATAGAAAACAAAGCCAAAAGTAGACTTCCAATCATTGACATCACCAGCCCAATCTGAGTCAGTTTAGCCAACAATGTGAAGTTCCCCTGATGTGTAGTGAATGCCATGAGAAATAGAGCCCCGAATGTACCGCAAAATATGTTTGGCATCTTGCCAATGACTCTCATGAGGATCATGGGAGAATCAAGAGACAATGCCAACCGCAAAGGAAAGATCAGGATGAGTGTGTGTCAGGTACAACAAACTGCCAACCAACTGCCTGTAAAGTGTAGAATGTAGTGAAGGAGTGGAGCAAGAGGAAATCAAAACAACCCCTAACAGAAAAGGAGTGGGAGCAAGCTTGCAATAAAGCATGCCAAAGTGCTGAAGCATGTCAAGAGCATACTTCTACTGGTAAATGAAGATCCCATCAGAAGATTGAATCACCTGAAGACCAAGAAAATAGTGCAGAAGACCGAGATCTGTCATGTCAAATTGGTCCATCAAAGCTCACTTAACATGTCGAATCATAGAGGATGAGCTACCTGTGATGAGGAGATCATCAACATATAGCACAAGAATAAGGATCTCACCCTCAAGAAGCTTAATGTACACTATGTGATTGGAATGACTACGGGTGAAACCAGTGGAGAGATAGAAAGAGTCAATCTTCTCATACCAAGCCTGAGGGGCCTGTTTGAGACCATACAATGAACTATCCTACACAAATCCCTAAGGCTTCTCCATATAGATTTCCTCCTGTAGGTCTGCATGCAAGAAGGCACTCTTCACATCCATCTGAAAAATGGGCCATCCCCTAGAAGCTGCAAGACATAGTACAAAGCGAATAGAGTTCATCTTGGCGACAGGGTCAAATGTCTCAGAGTAATCAATACCCTCAACCTATGAGAAACCCTTCGTAACAAGATGTTCTTTGTACTTATCAATCAAACCATTAGTAGCATACTTAGTGTGATACAACTAGCGTCACGGAAACATCTTTCTACCCTTAGGAAGAGGACATAAATCCCAAGTATTATTCCTCATCAAATAATAATACTCCTCCTTCATAGCACAATCCCACTCAGGGTGTCCTATAGCCTCTGAAAAATTCTGAGGATCATCTGAAATGGCATGACTCAAAAGACTAGAACCCACAGTATGAGAGCAGGTGCGACGAGTATCTGAAGAATCATTGGCCATAGATCCTATCGCCTCAATAGTAAAGTGAGCCCACTTGGGCATCTGAGGGGGAGTAGATGGAGGTGGGGATGGTGGATCATCAGAAACATCATCAGAATCATCCTTAAAATAATCTTGAAGAGATGCGGTGAGAGGAGTAGGCAAAGGAGTAGACACTAGAGACAGGGTATCCACTATGGGAAAGCGCTTATCAAACTGAACATCCCATCGAATCAGGACCTCTCTAGAATCAGGATCAAACAACTTGTATGCCTTAACATCCTCATAGTAGCCAACAAAAGTGAGAGGTCGGCTCTTTCGCTCCATTGCTTTCCTCTGAGCATCAGGAATAAATGTCCATGCCTCACTGCCAAATACTCAGAAAAAAGAAACATCGGGCTTGTCATGAGACCAAACCTCCTTAGGAGTCATATGTCGAATCACCTTATGAGGCATCTGATTCTGAATGTAGTTGGCACAATTTACTGCCTCAGCCCAAAAAGATGAATCCATGGACCTGGACTGAATCATACAATTCGCCATGTCTCGTAAAGTTTTGTTCTTTCGCTCAACGACACCATTCTACTAAGGGGTGTAGGGAATAGTAAACTGATGCTACAAACCATGCTCAGTGCAAAAATCTCTTAAAGCCTGATTCACATACTCCCCCCCATTATCTGTATGTATCCGTCGAATAGAACAACTAGACTACTTCTCTACAAATGTCTTGAAGATTCAAAATGAATCAAAGACATCAGACTTGTACTTAAGAAAGTACACCCATGTGCGTCTAGAGAAGTCATCAATAAAAGTGAGTACATACTTGGCCCCAAAAAAATGAGTAGGGAAGGACATGAGGTCACTGTGAATCAACTCCAAAGGTGCCAAAGTACGAGGGGCTCTTCCCTTCGAAAAGGGATCCCTATGATGCTTTCCAAGCACACAACCATGAGAAACACCATTAGTGCAGTAAATCTGTGGGAGCCCAAGAACAAGTGCCTATGTACTCATCTGCTGAAGATATTTGTAATTGGCATTGCCCAAGAGCTCATGCTAAAGATTACTCATTGAATCTATATGTTCTATAAGAGAAGAACCTGCACCCGCAGAGGGCTCAAATCGATCAAATTTGTAAAGACGAGATGCAGTATCAACAATCTCAATAGCCACAACTAAATCAGAGTCATGGAGGTCCTGAATAACCACATCATGTGGTGAGAACTCAATTGTCTTACTAGAGCCAGAATGGAAAATCTGATAAATGGACAGGAGGTTCGTCGAGATATCAGGGACAACCAGAACATCCTATAGATTACCCCCATCCAAAGAGACAGAACCTGAACCCAAGACTAAAAGATGAACTGAGTCACCCACTGCAATCTGTGAATTACCACAAGAGGCAAGAGAAGTAACCAACTACTGAGTGTGAGTCATATGGTGAGAAGTGCCAAAATCTAAAATCCAAGTGGACCCATAGGTCAAAGCTCGAGCAGTGAGAGCATGACCTTTCCCTATGGAAGGAGAAGACGCCTGAGGTGAGGAGATGTGATGTTGTTGCATGGCTTCCTCTGAAGCCTCTAATCATTTCAACACCTAGAAACTGGATGTCCTTCCTTGCCACAAAAACTAAAAGTATCTCCTGATTTCTTCTTAGTCTTGGAGGAAGACTCACCAGACTGTGAATATTTCCCATGTTTCGGAGGAAATGGTGGTTTAGAATCAGAATTAGGAGGTGGCTTGGAGGAATTCTCACTGCCTGTAGAATTCTTCTTTGTCTTTGGTTTCTACTTTTGCTTCTCCTTAGAGGACTGAGAAACCAATGTTTTTTTCTTAGACCCTGAGAGCATGTCCAGCTGAGAAAGGTGAGACTGCTCATGAGACAAATGCTCACAAAACACATCAAAGGTAGGCATGGTGAAATGAGCACCCAAGCCATCCATAGTGGAATAGAAAGAAGAGGCAAAAATTTGAAAATGACCCCGAAGCTTCGAAAGGATCAAGTGAATGCACTCTGTGTCTATCTTGATCTTTCCACACCCCTGGAGAATAGATCTGGTAGTCTTGAATTTGTTCAAAAAATCCCCAATGGTGGGAAAGGAATCAAGTGACAAGGAAACCAACTCTGCCTCAATCTATAATGTCTGGATCTCATTAACCCTCCCAAAGAGAGACTCAAACTTCAACCACATAGCATGAGGAGTGAACAACTCATCAAGGTGAAACAGAAGACTGTCAAAAACATGTAGAGAGAGAAAACCCATGGCCTCATCCATCTTGTTTCTATGGTGAATAATCTCAAAAGGATGTTGCAACAGAGGCTGAACCTCATCCAAACAAGACCACAACCCTCATGCTCGAAGAAGCCTCGTGATGCGAGGTTTCTAGGTGTGATAGTTGTGTGATGTCAACAACTCAACTGAAGGATTTGCCATGAAACTCTGCACCTGTACCTGCTTTTGGTTTTTTTTTTATGTGATCTTTAAGAATAGACAAAAGATGCAAAAGGGTTTGTTTGTTTTGAGAGTTTTGGTGTTCTATATTTCTGATATAAATGATAGAAAGAGATTAAAAAACACCCCCCACAAGAGATAAACCCAAACCCTAGTACATACTGATGAGAAGGAAATAGTGCATAAGAAAAAAACCTTCAAACTGAAATCTTATGTACCTGATAAAAAATCTAAGAAACAAGATCACATATCTGAAAAGAGCATGCTAAGAGCTTTCCAACGCCTATTTATTTTTGAAAAACAGAGTTTGTTTGCCCATTATACGGCCATGGAAGTGCAGAAAAGAGACCCCACTTTGACTGGAAAAAAGTATAGCCAAATAGAAAAATTGGAAAAAAATTCCAACACCACAAGGTCCGTCTCGAAACTAGCTTTCCGATGCCTATTTGTTTTTAAAAAAATGACTCCGTATGCTCAAGATATGATGAGAAAACCAACCCCCCCCTTCAAAGGCAAGAGAGAGGGGAAATAGGGGCTAATAGGTGGTAGGGCCAGGAGGAGGTGGTGCTCTGGCGGTGCTCCGGTGGTGGAGAAATGGAGTAGCAAGCCTATGCGGCGGGGAAGCGGTGATGGCGAGCGGGTGGCCGGCAGGCGGAACGGCCGGCGGGCGTGGAACTGTCGGTGGGCAGGAAGGTTGTCAGTGGGTAGGGAGACTGTCGGTGAGTGGGGAATAGGGGCTGATAGCCGGTGGGCAAGGCCCACTCTAACAAGGCTGGCGAGGGCCAGACTGTCAGGTCGGCGACAATGCTAGCAGCACGGCGGGGACTGATTTTGCCTTCGTTTTGAATGATTTTGATTTTTTTGATTTTTGATTTTTTGTAAACCAATTAAAATTCGGCGTGCATGCCATAAAAAGGCAAAAAATATCTTTTTTGAAAAAAAATTCTTGAACTACGTGTCAAGGTCGTACGACCTTGTATAGAGAAAAAATATACCCCCAGAGGCTCAGGTGACAAAAATGGTCAAGTTTTATATGACCATGAGGATTTTTGGGCCTTCTGAGCATGATGGTGAGGTCCATTTAGGCCCAAAGTGCTCATAAAAAAAGGCATGTCCCTAGGTGCACAAAAAAATTCTGAAAAACCTCAGATCTGCTTCCAATGCAAAATACTCAAAACAAGAACAGGTAGCTGCAGATCTGAAGCTTTAATACCATGTGAGAGTTGAGAAATACAACACCACAGGAGCCCAAATGATCTTTGCAAGTTGAATAAACCTGTTATAAGGAGAAGAAAGAAAGCAACAGAGAAAAACTAAATACACAGAAAAATGCTCAAAAAGATGAGAGCTCAATATTCACCAAAAATGTGTAATGTAATAATGATACAAAGAAAAGAATTAATCTCTAATAGGTCAAGAAACCCTAAAAGGGAAAATCCTAGGCTTGCACATAATAATTAATAAAATAATTAATTATTATGCGCCTAATGTTAGCTTAAGTGTAAAAGAGATAGAGGGAACTTAATTAATTTAAACAAATGTTGTTTAATTAATCAAGTAAAGACCTGATTACTCTAACAAATGGTTGTCATAGCTCTCTGATATTTCACCTTGGGATTTTTTAGACCAATAGGCAACATTCCAATGATATGTAACCCAAGGACAAGTGAAATTTTTCTTGTGTTGGTTGTTAGGAACAATTATGATTTGGTTATAGCAAAAAAATTATCCATTAATGACAACATTTCATACCCAGTTGTGAAATTCAATATCATGTCTATATTAGGTGGAGGGAAGTTATCCTTAGGATATTATTGGTTCAAAACTCCAAAGCCAATAAAAAAATTTATGCCCCCAATTATCTTGGTGATTAGTACTAGATTTGATATCCATTCAACATAGTTTATAGGTCAAATGAAGCCAACATCTTGTAACTTTTTCAACTCAACTTTTACCAAAATTTGGAGGTGCATTTTTCTTAATTTTTGTTTGACAAGTTTTTCACCTAGAAATAATGGTAAATGATGTAGGACCAACTTTGTATCAAGCCCACACATGTCAAGATAAGACCAAGCAAAGTTGATCTACCTCTATATAAATAATCTAATGAAAACTACTCTTTCTCTATGTCTAATAAGGAAATTGCAAAGTGTATGATCTTGGATCTCGCAAATATACCGATGTTAATTTCATCAAATTTTTCTACCAAAAGTGGGTATCTTTCTTTATTAAAGGTAGTGCATCCAACCTTCCATCCTCAAACATGTTAGAAATATTTTCACCCTTGGATGTATCATTTACTTTTGATATTTCATTGTTTAAAGGTGTCAATTTAATTTCACCTAAAAAAAATATGATCTTCCAAGGGTATGCCTTCTTGAATTTTTATGAACTCAACAATTGCTTCATCATTTTTGAATGGGTTTAAACTCAAAGGTTGCTTTTGGTCCCAATCAACAAACTGTGGATGGACTAAGGGAAGTTTATCATCAGTCTAAGTGAAGGATAAAGATGTGGTTATTAAAGTAAATAGAGTTGAATTGTTGGGATCCCAAAACGTTTCAATCCAGACATGGCCATTTGTATACTCATCCTCATAAGAAGTTTTGACATCATCATGAGAGTTTGTATCAATATCTTCATCAAAAGTCTCGACACCGTTAGTAGTGTTAATGTCTTTATCTGATAGTAACTTAGTACTAAGAGTCAAAAATCTAAATGGTTCACACCCCAACCCTTTCATCATAGGTAGGGGCTTACATTAAATAGGCTCCTTGATTCCTTGATTTTGAAGTACTAGGCCATTGTGCCCATCATAACACTTTTTATCCATCATAGTATAATCTTTGCCATATTTTTTAGTTAGTAACTTAATAGGATATGTGTCCTCTTCATCCTTATAAAGACACTACTGTAGACACCTAAAAATGTCTCATTGATCATGTACTAATTATTCCTCTAATTGATTAAATAATCTTTATTATTTAATTAATTTAATTAATCGTATTCTTCTAATTTCATATTTCCTCATAATCTTACTAATTATTTTCGTATTCTATCATCATTTAATCATTTTAATCATTTCCTAAATGTTAATTAAATATTTATTATTTAATTAATTATGGTTAATTCCCCAATTTAAATAATCTTTATTATTTAAATAAATTACTAATTATTCAATTTCTATCTCTAATCATCATTCAATCATTAACCCTCTTCTAAATATTAATTAAATATTTATTATTTAATTAATTATGATTTAATCCTTTAAATTAAATAATCTTTATTATTTAATTAAATTCTATTTCTAAAATAATTAAATAGTTTCTTTAAATTATTTAATTAACTAATTAATTCTCCATTTCCAAATCCCCAAATTCTAATTTCATTTAATTTCATATTCTTCTAATTTCTTCCAAATTCAATTACATGTGCATGATTTCAAAAACCAAATCGAAAATCAAAGTTAAGTTCTAAATATATTCAAATGCTAAATTGAATAAATAAATTCAATTATTTGAATTAAAATCTCATGCAAAGATTAAATTTAAAATCTAAGTCTAAATGCAAGCACATGCTAAATTAATTAATTCAATCAATTAATTAATTAAATCATTTATCTCTCCAATCTCTATTTCCATCTTTCAGTTAGCTTTTTCTAAATTAAATTCTCTGTGTCATCCTCTTTATTTCCTCCAATCTTTCTTTTTCTTCCTTCAGTCAACTTTTTCTCAATCAGTTGACTCAATTAATCTATTCAATCTATTGAGTTCCACTCCTACAATCAGCAGTTCAACTATCAATTTTCATTTGAGCTCACATGAGTTCCACCTCTTGATCAATTTGTTCCACCTTTCAATCAATCTTCTCCAATTTTCTATAAATTGAGCATCCAATCTCCATTTTCGATAATCATGAACTTTGAATCTTTGTGTCACTTGTAGGTTACCAGCGCAATATCTGAGAGCCATCATATCATAGAGAGGAGAAGATCAATGGAGGCAATATGCAATCTTGAGATAAGGAGTTTTGATTTGATTTTATTATTTTAATTCCTATTTGCTTGATTGTGTTATTCCATTGTCTTATTTGTTAGATTCTTTGGTTAGAAGGGATTCGTGATTTCCCTTTTTCTTCTAATTGATTGTTTGTTTTTAAGATGAATTTTACATATATATATTTTGGTGAACCTGACGTGAACTAACAGCAATTTAACCTTCTTTATTTTTCTGTGTGATTTTTGCAGATTGTGTGGATTTTTCTCTTTTTTTTGCAGGTTGCACGAATTTCGAGAGAAAAAAATTCATCATGCAATCGAGCATTCATCGTCATGCAATCGCATAGAAAACATCATGCATTCGACCCTTCGGGGTCACGTATTCATTCTGATAGGGTCACACAATTGCCCTGTCTAGATCGCGCAATCGCCTTATCCGAATCATGCATTCGCAGGAAGCTTTGTTGTTTAATTTTTTCTTTCGTCTATTACCTATTTTATTTAATTGTCTTAAATTTGGTTAATCTGGGATTAAATTGATTTTATTTTATGATTTGTTTATAATAGTTTATGGCAAGAAAAGTACAATTCAGGATTTCAGGTGCAAGAAGGACGAAACAACAAAGAGAAGCTAAACGCTACCAAAAAGTTCTCCAGGCAGAAAAATTGATACAGGATTCGAAAGAGCAACTGGCCTTAGATAGGTATAATAGCCTAGTTCTTTCTTATCAAGTTAAATATAATCTAATCAATATTGAATTGATGATGAGGGATTTGACTAGGGCTTCACAATTGGTTTTGCAGGTTCCTGATCGGGTTTAGTTTTCTTTTATTGTTTAGTTTTTAATTTTTGTTGTTGTCTACCTTCTGTCATGCAATCGACTAGATATCATCATGCATTCGGTCTATTAGATTTACGCCTGTCAGATTCACACATTCACTCTGTAAGTATCACGCAATCGCACAGGTAATATTACGCATTTGCCTCTGTCAAGTTTTGAGTTTATGTTTTCTGTTAGTTTGGTTTTACTACTAATCTTCTGTTTACAGCTTGTGGCAGATTTTCAGAGAGGATTAGATTAGTATTTTTGCATGCACACTTCACACTTCATTTTTAGTGCCTAAAATCAACAATAGTTAAAATGGACATGCATGGATAATCTCACACTTCGTTGTTGGTGCTTAAAATGAACATGGGCTAAAACTGACATACATGCATCTCACACGTGGTTTTTGGTGCTTAAAATCAATGAATGGTTAAAATTGACATGTATGCCTTCATACTTGGATTTGGTGTTTAAAATAGACATGCACATGCATATCTAACACCTAAACTTGGGCTATAAAATGAGCATGAATTAGGCTACATTAGATTAAATCATTTTTCTTTTTCTTAAGGTAAACAACTTTTTATTGTGTCTGGGGTGGACCTACTGTTGCACTAAGAAAGGTGACAACGACATCCAAATTTTCTTTTATTCTACGTAGTGAGGGGTATCTTTGACTAGGGATTTCATCACCCCACAAAGGTAATTTGAATTGGGATGCATTGGGGATATCATCTCTCCCAGTGTACTCTCAAGCCAGTTTTTCGAGCCGCTATATAAATATACTAGTCAGGCAGCTAGAGTGTTGAGTGAATTCAATGTATGTGGGGGCCTTCCCTACACCGATAAGCTCAACTAAAGCCTTAAGTGGCTTGCTCTAAGAATCTGTCATTGGATCGGGACCCCTAGAAACCTAATACTAAGAACCAATTTAGTTGCCAAAAATCCTACATTCAATGGTTCCAGGAGTGTGGATCGTACCCCATAGATACCCTTCATGTATCTTACACTATGATATAGGAATCCCTCAGCTATAAGATCCTCAGATCTTTGGGGTAAGAGAGACTGGCATGTCCAAGAAGTGTGTGTCGTGGAGTGGAGGCAGTGTTGCCAGACTCTCTATCTGTTCATTTTGTCTCGATATTTCATAAGGGCCTCACTAAATGGTGTCCACTATCTAGCCTAAGGTTGTATTATGTGATTTTTTATGTATCGATGTGCTAGACGAGTATTGAGTCAGTCCCTTGGGCTATTTCAGGCTCTATCCTACGTATCTCCAAATTTTTTGAGATTGTATGAAAATTGAGTCAGTCGGCTATACATACCCACCAGCAATTGTTCTCAGATTTGGAAAAATACAAAACATTGTCCTACACGCGAAGTTACAAAAAAAAAAGTTCATTTTGAAACCAAAACTCAAAATTCCTTACATACTTGTGACCCTAG
This sequence comes from Cryptomeria japonica, assembly GCF_030272615.1. Classification (NCBI taxonomy): domain Eukaryota; kingdom Viridiplantae; phylum Streptophyta; class Pinopsida; order Cupressales; family Cupressaceae; genus Cryptomeria; species Cryptomeria japonica. The sequence goes on along the minus strand of NC_081409.1, from coordinate 411,493,829 downwards.
GCAGTCTTTTACATAGTCTTTTGCATAGTCCCACTTACATCCTCATTATCATCCTATGTCTTTTTTCATAGTCCCACTTACGTCCTCATTATCATCCTACGTCTTTTGCATAGTCCCACTTATGTCCTCATTATCATCCTACGTCTTTTGCATTATCATCCATATTAGTTACATAGTCCTACATTATCATATACATATTCATCTAAACCTCATATACATCTACGTTCATTGTCAGTTATAGATTCATAGCATGTGCCTTCACTGGTCTCCCAGGTGATGGTTTGCTCCCCTTCAAGCAACCTAATCTAGTTCCAAATGATGGTCAATGAGAAATCATTGATGGTCTAGCTAACTTAGCTTGGGATTTAAGAAGAAGTGCACCTCAATATATAGGAGTCATACACGAGATAAACATTGAGTCTAGGATTTCCCGTATAATTGATAGAGAGATTGAGGCTAAACAACTTTGTCAACAAATGGAAAGACTTGCATTAGAGAAATCTAGAAATGCTCAAAAGGCTCAGGTCAAAATCCTCAATAGAGAGTCTAGTATAACCTTGCATTTACATCTACAGTCTAGGGTTAAGTCATCGTCTTGCATAGAGCCACCCTCATATAAGCAATTTTAGATGCCCATCACAATGTCGCAAAAAGCGAAAGGATTAATGGACCCAAACAACACATGGTCTGTAAACCCTAATTGGAATTTAGACATATCAACAGGTCAACAATCAGGTACACAGACAATGTCCACCCTAAATGAATTACAATAGGATTTTGATGTCACAAAGATCTTACCACCATGAAAAACTTTAGGTCAAGATAACAGTCAAACACCAACCTTGACACAAATACAAGAAACGACCTCCAATTTTCCTCAAAATGTACCTATCCAAACAAATGTCAACACAAATGAAAACTTTCAAACAAGTGTGTCATCTTCGGCGATCGATGCTAGTATACCATCACAAAGCATGCCGATAATATCAAGTATCTCAGCACCTATTCAAACACAAGCAACAAGTGCAACCCAACCTCCAGTTTCCTATTCTATGGGATCCACATATAGTCAACAAAATGTAAATCTAGGTATTGCCAATACAACAAGTACAACTCAACCAAAAGATGGGTTCACATATCACCTATTTCACAGTACCTAGTGGAACACACAACACACAAGGTTATAATCTTGGTACCTTCCAACAACCTCCTAGTTATGCAACCATGAATCCTTTTGTGGGACATACACAAACACAAGGTATACCTTTGACACAAGCAGATATTCTGACACAACAAATACACAATTTACAACAACAAATGATGACCATGCAAACTGGTAATGATAAAAAGAAATACACAATGTAGGACTTATGTCCTTATCCATTCGATCACACATTATACATGTCGCCTTTCCCACAACATTTTGAAACACCCAAATTTGATAGATATCGAGGGAAGGGTGATCCTAGAGATCATATCAGAGAATTTTTTATGGCATGTATAGAGGTTGCCTCAGAAGATACTTATCTAATGAGACTATTTCCTAAAACTCTGGGAGGTCCGGCTTTAGAGTTGTTTTCACATTTACCACCAACCATCACATCATGGGGAGAATTAGCTAAAAAATTTATTGCAAACTTCTCACACAACAGTAACACCCCGGTTACTTTGATGGACTTGTGTGCCGCTAAACAATATGAGAATGAAACATTTGCATCCTTCATACAATGATGGAGGGCTCTCTATAGGAGGTACAAGACATTTATCCCAGAAATAGAGCAAGTGGATATGTTCACAGAAAATTTGATTCCTAAGATTAAATATCCAATACAAATGCAATGTTTAACCACATTCAAACAAATCACAGAAAAGGCTCTCAAATGTGAGAAGGGAGTAGTAGAACAAGGTCTTATTAAGTATGGCAATACCAACAACAATGACAAATCTAAGTTTTAGTCGAAAAACAAAAATGTGACCAATGATGATATTGTAGACGCCAGAACGATAAACAGAACTCAACCCATTTTATCTTTGGGAAAGAGTCAGTCAACAAATCCACATATAGGGAATAACACAACATCAGCAAATGTAAATGCTACACAAAACATGAACATAAGATACCCCAAGGTAAATGCTCTAAGAAGAAATTACACACCTCTAGGAGAACCTATTGAGTCAGCGCTCAAAAGGTTAATATAGACAAACATGATCACTTTACCTAAAGTAAGAGTGTATGAACCAGGTCCTTTCAAACCCACATGGTGGGATGATAATTATTTCTACAATTATCATCGGACTAAAGGCCACAAAATAGTAAGTTGCTACAAATTGAAAAACTTGGTCCAAGATATGATAGACCAAGGGGACATCACAATTGATACCGATAAAACCTCAGCAAACACAAATCATACGATTTTTAAAGATCATTTTGTTAAGCATGACAAAGGGAAAGCTACCATGTCAGGTACCCAAGACAATACAGCTAAGTACACAAAGGTCTCATACGACTACACTATTCATACCATTAGCTCAGGAGATATAGCAAACAATGATTCACAAGAAACACTTGACCAAGATGACCAATATCAGAACACTCACATAGATGATAACCAAATTTACATTATATTAGAGGCATTGAAGTACGATGATGATAGAAATATTTGTCTCTGAGACTGGGGGCATGATCAACCATCTCACTCAGGTTGGTTTGAAGATGAACTCATAAAACATATCATGGATGTCAAACATACCCATACAGACTATGAAGAGGGATTTAACATAAATCTTGATAAAATAGCCTATGATACAAATGATACAATTGCTACAATCACCATAACTTCCAGAGACAGAGACAATGCAGTAGTTACTTGCAGATCAAAGGTAACTTTACAAGGAATACCACAAAATCAACCACTAGCAGTAGGAACTTGCAATGTTGTTTACCAACTTAAGAAAACTCCTGCACGGATATCATTATTCAAACTATTGTGAATTTCACCCACTCATAGAGCTATACTGGACAAAGCACTTCAAGATTCGATAGTGAATAGAGATATAGATGAAAATGCTTTCTAATCTATGGTGGGAAATCTGACACAAGGCACACGTACTGCATTCACAAAATAAGATATTCCTAGTGATAGACTGCTTCATAACGACCCTCTACATCTAGAAGCTTACATTCATAAGAGAAGAATGGGAAGAGTACTCATAGATGGGGGAATTGGTCTCAACATTGTACTTTAAAGCTGGTCAAAGCACTAGGTATTCTGAACTTCACATTGATTCTTCCAAGAGGATAAATATCAAGGATTACGATGATGAAGAATGTCCATCTAAAGGCATTGTAACATTACTTGTAAAAGTAGGACCAATAACGACAGAGGTCACTTTTCAAGTCTTGGACAAAGAGCTAGGATATAACATGTTATTGGGCAGTCCATGGATCCATACCATGTAAGCAGTACCATCCACATTTCATCAGTGTGTCAAATTCCCATACAATGGTATTGAAATCACCATAAAGGGTGATCCAAATCCATTCCAACATTGCAATTATCTGAAAGATAGTGTGGATAATCAAGTACCTATCAATCAGGCTGCACCTCTCACTACACAACTGGAAACATTAAAGATCACAGAAACAAAAAAGGAAATGCCTACAACATCCTCCTTACAAATAAAAGATATGGGTTGTGGAGAGTACTCTATTGCAAATACTTTAAGTGGGAAATAGTTGTCTCTTTCTCCTAAGCCCTTTGGGAAACCTCACACTACAATGCAAAAGAGAGACAAAGGAAAAGAAATTGTCAGATATACTACTCATGCTCTTTCATTAGATGGGGTGACTTATAAGAAGAATCCTTGAACGAAGATGTTAACCATTAGATATATAGAGAAGAAGATCATATGACAATACCCAAAATACACACAGATCAGTATGGAAATGGATTCAAAATACTCCAAAGACATGGATATGATGGTACCGCAGGCCTTGGGTTACAGAAATAAGGAAGACTAGAACCTATTGTTCCTAATGATCAAGGATTGGGATAAAAGCATGTACAACATATCACCAAAGCAAGACAGCGTACTCTTGATATTCTAAATCGACCAAGCAAACCATACAAAGGAATTTATCCACACAAACACTCCCATCTTCATCTCAAACAAGTAATCAAGTACCTACATCACCTAGTGCAGAATCAGATGGAGAAGACATGAGACAACTCTTGCAAGAACTTACCACTAAGTTACAAAATGATGCAGTTGTTGACACAACAATACAGGCTAATGTGGCAATAGATGTAGGTTTACCACCACCACCCAAATCCCACCCATGGTTATTGTCACTACTTCTACCATGAGAAGCCACTCAGGCTCAACCTAATGAAACAAATGAAGAAAGATTGCAAAGGCTTATACGAAGCTTAAGAAGGGTAACTGATGTCCAAAGAAGACCAGTCAATCTACAACAGAATCAGAGATAGGAACAAGAAGAAATAAGTGATGATATCTCATATGATGAAACATATATTGAAAGTGAGACAGACTCTCATGACTATGAATTCTTATCACTCCATGATTCTAGCCCACTAGAAAGTGTAATTTTAAGGAATCAAATAAGGCTTATACAGGATGAAGATACACAAAGTCAGTCAAACAATCAAGTCTTCATGTTATCAAAGTCTACTAAAGAAGGGAATAATGATTTACCCCTAGTGAATTCACACTTGATTTATTGGGGGCAAGAAGGAAAACCAACGCTGGATTGGTTTGAAAACGACGAAGCAATTTCAGAATTTCTAGGAGTTAGAGAGGGATTTCCACAAGGTGATAATAAAGTAGGGTTTGTTATAGATCTGAATAGAATGGCATACTTTGGAGAAGAAAGTACTTCTATAAAAGAAGATAAGGATCAAAATACTCTTGATGACAAGAGTGATTTGGGTAATCTTCCTATGGAAAGAGAAAGGTTAGCATTACTTATAGAGGAAACAGAAGAAGTAAACATGGCAGAAGGGGAGGTTGTACATAACATCCATCTGGAAAAATCACTAAGCAAAGAAGAAAAAGGCAGATTCATTCATTTTTTCAAACAATGACCTATCAACTTTGCTTGGTCCTATTCAGACATGCCAGGCTTAGACTCTGAATTAGTGTTTCATCACTTACCTTTGATACAGGGAGTTAAACCTTACAAGCAAAAATTAAGAAAAATGCATCCAAGTATCGCATTACTAGTTAAAATAGAACAAAAAAAGTTGTTGGATGTAGGTTTTATTAGACCTATTGACTACGCAGAATGGATATCCAACCTAGTACCTTTGACTAAACCCACAGGAGGCATAAGAGTCTATACTGATTTTCGGGATCTAAATAAAGCTTGTCCCAAGGATGACTTTCCGCTACCCAATATCGACATGATAGTTGACCTAACAGCTGAAAATGAGATGCTATCTTTAATGGATGGTTTTTCAAGATACAACCAGAATAAAATTGCACATGAAGATCAACATAAAATGGCATTTACATGCCCATGGGGAACATACTGCTGGAATGTGATGCCATTTGGTCTCAAAAACGCTAGAGCAACATACCAAAGAGCCATGACAACATTGTTTCATGACATGATCCACAATATAATGGAAGATTACATGGATGATATATTGGCTAAATCACAAATGAGAGAAACTCACCTTGCAGTTCTTACAAAGATATTTGATCGGTTAGAATAGTATAATGTCAGATTAAACCCGAAGAAGTGTGTGTTTGGCATAACATTAGGTAAACTGTTAGGGTTTATAGTATCAAATAGAGGAATTGAAATAGACCCTGCCAAGGTCAAGGCGATCATTGATATGCAACCTTCGTCAACACTTAAACAACTCAGAGGGTTACAAGGAAGACTGGATTCCATAAGGAGATTCATAGCATAGTTGGCAGATAAGTGTCACCCATTCCAGCATTTACTCAGGAAAGGAGTTACTTTTAAATGGACAAAACAATGCCAGGAAGCTTTCCAAGCTCTGAAAGATTATCTTTTGAACACACCAGCGTTAATATCTCCTACTCTAGGACAACCTCTATTGTTATACATATCAACAATGAACTCAACTCTAGGAGCTCTACTAGCACAACATGACAAAAATGGAAAAGAAAGAGCCATTTAATCGCCTATGAGCTTAATTATACCCCCATAGAGTGAGCATGCTTAGCAGTAATCTTTGCATCCCAAAAGCTCAGACATTACATGTTGAGTCATAAGGTACAGCTCATTGCACGCTTTGACCCACTCAAGTACCTATTGAGTAGAGCAACATTGACCTGGCGATTGGCTAAGTGGGTTATGATCTTGAGCGAGTTTGATATAGAATACATAGACAAAAAAGCCATCAAACGACAAATTATAGTAGATCAATTAGCAAAGGCTCCTATATAGGACAGTCACCCATTAATGATAGACTTTCCAGATGAATCTGTGTTTACATTAACTGCCTCAGTAATATTGAAGTTGAGAAATACAATCCCACAATAGCCTGAAGATCTTCTGCAAGCCGAATAACCTATTACAAGGAGAAGCAATGAAGCAAAATCTGAAGAAAACACAAAACACAGAAAAATATTCTCAAAAGATGAGAGCTCCAATTTACCAAAAATGTATTGTGAAAAGATAATACAATGAAAAGAAATATTAACCTCTAATAGGTCAAGAAACCCTAAAAAGGGAAAACCCTAGGCTTGCACATAATAATTAATTAATATGCACCTAATGTTAGCTTAAGTGTAAAAAGATAATTGGGAACTTAAAGAATTAAACAAATATTGTTTAATTAATCAAGTAAAGACCCAATTACTCTAACACCCCCCCTTAAGCTAGACTTGGGGAGAAGCTAAAACCTAGAACAACTACTGAAAGCATGAAAGATGGGTCTCAACAACAAGGCCTGATCAGGTACCCAAATACAATGAGATCTCTATGAAACAGAGACAAAGGAGAAAACCCAATGGGAAAAAAATCCTCCCCAAAAAGAGATTAAAGAACGTGCTGAAAGAAGAAGAAGGAAGGAAGGCCTCATAAAGACCCCCCAAGGAGAACTTCCTTCACCCCAAGCATAGAGCGTAATTGAAGATAGCGCAGCGATGCAAAAGGTTTCATGAAGATGTCTACAACCTGCTCGAAAGTGGGAATGTACTCCAGAATGAGAACACCGTTCTAAGTCAATTGGTGGATGAAATGCATGTGAAGCTCAATGTGCTTCGTCCACTGATGCTCTACCAGGTTGCGGGAAATATGAATAGCACTTTGATTGTCACACCAAAGAACAATGGGACTATCAGGAGGAAAACCAAACTCAGTCATCAACTATCGAAGCCATAATATCTCTTGACTAGTGAGCATAGCAGCTCGGTACTCAGCCTCTATAGATGATAATGCATGAGCAGTTTGCTTCTTGCAAGACCATGTAATAGGACCTGAGCCAAGACAAAAAGCAAAGCCAGAGTTAGACTTCCGATCAGTGACATCACCAGCCCAATCTGAGTCAGTGAAGCCAACAATGTGAGGTTCCCCTAATGTGTAGTGAATGTCATGAGAAATAGTGCCCTGAATGTACCTCAACCAACTGCAAAGGAAATATCAGGATGAGTGTGAGTCAAGTACAACAAACTGCCAACCAACTCCCTATAAAGTGTTGAATCGACTGAAGGAGTGGGACAAGCAGTAGTCAAAGCAACCCCTGACTGAAATGGAGTAGGAGCAGGCTTGCAATCAAGCATGTCGAAGCGCTGAAGCATGTCAAGAGAATACTTCTGCTAGTAGAGAGAGATCCCATCAGAAAATTGAATCACCTGAAGACCAAGGAAATAGTGCAAAAGACCAAGATCTGTCATCCCAAACTGGTCCATCAAGGCACGCTGAATATGTTGAATAATAGAGGATGAGCTACCCATGATGAGGAGATCATCAACATATAGCACAAGAATAAGTATGTCACCCTCAAGAAGTTGAATGTATACTGTGTGATTAGAGTGACTGTGGGAGAACCCAATGGAGAGCAAGAAAGAATCCATCTTCTCATACCAAGTCTGAGGGGCATGTTTGAGACCATACAATGAACGCCAAAGTTTGAAAACCAAGAAACTGTCCTACACAAATCCTTGAGGCTTCTCCATGTAGATTTCCTCCTATATATCCCCATGCAAGAAGGCACTCTTCACATCCATCTAAAAAATAGGCCAACTCTGAGAAGCTACAAGAGATAGTACAAAGCGAATGGAGTTCATCTTGGCGACAGGGGCAAATGTCTCAGAGTAATCAATACCCTCAACTTGTGAAAACCCCTTCGCAACAAGATGTGCTTTCTAATTATCAATGGAACAATCAACAGCATACTTAGTGTGATACAACCAGTGACACCTAACCATCTTTCTACCCTTAGGAAGAGGACAGACATGCCAAGTATGATTCCTCATCAAAGAACAATACTCTTCCTCCATAGCACAATCCCACTCAGGGTGACCTGTCGCCTCTAAAAACTTTTGAGGATCATCTAAAATAGCATGACTCAAAAGAATAAAACCCACAGTATGAGAACAAGTGTGACGAGTATCTGAAGGATCACCGGCCATAGGACCTGCCGCCTCAATAGTAAGGCAAGCCCACTTGGGCATCTGAGGTGGAGTGGGTGGAGGTGGGGATGGTGGATCATCAGCACCATCATTAGAATCATCCTCAAAAAGATCCTGAAGGGGTACAGTGGGCAGAGTAGGCAGAGGAGTAGACACTGGAGTCAAGGTATCCACTGTGGGAAGGCGCTCATCAAACTAAACATCCCGTCAAAATAGGACCTCTCTGGAATCAGGATCAAACAACCTATATGCCTTAACATCCTCACAGTAGCCAACAAAAATGAGTGGTCGGCTCTTCCGCTCCATCGCTATCCTTTGAGTATTAGGAATAAAGGCCCATGCCTCACTACCAAACACTCAAAAAAAGGAAACATCAGGCTTGTCATGAGACCAAGCCTCCTCAGGAGTCATATATGGAATATCTTTATGAGGCATCTGATTCTGAATATAGTTGGCACAATTGACTGCCTCAGCCTAAAAAGATGAATCCATGGACCTGGACTAAATCATACAATTCGCCATCTTGCGTAAAGTTATGTTCTTTCATTCAGAAACACCATTCTGTTGAGGGGTGTAGGGAACAATAAACTGATGCTGCAAACCATGCTCAGTGCAAAAATCTCTAAAAGCCTGATTCACATACTCCCCCCCATTATCTGTATGTATCTTCCAAATAGAATAGCTAGACTGCTTCTCTACATATGTCTTGAAGATTCGAGATGAATCAAAGACATCAGACTTGTACTTAAGAAAGTACACCCATGTGCATCTAGAGAAGTCATCAATAAACGTGAGTACATACTTGGCCCCTGAAAAAGGAGGAGTGGGAAATGACATGAGGTCACTGTGAATCAACTCCAAGGGTGCCAAAGCACGAGAGGCTCTTCCCTTCAGAAAGGGATCTCTGTGATGCTTTCCAAGAACACAACCATGACAAACACCATCAGTGCAGGAAATCTGTGGGAGCCCAAGAACAAGTTCCTGTGTACTCATCTGCTGAAGATATCTGTAATTGACATGGCCCAATCGCTCATGCCAAATCTTACTCACTAAATCTGTATATACTATGAGAGATGAACCTATACCCGAAGAGGGCCCAAATTCATCAAATCTGTAGAGACGAGATGCAGAATCCACACTACCAGTAGCCACAACCAAATCAGGGTCATGGAGGTCCCGAATAACCACATCATGTGGTGAGAACTCAACTATCTTACCAGAGCCAAAGTGGCAAATCTGATAAATGGACAAGAGGTTCCTTGAGATGTCAGGGACAACCAGAACACCCTATAGAGTACCCCCATCCAAAGAGACAGAACCTGAACCCAAAATGGAAAGCTAAACTGAGTCACCCATTGCAATCTGTGAAATACCACAAGAGGCAAGAGAAGTAACCAACTATTGAGTGTGTCATATGGTGAGAAGCACCAGAATCTAGAATCCATGTGGACCCATAGGTTGAAGCTCTAGCAGTGAGAGCATGACCTTTCCCTATGGAAGGAGAAGATGCCTGAGGTGAGGAAATGTGATGCTGCTGCATGTCTTCCTCTAAAGCCTCTAAATGTTTCCAACACCTAGAAATGGGATGTCCTTCCTTGCCACAAAAACTGCAAGTGTCTAATGATTTCTTCTGTCTTGGAGGAAGACTCACCAGACTGTGAAGATTTCCCTTGTTTAGGAGGAAATGGTTTTGAATCAGACTTAGGAGTAGGCTTGGAGGAATTCTCACTACTTGCAGAAGGCTTCTTTGACTTTGGTTTCTGCTTCTGTTTCTCCTTCTCCTTAGAGGACTGAACAACCAATGCTTTGTTCTTGGAGCCTGAGAGTGTATTCAGCTAAGAAAGATGAGATTGCTCACGAGACAATCGCTCACAAAAGACATCAAAGGTAGGCATGTTGAAGCGAACACCCAAGCCATCCATGGTGGAGTAGAAAGCAGAGGCAAAAAACTGAAAGTGACCCCAAAGCTTCGAAAGAATCAAATGAATGCACTCGGTATCAGTCTTGTTCTTTCCACATCATTGAAGAATAGATCTAGTAGTCTTGAATTTGTTCAAAAAATCCTCAATAGTGGGAAAGGAATCAAGTGACAAAGAAATCAACTCTGCCTCAATCTGTAATGCTTGAATCTCATTGACCCTCCTAAAGAGAGAATCAAACTTCAACCACATATCCCGAGGAGTAAACAACTCATCAAGGTGAAACAGAAGACTATCGGAGACATGCAAAGAGATCAAACCCATGGCCTCACCCAGCTTGTTTTGGTGCATAAGAATCTCATAAGGACACTGCAGTACTGGCTAAACCTCATCTAAAGAAGCCCACAACCCTCGTGCCCTGAGAAGCCTCATGATACAGGGCTTCCAGGTGTGATAGTTGTGTGAAGTCAACAACTCAACTGAAGGATCTGCCATGAGAACAAAACAAAAACTTTGCACCTGCACCTACTTGTTGGTTGTTTTTATTATGTGATCTTTCATAATAAACAAAAGATTCAGAAGGGTTTGTTTGTTTTGAGAGTGTATGTGTTCTTGATTTCTGATATAAATGACAAAAAGCGAGAAAAAAACACCCACCCCCACAATAGAGAAACCCAAACCCTAGTACATAGTAATGAGAAGGAAGTAGTGCATAAGCAAAAAAACTTCAAACTGATATCTCATGTACCTGGTGAAAATTATGGGAAAAAAGATCACAAATCTGAATAGAGCATGCTGAGAGCTTTCCAACGCCTATTCAATTTTGAAAAACGGAGTCTGTTTGTCCATTCTACGGCCCCGAAAGTGCAAAAAAGGAAGCCTGACTTTGACTGGTAAAAAATATAGTCAAATAGTAGATTTAGGAAAAAAATCGACCACCACAAGGTCCAGCTTGGAATCACCTTTCCAATGCCTATTCATTCACCAAAATCCAACTCTGGATGCACAATCTAGGTCCAAAAAACCAATCCCTTCCCAAAAAGGGGAAAGTGTGGGGCTCCGGTGAAGAAGCCAAGCTCCAGTTGTGCACCCTGGCAGAGCAACTAGCGGAGTGGAGCAATCGGGCAAAGCAGCTGAGCGTAGTGGTGGGCAGGCAGAGCAACCGGCGGAGCGGTGGGCAAGTGGAGCAACCAGCGAAGCGGAGCGGCTGGCCGGGGAGCGGAGGTGACGGCGGCGATGGGTCGGAGGCCGGCGGGGGGCCAGGGTCGGGGCCGATGGGGGCTGGCAGAGCCAACAGGGCCGGGGTGGCCGGAGGGCTAGCAGGGCCGGTGGGGGTGGCCTGACTGGCCTGCAAGCACTGTACGAGCCAGACAGTCAGGTCCGGTGCCCAAAAATTTTAAACAATTTTTTTTCTTTGCCTTCCCTTTTGCTGTGATTTTTTTTTTTTTTTTTTTATTTTTTAAAAAATCAAAAATCCAGTCTGCATGCCATAAAAAGGCAAAAAAAAAAATTCAAAATTTTTTTCTCGATTTGCGTGCCAGGGTCGTACGGCCTGGTTAGGAGAAAAAAAATCACCCAAATGCTCAAGAGTCAAAAAAGAACAAATTTTATATGACTATAGGGGTTTTTGGGCCTTCTGAGCACGATGGGAGGTCTGTTTAGGCCCAAAGTGCTTAGAAAAAAAACCTTAACCCTAAGCACACAAAAAAATGCCTGAAACCCCAGATCTGCTTCCAATGCAAAATTCTCAAAAACAGGAACAGATAGTTGCAGATCTGAGCTCTGATACCATATTGAAGTTGAGAAATACAACCCCACAGTAGCTTGAAGATCTTCTGCAAGCCGAATAACCTGTTACAAAGAGAAGCAATGAAGCAAAATCTGAAGAACACACAAAACACAGAAAAATATTCTCAAAAGATGAGAGCTCCAATTTACCAAAAATGTATTGTGAAAAGATAATACAATGAAAAGAAAAATTAACCTCTAATAGGTCAAGAAACCCTAAAAAGGGAAAACACTAGGCTTGCACATAATAATTAATTAATATGCACCTAATGTTAGCTTAAGTGTAAAAAGATAATTGGGAACTTAAAGAGTTAAACAAATATTGTTTAATTAATCAAGTAAAGACCCAATTACTCTAACAAGTAATGTGGAAGTTATACTTTGATGGGTCATATACAAGTCACGGATCTGGAGCAGGGATTCTCTTCATTACTCCTCAAGGGGATGTTATACCTAAGTCATTTAGGATCAATTTCCAATGCACCAACAATATGGCTAAATATGAAGGTCTCCTCATAGGGCTTCGTACAGTTGTACAATGGAGAATACAAGAGTTACAAGTCTATGGTGATTCGCAGTTGATTGTAAACCAGGTCAATGATGATTACAACACGAAGGATGAAAAACTCATGCCTTATAAGAAGTTGGTCAAAGATTACAAGGAGCACTTCAGAAAAATTACCTTCGAACAGATCCCAAGGATACAAAACAAGGCAGCAGATGCAATGGCAACCATAGGATCTCTTCTCAATATGCCTGCTAACAAAACTCAATTTGAGTTCATCATAGAATAGTTGATGCTACCTGAATATGAGACTCCCCTATCAGAATATGTATGTGCATTCGTGGGTCCAGAATCACTTTGGTATAATGAAATATATACATATTTACATACTCAATACATGTCACCGGATCTGTCCAGGAATCAAAAGAAGACATTTATTCGTCAAGCATCTAGGTACACCATTATAGCTGATACTTTGTATAGAAAGGGTTTTGATGGAACTCTTCTCCGATGCCTGGATGAGAATGAGGCACACCTTGCTTTAAAAGAAGTCATGTTGGCAATATTACATTATTACAGACAATGAAAGATTGTTGACATTTCAATAAGGATATTGAGAAGGTTGTTGATGATTATGGACATAACTAATTAAAGATGTTTTACTATCTTGATATTATTATTTTGTCATTGATGTCAAGAAATTGATTTTCTAATTCAGTATGATGTTGCCATATCTTGAGAAGTATGATATGAAGATTATAAAGGAGTCGGTAAAGACACAAGAAAGAATATGATGAATAAGGGGATAAGTTATTCAATGGGTAACTCTACCGAGTTAGACAATGATGAGATCTTGATGTTTTAAATTGTTTTAACATCATACATATGTTGTAAAATGTAAAGGTTAATACTATACTATGTTATCAAGTAATGAACCTAGTCGGTAAACCCTAAGGTTATCGCTATCGGTTAATGAAGGCAGAATGTCTACCGAGTGAAGTTTAGTATTCACCGAGTTGTAACCAAGCTATAACAGAATGCATTAAATGTTTACATGTGATATTTAATGAATGATGCTAATGAGCTAGAGCGGATCAATGATTGGTAAGCCGTGGAAGTAGTTTGTTAACGAATCTAAGGCAATGGAAAGTCGGCAAGAAGATCTACAACTTAGATTGAACCGCATTACCCTAACACAAGTTCCAAGGTCAATATGCAAGTTCCAAGGTGGGGTAAAATGTTTTCAGATTGAAAGATACATTGAACCTGGACAAGATTGAAGATCTAATGGCTATGATTGATCATGGGAAATGTGATCAATGAGATTAAGCAGTTACAAGATTGTTTATAAATAGGAAACTGTTGATAAACAATATATGCGGGCAAGTGTATGCACAAGGATACTACATAGTGATTACTGAGCACAGAAGCTTGAAGACCTGTTAGAATAATAGAGTATTGATGCCCAGGACATAGACAAGATTAGTTCTATGTCTAGATTGTATTGAACAAATAGGAATCTACTTTAGCATATTAGATGTGAAGTTGGAGACAGATTGTATTACTGTTATTTTGTGAAACTGACAGGAAATCTCTTAACCGAGTGGACTTAACAGTCTTATATGTAAATCCTCTAGCAAGGTGACATTTTGATTGAGTGTTTGAAATCCTTTGACAAGGTCACTTCTAACAAAGTGAAGATCCTAACAAATCTGAGGGAAATCCCTTAACCGGGTCACATCTAGCAATGTGTTTGTAATCTTTAACGGGATTTTCTTTTAACCGAGCATACTCTAGAAGAGTATATTTCTTAGTGGGTCTGAAATCCCACAGTGGTTTTTCCCTATTTGGGTTTCCATGTTAAATCTGGTGTTATGAGGTTTATATTGTTCATATGCTTTTGAGTTTGCATGTTTGACATTTTTTGGTTATATGACTGATATATGTGTTACCGAGGTTGAATCTGATGTTTTTATGGATGATTGAGTTTGTATGATTCACCCCCCCCCTCTCATCTTGTTGGCTATTAGATCTGTACTTATATTAAGTATCAGACCTATCAAGTCCATGATGGAATCTGTGGGGCTCACCAAAGTCATCTGCCATTATCAAAGAAATTGTTGAGAACAGGTTATTACTGGCCAACCATGGAAAAGGATGCTTACAAGTATGTACAAAAGTGTAAACAATGTCAAATGCATGGAGACCTTATTCATGCACTAGCACAAGATCTTCAACCCATCACATCACCATGGCCATTTTCACAATGGGGGTTAGATCTAGTGGCTAAAATCAACCCTACTTCTTCCAATGGGCACAAGTTCATCTTGACAGCCATTGAATACTTTACCAAATGGGTTGAGGCAATTCCTCTAGCATACACCACTGTAAATCAAATAGCAAAATTCATGCTCAACTGCATTATATGTAGATACGGAGTTCCAATGTGCTTTGTTACAGATAACGGGCGTCCATTTAAAAACCAGGAAGTGAAAGAGTTGTGTGATAAATTCCACATAAATAGAGATTTGCCACGCCATATTATCCACAAAGAAATGGACAAGCAAAGGCTACAAATAAAACAATATTGAAAATTCTTAAGAAAGTAGTCACTGACATAGGACGGGACTGGCATCTCCAATTAAATCCCGCTCTTTGGGCTTACAGAGTAGGAGTACGCACACCTACAGGAGCAACACCATATTCCTTGGTCTATGGGACAGAAGCGATACTCCCCATTGAAATAGAAATACTGTCTCTAAGAGTCTCCTTACAGAACATCATATTAGAGGAAGACTACAGGGTAGCAAGGTTACAAGAACTCAAAACCCTTGGTGAAAAAAGACAAACAGCATTTAACCATCTACAAGGATATCAAAATAGACTGAGACAAAGTTATAATAAACGGGTCCGCCCACAAACTTTTCAAGTGGGAGATCTAGTACTTAAAGAGAATCAAAGGAACCTAGCGGAATGAGAAAGGCCAAGGAAATTCAAACCTAACTGGCTAGGTCCTTTCATTATAACAAGGGTCATAGCTAATGGAGCATATAATTTGGCTACCATAGAGGGAGATCCACTCTCTGACCCTATGAACAGCATGCACCTCAAGCGATATTATACCTAAGGGTTGTATAGTTTAGGTATTATTTTTCGCATTGCATATCATATCATTTAAAACACTGCATTACATATAAATTCTTTTTTAAATGCATTGCATTCTCAAAGTTTCGGCAATTACATATAGCAGCATCAATAAAACAAGGTAACTGTCCAAGTTTATCATTTGTTTGCATCTAAGGAAAACAAGGGTCATTTCCTTTCTTAGATACTCAGACATTAAGTCTTGAGGTCCTAAGGTCATTCATTTTCAACATTACCCTGTGACGATGCTCTACTTATGGTTGGGTAATGATTTCACTATTTGAGACTTGTTAACCCACAATCTATCTATTCTAGACACCTAGTTGATCATATGACTAGTGAAAAATCTAAAATTCTACTTTAGTGTCGTTGTAATTGTCACACCCAAGTAGGTTTCATTACTTACAAGTCAAGGCAAGAAAATAAAAAGAAAAAGAGCTATGCCAAATATCCATCTTAAGGAAAAAGAGCAATGATATATAACTAAAATATCATGTATACAAAGTGAGATAAAAGGCTTGACTATGGGAACTTGCAAGTAACTCCATCAGGGCTATGAACGCCTACTGGCAATGGAGCAATATTTGAGAAATTATAGTCTATAACCTCGTCGGAGCTCTCAAGGCTTGCTGGCAGTGAGGCTCTATCCGAGATGCTTTTGAAGTTAGAATAAACCATGTAGCTAGTCATATAGGATGCTAGGGATCTTTAGTGAAAACAAGAGCAGGAATTAACTCATCTACACACACATGGGCAAAAGAAGATCAGAGTTTCAAGAACCAGTGGGGAAGTTTTCCGCATCTCTATTTGTAAATCCTAGTCACTAAGTGTGTTGAGATGAATGTTCCAAGGGACCTTAGAGATCGATTGACCACTTATCTATGAAATGTTTTGCACCTCTATTTCAATTGGTGTATTACAAATGTTATAACAAACACAGTCAACCTTGTTCGAATAGGAAATGCATCTTCATCCTGCATATTGCATTCACATAGGTCATGTCAAAAATTCATTTGTCTCCACATACATTCTGCAGATCATCATGTCATACAAGTCTGCACACTAGGGGCATAACTGAAAAAATCCTAATAATCATATAAAGTCCTGAAAAAATCCTAAAAATCAGATAAAGTCTTGAAAAACTCCAAAAAACAATGAAAAACTCAAAATTCAAAAACATTAAAAAACTCAAAAATCCAAAAACAGTGAAAATCAAAAAATCAATCAAAAACATCCAGATAAAGTCCTAAAAAAATATCAAAAATATCCATATAATGTCCTGAAAAAATCAATCCAAAAACATCGAAAAACTCTTGGAAAAGAACTAAAAATCGAAAATCAATCAATCGGAAAAAACTTACAATAAAATGTCTTGTGAGAAACAAATACCCTAGCAGATATCCAACAAACACTTCGCACAAAGTTAACAAAGGATATGACTATCCAGTCAAACATCTGCAATCAACTGATCAAACTATCTTCTCAATCGTATCATATCCATATCAATGTGATCATTATCTTGTCTTAAACAGAAGAGGATACACTCGAAATCAGACAGGTCAGTCTTAAACGGGGTCCGCAACTTTCTGAGATCAAACATTATCAACCATCACATCAAACAACTGAGAACGAAGGCACATGGTCAGTATAGATGTTGAATTTTGTCTGGGTCAGTCTTTATCTTTTTATCATTTGGTGACAGATATTGTTCCTATGCTACTCAAGGATGTCTACAAGTGACTAGAGGAGCTATGATGGGCATTATCTTTTTCTTTGTTTGTTGTTTGTGGTGTGAACCAATGAAATTCTAGGGAAATTTCTCTTGTGGGTGTCTGTGATAAGAGCCTTCACATCAAGGTAAAATCACCACACATACCTCGACCCCTAGCGTAATTCTGAGAATGGAGGGTTCACTCCTTGTCTGCTACGTGTTTGTTTCTACAATGAGATATATTTGCATCTTGGTTCCTTATACCCTAATGTGCTAAGCTTCATTGTTCAATAATAAGGCTCAGTGATGAATATATATTGACGCAATAAAATATGTGACATAGGTTCGTGATTCATTCAATTTCATTCTTATCTCATTTGCTTATTGATAGTTTGTTGATTTCTCATCTTCTTTCTAAATCGCATTCTAGTATTCCTTCTATCATCAATTTTTCTTTCTATCATCTAACTAACATTTCTTCAAGGTGTGTTTGAGTTAAAATTGGTTCAACCATTATCATACAAAAAGCATTTCATATAGATTCATTTGCATTCATTATAGATTAATTTGTATTCATTTGCATTCATTATATCATTCATTACAGATTCCATTTGCATTCATTTTAAAATCCATTTACATCATGTACTACCATTGCATTCAAAATTATATAGAATCGAATAGATAAGCATCATAAAACTCATAGCATCATATAAGCATACATGAGAAGCAAAACATACATAGATCACTATCAAAACCCGCATGCCATATATATATAACTTAAAAATGATAATGTGTGTGAATACAATAAATAAGCCTAAAAGCTCAGATAACATGATCAACCAACATTGCCTCTGTCAACTGGTCGATCCTGTCCACTAGATCCTGCCCCAGGATGTCAAGGTGGTCCCATAACGCCACCACTGCTAGTCCATCATGAAGTAGATCTACTTGATCTCCTCCCCATAAATGCACTAAAGCTAGGCTATCTCTGACCCTTAAGGATGGCTCTCTCATATGCCTGTCGATAATAAATAGACTCCTGGGCAGCAGTGAAATACCTATTTGCCTAGTCGTGCGCATCTGTACCTGCTCTAAAAAGCTGATCAAAGGCATCCATGGTAATCTGACATCTCCGCACTGCCTCATCTCTCTCCCTCTGGAGATGATCTCTCTTAGCCTCAAGGGCACCATAATATGCACGGTAAGTCTCTCGCTCAATATCTCGTCTAGCGACCTCATCCTCCAAACTCTGGACCCGCGCTCTAAGAGTCTGCAGCTCATCCTCCTCACCAACCTGTCCTCTCCCACCCTCAACACCAGGCACATCCTCTAGCTCTAGCATATCCTCATCATCACCTCCACTCTCACTGCTCGATGACTCAGAAGAATCATCGCTATCCTCACTGCTAATAGACTCGGTGTCTCCACCAATGTCTACATCCTCATCTCCCTCATCTCCTCCCTCATCTCCTCCACCTCCTCCCTCAGCTCCACCCTCTCCTCCTCCTCTGGCTCTCTCCCCTACATCTATCCTCAACCATTGTCTAGGATAGAAAATCTGATGTGTTGTATTCAGAACAGCAGGATCAGTCAAAGGCACTGGCCCGTGCCCAGCAAACCACGTATCGTACTTCGTCGTCGTCCCTGGATCCGCTGCACCTCTACCCCAACCCCAGAGTAATGGCTGCAGAGAATCAAACTCAGTAGAAGCAACATGTGGTTGTATTCACACACCCAAATAAGATACCTCCTGAGATACACAAGCAAAATAAGCAGTAACCATAGGTGTCACCCGTACCTCACCGAACTGTCGAAGAACCCATCCTGGAATATACATCTTGATAATTTTTTGTAAAATAGCATAAAATGGGCATAAATCAGGAAAAAATTGGAAAAATACCATGCCGCAGTCCTAGGAGGTCTCTGATATGAACATAATTGGTCAGACAGGTGCAATCAAGCTCTATAACCAACCAGGACGATCAAATACTCAGAAAAAAGCACAAAAATTGTAGAGAAAACCAAAGAATTACCAAATTGCAAATAAGCAAATGAAAACCTAAAAATCTCTATTTATAGCTCAAATTTAGGGTTTTTTGACACCTCGATGCCCGTGGTCCCCGCCAACTTCAAACACCTTGTAGCCTACTCAAACAATCTCAAAATCGCATGAAATTTCACATGCTTGCTCGTTAAACTGATATCGAAAACATGGTCTCAATTTTGGAATTTTCCAACCACCTTTTCCGAGGTGGCATATTTACACTATACAGCAGTATCACCAAGGCATACTGGGACAAAAAAATTTGTTTTCTTTGAAACAATGTCGTTCCAACTTTGTCTCAAAGAGGGGCAAATGTAGACACCTAAAAATGTCTCATTGATCATGTACTAATTATTCCTCTAATTGATTAAATAATCTTTATTATTTAATTAATTTAATTAATCTTATTCTTCTAATTTCATATTTCCTCATAATCTTACTAATTATTTTCTTATTCTATCATCATTTAATCATTTTAATCATTTCCTAAATGTTAATTAAATATTTATTATTTAATTAATTATGGTTAATTCCCCAATTTAAATAATCTTTATTATTTAAATAAATTACTAATTATTCAATTTCTATCTCTAATCATCATTCAATCATTAACCCTCTTCTAAATATTAATTAAATATTTATTATTTAGTTAATTATGATTTAATCCTTTAAATTAAATAATCTTTATTATTTAATTAAATTCTATTTCTAAAATAATTAAATAGTTTCTTTAAATTATTTAATTAACTAATTAATTCTCCATTTCCAAATCCCCAAATTCTAATTTCATTTAATTTCATATTCTTCTAATTTCTTCCAAATTCAATTACATGTGCATGATTTCAAAAACCAAATTGAAAATCAAAGTTAAGTTCTAAATATATTCAAATGCTAAATTGAATAAATAAATTCAATTATTTGAACTAAAATCTCATGCAAAGATTAAATTTAAAATCTAAGTCTAAATGCAAGCACATGCTAAATTAATTAATTAAATCATTTATCTCTCCAATCTCTATTTCCATCTTTCAGTTAGCTTTTTCTAAATTAAGCTCTCTGTGTCATCCTCTTTATTTCCTCCAATCATTCTTTTTCTTCCTTCAGTCAACTTTTTCTCAATGAGTTGACTCAATTAATCTATTCAATCTATTGAGTTCCACTCCTACAATCAGCAGTTCAACTATCAATTTTCATTTGAGCTCACCTAAGTTCCACCTCTTGATCAATCTGTTCCACCTTTCAATCAATCTTCTCCAATTTTCTATAAATTGAGCATCCAATCTCCATTTTCGATAATCATGAACTTTGAATCTTTGTGTCACTTGTAGGTTACCAGCGCAATATCTGAGAGTCATCATATCACAAAGAGGAGAAGAGAAATGGAAGCAATATGCAATCTTGGGATAGGGAGTTTTAATTTGATTTGATTATTTTAATTCCTATTTGCTTGATTGTGTTATTCCATTGTCTTATTTGTTAGATTCTTTGGTTAGAAGGGATTCGTGATTTCCCTTTTGCTTCTAATTGATTACTTGTTTTTAAGATGAATTTTACATATATACAACTACAATATGTCTTCTTCTATGCTCTCCTTATGTAGTATGCCCCATTTGATAAAAGTAGTGGAAGGCTAGTATTGTATGACAACTTTAGGGTCTTTCGAATAAGATGTATTTTTCCATAAAACTTATGTGAGGTGGGGAACTTGCCAATACAAAATGAGTCACTAATATTGTATTAGCCACACCCCCTGTCATGAACTTGGACCTTGATTTCGAGGAAAGAGGTAGATGGAGTGAATTTTTTAAACAAATAAAAGGGATCAATGTAGGCAGATGCGGTAAATGATGAAGCTTCTTGGTTAATTAGCACTTCACACTCAAGATTCCCTTTCAAGTTACTATAGTATTGAAAAGGAATGAGATCATCTAGTATTATAATTTCATTTCCACTATAGGGGAATTTTAAGCATTGGTGGTATGTGGATGGGACGACCTTCATGACATGAATCCATGGAAGATCAAGAAGAAGGTTGTATGAGATATCAAGATCTAAGACCTGATAGATTGTATCTTGAATTGCAGGCCAATATTTGATAGAAAAAGTGATCATACAATTAAAAGAAAGTTTGGCATCATCATATGCTTTACTCAAAATCATGTTTCATGTATCTATGACCACCTTGAAGAATCCCAATATTTTGACCAACTTTAGAGTATAAATGTTCAAGTCTTCCCCTCCATTTATCAAGACTCGTTTGATTTTATGTTTATGGATGAAGACTTCAACATGGAGTGGGTCATTGTGGTTTGGTTTGTGTGAAGGCACATCATGGTCTATGAATGTAACATGGTGAGTAGTAGCAATATGTCCTCCCATGGCCTAAAAACCTAAACATTAATGTTTGTACGAGGAATCTTGAAGTGCATTATTTAAGAAGCCTTGTGGGTAGGTGATACATTTAATGCCTCAAGGATAGATATCTATGCAGGTGTCTTTCCTAAATGATCCAAAAAGTTGTATTGATTTGATGACTGGGATTTAGAAGTGGTCTTTTATAGGTCACTTTGAATCTATGTGTAGTAACAACACAATTTAGATTTTTATTTTTGATAGTGATAGTGGAAACATGGTTTTCAACTTCTTGGATATGGTTAAGTGTGTACTCATGAGTTACATTGGTGTAGTTGGCATTGTTATGGGTATTGGTCCTTGAACTAGAGTATTTTCCTTTCACATGGTTTTATAGAGGATCTTTTAATATGGTGTGATGAATATTAGAGGATCTAGACAAATTATCATTCACTACATCTCACTGGTCTCTGACATCTTAAATGATTTTCTCGGGTCTGAAACACCCAAAGGTTGTATGTTCCTTTGTCCTATGATGTTCACATAACTCATTAGCATTCCGTCATGACAATTTAAAATGTACTGGTTCATAATATAATACATTGGGAAGTGTGATTATGTTTGATTGCACAAGATTCTTTAAAGATGACTCAATGGGTTCTTTTAAGGGTGTATATTTATGTCTTGTAATGTTGTTTTTAGTCCTAGGAGGATCACCTTGTGAGTTGTTCTCAGTTGTATTTATTGATTGATCATTGTTTTGTGATTGATTGTTATTCAATGTTTTCATGTTTAATGTGGAAGGTCCTTTTAGGCTAACCATGATTTAAGCCTTATTGACCACTTTTGTATCTACTATGTCACCATTTGTTACATTCTTGTTCCTTGACAAAAAATTAGATTTTCCATACTATGTACTAGTGTTCTCTTTGGTTTCTTTAAATGTTTTCACAAGTCCTTTTGCTACAAGGGCCTTATCAATGGAGAGACCCTTTTTTATAACCTTGTCAAATGAATTAGAGCCTTGGAGATGAAACATCAACTCTTGATTGAGATTTTGTATTAAAATTTGTACTATCATTTTTTTTGTGTGTGGTAAGAACATTTACTAGAAAAATTTCTCCATCTCTACAAGATTGAAGTGAAAGATTTTCTATTATTTAGTTTTGTGTTTCATCTATCATATATACTCTATGTTTGATGTTATAGGAGAAATGTACACTAATTTTTTTAGCTATTTAATTCTAAGTTCTTAGGCCATGTGCAAAATAAGAGAACCATTCCATTAATTGTCCACCAAGACTGCATGGAAAGAGGTGCATAAGATATGTATCATTTTGTGCCACCTCTACACAAGTTATGTAAAACTCTCAAATATGTTTTCTAGGATGTCCCTTCACCTTGTGTTTATCAAACATGGGCATCTCAAAGTTTCTAGGGAAGGGTGGCATATATATTGTTTTGTTGAAACCATAAGGAAATATGTCCTCCATGGTATACATATTTTTGGGTTTGTTGACTTGCATGATTGTCATTTGTTGTTGTAAAATTTGTATTATTTGTGCTAAAATTTATTTTAGGGATTACTGGACATGGATATTGTTTGTTTGTGCAAGTTAGGTAGTTTTTTTTATCAAGTCTATGAATGGGTTATTCCTTGGTATGTTGGGGGATGGTTGAATATGTTTCGATAGCAATAGGATGTCATGGGTTGTGTCATTTGGTTGAAGTTTGATAGGAATTTTTGGTTTGGTTAATGTGTGAGAGTGTATGTGGATTGTTAGTTGAGTAGAGTGTTGTGTTTGGGGAACATAGTTATGATGTGTAGTTGTAGGGTTTGGTTTGTATGTGTAATTTGTTGTAAAGATGTTTTGTTGTTGTGGCAGAGGTATGAGATTTTGGTTTAATTTTTTGTTTGGTGGAATGAAGGTGTGAGTTTGGGTTATGAGTACATAAATGTTGATGTTTGGGTTGATTGTTCTATTGTTAAGTGGAAGTGATGTGTTGTTTTGTTGGTTGAAATTGGTATTTATTTGTGGAAAAGGGTTTGTGCTTATTTTTCAAGTGGTTTTGTTGTGTATGTTTGTGAGATGGGAGTTATAGTGTTGGATGGTTGGTTGAAGATTGTGTTTGTCTATTGAAGAGGACTACTTGTTTTTTTTGTGAGATGGGAGGTGGAACATTGGGTTGTTGGTTTTGTGATGTTTGGTTGTAGTTTTGATATTGGTTTTGGTTATTTGTGTGTTGGGTGTTGGTTGATTGGATTGATATTTGGGTTAATGGATGTTAAAAATGGGTTTGTGAATTGTAATCTATAGGAGGGTGGTGTTGGAATGTTAATGTTTGTCGTGTCATGGGATGTGTTTGTCAAGAGCATGCTTATATTTGATTGTTGTGAAACAAGATTGTTTGGTGGAGGTATCATGTTTGTTGAGCCTAGGTTTTGGTATTTGACATTTGGTATGGGCTCTTGGATCTGACAAAGATCAAGATCTTGTGGCAACTGAGCTCCATTTTGGGCTAGCAACAAAATATATTTGTTTGGGTCTCTCGTTAAAAGTGTTGGCATGACTTCCTCAATTATAGGATCTTGGGACACATTGTCAACTTTATTTGGTGTCCTTTGTTGTCTAACATTAGCCAAAAAAATCTCAATTGGTAGTTTCCATGTATCTCCTAACATGGTGTGTGGTATGAGCCTAAAGATGATTCGAATTGCATCAAACTCTAGTAGGATTAAAGGTGTGGTTTAATATGGGATTCATTTATTTCCTTTTCCTTTATGAATCTATTTAAACAATACGAGAGACCTAGGGACTACCAATGATATGATATGAATGCTAAAATTCTATGGATATGAATCTATGATAAATGATTGTTTTTGAATTTTTATTTTTATTTTTTTTTGTTGATGTAATGTTGATGGGATTATAGACAAAAGTGAACAAAGGGAATGTTTGGATCTCAAAATGATGGTTTTCAAGATGTTGGATTTATAAAAGTCAAACCTATACTAGAGTTATGAGTATTAGTCCCAATTGTTGTGTGGTAATGGATGATGTGATATCAAGGCAACCAATAAAAACTAAAGTCTGATATGGATCTAATTGGTTTGTTAATTTTTTGGTTTTTTGGTTTTTTGGTTTGATGTTATTGTTTGTTGGTTTAATGTAATTAGATGAATGCATGTAATGTAAATTTGATCTAAAGGGTGTGTTTTTAAGCTAAGGTAATGCAAGGATATGCAAGATGTGATGATAAGCTAAAATGATCTACTAAGTCTTAGGTTTATGTGTAAAAATAGGGTTGGTATCTAAGAGTTGAAATCCCAAGGTAAAACCCTAGTATCTTAGTTTGAAATAGATGGACAAAGAAAAGATCAATTGCATTGTCAACGGCTATAGATGCATTAGAGAAACTTGTATTTATAGTGTAATTTTGTTTAAAGGTGACAAAACCTAGAATATAGTCAACATGACAAATGAATTATAGTATTAATAGATTTGTAACTAAATAATCTAGATGCATCAAAGAATAACTCTATTGTGGTGTTGAATAGCTCAGATGAGTAATCGATCTCTACAAATGTGGTGCTAAAAGTCATAGATAAAACATAAAAAATGATACTCATAGTACTTTATGTAACCCTAGGTTTTTTAAC
This sequence comes from Cryptomeria japonica, assembly GCF_030272615.1. NCBI lineage: Eukaryota > Viridiplantae > Streptophyta > Pinopsida > Cupressales > Cupressaceae > Cryptomeria > Cryptomeria japonica. The sequence goes on along the minus strand of NC_081409.1, from coordinate 411,468,074 downwards.
TTGGATACATGATAATAATGTTAAGATGCAATGTTCTAGCTAGGTTTTGTAAATTTTGTGTTTAAGGTAGTTTGTTTTGGACAAATATTTGATTTTTTTAGTTTAACAAATAGACAAAAAATAATAAGATGCAATGGCTGATTGACTTTAATCAGGGTAATAAAGCTAATGATGTCACTAGTATCATATAATTGAAGACATCCATAAGTAGGCACAACCTAATTATACAAGTGTTGATAGGCCTTTTATACTCACCTAACATGCAAGCTTTGCTAAGCAGAGCTTCTCCTAAAAAGAGCAAGGATTACGAAATCCACACTCCCCAAGGTCTTGTTTGTTAGGTCATTATCGTGCAAATGTAACTCAAGGTTCACGTGACTTGTTCAATCAAGGTGGTATGTTAGTTGCAAAAGACACTCACACGGATCCACTTAGAAATAAAATGCAAAAGATATGGGAAGCAATGAAGAAACAAACATAACCATACAAGATTGTTAAATTTGAAATAAATACTTCAAATAACCAGATACTATCAATAACAGACTAGATAGCAGCAGGTGGAACTTCCATCTACTTGCAAGGTCTAAGATCTTACACACAGAAAGAGTTGATTAGAAACTTCACATACCATAATAATGAAATCCACAATATTCAAAACAATTACTATCTAGAACAAGAGAAGATATCAAATCAAAGAAATACTAACTTCATTCAACAAAGATCATGAAACATGTGATCCATGAAGCAGGTTGCATTGATTACTTATGAAAATAATGGTAGGGTAAAAGTACAGATCTGTACCATACTTGGGGCTAACCCGAGAGATCTGGTCAGACCAATGTGGCAGCCATAGAGCGTTGGCATGGCAACAAGGTTCCAACCGAAAACATTCTAGCTGGAAGTATTCCGATTGGACACCCTTGCCCTATATAAGCTGCAAAAGAGTCATAACCCCTCATTCAGCACTGAGGGGCTTACTGAGCAGTAGGCGAGGAGAGCATGTTAGCAGGGATCCGGACGGAAGGGTTTCGAGGGTAAGTATTTTTTAATTTTTTTTTGTTTTTTAAATGTATTAATAGTAAAATATTTATTTATTTATTTTTTCATAAAAAAAATTTATAGTTTATTTGTTTTTTATTTGCTTAGTTTTTTAATTCTTAATAATATTTTAGCTTTAATTTTTTTTAATGTTTAATAATATATTAGGTTTTAACATTTAAATGGTTGATTTTTTTTAGTGGTTAATTAGTTAAATAAATTTGACATACACACACAAACAGAAGACCTTAGGACAAGATTACTTAAGTACTTAAATGGTAATTACTTAAATAAATGTGACATACACATACATACATACACCTTACGATGCCTGAACACATACTAGATCAACTGAAGAATCTCTTAAACAATGAATGATCTTTCAATACATCTTAAAACATATTTTTACCCAATTTAGCATCCTCACATGTATAACATATAAGACCCCATATAAAACAATAAGACCCCTTAAAATCTATTCTGACTATAATGACCTCTTATGATTGTAATGAAGCATAATAATACCTTATGACTCATAATGACCCCTTAAGACCTAATTTGACTCCATAGGACCCAATAGTGTCCTAAGGGGTCATGTGTGCTCCTAAGGTGTCACGCGTGTGTTCTAACACATGTGTGACCCTTTAGGAGCACATATCACCCCTTGTAACATTCTAGTTTATATAACACACCCCTTATGACCCAATAGAATACACAACGTGCACACTAGGATGCTATAAGGGGTCACATGTGGTCCTAAGTGGTCACGCATGTGGTCTAACACATGTGTGACCCCTTAGCACCACATGTGACCCCTTATAGCATCCTAGTGTGTATAATGTACCACTTAGGACCCCTTTTGACCCTATAGGACCCAATAGTGTCCTAAAGGGTCATATGTGGTCCTAAGGGGTCACACATGTGTGACCCCTTAGGAGCACATATGACCCATTGTAGCATCCTAGTTTATATAACATACCCCTTATGACCCAATAGCATGGACAACATACACAGTAGGATGCTATAACAGATCATATGTGGTCCTAAGTGCTCACGCATGTGTTCTAACACACATGTGACCCTTAGGACCACATATGACCCCTTATAGCATCCTAGTGTTTATAATTTACCCCTTAGGACCCAATTTGACCCCATTGGACCTAATAGTGTCCTAAGGGGTCATATGTGGTCCTAAGGGGTCATGCATTGTTCTAACACATGTGTGACCTCTTAGGACCACATACGACCCCTTATAACATCCTAGTTTATATAACATACCCCTTATGACTCAATAGTATTCACAACATACACACTAGGATGCTATAAGGGGTCAATTGTGGTCCTAAGGGGTCACACATGTGTGACTCCTTAGGAGCACATATGACCCCTTGTAACATCCTAATTTATATAACATACCCTTTATGACTAATAGCATGCACAACATACACACTAGGATGTTATAAGGGGTCATATGTGGTGCTAAGGGGTCACGCATGTGTTCTAAGACCCAATTTGACCCCGTCAGACCCGATAGTGTCCTAAGGGGTCATATGTGGTCCTAAGGGGTCACACATGTGTTAGAACACATGCATGACCCCTTAGGAGCGCATATGACCCCTTATAGCATCCATAGCACGTGTATAATATACCCCTTAGGACCCAATTTGACCCCATAGGACCCAATAGTATGCAAAATGCACACACTAGGATGCTATAAGGGGTCATATGTGGTTCTAAGGGTTCACGCATGTGTTAGAACACATGTGTGACCCCTTAGGACCACATATGACCCCTTATAGCATCCTAGTATGTATAATGTGCCCCTTAGGACCCAATTTCACCCCATAGGACCCAATAGTGTCCTAAGGGGTTATATGTGGTCCTAAGGGGTCATGCATGTGTTCTAACACATGTGTGACCCCTTAGGACCATATATTACACCTTATAGCATCCTAGTGTGTATAATGTACCCCTTAGGAACCAATTTGACCCCTTAGGACCCAATAACACATGCGTGACCCCTTAGGACCACCTATGACCCCTTATAGCATCCTAGTGTGTATAATATATCCCTTAGTACCCAATTTTACCCCATAGGACCCAATAGTGTCCTAAGGGGTCATATATGATCCTAAGGGATCATGCATGTGATATAACACACGTGTGACCCCTAGGACCACATATGACCCCTTATAGCATCCTAGTGTGTAAATTGTACCCCTTAGGACCTAATTTGACCCCATAGGACCCAATAGTGTCCTAAGGGGTCATATGTGGTCCTAAGGGGTCATGCACGTGTTCTAACACATGTGTGACCCCTTAAGACCACATATCACCCCTTAAAGAATCCTAGTGTGTATAATGTACCCCTTAGGACCAATTTGACCCCATAGCACCCAATAGTATGCATAATGTACACACTAGGATGCTATAAGGGGTCATAGGTGGTCCTAAGGGGTCACACGTGTTACTAGGATGCTATAAGGGGTCATAGGTGCTTGTGACCCCTTAGGACCACCTATGACCCCTTATAGCATCCTAGTAACACATGTGTGACCCCTTAGGACCACCTATGACCTCTTATAGCATCCTAGTGTGTATAATGTACCCCTTAGGACCCAATTTCACCCCATAGGACCCAATAGTGTCCTAATGGGTCATATGTGGTCCTAAGGGGTCACTCATGTGTTCTAACACATGTGTGACCCCTTAGGACCACATATGACCCCTTATAGCATCCTAGTGTGTATTATGTACCCCTTAGGACCCAATTTGACTCCATAGGATCCAATAGTGTCCTAAGGGGTCATGTGTGGTCCTAAGGGGTCACACATGTACTATAACACATGCGTGACCCCTTAGGACCACATATGACCCCTTATAGAATCCTAGTGTGTGTAATGTACCCCTTAGGACCCAATTTGACCCCCATATGACCCAATAGTGTCCTAATGGGTCATATTTGGACCTCCTAAGGCGTCACACATGTGTTAGAACACATGCATGACCCCTTAGGACCACCTATGACCCCTTATAGCATCCTAGTGTGCATAATGTACCCCTTAGGAACCAATTTGACCCCATAGGACCCAATAGTGTCCTAAGGGGTCATATGTAGTGCTAAGGGGTCACACATGTGTTCTAACACGTGTGACCCCTTACGACCACATTATGACCCCTTATAGCATCCTAGTGTGTATAATGTACCTCTTAGGACCCAATAGTGTCCTAAGGGTTCATCAGTGGTGCTAAGGGGTCATGCATGTGTTCTAACACATGTGTGACCCCTTAGGACCACATACGGCCCCTTATAGCATCCTAGTGTGTATAATGTACCCCTTAAGACCCAATTTGACCCCATAGGACCCAATAGTATCCTAAGGGTTCATGTGTCATTCTAAGGTGTCACGCTTGTATTCTAACACACGTGTGACCCCTTAGGACTACATACGACCCCTTATAGCATCCTAGTGTGTATAATGTACCCCTTAAGACCCAATTTGACCCCATAGGATGCAATAGTGTCCTAAGGGATCATATGTGGTCCTAAGGGGTCATGCATGTGTTCTAACATATGCATGACCCCTTAGGAGCACATATGACCCCTTATAGCATCCTAGTGTGTAAAATGTACCCCTTATGACCCAATTTGACCCTATAGGACCCAGTAGTGTCCTAAGGGGTCATATGTGGTCCTAAGGGGTCACGCATGTGTTAGAACACATGCATGACCCCTTAGGACCACATATCACCTCTTATAGCATCCTAGTGTGTATAATGTACCCCTTAGGACCCAATTTGACCCCATAGGACTCAATAGTATGGATAATGTACACACTATGATTTTATAAGGGGTCATATGTGGTCCTCAAGGGTCATGCATGTGTTCTAACAGATCTGTGACCCCTTAGGACCACATATGGCCCCTTATAGAATCCTAGTGTGTATAATGTACCCCTTAGGATCCAATTTTACCCCATAGGACCCAATAGTGTCCTAAGGGGTCATTTGTGGTCCTAAGGGGTCACGAATGTGTTCTAACACATGCATGACCCCTTAGGACCATATATGACCCCTTATAGCATCCTAGCATGTATAATGTACCCCTTATGACCCAATTTGACCCCATAGGACCCAATAGGGTTCTAAGGGGTCATATGTTGTGCTAAGGGGTCACGCATGTGTTATATTAGGACCACATATGACCCCTTATGACCTAATTTGACCCCATAGGATCCAATAGTGTCCTAAGGGGTCACACATGTGTTCTAACACATGTGTGGCTCCTTAGGACCACATATGACCCCTTATAGAATCTTAGTGTGTATAATGTACCCCTTAAGACCCAATTTGACCCCATAGGACCCAATAGTGTCCTAAGGGGTCATATGTGGTCCTAAAGGGTCACACATGTGTTCTAACACATGCATGACCCTTTAGGACCACCTATAACCCCTTATAGCATCCTACTGTGTATAATGTACCCTTAGGACCACATATGACCCCTTATAGCATCCTACTGTGTAAAATGTACCCCTTAGGACCCAATTTAACCCCATATGACCCAATAGTGTCCTAAGGGGTCATATTTGGTGCTAAGGGGTCATGCATGTGTTTTAACACATGTGTGACCCCTTAGGACCACATATGACCCCTTATAGCATCCTAGTGTGTATACTGTACCCCTTAAGAACCAATTTAACCCCATAGGACCCATAAGGGTTCATATTTGATCCTAAGGGGTCATGCATGTGTTCTAACACATGTGTGACCCCTTAGGACCATCTATGACCCCTTATAGCATCCTAGTGTGTATAATGTACCCCTTAAGACCCAATTTGACCCAATAGTGTCCTAAGGGGTCATGTGTGGTCCTAAGGGTTCACACATGTGGTCTAAAACATGTGTGACCCCTTAAAACCACATATGACCCCTTATAGCATCCTAGTATGTATAATGTACCCCTTAAGACCCAATTTGACCCCATAGGACCCATAAGGGATCATATGTGGTCCTAAGGGGTCACGCATGTGTTCTAACACATGCATAACCCCTTAGGACCACCTATGACCCCTTATAGCATCCTACTATGTATAATGTACCCCTTAGGACCCAGTTTAACCCCATAGGACCCAATAGTGTCCTAAGGGATCATATGTGGTCCTAAGGGGTCACACATGCTTAAATATTTCTTTTTTATGATTTTAAATATCTTTTTTTATGAACTTAAATATGTTTAAAATATTGAAAATACATGTATATGTATTTAAATTTCTTTTTATATTTTTATATGTTCATATTAACTTAGGATGATGAAAATGTATGTTTATGTGTAAATTTTATTTTTATATATGTTTAAATATATGCTTAAAATAATGAAAATGTATGTAAAAATTAGACATTTATATTGTTTGAAAAATTGCACTTTATTTTGTTCTAGAATTTTTAGATTAAAAATGTAAATTATATTTTATTGTTTTTTATATTTTTAAGTACAATTTTTTTAATATAAATTTTAATACATATGTACATACTGTTGGCATATTGGCATAACTAATGGAGATGATGATATATTAAAGGACTGTTGGTGATGATATATTGATGGACTGTTGATGATGATATAATTATGATATGATGATTAGTTATTTGCGTTGTCATTAATGGCAACCATATTTATCCATGTTTGTTTATGCTTGGTATGTCATCTAAAGTCTATTGGTTAAGTCTAACCGATAATGGATTGAATTGGATTGAGTTGGAAAGCAAAACTATTATGTGACAGTGAACCGGTAAGTAGGAACAGAGAAGGAAATGATTGTGGTAGTGATCCATGTTGAGTTAGGTATTGTGGTTTGGAATGTGTGCTTATGACATCATAAGGAGTCTATGACTTGAACCGCATCATTTTTGGAGAATCGAAAGTCATGTTTGTTATTGACTGTTGTATAAATAGCTAGGGTTTGAGAACTGGTATCAAGATCTTTGACCGGTGATGATTTATGGTTTGGCGGTGATTCTTTTCATGTTCATAAAATGATGATCACATGTCAAAATCTGTATGAAAAGATATGATGATGTTTTAGCACATACAAGGATCAAATTTCTTGGAAAGTAGCGAAGTGCTTAGCAGAATGTGATAAGGGTTTGACAACTTATCAGATCGATGTGCGATGATAAGTTGTGATCATTCAACGACCGTAATTGTCTTGTAATTTGTTGTAATGATCTGTATCTTGATCTATAATGATTTATAATGATCTGATATGATCTATGATGTAGATTCATTGTAGGTTAGGGTTTTGTAACCGACCTAATTGTAAAGCCTATTTAGGTCAAGTTTGAGAAGGTTAAGTGTGCCGGTAATCAGAGAAGTGTGTGTGTGTGTCGAACTAGATTGAGATGTCTGCATAAGAGAAGCATATTGGAGCTGACAAGGATCTATTATAGAAAGCTATGAAGTGATGAGTCCAGATCATTTATTTGTTGTTTCCTAACAGTTGCAGCAGCTTTAAAATCCCTTAACCGGGTAGGTCCTAACGGACCTAATTGTATATATCCCTTAACCGGGTAGCTCAACAACTTGAGTTTAAATCCTCCAGCAAAGGTTACTCCTAATAGGGTAAATCTCCTAACAAAGCTAAGGTGTAAAATCCCTTGACCGGGTGACTCCCAATAGGGTCTACTCTTAACCGGGCATTGTTGTAAATCTCCTAACTGGGCTAGTCTCCTAACGGGGCGCATTCCGAAAGAGTGAAATATTTTGTGGGTACCAATTCCTAGCGTGGTTTTTCCCATTTGGGTTTCCACGTGAAAAATCCTTGTGTTCATGTTGTGATGGATTATGCATTTGATGTATTTACTTATTGATGAACACTTTAGTTGTTATTGGTAATGTTTTGGTAAATCTACATTAAGTGATTGTTATATCAGCTACTGATACTGGTTATGAACTATTTTGTGAAGTATTGTTTAGATTGGTGAAAGTTTGCAGTTTATTGTTATCACTGGTTCACCCCCCCTCTTAGTGTTAACCAATCCTCACATTAACACATACATGCACATGTAGATATATCTATACATTTCCTATATTATCATCATGTCTGATCAGCCTAGCTCACATAACACTGGATCTACGCCCAGTGTTAATCCAAGAGTGAGTGAGAAGACATCGCGTAGGTCTGCAAGAAATCTTGAGGATAGGCAACATCTTTATGATCAGAGAGCATAGGCATTACAACATGCTCTAGATCACTTGAACAACACATTGCAAAACATCCCTAACTGTATAAATAAGGAAAGGGGAGAGATCAATAGAGATGAGCTACATCATATGATTAATGTAGTTGATACTTATAATCCATATGATGAGATTAACACTACTTTATTTTATAACTCCCTTTCATGTAGTGTTTGTGGTACCATAAAATGGGAAACAATCAATGATAAGGTTTCTACCATTGATGTAAAGACCATGTTCTCTCATTATCAGTCCATGGGTAGGGTGAAGGGTTATATGCCTTCCAGGTGCATAGATGTACTAGTGGCACCATTCATATATCCTAGATGGTTGGCCACTCATCATATGTGGCCCCAAAATGATGAGCTACCCCTTTATTTCTGCAAACAACTATTTGTAGAGTTCCATTTGGGGTACAATGTTGACTACATAGATTTTCCTGCACATGCTAAGCAGGGGAGAGGAAGATTTTTAGATAAGTTTAGAGGAACTGATGCACCACAGCCTACTAATAATTGGGAATTGATTGGTCCAAACCTTTTGGTTCTTCCAAAACATTTGGAACTGGCACGTGCAGCGGATAGTGCACCAGATGACAATCAATAATCTATTTTTTCCAGTATTGCTACCATAGCCACACAAGTCGATGAGATGACATCAAATCATGTAGGTAGATATTTGCTACGCTCACATACTAGGATTCCTACAGCTAATGATGCATTAGAGAGTTATGATCCCTATGTTCAAGCAGACATACCATCACTGATAAATGTTGCACGCATATGCAAGATAGATCCTTTACAATAGATGAGTGCATGTTTGTCCATTGATCTCTTGGATGCATATCAGGTTATTGCTATGGAGCATGGGATCTCTCTAGAGGAGGCCTCAGCATATGTTAGACGTGTACTTGGTAGACCAACTACTTGTAGCCATGGTGGTGAGCCTATAGATTCTCAACATGTTGTTGTTGCACATCAGATTGCCCCTCCCCAACATACATCAGTTGGAGAGGATATGCCTCCTCCTCCTATTCATACATCCATTGATTCCACAACACCTAGTACTGGAGTTCAGAGGTTTCTCACTAGTCTACTTATGGAGTCAAACATTGAGGGTGATGTTGCAGTGAGCTCCTTGCACGATTCTGGCATCAACAGGATTAGACAAGCATTAGATGCTGCAAATCAAGTTTGAATTTTTAAAAGTTAATTTTAATTTAAAAACTATCCCTACTTGATTGTAGATGTTTAATTTTTTAATTATTTAATTATAATTTGTGAACTATAGGGAATTTTATTAGGATCCATGTATGGAGATTTGCACACTACCACTGACCCTGTTCATTAGGAGACATAGGTATATATATAAATTTAAATTAATTGTTTGTTTTTAAATTATATTTAAAGGGATAGGTACTGATCTTAATTTCAAGTTATTTATATATCTAAAAAAAATTCAACATTGCAGGATGAGAGACTAGCACGCAGGTTGAACTCTTCATCACATAGATGTTCTAGAGTCCTACATGCATGTGTTGGAGATGCTAGAGACCCTGAGGTATGTTTATCTACAACGTGTGTACATGTATGTTCTTAATCTATGTTTCAAATTATATTAGATAAATTGTATGTATGAATGTTTCAAATTCGATTAGATAGATAAATATAACTCTTAAAAATTTAGTAGTATGAATGTTTAATGTATGAGTTCATATGTACTCTATTGCAGGTGCAGGGATCGAGACATGGTTCAGGACAGGGCCCTGACTGACCCACTATTTATGTATGTGCATGTGCACACATTTTCTAGACATTTTAATAGACATATTTTATATATATCTATATATATTTATTTTCTTAGCTCAACATTTCTTTGATGTATATTTTAGAACATTATATGTACATGTATGTATGTGTTAGAGATCTAGACATTTCATACTACTTTGTGTTTAAATATATCTTACATTTTTTAAAGTTAAATGTTTTATATATATATATATATATATATATATATATAGTGTAAATGACATGCTTAGTAATACGGTGTTAGTAGTTCATTGTTAAACTAATTGATGTTTATTTTTTGTGCTCTGGTACTTATTAAAGTTGTTAGCACTTTTAACATTTTTAACAATCATGAACTTATAATTATCAAATTACAAAAGTAAGGTGTAATTAATATACTTACGGTGTAATTAAATATGTATTAATTTTACAAATTAATTAAATACATTAATTTTACATGAATTAAAAGCATGATGAATATACTTACTTGGTGTAATTAAATACATTAATTTTACATTAAGCATGATGAATATAATTAAGGTACATAATTAAATACATTAAAATTACATTGAAATAGATACAAGATCATAAAAAATACATTAATCCATAGATGTTTAAATAAAAAATAAATCCATATAGATGTAAATATCCCCAACACAAATATCCCCTTAAGACCCTTTAAGACAACATATATAAATGAATCCATAGATGTATTTATATAAATGAATCGATACATGTATACATACATGTAAAGATGATTTAAATAGGTGATTCACACATGCACTATTCAATCTAGGTGTAACTATGAACATGCACTATGACCACGTTGCAAAAATCCCCTTAAGACCCCTTAAGACAACATAATTAAATGAATCCATACATGTGTAAATATAAATTAATCCATACACATACATACACTTAAAAATTAAAATCCATACATAAATTTGAATCAATACACATACATAGACATAAAAATTCAAATCCATGCATACATAATGATAATTTATAGGTGATTCACACATGTATAAATCCCCTTAAGACCCCTTAAATCCCCTTAAGAACCCTTAAGACCACATATAAATGAATCCATACATGTAAATATAACTTTGAATAATTACACATACATACACATAAAAATTTAAATCCATGCATACATGTAAATAAAAATGAATCCATCCATGTATACATACATAAAGATGATTTATAGGTGATTCACACATGCACTATGACCCCATTGCATAAATCTTCTTAAGACCCCTTAAATGCCCTTAAGACCACCTATAAATAAATCCGTACATGTAAATATAAATGAATATATACACATACATAGACATAAAGATTCAAGTCCATACATACATACAAATTCAATGCCTCCACAAAATATATTTAAGTATAAAACAAAAATTCAATGCACAGTTTTTTCTTTAACAAGTTATGCATCCAAAAAAAATATGCACTATGATCTAGGTGTAACTATGTACATGTACTATGACCCCATTGCATAAATCCCCTTAAGACCCCTTAAGAGGTCCCTTAAGACAACATATAAATGAATCCATACATGTATTTATATAAATGAATCTATACACATACATACACATAAAAGTTCAAATCCATACATACATACAAATTCAATGCATCCACAATATTAAATGTCCATGTGCAATATATATAATATATAACCATCCACACTATCCAAACAAATGTGTATGTCTATATCTAGATAGATAGATATGATCTTGTCCTAGAAAATATGAGTTCATCGAAGTACGACCTATCTAATATAAAAAGTTCAAACATGACAAGTTAAAGTTTAAAGCTCCTGGTACATATAATCTGTATCCTCCCTATCTTTTATAATCTCTAATATTTTTTCATGATCTTCAATAAGCAACCTCCACTTTTGGTTGCCATGTCCTCTTTTTGGCAATGTCTCAAAATGCAGTCTTGTCACTATTACGAAGTGACTATAGTGTAGAATTTTTTGTCCTGGCATATAATCAATAAATGTTACACCATTTTTATCTATCTTTATTTGTTGATAATAAGTGCCTTCAACAACAACTGAACCGATGGGATATTGTTGTCCATCACCATCGGTGACTGATTCTAATAACTTGCATTTTGGTGTTGTGCATCTCAATAGATAATAATCAACACCTTGGGTATTTTCAAGATCAGCAACCACCGCAAAAATATCACCTACATGGGTAAGTGCACAAAGATGGTGTGAAAAAAGGGGGGTATAAGTGGACACTTTTTTTCTGAAATCAGGTGAACCTGAAATTGGAGGCGAAAGTTGAAATTCATCCACTCAAGATATGTAGATAATCAAAGAACAAATATTATATTACTCTAAATCTAGTTTCCAAAATACCAAACTTTTTCAAAATTGGATAAGATTAAGGGGGTCAAATCCTTCGTGCACGAAAAATAGACCCTGATTTTTTCTGAAAAACATAATATAGTGTTTGACGTGCGCATCAAAAAAGTCATAGTTAAATTTAGTACTTTGACAAATCCTTTGGCAGAAAGATAGTTAAGAGTGAGCACTAGAAGTTGTGTACTTTTTTGTAATTTTTTGTTGAGTTTTTTTTTTTTGATGATTTTTCCAATCGAGCACGTCCTGAAAATAAGGTACATGTTCGTGCATGAAGCATAACTTGCACCAAAACAAACAAAAATTTTATTTTTTTTTAAATTGTAAATAATCAAGTGCACTATAATAATATATAAAGTTTTTTAAATTTGGATAATTAGATCAAAAGTTATTAAAAAAATGGTACACGTATGTCTCTTAGAACTATGGAGACACTAGTAAAACAAATTCAATAATAATATGTTATTGTTGTTCAAATTTTAAAAAAATTATATGGTTAGAAAGCTCAAAAGATGGGTGAAAATATGGTGGAAATTTTAGAAATACCCACTTGATGAAGTGTAAACCTGATGATGACAAAGTTGAGAAACCAAGTTGATAAAACAAAACACGTCAAAAAGGAGGGAAATGGAGGGAAATCAAACTTCCAACCTGCAGCTTTGTCATCCAGGCCTATTCACAAGCCTAAATAGTCCAAAGTGCGTATGGGATCCCTATACTATAAACAGCGGGTACAAAGTGTCTTTACAATAAGAAGCGTGTATGCGATGTTAAAGCTAAAACAACACGTACGCACTTCTACCTGTGTTTAAAATGTGGGTGTGTGCATACATATATGTATATGTATAATATGTAAAATATGATATTTCATGTATGTATATATGTGTGTGTGTGTGTAATATATATAATATATTATGTATATATACACACATATATGTGTGTATGTATGTGTATTGCCTTTTGATATTTTATGTGTATGTGCATATATTGATATATATTGTCCTTTGATATCTTATTGTATTTTATTCTATTCCTCTCTCTCTTTCTCACTCTCTCTAGACCCCACATAACACCTAATGACCTCTTCGGACCATGTATGATATCTCAAAGGGTCATATGGTGTTGTAACACATGTGTGGCTCAATTAGGACCCCATGTGACCCCTAATGACATCATGTGACATGTATTCCTCCCCCCCATCTCCCTCCCTCCCTTTTCTTTCCCTCTCTCTCCCTCCCTATAATGAATACTAAGAGGGGTGGTGAATTAGTATGCCAAAAAATATTGTAAACAAACTTTTAAACAGCTTAGCAGATAACCGGTAAAGCAGATTCACTAATAAACCGGTTAAGATAAATGAAAACCAAATAGAAAACAAAGCATTCACCCACAAGAGCACAATCACCATAACACAAGATATTTGATGTGGAAACCCAAATGGGAAAAACCACGGCAAGTAAAAACTCACAAGTAACTATCTACATAATAGAAACCAGACCGATTAAGGTCATACAATGTTCTTCACCAGAATAGATCCTATTAGGAATCTAGATCTCTATTAGGAGATAAGTCATGTTAAAGACTACATTGTTAAAGGATTTCAGATCCATAGTTGTGAACCACCTTGTTAGAGGATTTACAAAGGCTTTGTTGGGCCTACCCGATTAAGGGTTTCCAACTTGTCGAAGATATTAGTAATCAACAAGTGAATGATCTAGATAATAGCACAGTATGCTTAATTAGATCCTTGACAGCTCATTGTTAATGCATTTCAGCATTACTTCAATCTTCAATACCTCCACACTTTGTCTCTTCACACAGACCTAATCTTCTCTTCGATGATCGCACATAACCTTTTTCTATTCTATCTCTCATACATTATCTCATCCATATGCAAACCCTAGACATGATGTCCTTATAAAGGAATCCGATTTCATGTTGGTCCAATAGAATTAGACTACAAGTTCCTAGGTACAATGCATCTGGACACATTTGGTAACACAGGACAAAATCACAACCAAAGTGTCAGTGGATGATAACTTATCACACATCACAGTAATACTGGTTGGTAACTCATCACAGAGTAATACCGATTAATACAATATACCAATTACCAGTTGTCAAAAATGAAGATTGGTAGATCATAGTGTTCTGATCAAAAGTTAACTACTGCTTGGTACCTTCGTACCACTTGAGCTCCTTGAACCACTTGGGATCCTCATACTGCTTGGGCTCTTCATACTGCTTGCAGTCTTCATACAATTTGTGACCGGTAAACCATTTTTTGCAAAACATCGATAGTCTAAAGACTATACATTCAATAATACACAATACCGGTTGGAACGTTTACCAGATGAGCATAACTCATGCATCAAGAAAGTGTGTGTCCATCAATGACAATCAAAACATCATCAAAATGCCAACAATCTCCCCCTTTGGCATTGATGGCAACACTTAAGAAAATTTTGACATCTAAGTGTTTTTACAACAAAAATGCCATAATCAAAATTACACCGCCTAAGCATATACACTACTCCCCAAAATGGTAACATGAAAGTGCATGAAATGGTAACATTCGCCAAAATTTTAATGTACACTACTCCCCCTTTGCCAACAATGACAAAGTAATGCAAAGTAACCCCTTTTTGCTTATATAATAAAATAGAGTAGATGTTCATGACAATAAGGAATGAAATTTCTCAAAAATAGATTTAAAGTCCTACCCAAAAGTTTTCATGGCCAATGTCCATGACTCAAGTAAGGAGGTAGCAACCTCACTTTCAGTCTTCATCTTGAATGCGATTTATTCCATTGCATCAATGGTACTCATCTCTTGAGTTATTGTGATAGCTTCCAGGTTGAGAAAACATTTCTGAAGAATCTGCAGTCTTGGCAATAGGAGCAATTGAAGCTCCTGCAAATCTTTAGTCTGGTTGTTGATCTCTAAGTCCATCTTGGCAGTCTGATGCTGATAATGATGAACAGTTTGTCCATAGGTAGTGAATGAATCATATGGCATCTTGAAATTGTTGATATATGCCTGTAACTCCAATTGGAGTTTAACTTTCTATTTAAGCACATCGTCACAAAATAGATGGGGTTGGCAGATTTTACTCAATAGTAATTTACCTTCACCCATAGCAACACTGATATCATTATGCTGCTTCAGTAGTTTTGTCCCCAGTTCATTCATTTGCTTGACTAAGGCAACATTGAGTGCCTTTTCATGGTTATTCTTTGCAGCTGCTTCAACAACATCTTCCAAGCATTGTACTTGGTCCTCCACTACGGTACAAAGAAGTTTGAGCTTGGATAGAGAGGAATCGGTACTGGGGAGGTTGGTACCGGGAATTAGACTGGTAAGGGTGTCAACTGCAGTTTGTATGACATCCTGTTCTTTCTACCTTCACAATTCTTCCAATCTCTCCTATGCAAGTTTGATGCTTCGTAGTAGCTCAGACTCATCTGCTGATTGAGTCAGACAACTAGAGTTAGATCAATAGGACTAGTGGTATCAACCTGTTTCGTTTGATCACCTATTGCTTTAGGAGTTTTCCCTCCTTCTTTTGTTTTGATCTCCGCTTGATTGTTCTTCTCTGATTCCTTCTTCTCTTCTTCTCTTTTCTTATCCTCTTCTTTTTTCTTTTGCTCCTCTTCTTGTTTCTTCTCCATTTCTTCCTTCTTCCTATCCTCTTCCTTTTTCTTCTCTTCCCCCTTCTTCCTTTCTTCTTCCTTCCTCTTCTCTTCTTCTTTTCTCTTATCTTCTTCTCTCTTCTTCTCTTCCTCTTTCTTCTTTTCTTCCTCTTTCTTCTTCTCTACCTCTTTTCTCTTATCTTCCTCTTTCTTTTTCTCTTCATCTTTTCTTTTGTCTTCTTCTTTCTTTTTCTTTGACTCTTTCCTCTTGATTTCTTCTTGCCTTTCTTTTTCCTCTTGCTCTTTCTCCGCTTTCTCTTTGTCCTGTTTCTCTTTTTCAGCTTTTTCCTTGTCTTGTTTCTCTTTTGCAGCTTTTTCTTTGTCCTCTTTCTCTTTCTCTTTGTCAGGAGTGACGTCCTCATTATTTAATGCATCAACATCAATAGGATCAATTTGTTATGTCACTCTTTCACCTCTACTGTCAAATACCTCATCTAGATTTCCTGATGATAGGTTAGGTTCTTGTTCAGTCTTCTTAGTGGCTTCAACTAACCAGTGTATTTTGACAGTAGCTTTAACATGTATATGTGTGTCCTTTTCCACTTCAGAAGCTTTACCTTCTAGTAGCCTGAGTCTTCTCCTTCTCATGAAGAAGATTCCTTTGTTCTTATCCATTATTTCACATAATTTAGAATTTGAAGCATCAGGAAAGTATTGTGCAAAAAAATTCTCCCTGATCTCCTATTCTCTTTCAATGGAAATGCGCCATTTATTATCTAAAGAATTATACAAAGAATCTAGTGTAACCAAACTAATCTGAGATGGTGACCTATCATTAATACATAAGTATTTAATGATTTCCTATTCTACCTCTTCTTTCTCATTATCATTAAAATCATCAAAATGTTCTTTTAAATCATCAAGCAATTTTCTCCTAATATTCTTGATTTTCCTCTGACAATGTGTCATTGGTTTATAAGAAGAAATATCAATATTTACTGGTGCAGAAGTTGCAGGTACATTACTGGTAGAATTTTTCTTTTTGCTTGATTGTCTTGTCTTCTTTGTTTGAATCTTTGGTTCAGTGTCTTCTTCCTCTGGTGAGTGGGTCTTGGATTTCCGCTTCCTCTCAAATACTTTAGTCAGAATGATCTTAGGTTTCTTTTTGGCTGGTGACCGCTTGGTCACTTTTGCACTGGCAGAGGTAACCGGTGCAGATGCTAATGGCACTGCTTTTCCTTTTTTTTTTTTGGTTCTTCAATCGGTGTGACCCTTTCCACGTAGGTATCGGTTCTCTTTTTCTTTGCATCCAGTGGTGAGGCAAGTAGGGTAGAGGCATACCCGATCAACATGTCATTCACCGCTTCATACCCCATAGGTTCAACTACTTCCTTTATTGGTTCCACAGCTTCCATTATGCAGTCATCTATCCTTATTGTGAAGCAGATGTCATCTTCATACATCTTCACAATATCACCATATATCTTTATTCTCTGGTTCATCTTTTGTTTGAATTCATCAAAATACTTATTTAGAACCCTAGGATATGAAGTTCCTACTACTTGTAGACTTTCCTTAATTTGTCTGGAAACTGGTAGGTCAGTAGACCATTGAACATCACCTACTTCAGGGAAATAACCTTGAAAGTAGAAGAATAAACCGACCAGAAGTTGGCCAAACCTGAACCTTAGAGAATTGTCCTATTTGATGGACTTCAGATTCAATAGCAATTGCTTCTGTAGACAGGTACATAGTTCAAATGTAGTGTCTTCCTTGATCATCCTATAAGAAGCATTCACTGCAGCAGCAGGGACATAATTCATTCTGCTGGCATAAAATATCCGGTAACCAATCACCATGCAAGCATATTTTACCAGATCATCAAAGATGGTGTTGACGGTCATCGCCTGTTGGTCACTCATAGAACTGTTGAGCTTTGTCATTTCAGTTTTGGTGACCTTCCGTAGAGCTGGTACCTCTCCAATATTGCAGAAACTAGTGACGGCATAAATTGCTTCCGATGTGATGTCATGGGTCCGCTCGAGATACATCTTGTCACCATGCACTCTTCTAAGGATGATGTGAATATGTTCTTTTGTGAACTCTTTTAGAAAATATACCGCATTGTGCAGTTTCATCTTCTCAAGGACACTATACTCAGGTTTGATCTTCTTGTCATCCCCACAAAATAGACTTATCTGGAAATGAATCACTAGGGATCCTAGGTCTTCCAATTTATAGTCTATATACCCTGAAATATCTCCCTCAATAATAACTTCGACGGGTATTTGAGATAGGGCATTGTATTTCATTTTCTTTTGAATAAATTCAGCTTAATCTATAGGTGCACTAGAACTAGAGCGTGATGCAGAAGCCATGATCAAATGATAAGTAAGAATTTCAGAAAATACCTTCACAAACTGGAATTTAGGTTTTCCAATGTCTCACACAAAACACCACTTCCGTTGCAAGTTCACTGCTTAGAGTTCTTCATTAATTTCTTGAATATGGTTACAAGATTTCTTCAACTGCTAGACAAATCGCAATGGTTGCTTTTCTCCTAAAAAATTCTTCTTTCAAAAATAGATAAGTGAAAATGAATGACGAAAACCCTTTTAAACAAATTCTCACCTACCATAATAAATGCATCACCGCTAGGGCACAAACCCTAATTTTGCCTTTTACTGCTTCAAGTCTTTTGTCAACTGACAGGTAACATATACTGGTTAAGGTCTTTACTGATATAAACCAAGGGTTCAAAATATTTCACCGATATGTTCCCCCTAAGCATTTCTGAAGCTCATTTTGCCGGTTCAGAGACTTCCACACTAGGTGCAGAAATAGGTTCAACCTGTGACTCTTCTTCTGATTTCTTTTTCCAAGTTTTATTCATTTCCACCTGAATAGTTTCAACATCAATCTTCCCTTCTAGAGTGATCGTAATATCATCCGATAGGTTCTTTCTCAGTCTCCAAGTTCTAGCAGTGTGTCCTGGCTTGTTGCAATGATAACATACCATTCCAGGTGTTCTCCATGGTCCGTTATTCATATTACCATTCTTTCTTTTGCATGTTGCAGCAGTGTGACCGCTACCATGACAAATCAAACAAGTTACTCTCCAACTATTAGCCGCTTGATAACCACCTGACCGATGGTCATAGGTATTGTACCAGTTGGGATTTCAGTTCACAGAAGGTTCCGGGATGACTCATTGATTCCTTGGAGGATATCTCCCAATGTTGTGCAAAACCGACCTGCATTCAAATTCTCTATGCCCAAACTTGTTGCATGCATAACAGTTTCCATTGAATCTATTGGATCTAGGCATATTGTTTTGAAAATAAGGAAAATTGTTGTAGGTCTTGCTTCTACACACATTGGCAGTATGTCCTTCTTTGAGACAATTAAAGCAAACAGGTTTAAATTTTTAAGCAAATAGGTTTAAATTTTTTCTTACCTTTATCCTTGGATGTTGATTGCTTCTTTGATGCTTCAGCTTTTGTTCCAGAGGTCTCACCTTCCTCACATCTAGAGAAACCAATTCCAGTGGTATTCTTTACTGGCTTTGCTGATTCTAGCTTTTTCTCTAGCTTAGCAGTACTCTGATTGAATTTGGCAAGTATCTCCTTTGACTCAGTAAGTTCCTTGGAAATAGCAGCATTGAATTCCATCAGTATTGCATTCTCAAAAATAGCCATGTTTAGTTCACCTTGCATTTCTTCTTTTTCCACATTACTCTCTTGGAGATGAGCAGTAAGGGTACTGATTTCTTGCTTTAGCTTGGAGATCTCATGATCTTTGTCTTTTACCAGATCTTCAGCTTTCCTTCTATTCTCAAGCTCTTAACACATTCTGATAGTTAGTCCTTCCAACTCCTTTCTCAGATTGGCTTTAGATTCATTTAGTTTTTCAACTTCTTAAACTAGGGCATCCATGTGTACTTCATCAGAAGAGCTATTTTCAGTAAGTTCCATCATTTTTTCAGCATGCTCTCTTCTTTTGGCCAAAGAGGCTTTATACTTGACTTTGAGTTCATCATAGGCTCTCTCAGTTTGAGTGAGACGATGAGTAAGTTCCCTCACATTGTATTCCCCTATATCTCCTTCCAAGTGGTTAGGTTTATAGAAAGGTTGGTTCTGATACCAATTGATGAATACTAAGAGGGGGGGGTGAATTAGTATGCCAAAAAATACTGTAAACAAACTTTTAAACAGTTTAGCAGATAACCGGTACAGCAGATTCACTAATAAACCGGTTAAGATAAATGCAAACCAAATAGCAAACAAAGCATTCACCCACAAGAGAAAAATCACCACAACACAAGATATTTGATGTGGAAACCCAAATGGGAAAAACCATGGTGAGCAGAAACTCACAGGTAACTATCTGTAGAATAGAAACTAGACCGGTTAACGTCGGACCGGTTAAGCTCATACAATGTTCTTCACCAGAACATATCATGTTAGGAAACTAGATCTCTGTTAGGAGATAAGTAATGTTAAAGACTACATTGTTAAAGGATTTCAAATCCACGGTTGTGAACCACCTTGTTAGAGGATTTACAAAGGCTTTGTTGGGCCTACCCGGTTAAGGGTTTCAGACTTGTCGAAGATATTAGTAATCAACAAGTGAATGATCTAGATAATAGCACAGTATGCTTAATTAGATCCTTGACAACTCATTGTTAATGCATTTCAGCATTACTTCAGTCTTCAATACCTCCACACTCTATCTCTTCACACAAACCTAATCTTCTCTTCGATGATTGCACATAACCTTTTTCTATTCTATCTCTCATACATTATCTCATCCATATGCAAACCCTAGACATGATGTCCTTATAAAGGAATCTGATTTCATGTTGGTCCAATAGAATTAGACTACAAGTTCCTAGGTACAGTGCATCTAGACACATTTGGTAACACAGCACAAAATCACCGCCAAAGTGTCGGTGGATGATAACTCATCACACATTACAGTAATACCGGTTGGTAACTCATCACAGAGTAATACCGGTTAATACAACCGATTACCAGTTGTCAAAAATGAAGACTGGTAGATCGTAGTGTTTCGATAAAAAGTTAACTACCGCTTGGTACCTTCATACCGCTTGAGCTCCTCGAACCGCTTGGGATCCTCATACTGCTTGGGATCTTCATACTGTTTGCAGTCTTCATACAATCTATGACCAGTAAACCATTTTTTGCAAAATATCGATAGTCTAAAGACTATACATTCAATAATACACAATATCAGATGGAACATTTACCGGTTGAGCATAACTCATACATCAAGAAACTGTGTGTCCATCAATGACAATCAAAACATCATCAAAATGCCAACACCCTTCCTTCCTCCTCTCTCTCTCTCTCTCTCTCTCTCTCTCTCTCCTCTCTCTCTCTCTCCCTCCCTCCCTCCCTCCCTTCGGACCCCACATAACACAACATGACCCTTTAGGAGCATATAATGTGCTAAGGGGTCATACAGTGTCCCAACATGGCAAGATGAACCATTATTACAATATAAAATGTAGTGCCAATACTATTTACAAAATTCAACACCTAAGGGGTCATACAGTGTCCTAAGGGCTCATAGGATACCATATGACCCCTTAGAACACCATACTACCCATAACGACACCATATGGTGTCTTAAGGGGTCATATGGTGTCTTAAAAGGTGGTAGGACACAATATGACCCCTAAAGATACATTACATGATCCATAATGACACCTAAGGGGTCATATGGTGTCCTAAGGGGTCATAGGACACTGTATGACCCCACATAACACAACATGACCCTTTGGGAGCATATGACATCCTAAGGGGTCATACAGTATCATAAGGTGGCAAGATGAACCATTATTACAATATAAAAAGCAGTACCAATACTTCTTAAGAGAATAACAAACCAACATGCTCCCCCTCTCTCCCTTCCTCCATACCCCATCCCTCTCTCTATTCTTCTCTCCCTCCCCATTTTTTCTCTCTCCCTGCCCCCTTTATCTCCCTTACTTTATATTGGTGTATTGTAATTAGGTCTTCCATGTAGTGGTCACCATTTGGATAAACAGTAGACCTAATAATCCCAAGGTCCATAGTTTGAGCAATAGAGGCTATGCTTTCCTTGATATTCTTAGCATTTGAATCAGTGTACAAAACCCATTGTGCATCATCCCTCGACCACACTCCTTGTTTTGTTGGGATTTGGTCAATCTTTGGTAATGCATATTTTTTCCATCCTCTCTCTCTCTCTCTCTCTCTCTCTCTCTCTCTCTCTCTCTCTCTCTCTCATTATCTCTCTCCCTCCCTCCCTTTTCCACCCTCTCTCTCTCCCTTTTCAATTATCTCTCCCTCCCTCTCCCTCTCTCTCCCTCTCTCCCCCTCTCCCTCCCTCTCTCTCTCTCCCTCTCCCCCTCTCCCTCCCCACTCTTTCCCTCCCCCTACCCCCTTTATCTCCCTTACTTTATATTGTTGTATTGCAATTATATCTGCCATGTAGTGGTCACCATTTGGATGAACAATAGACCTAATAATCCCAAGGTCCACAATTTGAGCAGCAGAGGCTATGCTTTCCTTGATATACTTAGCATTTGAATCAGTGTACAAAACCCATTGTGCATCATCCCTCAACCATACTCCTCATGTTGTTGGGCTTTGGGAAATCTTTGGTAATGCACATTTTTTCTTTCCAATTTATTCCCCTGCAATTCTCAGATTACTAAGAGCCACACGATAGAGTTGTTTCCAAGCTGACGGTCTAGCTAACAGTCTCAAATAAATATTCTCACATTTTTGCAGTCACATCAAAAAAATATTCTCACATTTTGTAGTCATGTCAAATAAATAAGAGTTCTTTAAAAGATGTGGGTATAGATATTTTATTAATGATAATTAAACTTTAATCTCTCTCTCTCCCTCTCTCCCCCCTTTTCCATCCTCTCTCTCTATCCCTCTCTCCCTTTTCCATCCTCTCTCTCTCTCTCTCTCTCTCTCTCTCTCTCTCTCTCTCTCTCTCTCTCTCTCACACACACACTCACTCACTCACTCACTCTCACTCACTCACTCACTCACTCACTCACTCACTCACTCTCCCTCTCCCGCTCTCCCTCTCTCCCCCTCTCACTCGCTCTCCCTCTCTCCCTTTTCCATCCTCTCTCTCTCTCTCTCTCTCTCTCTCTCTCTCTCTCTCTCTCTCTCTCTCTCTCTCTCTCTCTCTCTCTCTCTCTCTCTCTCTCTCTCTCTCTCTCTCTCTCTCTCTCCCTCTCCCTCTCTCCCTCTCTCCCCCTCTCACTCGCTCTCCCTCTCCCTCCCTCCCTCTCCCTCTCCCTCTCCCTCTCTCTATCTCCCTCTCCCCCGCTCTCCCTCTCTCCCCCTCTCCTTCACTCTCCCTCCCTCCCTTTTCCATCCTCTCTCTCTCTCTCTCTCTCTCTCTCTCTCTCTCTCTCTCTCTCTCTCTCTCTCTCTCCCTCCCATTTCCACCCTCTCTCTCCCTTTTCTATTATCTCTCCCTCCCTCTCCCTCTCTCCCTCCCTCCCTCTCCCTCTCTCTATATCCCTCTCTCTCTCTCCCCCTCCCCCTCTCTCTCCCTCTCTCTATCTCCCTCTCTCCCTCTCTCCCCCTCTCAGTCACTCTCCCTCCCTCCTTTTTCCACCCCCTCTCCCTCCCTCCCTTTTCCACCCTCTCTCTATCCCCTTTCCATTCTCTATCTCCCTCCCTCTCCCTCCCTCTCCCTCTCTCCCTCTAATCCTCGCTCTCTCTCTCTCACCCTCTCCCCCTCTCCCTTCCGCTCTCTCCCTCTCTCCCTCTCCCTCTCCCTCCCTCCCTTTTCCTTCACATTTTCTTTACTACAAAAAGCATGTACGGGGTACTGGGACTATTAGTTTACTAGTCTGCTAAATATTTGTAAGGCCTAACAGCACATATAGGGTCTTTATATGTTAAAAGCGCATACGGGGTAATGGGAATATTAACGTTGGTCTGCAAAAATTTTTAGGGCCTAACAGCGCATACGGGGTTACTAAAAAGGCCGCGTACGTGGTACTAGGACATATACTTTTAGTTACCCAACCGCCTCAATGGCCTCAAAAGAAGTTTTTTAGGTCATTGAAGGCCCCATTACAACTGTGTTTGTGCTTTTGTGACTGTTTTATACATAGAAGTAAGTGATTTTTTTGTTTTTGCATGATTTCAAATGATTGAATTGTTCTTCTTATTAGTTTTGTCAATGTTATTGTAGTTGTTTAATAGTTTTAATTCAAAAAAAACAATGATAATTCTCAAATTTATGGTTATTTGATTGTTTATGAACTTTTGTTTACATATATATGTAATATGATTCTATTTAGGACAACCAATATCAACCATGGGAAAGAACAACAAGAAGCTGAAAAGGAAAGACAAAGGCAGCATATGAAGAAATTACATGACATAAGAACAATGGGACAAGAAGGTATCTCATCCTCAACATCTCAATTCGATTTACCAAATGAACATAATGCACCTAATGCAATTGAAGAAGAGACATTTGATTTACCATATGAACCTAATGCAAATGAAAACATTCTACCATTTGAAAATGGCTATGAGTCGTCAAAAACTAAGATAGATCATTGTAGATGAGCCTCACGTGACCCTATAGATTCAAACAGATTGATCATATGCATCATGGATTGGGAGAAATAGTCTGTCAAAGTTTGACAATTTTTTGGACTCGAGGCACTTGAGAGATCGCGTCGGTAGTGTATGGCTCTCAACATTCTGGCACATTGGGAGGCACAACAGGAGCATGCCTAGTGTAAACCTGCCCACCTGAATGTGCTTGTGATGTTGGTTTGTGTCCATGATGAATGTAATCAAATCTAGCCTATCTTACAACTTTGCATTCCATGCCACTGACGGTTTTTGCAGCAGGTGAAAAACGCTACCATTTGAAAATGGCTCTGAGTCGTCAAAAAATGAGAGAGGTCATTGTAGATGAGCCTCAAATGACCCTATAGGTTTAAATAGATTAATCATATGCATCCTGGATTGTGATAAATAGTTCATCAAAGTTTGACTTTTTTTGGACTCGGGGCACTTGAGAGATCGCACTGGTAGGGTATGGATCTCGACGTTCTAGCGCATTGGGAGGCACAACAGGAGCATGCCTAGCATAAACCTGCCCACCCAGATGCACTTGTGATGTTGGTTTGTGCCCATGATGAACGGAATCAAATCTAGCCTATCTTGAAACTTTGCATTGCCTACCACTGACAATTTTTGTAGCAGGTGAAAAAATGCTACCATTTGAAAATGCCTTCGAGTCATCAATAATCAAGATAGATCATTGTAGAGGAGCCTCATGTGACCCTATAGTTTCAAATGGATCAATAATATGCATCCTAGATTGGGAGAAATAGTCCATCAAATTTTGACAATTTTTTCTTTTCCATCTCTTTTTGGAGTAGAGTTTTGTTCCCATGTGGTTTTCTCTATTTCTCCAGTTCATAGAGATTTCATTGTATTTGGGTACCTGATCAGGCCTTGTTGTCAAGACCCATCTTTATTGCTTTCAGTAGTTGTTCTAGGTTTTATCTTCTCCCTAAGTCTAGCTTAAGGGGGGGTGTTAGAGTATTCGGGTACTTACTTGATTAATTAAACAATATTTGTTTAATTATTTAAGTTCCCTTTATCTCTTTTACACTTAAGCTAACTTTAGGTGCATAGAATTAATTATTATGTGCAAACCTAGGTTTTCCCTTTTAGGGTTTCTTGACCTATTAAAGGTTGAGTTCTTTCTTTTCATTATATGAAGAA
Source organism: Cryptomeria japonica (assembly GCF_030272615.1). Classification (NCBI taxonomy): domain Eukaryota; kingdom Viridiplantae; phylum Streptophyta; class Pinopsida; order Cupressales; family Cupressaceae; genus Cryptomeria; species Cryptomeria japonica. The sequence continues at coordinate 411,442,202 of NC_081409.1, read as the reverse complement.
GGATTATTATTGACAATACATTTTGGAGATTATTGAGCTCTCTTTTTTGGAGCATATTTTTCCTGTGTTTTTGTTCCTTCTGTGATTTGCTTCCTTACTTCTCCTTGTAACAGGTTTTTCAAGCTTGCAGAGATCTTTTGGGCTCTTGTGGTGTTGTATTTTCTTGACTCCTATATGGTATCAGAGCTTCAGATCTGTAGCTACTTGTTCTTGTTTTGAGAATTTTTGCTTTGGAAGCAAATCTAGGGTTTCAGGAATTTTTTTATGTACCTAGGGCTTGACCTTTTTTCTGAGCATGTTGGGCCTAAACAAACCTCACCATCATGCTCAGAAGGCCCGAAAACCCCTATGGTCATATAAAATTCGACCTATTTTGGTTCTTGAGCCTCTAGGAGTATTTTTTTCTCAGATCCAAGTCGTACGGCCCTGGCATGCAGATCGAGAAAAAAATTCAAAAAAGAAAAATATTTTTCCTTTTTACAGCATGTAGGCCGGATTTTGATATTTTTGAAAAAAAAATAAAAATAAAAAAAATATCAAAAAAGGCGATTGTTGTTTTTTTTGCAAAAAAAAAAAAATTTGGGGTTTGTATTTTTTCGCAGGGTACCGGGCTGACAGTCTGGCCACCGTACGGCGACCAGACATGTCAATCCAGCCCCCTATCAGCCTCGGCCCCCAGCCCCCTGTCGGTGTCGGCCTCTGGCCTCCGCCAGCCCTAACTCACCGACCCCCATCAACAGTTTTCCTCTAACCCCGCCACTCCGCCAGCTGCCTGCGCTCACCTCCCTGTGACCACTGCTTCTTGGCGCCACCGCTGCTTCAGCTCCCAGCCACCGTACTTAGCCCCCAGCCCACCTCCCCACCGTCGCTCCGCTCCTCGAACACCGCCTGCAACACCTTCGACCAACTCCGCCACCGGAGCTCCTCCTGGCCACCGGACCGCCACCCTGGCCACCGGAAATAGCAGTCCACCACCAAAGCTCCTCCCAACCTCTAGACCACCACCCAGCCACCAACGGAGCACCACCCACTAGCCACCGAAGCACCACCCAGCCACCAAACTCTCTTTTTTGCCTCTTTCAGGGGGGGTTTGGTTTTTTGGCTCTATCTTGGGCATACGGAGTCATTTTTTCAAAAACAAATAGGCATCGGAAAGCTAGTTCTGAGCCCAACCTCATGGTTTTGGTAATTTTTTCTAATTTTTCTATTTCACTATGTTTTTTTCCAGTCAAAGTGAGGTCTTATTTTTGCACTTCGGGAGCCATAGAATGAGCATCTGACCTCCGTTTTTTTAAAACTTTATATTTTCAGAAAGTGTGTGCTATGTACTTTCCAGCCATCTAAGTTTTATGTATAGATTCTGGTCCATGAATATTTTATTCAGTTTTTTGCTTTTCAGCACTCTGGTGGATATCGTGGTTGTTTCAAGTCCTGGGATCTCTTCTCTGAGTAGGATGTCTCTATTTTGGTTCGCGTTTCTTTTTCTAGTCTTCTTATCATTGTAGCTTGTATTTATGCAAATGCACTAAGATAAAGTGCCATCATGCATTGTTTACTTTGGATCATGCACATCTTGTGCCTTGTTGTACATGCACTGTTGATAAAGTGCCATGAGGGGGTTGATGTTTGCCTGTTGTTTGCCATCTTCCTTTGTCTAGTGAGTGTTCCTTCCATGAAATTCACCTCATCATGTGTGTCAAGTGAGTGTTCCTTCCACGACACCATGTACTTTTCTCAGCACCTTTGATGTTCTTGGTTCTTCGTCATGCAGTTCTTCTTGGCTATCATTTTCAGTGTTCCTATCCCTCTCCCACTTCTGCATTATGGGGAGGTTTATCCTGTTGGTTCTAATGCTTCCATGGTCCGATTGATCAACTCTTTAGGATTTGGTGTCTCATGCCATCTCTATCTTCGATTTCAATTGTTTTTCCTTGTTTGCCTTCTGATTCGAGTAGTGTCATTTGAGGGCACTCATACAAATTATAGTCTTCTCTACCTGGTCATGTTCTATTTCAGTGGAGGTTCTTCAGATCAGCAGTTATTCTTCGACAGAGTTTGCAGGTTCTTCATGCATCAATGGTGTTCTTTTCCATCTCTTTTTGGAGTAGAGTTTTATTCCCATGTGGTTTTCTCTATTTCTCCAGTTCATAGAGATTTCATTGTATTTGGGTACCTGATCAGGCCTTGTTGTCGGGACCCATCTTTATTGCTTTCAATAGTTGTTCTAGGTTTTATCTTCTCCCTAAGTCTAGCTTAAGGGGGGGTGTTAGAGTATTCGGGTACTTACTTGATTAATTAAACGATATTTGTTTAATTATTTAAGTTCCCTTTATCTCTTTTACACTTAAGCTAACTTTAGGTGCATAGAATTAATTATTATGTGCAAACCTAGGTTTTCTCTTTTAGGATTTCTTGACCTATTAAAGGTTGAGTTATTTCTTTTCATTGTATGAAGAAGGATTATTACTGACAATACATTTTGGAGATTATTGAGCTCTCTTTTTTGGAGCATATTTTTCCTATGTTTTTGTTCCTTCTGTGATTTGCTTCCTTGCTTCTCCTTGTAATAGGTTTTTCAAGCTTGCAGAGATCTTTTGGGCTCCTGTGGTGTTGTATTTTCTCAACTCCTATATGAAAAACAAAATCAATTCTATCTTATCTTACAACTTTGACAACTTTGACAACTCTGACAACTTTGACAACAACTGAGCAACTTTTACATCTTTTATCCAAATGAGCCCAAACTTTCACAAATGGCTTCAAATGATCATTAATGGTCCTAAATTATCTTATTTATATAAAACAATGGTAAAACAAGACGAGAACCAAAATTTGACCATTGCGAGAATTAGGGTGCTCTCGCACCAAACACATTGACAAATATAAATGAAAGGAATCAAAAGCATCCACTGATCATTACCATGGATCAAATCTAACCATTACCATTGAATTTCATTTTCATTGAAACAAAGAGTTTTTTAGGGTTAATTCAACATTTTAGAAAATTTATAAAATCATATTCCACGATTTCAATCTTTAATATCATAGATTTTTGTTGTTTATATTCATATTGTTGATTACATAGGCAAATATTCATTTAAATTTATAAAAGGGCAGGCACCAAATATAATGAATACACAATAATGAACTTGATACAAGGAGTTTTGTAGGGTTAATTCAACATTTTAGAAATTTTATCAAATTATATTCCACTATTGCAATGTTTTATATTATAGATTTTTGTTGTTTATATTCATATTATTGATTAAATAGGCAAATAATCATTTAACTTTATAAAAGGGCAACCACCAAATACAATGAATACACAATAATGAACTCAATACACATTTATTGGATCAAATATCAACATTCATATATATCAAAAAAGGCATGTATGCCAAGTCAATACAAGTATTACAAAACTGTGGCATATGCCATGTCCAAATCGATATACAATAAAAATGTAGAATATATCTACATGTATTAGCCATTCAATGACCACAACTAACACTATATGATCCTATACTTGTGGTGGATCATCAAAATCAAGCCTCTTTGATGCATTACACAGCTCTCTAGATGGTTGCGAAACCACAATTCAAAAGCCAAGTTAGAATCCTTTTGTAGAAAATAGTTCACAATTATCAACATAGCTCTGCATTTAACTATAATTTCTTTTCAATAGAAATGTAGATTACCTCATCTATTGTTCTAGGATCTACTGTCTTCTTGATGCAATCAAGGCAGGGAGATCTAATAAAGGACATCCCCATCTTGCAACCTAAACATAAACACCATGCAAGATATACCGGTAATCGGTAACACAACACGAGATAAAGCAAAAAGAGCAACCGGTAACACCGCAAATTACATAACCGGTAAACATTATGAACAATTCTTATAATAGTTTAATCAATTACATATGCCACATGCTGGACCACAGACCAGGATTACAAAACAACTCTTATAACTTAGATCTATGATCCATAGATCATCCTCTCAACAAATCATCATCCGATAATACCTTCCATTATTTTGCACTGAGCCGGACCTTAGCCATCCCAGCTTCAGTCCTACCGGACCAGAATCTCGCTAGAATCTACATCTTCACTCGATCTCTTCCTTCTCCAACCTTTGTCCTCTATTTTTTGTCTTTTGTCCTGAAATGAATCTCTAAACTTTCCCTTTATACCATCTGCAAGCAATAACAACTCGATCAAATTGGCCAAAAACCAACCGGTTCATGATGAAATGTGCAAACAATAATACGTCGGCCCAAATCACCAAGAACATCACCAAAATGCTTAGAACTTCACACGGTCCTTCGAGAACATTGGATAAGGCTCAAGCAGCATCAATCAATGATCTGCAAGTCACGGGAATCAACCACAACCCAATTTGGCTTCGCTTGACACACTGCAAGACTAACCGGTAAGAACACACCAAAATACCAAACCAATACCAGAATCGATATCTAACTGAAATAAAATACAAATGCCATGAATTTTGAATATGATAAAGACAACAAACTCAAGGTGATAAATCCAAATCCACAACTCTAAATTCTCAAACATGAATAAATTCCACGATCTCCAAGCAATTTCATAGTTAACTGCTCTAGCTAGTTTGAACTACTCTGGTGCTCCTACATCAGACTCTCAAGGTTAATTGAAAAGTGAGTCCCATCACCTGATCTAGTTTAGTGATCGGTTAGTAGGTACTTGCAACTGCCTTAGGGATTCGTCGGTCTAACTATAGATTCTGGTTGCCTCTCCTTGGTGATCTACCAGTCCACTCTGCAGCCTACCTTTGTTCGATGATCTGTTCAAGTCTCTACCCACTAACTGCCTCAAACTCAAGCTCTAGGTTCAGTGGTCTACTTGCAAGCCTTGCTCTACCTCATGTTCAATGATCTGAACAAGTCTACAAGCTGGCTCAACTTCCTTTCCAACCAATCGGTACATAACCGGGTCTTCCTCGATCAATAGGTTCACAAACCCGCTCTGATACCATTTGATGCAATCAAGGTAGGGAGATCCAATGAAGGAAATCCCTTCATTGTAGCCTAAAGACAAACACCATGCAAGATATACCAGTAACCAGTAACACAACACCAGATAAAGCAGAAAGAGCAATCGATAACACCACAAAATACATAAGTGGTAAACAATATGAACAATTCTTATAATATTTTAATGAATTACATATGTCACATGTTGGACCACAACCCAAGATTACAAAACAACTCTTACAACTTACGTCTATGATCCGCAGATCATGCTCTCAACAAATCATCATCTGATAATAGTTTCCACTATTCTGCACTGATTCGGACCTCAGCCATCCTTGCTTCAGTCCTGCCGAACTAGAATCTTGCCAGAATCTACATCTTCACTTGATCTCTTCCTTCTCCAACCTCTATCCTCTATCTTTTGTCTTCTATCCTAAAATGAATCTCTAAAATTTCCCTTTATACCATCTACAAGCAATAACAACTCGATCAAGTCGGCCAAAGACCAACCGGTTCATGATGAAACGTGTAAACAATAACACATTGACCCAAATCACCAAGAACATCACCAAAATGCTTATAACTTCACGTGATCCTTTGGGAACATCAGACAAGGCTCAAGAAAAATCGATCAATGATCCACAAGTCACAGGAATCAACCGCAACCCAATTCGGCTTCGCTCCACACACTGCAAGACTAACCGGTAAGAACACACCAATACCAAACCAATACCAGAATCAAATCCAAATGCCATGAATTTTGAATATGATAAAGAAAGAAAACTCAAGGTGATAAATCCAAATCCACAATGCTAAATTCTCAAACGTGAAGAAATCCCACGATCTCCAAGCAATTCTAGGGTTAACTACTCCAGCCAATTTGAACTACTCTGGTACTCCTGCATCACTTCTCCTTGTCAGCCATAGGAGTTCTCTTGAATACCTTCTTCAAAGGCTCCAAGCTATGGCCAAACCGCGAAGGGGGCTATTATCGATTGAATACAATTAATACAATGCACTAACATATATACATCAAAAACACTAAAAAACTATAATATAGAGAACAAAAGTTTAGCGGAGCCTAAGATGCTTCTCCAATAGACCGAGGAGGGCTCACCATTGATGGAGTAGCTGTAACTATTACCTGTACAAAAAATTATCAAAGATTAAATACAATTAATATAATGATAAGTATTGTAGGTTAAAAATAATTAATGTAATATATCAAACAAAAGTGTACCGGAGCCTGAGATGCTTCTCCAGTACATGGAGGAGGGCTCACCATTGATGAAGCAACTAAGGATATTTCTTGTATGAAAAAATGATAAGATTATAATTTATCACAAGTTCACATGTACACGTGCATATAATCATCAAATCAAGAAAATAATTGGGCATAGCCACCACCTCTACGATGGAACTCTCTCAAGTCAAAATAATTAGGCAGCACATTGAGGACAAACTCATGGTATACTTTCTTCAAAAAATAAAATGGCGCCTCAAAATTATTACAAGGTGGTTCGTCAAATACCATCCACAACCTCTGCCATAAAAGATTCTTCATCTGCACATTGGTACACCTATGTATGGGAAACCTCTTTGCATTAAGAGGTAACAACTCACCAGTTTTAGGATCAACAAAAAGGGCACATATTTGTTGTTTACTAATTTTTTGGATTTTCACCCACTAGAATAATATTGATGACACCTATCCCTATAGTTTCCCCATTTTGTAATTTGAGTGTAAATTGCACTGGCACCACCAGCTAATGTTTCTAGGCTAGTGGTGAGGGATTCATGCTCAAGCTCAAATGTTTTTTAATTTATTAATCAGTCTATTTATTTTAGCTATGTTTTGCCCTAACTAATTAAACAATTTCTCCTATGTATCAGGTATATGGTCAAAAGGAGGATCTGGAGGTGTATTCTATGGGTTTTGTTCAGGGTTTTGAGGAGGTGCATCTTGTTGTTGTTGTAGTGGATTTTTAGAATCTAGTTTGTGTAACAAAAATTAAAAGACCTAATCAAAATAAATGAATTTAAATTCAAAACGTAAAAAAAATTGAACAAATGTGAAAGAAAAACAAAAATCAAGCAAAACCAACCTTGATCCATGGCGTTTGGGTGAGAAAAGAGGGAGCCCGTGCATGGTTTGGCGAGTAAAAATCCAAATTATCAACTCACGGCCACGTGAAAAATAAGAAACAGTCAACCAAAAAAATATATATTGGCAGGTACCACGTACGCGCTACTTTAGGAGTTAAAACCACGTACGAGGTTCTAAGTCCTAAAGCAGCGTGTATGCCGTCATTTTTCTAAAGGAACCCCATACGCGCTTTTGTCTCATTAGGCTCGGCGACAACGAACCTTAGCGCGTACAGGGTGATTTGAATTTTAAGTACCATGATCACGTTGCCTATTTTTTCAAGTTTTTGTTAGGTGTGTGTCCACTTTTTTGCAAACCATCTTTTGCACATAGACCACATATATTTCAAACAAAATTAACATAAATTATTTGAACAAAATAAGAAAATTTAAAAACAAAATTACGTACTTTAAATAAATGCATGCACGCACCTGTAACAACTAAATCATAAACACGTTCGTAATCAACTAAATATAGAGGATCATGAATATCAGTAATGTCACTATCTTCATAAGGAGGCATTGTGACTAACTGTTTCATTTCCCATTGTAAAACATATCCATCTCCAATGTTCTCACATTGAGTATTTGTGTTGTTCTCAATGCAATCAACACAAAAGCATGATTTTTCTCTTACAGGAATAACAAGAGGCTTGCTATGCCTCGTAGTCATGACTTGATGTAAACTTCTAATACCATTAATTGTTTGAAAATTATAAAGATTTGATTGATCAATATTTGTTAAACAAATTTATGAATTTAGAAACACACAAATTTACATTTCTAGTTCAATACATAGTTTATAAATAAATGTACATGTCAAACTCACAATTCAATAAAATTAATTTAATTTACTTTTCATTTATGTCATGTTGAATTTTAAAATAATTTTCAAACACAAGAATAAATGTCTTTAACTTCCCAAAAATAACGCTTGTTGTATGTTGTATCACGACTATCAAAATGAATTTTGCACCATTCAACAATTTCATTTGAATTATGTATGGTGTTACCTATACACAAGATAGATTGCTTTAGAAAAGTGGACTTGCCCATATATATTTAAAAATTGCTTGATATAAAGATAAATTAAAAATTAAAGGAAATGAAGAGAATGTACCTGCAAGTTCATGTTGGCGAAGTGCACGCTTCACGCATGCACCTGCTCCATCATGCTCTCCTTTTCCATGTCCACTCTCAAAGAAGTTCCACAAAAACTTTATGCTATGTCGAGCATATTGTAAGGATAGCCAGTTAAAAGCTTTTGCAAACTTAAATTGTCCTGACATGAATAGTTACATATATGTGTGTGTGTGTGTGTGTGTGTGTACTTTGTGTTAAAATCAAATCAAAACTCAAAATTTAAAACACATAAGAAAATTTAAAAATAATTTTAGAAGAATACTTACCAGCACATCCATCTAACCAAATCTAATGTTGTGAACAATTTATCCCACATTCTCTAATATCTTTAAAAAACATTCCAAAACAATGTGCTACATAGCTCCTATCGTGACATGTATCATCACTGATATAGAAATGAACCTCCTTGATGATAATGCGTTCATTTTCAGTACTCTCTATACCATCCACTTGAAATTGTCCATGTCTATAGAAAACTTGTACAAATATTGCAACTTGCTTGGAATGATAATATTGACTTTGAATTTCTATGTGAGGACTGAATGTATAGTTCTTGGAGAAATCTACAATTGAAAGAAGACAACCTAGTGGAAAACAATTATTTGACTCATGAAAATGTTTAGCTTGCCATCTTGCACCATGACAATGTTGGATATGTGGATATATGATACTACGAAATCTAGTCATAAACTCAATGTAGGGGAAATCACTCTCTTTCAACACAATTTTTTTGGATTCGACTCCTCACTTAGCTTGGTATGTCTCATATTCAATTCTCTTCCACATAACTTGCATTGTAATATCAATATTCTCAGTTTGCAATAAAAACTTACTCAAATCTCCACAATCAATGAATGTACCTTTTATACACTGTATTTTGAACTCATATGTATCTTCTAATTTATCACATAAAATAGATTTCAAAAATTGTGTTATACTTGTAGGAATGACTAAATTTTGATTAATTGTTGCCATGAAATTTATATATTCTTGCAAGTGTAGATGAAATTCAACATGAATTCGACAACAACAAGTTTCATGTACCTTATTTATGCGTACAAAGCAAGGACGCAATATCTCAAACATCCTTTGACAAATCTTCACATCTAAAAATTCTTGCTTGAATGCTTGAAATAGTTCACTTTGTGTTGTATCTAGAAAATGTTTGGGATGTGAAATTTTTGTACCATCTTCATCTATCATCTTTATAGTGTCCTTTCTATTGGAAGTGTTGTTCTCTTTTTCTGATTCACTTTAAAATCCTTATGATGGCATGATAACTCTGTATGCAGAAGAGAGATTAAAGAGAAGGAAACCTTCTAGACAACATATGACAAGGTTTGATTAACCTTCTACACTTTGAAATTATTCAAAGTTCAGGTGGGTATACCTTTGTGAATAGAATTCACACTTTTAAAAGATAAATCCACAGCAAACCAGTCTGAAAACCAGTGGATCTCATCACCTTAAAACTAACTAAAACAAAGGAATGAAAATTGTACTCATGTTTAGTATTGACCTACAAGATATGTAATAGACAACCTTGATCTACATCAGTGCCTTATCCAAGGTCACAGAGTCATCTAAGTTCAAACAATACTTCCACAGCCAAATATCTCTACATATTCCATCAATTTGGCTTTTGCAGATACTTATATATGCCTGTCACACATAAGAATTTATTCATATCAAACTAAACTGTGTCAATCAAAATTCAAAGTGTCCCGCAAAGAATTTACTGGTAGAAATGATTCCTGTGTATTTAATTCCCCTCCTAAAGAGAAAAACTAAGAAACATATCTACTGAAAGTTGCCTTACAACCCCTATTCAAATGAAATAACCCTAGATTACACATAATGAAACAGTAAACACTTGCAAACATATTTGAAGACAACAAAAAGTTTAAACTCAAAACCAATGATCCGTATATTGATATTTTCTTCAAATAAGTATTACAAAAAACCTTTGAATATTCTCCATTAAAACCTGGAAAAGCTCAGATAAATTTTTGCAGCGTTTTCTTACAATTCCTTGCGATCATTTTTTACTAGTCCTGGTATCCATTTATAACAATATGGATGCACACATAGCTTCAGAATTTCCTAGGAGAGTTTGTTACAATCATTACTTCTTAAGAAGAAGTTACAAAACATTTTACAAATGTGGTTACAAGTCTCTTTCAACATTCGCGGCTTCTTCTTCTTGTTGTTCTGTTACAACATTTTCTAACTACTCCACATCAAGCACGGCATATTTTGTTGTCCATTCCTGATACACCTCATCAGTAGGCCATGAGAAGTTAATTACTTTTCCTTTTGTCTTGGCTAATCTTTTCCAACAATTTCTCATTTTATTAACCTCTAAATTCAAGAAACCATAATGAGATTTGATTTTCTCAATCTCCTCAATTGCTTTGACAAATATGGATGCATCCTCTGACTTGACAATTCCTTTTATTCTAAGTGACAATTTGGCTTCCAATTCCTTAAGCCATATTTGTTTGTCCTTTAATTGGTTTGGGCTGACAAAACCTCCTGGGAGTAATTCAAAACCTTGATCAATGTACTCTTTCTTGTACAAGTTGATCTTTCTATCTGCATTGTCTACTCCTTCTACCAATTTTACTAAATCCTTTATCATATCATTTGTAGATTTAATAATAGGGTCAGCCCTTGCCTCATCATAGGATACACAAATCAATTCTATATCCTGCTCTCTGGGTCTCCATTTATCAAAAATAGGCATTAATACAGCCTTGTCCCCATTTAGCTCATTCCACATTTCCAAGATCTTACTCATGTTATTGTACATTAGTGAAGACCCTACAGTGTCAACAACACTTAATATTGTAGCCTTTACCCTCTCTTCATATTTCTTTGCATATAAGGCTTGAGCCTGTTTTAAATTCTCCAACTCATTGGGAGTGATCTTGATCAACTGAGAACTAGAAGATGTTGGAGATGGTGGGAACTCAATAATGGGGCTGGTAGGTGGAGGTCTTGTAGGAGAAGAGGAGATCATCAATGTTGAGGACTCGCCTTGATGGTATTGTCCTGCAAAATGGCTTTGTAGCTTGGCGATGATGCTATCTTTACCTCTTACCTCTTCCTTGGCATTGTTGTAAGCTTTTAAAACTGTCTCCAACTTAACTTGGAGATCTGCCTTTTCCTTAGCCTCCCTTTCTGCTACTGCAACACTAAACTTTGCAGTTTCTAACATAATGCTAGCAGCTTCCACTACCCCAGTGCTCTACACTCTTTTCACTATCATTCCTCCAAGGTAACTTGACCCTCGGGTGTCCTTATTCCTCTTATTTTCATCTCTTTTAAGAGACCACATGACCAGTGCAGCATTATCTTTGCTGAAAGTGACTCCCTCCATAGGTTTGGTCTCCTTTCTTACTGCCTCCAAAACCAAGGCATCTGCTATGTCCCATTCGGGGAGAATGAGTACCCCAGCCTATGCTACTATGTCTCGTCCCTATTTAGGAGTGATGGTCTTAAACTCATCAACCATTTCTTGCTTTATCTCTTCCTCCACCACAGCTGGATCTCTGTGGGGCTGCTCACTTTTCCTCTTTTCAAACCTAGCATTAAATTGATCAATATTCTGCTTCTGCACAAATTGCATGAAAGCTCCTGATGTAACAAAATTATTATCAGCCAAGAAATCTTCACTGGCTTGCTTGATCTCAGGATCCCACTCCTGGCCTTTGAACTCATTAGCAGTGATGTTCATTTCAGCAGTCAGGGGCTCTTCTAGCATTCCCTCTTCCACTTCATCATATGTGTATGCTATCTCCCCAAGGTTGCCTAACTGTAACAGTTGCTTAGTTGCTTCCTGTTCATCTCCTATATGAATAGTGGATTGAGATGGAGAGTACAACGGTTCATCAAATTGTACTTCTTTTCCCACTCTTTGTTTCTTTGGGCTATCTTGAATGTCAATGACATCCTGTATCTTCCTCTTTCCTTTAGAGGTAGAGGGCTCCCCTGTTGTTGGCATCAACACACTGTAATTGGACTTCTTATGCAACATGTAATCACTAGGATGGATTACTCTAGTAGATGCAGACCTATTCAGAACCAGTCTTGCTTTCTCAAGGTTGTTCTTAATTACAACCTCCCTCTTTTCTTTCAATGTTTGAATCACATCCTCGAAGCAAAGAATTAAGAGCTTTATCTTCTCCTCAAAAGGGTAAAATCTAGACAAAGGGTCATAGCTAATATCAAATTGGTGTACAAAGTCCAAAGCCTTTTATTAGGCCACCCACTTTTCTTTCCTCAGCTCTTGCTCATCTAAATCAAACTCATTCCTAATGAGGTCTTCAGGAAACTAGAATTGGTGGGGTCTACCTCTGCATATTGCCCTCTTTCTAAACATGTCGTTGAAGCAATCTTCAGGGTCAGCACATCGGGATACTGCAGTTGACAAATGATATGGTTGACGAAAATCTTCAAAACACTTCCAGCCTCCTTTAATTATCACAAATTGGTGTGCTATGGTAACTATAGGGAAAATGGTCCCTTTACCTCTTCCTGTTAATTCTGCCTCCTGCACACCACCAATTTGCCTGAGGATCTATGCAATTCCCACTTTAAGAGGGACCTGATAGGGTAACAAAAATGGAGTGCCTTTGAAACCATATACTCTGAAAACTGTGGAAACAGGGTATAAGTAGATATCACCAAAATTGTGGACAATTTTAACATTCTAAGCAAACTCTTTTGGCCTAATGAATTCCAAAAGAACCTTAGGGACTCTTGGATTCTCTGAACAAATAAGAGTCCTAATTTTAGATGCAAAACACTTATCAAACTTTAAGAAGCTTGCATCTTCTCTATCCCATGACAGCAATGTACTCCATAACTGTACTGGCATCTTCTCTCTATTTTTCTCTTTCATAATATCCATCCCACTTGAAAAATAGTCACCACCCTTGAATAAAAACAAATGCATGAGGAGGGAGTACCACCCAAAAGGCCTATCCACTTTCCCATTCTTTATTCCTATCAGTCCTTCATGGATAGCATCAGTGATAAAGGAAGCATAATCAAAGGTCACTGCCAAAGAGGGGTTCAAAATTTGAGCAATCATTAGCGTGTAATGAGTAGGCATATTTGCCTCAGCATCTTCTCCTAGAATTTGGCAGAGTGACCAATATAATCCTTTGGACCTAAGGGTAAATAGATTTAAAGAAAAAGGCTCCTCAATGTTAAGTCCTACAACTATTAACCCGCCTATCTTCACAAAGAATTCTTTAAGAGGCCCATTTCTAAGGTGGTTCCTCTGCACACTATAAACCTGAGCTAGTGATTTAAAATTAATAGGCTCTAGAAAATTGGTAAATTCACTAAGCCCAAAAGCACTTCTGAACTCCTCATTATTTATTTCAATGAGGGTTTTCCCACTTATATCCTTGACACTTCTTGTAATTGGGTCATAGTTGTGTGCAATCTGAGTTAGGAGATCCACATCCATGAATACTCCAGGGACCACTAATTTGCCTACATCCAACTCCCAAATACTGTTCTGTGGGGTTGGGGAGTTTCTCATGCCAAATCCAACCTTAAATAATCCCAACCTAGATAACCCAATTTGAGGGTCTCTTAGCCAGTTACCCTTATCGTATAATCCCTCTCCTATTTTTAGGCGAGGAGCTCTTGGCACGAGTTCTTTTACCTTTACGACCACATTAGTTGACAACGTCAACTATTCAAGGAAGTCATCATAGATAGCCCTCTCCTGGTAATTAACCTTTCCTTATAATTCTTGTTTAGGTGCCATCTTAAAAACTATGCAAGCAATTTAACTATTACCCCCTACTGTTCTGTGACAAATCAAGACCTCAATTAAAACACACTGTTAAGTAATTGCCAAACAAGAGTATAAGAGAACCTATTTTTTGCTTGAAGAAATTTGCTCTGCGACTAAATAAATTTTCTCTGCAACCACTTCTCTGCAACTACTCTTCAAAATGATGCCTTCATTCAATTGATGCAAAATCATATACAGTAGTCAGGCTCTTAACTGTGACATTGATACCGCATGCTTTGGCCGTCCCTTCGGAATTGAATTCATAAAGGAATTCAAAAATTTCACTCCAACGGGTCATAACATGCCTGTGTATTTTCCTTTTCGCTCTTTCGCCATTTCGTAGAGCATAAGGTCCTAGCAATTTCGCATAACGAAATCACACAAGCCGTCCAATCAGATGAGACTTGATCAGTCTTTACACTGTCTTAACCTGTCTACCTTTGCATCGGGCCCTACCTCTTTTCACCATTTCACAAGCTTTATCCCCCGAGCACTTTCCTTTCGCAAAGCTACGCCAAGCGTTAGATGGAATTCTAACCACCTGGTTTTTAACTCCTATCGGGACCGGCAACTTTTTCACTAACCATGCCTCATCTTGATGGCTAACGGTTTTTTGCCACTTCGCAGGGGTTAATCTGCTTACACCTTCGGGCCACAAAACAATGAGGAGCGTTGGATCAATCTTGAGATTGACATCTTTTAAGCAAGACCTTTATTACTTACCCTGCTTATTTATCGATTAACAAATGCCATGTGGCATTAGGCCATTAGCCCTGGAGAACTCTTTGAGTTTAGTTCAGAGTCAACCACGTGTCTTATCTCCTATATAACCGCCGGTTACACCTTGGTGGGCTCTGAATCAACTTTTGAAACTACGTGTCAATCAACACATCACCATCAATCGTCACAAGACGTAACAGTTGTCATTCCACGTCATGCTGGGAAGAAACTCTCTTTCTCTTTTGCCATTTTGTAAGCCTTAATCCTCAGTTGATTTGCAGCCATGAAACAACGAGAACCCTTGGATCAAAACAGAGTTGATCCTTTTTTACCTTTATGCTTTATCTACTCTTCGGGCCCACCTTTTAATCCTTAAATCCAATTCGCCGACCACTTTGATTTTTGGCCACGTATCATTATCTTACTTGCCATCTAAACCAGCTAGACTGCTTGCCTGGAATGCCATGTCATTTCGTTGTTTCGCAAAAGTTATCTTTTGAGCATCTCTCTCCTGCGAAACTGCGCTAGTCGTTAGATCTTTGGGAACCTGTGCATCTGTTATGCCTCTTATGAACCTCTTTTGCCCGGGCAAAAAGTCCTTTCGCTGCTTCACAGGGCATAAAATGTCAGCATCTATCAGCCACGAAACAACATGAACCATTGATTTCTCTTGAACTTGATCACCTTTTAGCCATGGAAAATTCTTCACCGTCGGGTCCCACCAAGCCTTTTCGCCATTTCGCAAAAGGTAATTCACTCGCTAGTTTCGGCTGTGAATCAACGCCAGCCATTAGATCTTGAGTGAGATGGAGTCTTGTTAATCTAGACCAAATGCACATAGTTGAAGATTCTTTTTCCTTCTGCTATTTCGCATAGCTTAACACACCCGCAACTTTGCTTAATGAAATGGCGAAAGCCGTAGATTCATCTGCAAGTTGCGCGACACTTACTGGACCCGACAACATTAGAATGCAAAAGACATAAGGCATAAATTTTTCATGATTATTTAATGACCACCTAGGTAAATAACAAGGGGGAACACTTCACACGACCCCAAGACCCATTACTTAAGTGAATAAAGTAACGCAGGAATAGAAACCAGAGGGTTTTGGTCAAATATTTGAGCGATTTAAAATTAAAACCCTGAACCCTTAAAGACCTAAAATAGATTTGAAGCAGTTAATAGCATATTTGACTCAAAATTTCAAAAACCTAGCCAATCATGGCAAATGAAAACCCATTTCTTAAATAGTGATAACAGCGGCTCTGACTAGGGATGGTTGATCGCAAGGTCAACACAAGAAACTCAAAAAACTCTGGAGAAATAGACCAAAACACAGACCCAAACAAAAGCAATAGGAAGCAAACAAAATATATACAAATAAAGGACCTACTGTGCATGGACTTCAAGAGAAATAATGTTTCATGAATTGTCCATGCACTAGAAATTCCTGAACTTCATCATTCATATTTTTCACAAAATAAGAATCCTTTCCATTTAGATCATAGACCACAAAAGGGACAATCCATAATGATTCAAATTTATTGTGCTTTCCCTTGTCCTATCCTCTTGCATTCCACTGAAGAACAATATCATCAATTTGAAACTTCCTTATTGATGTCCTTTTATCAAAAAGGTACTTGGACTGCAATTGGGTCTTCAGATTTCTCTTATGAGCTAGAGATCTGATCTCTTCCACTTCGACCATCCGGATCATTCGGTCCTCCATAGGCTCTGATAAATCCATGTCCTCAGCTTGCAAGAACTTGTACACTAGAAGAAGATTGTTTACAGGCACTCTGGCATGTGTACCATATACCAATTCAAATGGTGACATTCCAATGGCTTTCTTGACAGTGATTCTGTCTACACAGAAAGCTAGTTTCAACTTTTGATCCCATGACCTCTTGTTTTCTTCTAAGATTTTCTTGATAATATTCAAGAGGCTTTTATTGCTGGATTCAGCTTGCCCATTTCCTTGAGGATGATAAGATGAAGAGTAAAGAGTAAGACATGAGTAGCCCATGACTAGTACAAAAATTGACAAACTCTTCTGACCTGAAACTCATAGCATTGTCCATTACTAATTTTACAGGAACTCCAAATCTAGTTATGATACAATCCATCAAGAAATCAATAACAATTTTACTTGTAGCTCTTCTGGTGGGAATAGCTTCAATCCATTTAGTAAAATAATCAGTGGCTACTATGATCCATCTATGACCTCTTCCTAATCACCCAACAATCTCTCCAATGAAGTCTATCCCCCATTGGACAAAAGGTACTTCCACTGTAACTAGGTTCAAGGGCAGAGCTCCTTCATATTTTAGTTTGGATGAAAACCTTTGACATGGGTCACATCTCCTGACATATTCATGAGCATCCTTGAACAGGGTAGGCCAATAATACCCAGCTCGGACTATCTTCCCAGCAGATGTCTTAGCAAAATAATGACCTCCGCATATTCCATCATGCATTTCAATCAGCATTTTCTTTGCTTGGAGTTCATCTAAACACATGAGTAACCTTCCATCTCTATTTCTCCAAAACAAGTCACCTTGAATGAGAACATATTTCTGAGACTTCAATTTCAGAGTTCTTCTCTGATTATGTGTTGTTCCTTCTGAAAATGTAGCATCTCTTAAAAATCGGACTATCTCTGAATACCAAGGTTGCCTTTCAATACTAGTGACTGAAGTACTCTTGATTTCAACATTATTTATCTCAACATTCAGAAAATTAGATTCAGTCATGAGCTTGACCAGACCTAAATTTCTCACCAATTTGGTGATCTTTATTTCCAGGTCAAATTCTTGGATTCTATTGATCCATCTGCACCTTTTTCCTGTAACCTCAGACTGGGATAGAATATCTTTAACTGCAGCATGTGGGACTTAAGCAGTGATTCTTGCATTCACCAGGTATGGCCTGAAAGCCTTAACAGCTTTAACTAAAGCATAAGCTTGTTTCTCCATGGTTTCATACTTTAATTCTGCTGCTTGCAAAGACTTTCTATAGAAAGCTATGGGATGTTCATATCCCTCATTATCCTTTTGTAACAACACTGCAGCTACTGTATGGTATGAAGCAAAAGAGAATAGAGAGAAGGGCTTACTGTAATCAGGAGATTTCAGTGCTGGTGCTTCCTAAATGGCCTTTTTAATTTCAGCAAAATCCTTTGAGGCTTCTTGATCCCAACAAAACTTGGTATCCTTCTTGAGCAACTTGACAATGGGTTTCACTATCTCTGCAAAGTTTGCAATGAATCTTCTAACAAAATTTACTTTGCCTAAAAAGGATTGAATACCTTTAACGTTCTTCGGTTCAGACACTTTGTTTATTGCTTCAATTCTTTCAGGGTCTATTCTTACCCCTTCCTTGGAAACAATGTGCCCCAATAATTTTCCTTCAATGACCCCTAAATGACATTTCTTGGGATTTAATGACACACCAAATTCCAAGGCTTTATTGAACACCTTTTCCAAATGTCCACAATGGTCATCGGCCTTTTTAGAGAAGCAAGTTAAATCATCTTGATAAACCACCATGATGATATTGATGAATTCTTTGGAGGCTACATCCATAGCTCTCTGAAATGTAGCTCCAGCATTTTTTAATCCAAATGGCATTCTTACATAGACATATGTTCCCCATGGAGTAGTGAAAGTAGTTTTAAACTGTTCAAATTCTCTCACTAACACTTGATTGTATCCTGAAAAACCATCCATCATGGACAAAAGATCACAACCTGTTACTCTCTGCAGCATAGCTTCCATATTTGGGGAAGAGTAGTTATCTTTTAAAGAAGCAACATTCAAATTTCTAAAATCCACACACAATCTAATGTCCCCATTTTTCTTTCTTACTGGGAACATATTGGAGACCCATGAAGAATGTCTTATAGGTTTGATAATCCCCCCTTCTCTTAACTTGGTCAATTCTTGTTGCATCTTAGTCTCTAACAGGGGATTAATAGGTCGTTGCTTCTATCTGAAGGGCTTAGCATCTAGAAGTAAAGGAACTTCATGCTGAAAAAGGTCTTGTCTATACGCCTTTAGGTCTTCATAAGACCAAGCAAAAACATGTTTATATCTTTTCAATAAATTAATAAGATTAATTCTGACATGAGGGGGTAATTTCTTTCCAATGTATACTAACTTAGGGGATGATTCAATCCCCAGCCTTACCTCCTCCAATTCTTCCAACTTGGTGGTAGACTGTTGATGTAAGTGACTGTCATTGTAACTAAACATGCTCTCTAATTCTACCAATCCTTTAGGTATCTTATTTGTTTCCAACTGGACCAAGTCGTTTCCAAACATTGTTTCCTTATTATCAACCACCTCCACTAGTGCATTACAATCAATCTTCTATCCACCATAATCATCAACACATTGAATGAACCTAAGAATATCTTCATCAGTAGCAAAAACTTGCCAATTATATACATTATCAGGGATGGTAGGCCTAGATTTTATTTCCACAGTGGAAATGTCGGTTAGTGTTGCATCATCATTTTTCAATGCAACATTAGCTAAAAAATCTGCCATAATATTCTTTGATCACTCTATCCAATTAATAGAAAATGCTCTAAAATGCTCAATGAGATCCCAAACTGCATGTTTATATCTCTTTAATCTATCATTTTTGGATGCATATTTGGATCTTAGCTGAGAAACAACAAATTTTGAATCCCCTAACACTGTCAATAGCTGGATTCCATGCCTTTTTGCAACCTCAAGCCCCAATAATAGGGCTTCATACTCTACAGTATTATTTGTGCACTGAAAGGCCAATAAGAAAGAATACTTAAAAGTTATACTTGATGGGGATACAAAAAGAACCCCTGCTCCATATCCTTCTTTGGAGCAAGATCCATAAAAATGCATCTGCCATAAACCATACTGTTGTGATTCTAATTCGACCACAATGGGGTCAATATTCTTCAACTGAGGCAAAACTGGTTGTAACCTGAAATTATCAAGATCCACATCAATCATACAATTGAGCATACTGGGGTCTACATTTTCAATTACCCTAGGAGCATGTGGTTCTCTATAAAACTTGACCTGATTCCCATTTATTGGAATGGTGGCATAAGATAAATCTAGTTGGACATTTCCCCCTACTGCTGCTGTCCACTGCCTGGACAACAACATACCATAATGGGGTTTAGTGTCAGTAACAATAACGTCCATTTTATAAGTTGTCGCAGGGAATGTTGCTATCTTTACTTCAACATCTCTCATTCTACCTATCACAGGTACTTCCATGTTATCCATAGCGTAGAATTTTCCATATATAGTGGTTACTGACAGTCCTAGTTCTTTCATAACACCATAGGGCATCACATTAGCAGCAGCTCCTAAATCTATCATGTAGTTTTTTATCAACTGGTTATTTACCAACAAAGTAACATAGAAAGGATCTACTTGTGAAGGCTCTTGAGTGATAGTGGTTCCAACATAAACCTCTGGGGTTTGGAGTTCCTGATCTTTTCCAATTTTAGCTGAACCGATGGGTAGGACTATGTCACTGTCAGATATATTAGAAAACAAAGACAAAGTTGCATCCCTATGCTCTTTTATTTTCAATAATTCTACTAATGGGACAGTAACCTTCATTTGTGTAAGAGCTTGAGCCATGTCAAATGTGGAACTACTGCTTAATTCAGTATTAGCTCTAACTCTTTCTGCCTTAAGCTGACTTGCCTTTTTTGTTGTGGCAGCTCCTTGTATATCACTAGTATTTTTATCATTTGTACTCTTGGGTACATCTTTAACCTGTTCCTTCTTTTCTTGACCAATTTTAGGGACAGTAGTAGCACTATTTGTTTCCCCCTTTTGAGTAATCTCTTTTATGAACATGGAACCAGGTTCACCCTGATCAGTGTCCTTGTTGGTGCTCCTTAAGTTATAATTGTGTTTTGCTTTAGCAATAGCATCTTTGGTGAGACTTTTAACTTCTTCCTCACTAGGCCTTCTAAGATGAACTTCTTCATCTTCAATTGTTACCACATCCAAGGTAGGATGCTAGTCCAGTGTTAGTTGTCCTTGAACAAACCTTTCATTATCCAACACATCACTGTATTCACTTTATATAGATTCCCCATCACTTTCTATAATAGTCTCAAACATGTTAATGTCAGGCTCAGCTTCTTGTCTCATGGATTCTTCAAGAGCTTGAGCTACCACACACTGATGAGGAGAATGTGGCCCATCACAAGCAATACACCAAGGAGTATTTTCTATATTATGGACATTTTTCCCTTTTAAGAGATCTGGAGTATCCTAATTTTGAGCAATTTTAGGTTTCTCATTCTGGGGTTTACCATCTTTCCAGTTGGTATTATAAGGCATGTCATGCAGTCTAGGGGGTCTATCTTGCCAGTTATAATGAGGCTTGTCATTTTTGTTTACCTTGGCAGTCAGATCCTTCATAGCAATGACCAACTTTTATATCTTGTCTTCCTCCTTAGCAGCTTTGCTAGGTTGTTGTTTTGTTTCTTGCCATAACCTACCATATGTTCTCCTTCCTAACTTCCCAGATGCTTTTCTGTTACTTTCCACATTAATGGCAATCCTAAATGCATCCCTCAAGTTATGTGGATTTTTATCCCTCAAGATATAGGCCATCTTAGAATCAAATGCATTATAGTAGGTGTTCAAACACATGTTATCATCTAACCTCATCACCTGATATAATCTATGCATGGCCTTTTGAAATCTGGCATTGAAATCGGTGACCATTTCATTATCAGATTTTCTGATGTTATTAAATTCATTGAGCATGAAGCTCACATTTGTTTTATCACTGTATTGTTCTTGAAAACAATTCTTAAAGTCCCCCCATGACCCAATGCTATTAACTGGAATACCTCTATACCAATCTCTTGCATCATCAACCAGGGACTAAACAAACAATTCCATTATGACATCTTCATCCACCATCTCATAATCATTTATTAGGTCCCCAAAAGATTTTAAATGTTCTTCAGCACTAATTGTGTTATTTCTAGCAAACTTATGGAGTATGTCCCTTAACTCAGTGGGAACATGGTTGGGATATCCTGGGATCCCATCAAAGAACAATTGTCTATACTGCTCCAAATTGATAGGTCTCCTTTGAAAAGGGTTAGCAACATTATTGTTTCCCATGTTCATTCTGACTTTTGGAATTGGTGACTAAGATATTTGGCTATGTTGATTGTTCACAGGGATTTGACTAACTGTTGCTATATTAGTAGGCACAGTAGGCTGAATTTTAACTGGGGGAAGGGAAATTTGCTGAGGATCAGGCTTACTAAGATCTTCTGATGGAAAAATAATAGGGGGAGCTTTTAGGTAGCTAATTTTTCTTTTCACTTCCTGATTAGCTGCTTCCAACTCAGCTTTCTGTAGTTCCATTTGGAGATCCTCTTTTCCTTCCTCATTCTTTCCATCTCTCTCTCATGTGCTGATAGCCTATGAGAAAACTCTTCTGTATTTCTAGATCCAGTTCCATCATCCACCCATTTTTGCTTTCCTTTATCAACATTATTCCTAGGAAGCTGTGAATCACTAAACATTGCCCTGTTTGGCTGGATTACTGACCTATATGCTGGCTTGGCCGTGGGGATCAATATTTCTCTGATCACAGGGCCTTCCTCATCACTCTTTTATTTTTCCTTGGCCAATACTTCAAGATCAGCTATCTGTCTAAGAAGCCTATCTCACTCCATTAGTTTTTCTTTAACCTCCTTCTCCTTATTTGCTTCCTTTTGAGCTCTTAAGGAGATAAGTGGTGAACCCTCCTATTTAAATCTTCTATTTCTTGTGACACTTTATCTTCATCAAGGAAATTCTCCTCAAAGTCAAATATATTGACTTGATCTATATCAATCAAGCTGATATTTCCATCAATTGTTCTAGGAACAGAATGTCTGATTGCATTTGAACTAGTCCTATCTCTCGCAGACACACTAACATGGGATATATCTTTATTTCAAGCATGAGCATTATCTATATTTCCAAACAATCAAGAATGGAAACCTAATATATCATGTTCAGAATCTCTGGAAGAAGAATTAGACTTTGCATAAACAGGTCGATTAGGTATCTTACCGGTATTATTATTCTTTTGCACCCAAGCAACATTTGATGGTTCGTGAAGCACTGACCTCTTCTGGCCTCTTCATGACTATTCTAGAAAACCTTCTTGCAAATTTTCACAAGGATGCTTCTTCATGAATGACCTGGTGTTTTTTCCTCCTTGCATTATGCTTGTCTTCCTTTTAAAATTTTATGTATTTCACAAGGACTGGTTCCAAGATAACAAAGTCGCCACCCACAAGACTATGGGAAATATGAAAACAAGCTTTGAAAGAAATGTCACAATTCTTCAGACCAAAATCATGCATCAAGAAAATAGAGGGAACTTTTCAAAACGAGACTTCTAGACACCACTGCTATATTCCCTGAAACACCAACCTATTCCACAAACACACAATGATTTTCTTTATAAATTTAGGCACAAATCTGCATTTGGATTCTCACTATGACTCTCCCCAGCAAAGCTGCCACTTTTGTTGTTCTCTTTTTCTGATTCACTTTAAAATCCTTATGATGGTATGATAACTCTGTATGCAGAAGAAAGATTAAAGAGAAGGAAACCTTTAGGACAACATATGACAAGGTTTGATTAACCTTCTACACTTTGAACTTATTCAAAGTTCAGGCGGGTATACATTTGTG
Source organism: Cryptomeria japonica (assembly GCF_030272615.1). NCBI lineage: Eukaryota > Viridiplantae > Streptophyta > Pinopsida > Cupressales > Cupressaceae > Cryptomeria > Cryptomeria japonica. Next base: position 411,418,632 of record NC_081409.1, on the reverse strand, counting down.
AACTGAATTCACACTTTTAAAAGATAAATCCACAACAAACCAATCTGAAAACCAGTGGATCTAATCACCTTAAAATGAACTGAAACAAAGGAATGAAAATTGTACTCATGTTCAGTATTGACCTACAAGATATGTAATAGACAACCTTGATCTACACCAGTGCCTTATCCAAGGTCACAGAGTCATCTAAGTTCAAACAATACTTCCACAATCAAATATCTCTACATATTCCATCAGTTTGGCTTTTGCAGATCCTTATACTTGCCTGAAACACATAAGAATTTATTCATATCAAACTAAACTCTGTTCATCAAAATTCAAAGTGTCCCGCAAAGAATTTACTGGTAGAAATGATTGCTATGTATTTAATTCCCCTCCTAAAGAGAAAAGATAAGAAACATATCTGCTGAAAGTTTCCTTACAACCCCTATTCAAATGAAATAACCCTAGATTACTCATAATGAAACAGTAAACACTTGCAAACATATTTGAAGACAACATAAAGTTTAAACTAAAAACCAATGGTCTGTATATTGATATTTTCTTCAAAAAATTATTACAAAAAACCTTTGAATATTCTCCATTAAAACCTGGAAAAGCTCAGATAAATTTCTGCAGCGTTTTCTTACAATTCCTTGCGATCATTTTTTACTAGTCTTGGTATCCATTTATAACAATATGGATGCACACATAGCTACGGACATTCCTAGGAGAGTTTGTTACAATCATTACTTCTTAAGAAGAAGTTACAAAACATTTTACAAATGCGGTTACAAGTCTCTTTCAACATCCGCGACTTCTTCTTCTTCTTGTTCTGTTACAACATTTTCTAACTACTCCACATCAAGCACGGCATATTTTCTTGTCCATTCCTGATACACCTCATCAGCAAGCCATGAGAAGTTAATTACTTTTTCTTTTGTCTTGGCTAATCTTTTCCAACAATTTCTCATTTTATTAACCTCTAAATTCAAGAAACCATAATGAGATTTGATTTTCTCAATCTCCTCAATTGCTTTGACAAATATGGATGCATCCTCTGACTTGACAATTCCTTTTATTCTAAGTGACAATTTGGCTTCCAATTCCTTAAGCCATATTTGTTTGTCCTTTAATTGGTTTGGGCTGACAAAACCTCCTGGGAGTAATTCAAAAACTTGATCAGTGTACTCTTTCTTGTACAAGTTGATCTTTCTATCTGCATTGTCTACTCCTTCTACCAATTTTACTAAATCCTTTATCATATCATTTGTAGATTTAATAATAGGGTCAGCCCCTGCCTCATCATAGGATACACAAATCAATTCTATAACCTACTCTCTGGGTCTCCATTTATCAAAAATAGGCATTAATACAGCCTTGTCCCCATTTAGCTCATTCCACATTTCCAAGATCTTACTCATGTTATTGTACATTAGTGAAGACCCTATAGTGTCAACAAAACATAAGATTGTAGCCTTTACCCTCTCTTCATATTTATTTGCATATAAGGCTTGAGCCTGTTTTAAATTCTCCAACTCATGGGGAGTGATCTCCATCAACTGAGAACTAGAAGGTGCTAGAGATGGTGGGAACTCAATAATGGGGCTGGTAGGTGGAGGTCTTGTAGGAGAAGAGGAGATCATCAATGTTGAGGACTCACCTTGATGGTATTGTCCTGCCAACTGGCTTTGTAGCTTGGCGATGATGCTATATTTACCTCTTACCTCTTCCTTGGCATTGTTGTAAGCTTTTAAAATTGTCTCCAACTTAACTTGGAGATCTGCCTTTTCCTTAGCCTCCCTTTCTGCTATTGCAACACTAAACTTTGCAGTTTCTAGCACAGTGCTACTAGCTTCCACTACCCCAGTGCTCTACACTCTTTTCACTATCATTCCTCCAAGGTAACTTGACCCTCGGGTGTCCTTATTCCTCTTATTTTCATCTTTTTTAAGAGACCACATGACCAGTGCAGCATTATCTTTGCTGAAAGTGACTCCCTCCATAGGTTTGGTCTCCTTTCTTACTGCCTCCAAAACCAAGGCATCTGCTATGTCCCATTCAGGGAGAATGAGAACCCCAGCCTGTGCTACCATGTCTCTTCCCTATTCAGGAGTGATGGTCTTAAACTCATCAACCATTTCTTGCTTTATCTCTTCCTCCACCATAGCTAGATCTCTGTGGGGCTGCTCACTTTTCCTTTTTTCACACCTAGCATTAAATTTATCAATATTCTACTTCCACACAAATTGCATGAAAGCTCCTAATGTAACAAAATTATTATCAGCCAAGGAATCTTCACTGGCCTGCTTGACCTCAAAATCCCACTCCTGGCCTTTGAACTCATTAGCAGTGATGTTCATCTCAGCAGTAAGGGGCTCTTCTAGCATTCCCTCTTCCACTTCATCATATGTGTATGCTATCTCTCCAAGGCTACCTAACTGTAACAATTGTACACCTGCTGTCTGTTCATCTCCTATATGAATATGGGATTGAGATGGAGAGTACAAAGGTTCATCAGATTGTACTTCTGTTCCCACTCTTTGTTTCTTTGGGCTATCTTGAATGTCAATGACATCCTGTATCTTCCTCTTTCCTTTAGAGGTAGAGGGCTCCCCTATTGTTGGCATCAACACACTATAATTGGACTTCTTATGCAACATTTAATCACCAAGAGGGATTACTCTGGTAGATGCAGACCTATTCAAAACCAGTCTTGCTTTCTCAGGGTTGTTCTTAATTACAACCTCCCTCTTTTCTTTCAATGTTTGCATCACATCCTCAAAGAAAAGAATTAAGAACTTTATCTTCTCCTCAAAAGGGTATAAGCTAGACAAAGGGTCATAGCTAATGTAAAATTGGTGTACAAAGTCTAAAGCCTTTTTGTAGGCCACCCACTTTTCCTTCCTCAGCTCTTGCTTATCTAAATCAAACTCATTCCTAATGAGGTCTTCAGGAAACTGGAATTGGTGGGGTCTACCTTTGCATATTGCCCTCTTTTTGAACATGTCATTGAATAAATATTCAGGGTCAGCACATCAAGATACTGCAGTTGACAAATGATACGGTTGAATAAAATCTTCAAAACACTTCCAACCTCCTTTAATTATCACAAATTGGTGTGCTATGGTAACTATAGGGAAAAAGGTACCTTTACCTCTACCTGTTAACTCTGCCTCCTGCACACCACCAATCTGCTTGAGGATCTCTACAATTCCCACTTTAAGAGGGACCTGATAGCATAACAAAAATGGAGTGCCTTTGAAACCATATACTCTGAAAACTGTGGAAACGGGGTATAAGTAGATATCACCCCAATTGTGGACAATTTTAACATTCTCAGCAAACTCTTTTGGCCTAATGAATTCCAAAAGAACCTTAGGGACTCTTTGATTCTTTGAACAGATAAGATTCCTAATTTTAGATGCAAAACATTTATCAAACTTTAAGAAGCTTGCATCTTCTCTGTCCCCTGACAGCAATGTACTCCATAACTATACTGGCATCTTCTCTCCATTTTTCTCTTTCACAATATCCATCCCACTTGCAAAATAGTCACCACCCTTGAATAAAAACAAATGCATGAGGATGGAGTACCATCCAAAAGGCCTATCCACTTTCCCATTCTTTATTCCTATCAGTCCTTCATGGATAGCATCAATGATAAAGGAAGCATAATCAAAGGTCACTGCCAAAGAGGGGTTCAAAATTTGAGCAATCATTAGCATGTAATGAGTATGCATATTTGCCTCAGCATCTTCTCCTAGAATTTGGTAGAGTGACCAATATAATCCTTTGGCCCTAAGGATAAACAAATTTAAAGAAAAACACTCCTCAGTGTTAGGTCCTACTGTTAAGGATATAGCTTCATTCGGATTGAAGTAGGTAATATATAATGACATTGAATGAAGGGTCATGTCATCATAGTGTCATGACTCTATGTGGCATAAGCCATGTAGAAGTCATGCCCCTACATGGACATGAATCTTCATCCTTTTATTTATAGGCATCGACACTTGTTGTGAACCGAAACCAATAACTGTGGCAGTTTCACGAACCAGCAAGCTATCAATATTATCATAGAAGATTAGTAGTTAGAGTTATATATGTATATACACATCGGAGGTAAAACATATTCATTGCAGTGCTCTTATTAAAGTATATTCACACTACATATTACTAGACTATTGTATTCTCTATCTCTAATCTAAATTCCTTAACATGGTATCAGAGCCATGTTGGTAGAGAAATAATAAAATAGTGACACCTCTTTTCTAAAAAAAATTCAGACTTGCACTTAGAATCAAAGGAAAATCAATCATGGTGAACAGTGTTAGAGTGGAGGATAGACTCGAAGGTGCATCCAACTTCGTCTCATGGAGAATTCGAATAATACCAATTCTTCAAGAACTTGAACTAGATGCATACATAGAAGAAGATACTAAGATGCCCAAAGACGAGCAAGAGAAAACAACCTGGAAAAGACACAACAACAAGCCTAAGAAAATCATAATTGATGTTGTTAAAGATCACATTCTTCCAACCATCTCAAAACTAACTTCAGCTTATGATATGTTCAAGACCATTAAAAACTCATATGAAATAAATAAAGCAAGCAGATTGCTCACTTTAAAACAATAATTAATGCATATCTACATGAACAAAGGAGAAACAATCACATACTATTTCATGAGGATTTCAGAATTAAAAGACCAATTGTCAACTATTGGGAATAATATAGATGATATGGAGCTATCTCTAATAGCACTTAAGGGATTACCATCCAGTTGAGAATCCTTTATTCAAGGCATTAGTGCTCGTCTGACACTACCAAAATTCGATCAACTCAAGAATGATTGTACTCAAGAAGAATCTTGACTAATCACAAGAGGATTGGGTCCAAACAAAGGGGGAGAAATTCAAGCACTACATGCTAACACAAACAACAAAGGGAAGTAAAGGAAGTTCAAACAAAAGAGAGGAAATAATCACAAAAGCAAAAACTTCTCCAAGATTCAATGCTACAAGTGTGATAAATTTGGACACACTCACAAGTTCTGCCCAGAAAGAAAGAAAGCTCAAGCAACCATAGCTGAAGTCAAGGAAGTAGAGAATCCTCTATTTTTCTTAGCCTTATCAAGTGAACTAAACTCAAACAAACATATGTGGATAATCGATAGTGGAACATCTCGACACATAACCGGTTTTAGAGATCAATTTGAAACCTTTGAAGGCCACTCAATTGAAGAAGTTACAATAGGAGACAATTCTACCTATCCAGTGAAAGGAATTGGGACCTGCTCAATTCAATTAAGAACAAGAGTTACATTACAATTGAAAGATGTTCTCTTTGTACAAGGTATCAAAAGGAATTTGGTCTCTATTTCAGGACTAGCTGATCAAGGATATCATGTCACCTTCCATGAAGATAAAGTTCTACTCTGGCCTAAATACTCTAACATAAAGAATGCTATTCCTATAGGATCTAGAGATGGTAGTTTATACAAATTATGTTATACTCAAAAAGAAGCACTAAATCATGAAGTATCAAACTCTAATGAAATTTGGCATAGAAGATTAGGACATCTTCCATTTAGTGCCCTACCTTCTATATGAAAAATTACCACAGGATTACCCAATCTAAAATCTGATCATGTTGGAACTTGTAAAGGATGTGCTCTAGGGAAGAACTCAAAAGGGTCCTTTCCCTCAAGTGAACACAAATCAAAAGTTGTACTAGAACTTGTCCACATTGATTTGTGTGGTCCAATGTCATTACCATCACTAAGGGGATTCTTGTATTATGTGATATTTGTTGATGATTACTCTAGGAAAACTTGGATCTATTTCGTAAAACTCAAAGAATCAAATGAAGTGTTATTGAAATTTAAAGAATTTAAGGCCCTAGTGGAAAATCAAACTGGGAAGAAAATAAAGACTCTAAGATCAGATAATGGGGGTGAATATATCTCTAAAAATTTTAAAGAATTCTACATTTCTGTTGGGATTAAGAGGGAGTGTACTGTACCTTATAATCCTCAACAAAATGGAGTTGCAGAAAGAAAAAACAGAACCATCATGAAGCTGCTAAAGCCATGATGCATGATCAAAATCTACATATCTCATTTTGGGATGAAGCCTCAAATACAATTGTGTACATTCAAAATACATGCCCTCATTCAATCCTAGAGAATATAACACTTGAAGAAGCCTTTATAGGAAATAAACCAGATTTAAGCCATCTAAGAATCTTTGGTTGCCACGTGTATATTCATGTTCCTAAAGAAAAGAGAACCAAACTAGAACCCTCTAGGAAGAAAGGCATATTTGTTGGCTACAGTGAAACCACTAAAGGATACAGAGTCTATATTCCAGAATGAAGATCCATTGAAATCAGTAGAGATGTCAAATTTGAAGAAGATGCTACTTATAAACTATCTCTAAGTGCAGAAGATGATCTAACTGCAGAATCAGATGAAAATCCTATAATTGAAAATCAGAGGGAGAATAGCATAGAAAATCATGAACTTCAATCACCTAATTTTGAGAATGCTGAAAATCCTAACAAGAAGAAAAGACCACTATGGGCAAGAAAGATGATTGAATAAAATAATGTGGAACCCGATGAAATCTTCAAAGAGAATAAGAAAACAAGAATTCAATCATGCTATGTTGCCCTCATGACCGAACTTACAAAATCTGAACCATCAAATGTTGAAGAGGCTTTAACATGTCAAGCTTGGAAAGATGCGATCATTGAGGAATACCAATCTATCTTAAAAAATGATGTCTGGGACATTGTACCTAGACCAAAAGACAAATCAGTTGTCTCATCAAAGTTTTTATTCAAAATCAAATATGCACTAGATGGTAGTATTGACAAACACAAAGCCATATTCATTGCCAAGGGGTTCTCTCAAAAGGTTGGAATTGATTATGAAGAGACATTTGCTCCAGTTGCCCGATATACTTCTGTAAGAACCATCATTGCCATTGTAGCTTCCAAAGGGTGGAAGATACACCAAATGGATGTGAAGACCGCATTTTTGAATGGTGTTATTAGGGAAGAAGTATATATAGAACAACCTGAAGGCTTTGCTACACATGATAGAAATCTCTATGTGTGTAGACTAAAATAAACTATCTACGGCCTTAAGCAAGCTCCCAGGGTATGGTATGCAAGGATAGATAGGTCTCTCTCCAAACTAGGATATTCCAAAAATGAAGCAGACTCTAACATATACTCCAAAATATTGAATGGTGACACCTTAATACTTGTTCTCTATGTTGATGACTTGTTGATAATAGGAGAAGATCACCTCATTGCAAAATGCAAACAAGATCTTGTGGCTGAATTCGATATGAAGGATCTAGGTCTACTGCACTATTTTTTGGGCCTAGAAGTATGGCAAAAAGAGAATTATATTTTCCTAAATCAAGGAAAATACACCACTGATATCTTGAGCAGATTTGGTATGATAGATTATAAGCCTCTATCCATTCCAATGGAAACAAATTTTCATAAGCTCAAAAGTGAAGCAGTAGATTCAGAACCTACAAATCCTACATACTATAGACACATTATTGGATCTCTTATTTTCCTGGTAAACACTCGCCCTGATATTTGTTACGCTACCAATGTGTTAAGTCATTTCATGTGTGAACCTAAGAAGATTCACCTAATGGCTGCTAAGCATATTCTAAGATACTTGTGTGGCACTATTGGACTTGGCCTGAAGTATAAAAATGTTGAGATACAACTCCAAGGGTATTTTGATTCCAACTGGGCAGGAAGTTCCATTGATCGTAAAAGTACAACGGGGTGTTGTTTTAGTCTTGTATCAGCTATGATATCCTGGTTTAGCAGTAAACAATCAGCAATTGCTCAAAGTTCCACTGAAGCCAAATATATGGCTGCCTCCATGAGAGCACGTGAGGCAGTATAGTTAAGGAAATTGCTAGTTGGACTATTTGGGAAGCCCCTAAACCCCAATGTGATTCACTGTGATAATCAAAGCTGCATCAAACTTTCTATAAATCTAGTTTTTCATAATCGATCCAAGCATATAGAAATCCCATACCATTACATAAGAGATATGGTAGATAGAGATGTCATCAAATTGACCTACATCAGCACTGAAGAGCAAAGTGTCGACATATTCACCAAACCTCTTGCAAAGTTGAAAGTGGAGTACTTTAGAGGTAAACCTAGTATGACTAAATTATAATGGAAATTTCTGATATTAATCTTAATCATATGTAATTGATATATTCATGAATATATTGAATGCAATATTGCATGTATGTGTTATGTCATGGAAGGTGATGATCTTTCATGTGATGCAAGTGTAAGATCTCTATTATAAGGTGACGACTTTCACAATAGCCTGATCTATTATCAAGATTGACTACATTAAGTTGTTGTCTTGGAATGTGTCGAAAATCTTGATACTAAATTTGCTATGATGAGTTATTGAATTGTTATCATTAAATGATTGTTCTGAAATATGTTGGAAATTATGATAACAATCACATTATGATTGACTACATTAATTTGTTGTCCCGGAATGTGTCGGATATCATGATACTAAAATTATTTCACCTGTGATAATGACAATGTTACAAGTGTCACTAGAATCAAGGTTGTAATCTGATAAGACTTCAAGTAGTTGTTGTCCCAGAGTGTTGGATATCAGATAATCCATATCTCTTTGAGATATGAAGTATTTCACTAGTAAGTGTTACTACATGAATGATCATGTCAAATGAATGTGTATATCTAGAATGTTGTTCCTTAAAACTTAATTATGAAATTCAATCCTCTTTCGCTAAGAGGGAGTGTTAAGGTTATAGCTTCATTCGGATTGAAGCAGGTAATATATAACGACATTGAATGAAGGGTCATGTCACCATAGTGTCATGACTCTATGTGGCATAAGCCACGTAGAAGTCATGCCCCTACATGGACATGAATCTTCATCCTTTTATTTATAGGCATTGACACTTGTTGTGAACTGAAACCAATAACTGTGGCAGTTTCACGAACCAGCAAGCTGTCGATATTATCATAGAAGATTAGCAGTTAGAGTTATATATGTATATACACATCGGAGGTAAAACATATTCATTGCAGTGATCTTATTAAAGTCTATCCTCACTACATATTACTAGACTATTGTATTCTCTATCTTTGATCTAAATTCCTTAACACCTACAATTGTTAACCCGCCTATCTTCACAAAGAATTCTTTAAGAGGCCCATTTCTAAGGTGGTTCCTCTGCACACTGTAAACCTGAGCTAGTGATTTAAAATTAATAGGCTCTATAAAATTGGTAAATTCACTAAGCCCAAAAGCATTTTTGAACTCCTCACTATTTATTTCAATGAGGGTTTTCCCACTTATATCCTTGACACTTCTTGTAATTGGGTCATAGTTGTGTGCAATCTAAGTTAGGAGATCCACATCCATGAATACTCCAGGGACCACTAATTTGCCTACATCTAACTCCCAGATACTATTATGTGGGGCTGGGGAGTTTCTCATGCCAAATCCAACCTTAAATAATCCCAACACAGACAACCCAATTTGAGGGTCTCTTAGCCAGTTACCCTTATCATATAATCCCTCTCCTATTTTTAGGGGAGGAGCTCTTGGCACAAGTTCTTTTACCTTTGCGGCCACATTAGTTGACAATGTCAACTATTCAAGGAAGTCATCATAGATAACCCTCTCCTGGTAATAAACCTTTCCTGAGAATTCTCATTTAGGTGCCATCTTAAAAACTATGCAAGCAATTTAACTATTACCCCCAACTGTTCTGTGACAAATCAAGACCTCAATTAAAACACATTGTTAAGTAATTGCCAAACAAGAGTATAAGAGAACCTATTTTTTGCTTGAAAAAATTTGCTCTGCGACTGAAGAAATTTTCTCTGCAATCGCTTCTCTGCAACTACTCTTCAAAATGATGCCTTCATTCAATTGATGTGAAATCATATATGGTAGTCGGGCTCTTAACTGCAACATTGATACCGCATGCTTCGGTCATTCCTTTAGAATTGAATTCATAAAGGAATTCAAAAAATTTGCTCCAACGGGTCATAACATGCCTGTGTATTTTCCTTTTCGCTCTTTCACCATTTTGTAGAGCATAACGTCCTAGCAATTTCGCATAACGAAATCGTGCCAGCCGTCCGATCAGATGAGACTTGATTGGTCTTTACACTATGTTAACCTCTCTGCCTTTGCATCGGGCCCTACCTCTTTTCGCCATTTCGCAAGCTTTATCCCTCGAGCACTTTCCTTTTGCAAAGCTATGTGAAGCGTTAGATGGAATTCTAACCGCCCGGCTTTTAACTCCTACTGAGACCATCAACTTTTTCACTAACCGTGCCTCATCTTGATAGCTAACAATTTTTTGCCACTTCACAGAGGTTAATCCACTTACACCTTCAGGCCATGAAACAACGAGGAGCGTTGGATCAATCTTGAGATGGACATCTTTTAAATGAGACCTTCATTACTTACCCCGCTTATTTACTGGTTAACAAATGCCACATGGCATTCGACCATTAGCCCTGGAGAACTCTTTGAGTTTATTTTAGAGTCAACCACATGTCTTATCTCCTGCATAACCACTGGTTACACCTTGGCAGGCCCTGAATCACCTTTTGAAACTACGTGTCAATCGACACATCACCATCAATCCTCACAAGAAGTAACAGCTGTCATTCCACGTCATGCTAGGAAGAAACTCTCTTTCTCTTTCGCCATTTCGTAGGCCTTAATCCTCAGTTGATTTGTAGCCACGAAACAACGAGAACCCTTGGATCAAAATAGAGTTGATCCTTTTTTACCTTTATGCTTTCTCTGCTCTTCAGGCCCACCTTTTAATCCTTAAATCCAATTCGCTGACCACTTTGATTTTTGGCCACATGTCATTATCTTACTTGCCATCTCAACCAGCTAGACTGCTTGCCTGGAACGCCATGTCATTTCGCTATTTCACGATAGTCATCTTTCGAGCATCTCTCTCCTGCAAAACTGTGCTAGCCGTTAGATCTTTAGGAACCTGTGCATCTGTTATGCCTCTTATGAACCTTTTTTGCCCGAGCCAAAAAACCTTTCGCTGTTTTGCAGGGCATAACACGTGAGCATCTATCAGCCACAAAACAATGCGAACCGTCGATTTCTCTTGAACTTGATCACCTTTTAGCCATGGAAAAGTCTTCACCGTCGGGTCCCACCAAGCCTTTTCGCCATTTTGTGAAAGGTAATTCACTCACTAGTTTCGGTTGTGAATCAACGCCAACCATTAAATCTTGAGCGAGATGGAGTCTCATTAAACCAGACCAAATGCACATAGTTGAACATGCTTTTTCCTTTTGCTATCTCACATAGCTTAACACACCCGCAACTTCACTTCACGAAATGGTGAAAGTCGTAGATTCATCTGGAAGTTGCGCGACACTTACTAGACCCGACAACATTAGAATGCAAAAGACATAAGGCATAAATTTTTCATGATTATTTAACGACCGCCTAGGTAAATAACAAGGGGGAACACTTCACACGACCCCAAGACCCATTACTTAAGTGAATAAAGTAACGCAGGAATAGAAACCAGAGGGTTTTGATCAAATATTTGAGCGATTTAAAATTAAAACCCTGAACCCTTAAAGACCTAAAATAGATTTGAAGCAGTTAATAGCATATCTGACTCAAAATTTCAAAAACCTAGCCAATCATGGGAAACAAAAACCCATTTCTTAAATAGTGATAACAGGAAGAAACACAAGAGTGGTTGGTCCAATAATCAACGACCTATATTTTTACATCTTCATAAATTATGTCTTTTCGAGGAACCCTACAGATATTTACCCAATTGTTTTCAATGTTTTCATCTAACATATTTCTCTTCCTAATATATCCTTGAACAGTTCTTCTAGATACCTACATTAATTGAGAAATTGCATGAACTTATTTTTTAAGAGATAATTTCTTACTATAAATCATAGTCATTAATGCTCTACATGTAGCACTTAATTCAACACCTCAACTTGTGTTGTCAATACATTTCAATGCTTCTTACAAATTTTCAATTATAGTATCTTTTACTGATGCATCATGTGATCTTTTCTTATTATCAACACCTAACAACTCCAAAACAGGGGTCATTTCTCTTTCCCTAAATAACTTAGCAAATAATTGTGTCCTTCCAATAATAGACTTATTTTCAAAATAATCATCTCACATTTTCTTACAATGCAATGTTATTGTGCTTTCAGGTACCATATCTTTAGAAGGAATTTCATTGAAAAGACTATCTTCATCCATTTCCATCAAAATTTTCATACCTGACATGACGATGTACCAATTTCATCTTGTACCCAAGTTTTCATTTCTTGAACATCAATAGGTTGATCTTGAACATCAATGGATTGTTCTTGATTACGTTTTGTATGACCTTTCATATTATCATCCCTTTTTCGATCATACAACCTTGATCTAGTCCTCTTATTCCCTATTGCACAAAATATTCAAATTCAATTTCAATTGAGCACCTATACACACAAACACATATATATCATATATAAAAAATAAATCATAGATCATAACAATCAAAAAAATGTTTTTCAAGAAACAATTACATAAATGAGTCCACAAATAAAAGGTAAATAACATTTCAATGCAAACTATTTTTTAACAAATTATGCATCCAAAAAATAAGGTTTAATAAAATCTAAAAAATATTTAGTTTAATATAACATACTTGAAAACGCCTTCTAATATTGGATATTATTTAATTCAAAAAAAATTAAAGTAACATACTTGAAAAAAGTAGAAGCCTTCAACCAAAATCTTCAAAAAAATTGGAAATCTTTGTTGCTTTATATCAACAATGTCACTTTTATTTGCAAAAAAAAAATTGATTTAATTCAAAAATTAATTATATTAATTCACACTCCTTGATTTTTTTATATTTAAAAACAAAAAAATAAATCATTATTTTTATGGAGTTTAAGAGGCGTGGTCACTGAAATGACCAGTCGCGTTGGCCTCCAATGTTCTACCAGAAGTGTTACGGCCAGAACCCTTCCAGCCGGAACGATTCTGGTTGGAAATTCCTAAGTGGCAACCACATCACCAAATTAGACAAATTTCTTAAACTTCTTACTTCTGCAATAAAATTCTACAAGTAAATTCAATTTATTAAAAAAACAAAAAATACCCTTTTGTAGAGAATGAAGTCAAGAATCTACTCATATAATTTTTATGATGTTTTGATTATATTTAATATATATTTCAAAAATACTACAAGTAGGTATTCTAATGTTTGGTAAGAGGCTGGTTCGAAAAACAAAACAAAAATATTGAATCACCTCAAAAAATATTGGAAAAAATATGGCTCACTAGAGGAGAGAGTCTTCTCCAAAAGGGTATTTTTTAATTTTTTGACTATCAAAAATTAAATAAAAAAAATATGGTGGGAGATAAAAACTGTCAAATTCAGGTATGTTAAAATGTTATAACTAAGATAATATACATCGAAAATTTATTTTTTTATTTTTTATGCACTGTATATTTATGTCATCTATTAGGGATATCAAAATTAGGAAAAAATAAGTTCATTTATAAATTTTTTTTGGTGGGAACTTAACCCCCTGATTTTCAGCACTTTTTAGCAATAAAAAAATTGACTTTAAAAGTAAAAAAAAAACATATCAATCCTTGACAAAAAAAATTTAAAAATAATAGACTCAAACTTCATCAAATTTTACATATTTCATCAATTTACGTCATCTTCAAATTAAAAATATAAATGCCACTTTTATGTCATCAAAATTGAACAGTTATTGTTGTGTTAACCTTTTCCTTTATAAAAGTGTGACACAAGTTTGTACTTTTACCTAGTACCAACAAGCACTGATACTGAGAGAGTTTAACAAAGTTTGAAATTTAAAATACTAGAAATGAAAATACTATAAACAAAATCCTAACTATGGCCTCCAATATTCAATTTTTGGACCCCCAAAATGGCCTAATTCATTACATTTATAGTATCTGGTCCCCTATATTCTAGGAATAAACTATGCCTACAACTCAATTATGAAATGATGGAGGTCACAGTTGTCATGCAAGTCACTATATTTAAACCTTGCTCAATTAACACTACATGCATGAGAGCAACGATTCTTCTTCAGATGTGGTTGTGCCTGCACTCTCCACATAGGTATGTCTTCTTGGCAGTGGTGCTTGTGCATGACAAGTGTAGTTTGGATCTCTTTTCAAAGTTGTCACTAATGATAAGGTCGTGCCTTCTATTGGGTGTGTACTCCATTTCAACCACTTTTTTTTGTTTATTTTCCTTGTAGTTATAGTAGTTTCCTATGTAACAATCTATGGAGGTAGATGGTGGATCAAATACATACTCAATCTGGAAATTTGAAACTCCAAGAATTTCCTTGACCCCTTCCATCTTATCAACCAGCTCATCTAACATTTGTGTAGCTTGGAAATAATAGAGAAAAAAGTGCATATACCTGTCCATGACCGTGACATCAAACTCAGTGGTTGGGGAGAAGTATTCAACTGCATACGCCTCCCACTGCTTGAGAACCACTTCTTAGTAATGTGTGTTGAACTGCATCAAGTCAGTTCCATATTTTCCTAACATTTTTTTTACATATTGCTCATATTTTTCCAAGAGAGAAAAGAAAGATAAATGTTCTTTGAGAAGCCTAGTTTTTCATTGATCAACTCCAAATTATTAATGCATGATTGCAAGTTGTTGAGGTCTTCTCCCCCTGACAAGTCTTCTTTCCTTATCATATCTTCTCCCAATCCCTTAATCTTCATGATTACTTTGGCATGTTTCAAGAACCTATCAGACTGAGCTTCCTACCATGTAGAAAGGAGAATGAGGCCATTCTCAAGGAAGTGAGAATCTTTGTATATCTCCATGGTGTCTTGTAAACAAATTCTCACCTTGCTTAGTTATCTCTTGTCGAAGTTTTAAAATTTCTCATTTCATAGAATTCTTTAGCCTCTTCTTATGGGAGTGTTGAGGTGGAAGGTAGAGCATCACCAGGCCTTGAATCCAATGGTTTTGACATCTCGATGACCAACTGTCTATATTGGTGTAGCTGAGCCTTGACCTCTTTCTTAGATTTGTGCTCCTTTTCTATATGTGTTTTAATGGAGGTGGTGGCTGCATCTAAAGAAGCTATCTCTCCCCATTTGATCTGCTTGCCAAGATTTACTAGGGACATTTGGTACCTTGGGGAAGTTTGTCCTTCTTCTTCTATATCTTGTGCGGGAGCAACAATGCTGAATATAATGTCTCTAGAGTCACTCCTTGAAAGATGGTGAAGAGTCTTATCTTTCTTGGCTCTGTGGGGTGACTCGACAACTGCTTCTTACAAGGTAATACTTGGAAAGACAATATTTTCCTTCTTTTGGAAGCTGAAATTTAACCATTGAAGCAAACAAGATTCTTGTTGTTCACCTTGTGTGGTGACTTGGGCAGTTACTATGTGGGGTTCTAACTATTGTTCTTGTTCTTCTTGTTTTCCCACATCTACAACTTGGTGTTTCTCATGTTGCTTCTCCATGTGATGTGGTGGAGGATGAGAGAGTTGTTGGGCAAGGTTTGCTTGAAGCACTTGTTCAGAACCTTGTTGGTGTTGCTTAGAAATTTCTTCCAATTTTTCACCCACCTCTTGCTCAAAGGCCTCTTTATTCTCTTCATCTAGTTACTTCCATTGACTTCCCTCTAGCTATTTGAGGAGTTGCTCCTGGTCTTGAGGGGCTTGAGGAGTAAGTAATAGTCGTTCATCTTGCTCATCTTGCTTTTATATATATATATATATATATATATATATATATATGTATGTATGTATGTATGTATGTATGTACACACACACACACATGTGTGTGTACATACATACATACATACATACATATATATGTGTGTGTATGTATGTATATGTAGATATGTATCTATGTATGTATATATATATATGTGTGTGTGTGTGTGTGTGTATATATGTATGTGTGTATATATATACATATATATATGTATGTATGTATATATGTATGTATATATATGTATGTATATATATGTATGTATATATATGTATATGTATATATGTATGTATATATATATATATGTATGTATATATAAACATGTACATATGAATATACATACAGACATACATATGCATGTATGTATGTATGTGTATGTGTATGTGTATGTATACGTATATATGTATAGATATGCATATACATACATACATATACATATATAAGTATATGTATATGTATATGTATGTGTATATGTATATGTATATTTATATGTGTGTGTATATATATATGTATTTATATGTATGTATATATATGTATATGTGTATATGTATATACAAATATACACATTTATATACACATATATATATACCTATGCATGTATATGTATGTGTGCACACACATGCATGTATACATATGTATATAATGAGGGTAGAACCCAAGACACATAAAAAAACAACTATAGACAACCGAAAGATTATTTAATTGCTGATTACATGCAATTACAAACAAGAGGAATAAATCCCCATAGGTTGTGACACATTACAACTTTTAGAATTTTTTGGAGATTACCATTTCCCACAATCTATAATTTTCCAACCTAAAAACTATCACAAGTTTCCCCAAAATGAGCCCTAAATAGCCTCCCTAAGATTTGGAGGCCAAATTAAAATTTTAAATTTTAAATTTGGCGGTTTGGTGCCAAAACATGAAATTGGAAATTCTGAAATTGAGCCAAATTTGAAAATTGGAAACTTTCTGAAAAGTTGTCCAACTTCCGACAGCCATAACTTTTGGTCCGACAGTCGGATTGATGCATCGTTTGAATTGTTGAAAATCTCTCTAAGTTAAGAATATGCTAAGAATCCGGTCTGTTGATTCTCATAGTTTTCAGGGATGTTTAATGCCTCAAATCTGACGAAAGAATTTTTAGCAGTTTTTGAGAAACTGAAACTTGAACAACTTTCAAACCGTGAATGATTTTGACCTGATACTTTCGCCAAAGTGCTTATTTTTCCGTTTCGAAGATTCCCACAAATTTCTGGCTTAATCTGCCTTCAAATGGAAACTTTCTAAAAATAGGAGCTTGGCTAGAAAAAATAGCTAGATAATTCTGATAGTTGGAAATTATTGTTCGCCCAAATGGGTATCCAGAAATGCAAAAACATGAAAAGAAAACAAACAAAAAGGATTTTTTTGGGGGTGATGAAGGATTTCCCTTACACCACTGGATGCTCCTGCATCAGACACTTGGGGTAGTTTGAGAAGTGATCCCATCATGTCTCACCTGGTTGAAGAAAACCCAAATGGTCAACCTCTGCCTTAGGTAGCCATGATGAATATTCAATAGGTCTTCCCTTCCATTTCACTAGATATTCCTCGTACAACCTATTTTTGGTACTCCTTCCCACACGACTATCTAGGATTTCTTCAATCTCCTCCTTTTCTGAAGTAGGTGCAAGAATTTTACATTGTTCTAACACTGATTCCTCCTCTATGCCACCTTCATGATATTATATTATGTCTACAATGTTGAACATAGGGGAAATATTAATTCCATCCGGCAACTCTACTTCATATGTGTTTCCTGAATCATGGTTCTTCAAAATCTTGTAGGGACCAAACTTATTCATTTTCAACTTATTGTAGGTTCCCACTAGAAACGTTTATTTCCTCAAATGGACCATCACCTCATCACCAATCTAGAACTCCTTATACCTCCTTTTCTAATCTACCTTTGCCTTATATTGCAAGTTCATCTTGTTAATGTGGGTCTTCACCTCTTCATGTATATTCTTTGTGTTCTGCAAAGTCTTCAACTTTTCCACTTGTATGCTTCTCTTGATCTATATTCCTTAATTCTGGAGCGGTCCTTGGATTGCCTCCATATACAATTTTGAATGGTGATCTACCAATGCTCTTGTTGATAGAATTATTGTAAACAAATTCTACCTACGGTAAGATCAGATCCCATCCCTTGGTTTTATCTCCTACCAAGCATCTCAGTAGGTTACCTAGACTCTTGTTCACTACTTTAGTTTTCCCATCGATTAATAGATGGTGTGCAAAACTAAACTTCAACTCTATTTTTAAGTTCTTCCACAAGGTCCTCCAAAAGTATCCAACAAACTTGGTATCATGATCTAAAATAATATTTTTTGGTAGACCATTTAGTCTTAGCACCTCCCTAAAGAACAAGTCAGCAATGTGGACAACATCATGGGTCTTTTGGCATGGGAATAAATGTGCCATCTTCAAAAACCTATCAAACACCACAAATATTAAATCATTGCCTCTTTGTGTCCTTGGAAAACCAAGAACAAAGTCCATACTTATGTCCTCCCATGGCCTCTCTAGTACAGGTAATGGTTGACATAGCCATGTATTATGGCTCACTCCTTTAGCCACCTGACATACTTTGCAAATTTGCATAAATTTCTTCACATCCTGTGATAATTGAGGCCAATAATAATGCTCACTAATGATGGAAATGGTCTTATCTCAACCAAAGTGTCCTTCCATTCCTCCACTATGCTTCTCCTTTATCAAGTTCTCTCTCATAGAGCCCCTGAGAATACACAACTAGCTTCCCTTGAACAACATTCCATCTTGGATTATGAAATCCAACCATCTTGTCCTATCCAAAGTAACAGGATCCTTGCAAGCTTTCCAAGCCTCTGCAAAATCTAGATCCTCAAGATACAAGGTCTTGAGTTTATTGAACCTAACCACCTCAAACTGCATCTTTGTCAACAAAATTTGCCTCCCATTTAAGGCATCTGCAACTCTGTTAGACCTTCCACTCCTGTGCTTCAAGAAAAAAGTGTAACTCTGCAAAAACTCTACCTATTTTAGATGTCTTTAATTCAATTTCCCTTGGTTGTTCAAGTACTATAATGCTTGATGATCGGTATGCAAAAACAATTCTTTTGGCGATAGATAATGCTTACATTTCTTCAACATCTGAACTATTGCATAAAATTCCTGATCATAAACAAAATATTTTTTCTTTCTGTCATTTAACTTTTCACTAAAATATGCAATGGGCCTACCTTCCTGGCTCAAAATAGCTCCAATGGCATTACCACTACCATCACAATCCACTTGAAATACCTTCTTGAAATCTGGAAGGGATAAAACAGGTTGCTTTGTCACCTTCTTCTTCAACATATCAAAACTTTCCATTGCTCAAATGCTTCACTTGAACTCCTTTATATCCCCTCATTGTTTTAATCAAGGATGGATAGATATTACTTAAGTTTCTAATGAAATTTCTGTAAAATCTAGCCAAACCATGAAAAAACCTCACCTCAATAGCATTCCTTGGGGTAGGCCATTCCAGAATAGCCTTCACCTTCTCTGGGTCCATTTTAAGACCTTCTGCAAATACAACAAGCCTTGTGTACACTAACTCCTTTTTCACAAAACTACACTTCTTCAAATTAATCAACAATTTCTCCTCTCCCAGCTTCTCAAAGACTCTACAAATATGCATTAAATGTTCATCTAGCATCTTACTAAAAATCAAAATATCATCTAGATACACAATAACAAACTTGCCCAAAAATTCTTTCAATACCTCATTCATGACCTACATGAATGTGCTCAGTGCATTGTTTAGCCCAAAAGGCATGACTAACCACTGGTACAAGCCTTCTTTGGTTTTGAAGGCGGTCTTCCACTTACCTCCTTCCCTGACCTATATCTGGTGATATACACTCTTCAGATCAATCTTTATGAAGTACTGATCTTCACTCAAACAGTCCATAAGATCATCCATCCTTGGCAGGGGAAATATGTACTTGATTGTTATCTTATTTATGGCCTTGGAGTCTGTACACATACTCTACTCCCCATCATTCTTTGGTACTAGTACTGTAAGTACCACACACGAACTTAGGCTCTCTCGAATCAATCCTTTTCTCAAAAACTCTTGAACCTGTTTGTTCAACTCTTCATTTTATGTTGGATTCATTATGTGGGCTGCCTTATTTGGAAAAGTGGCTCTAGAGATCAAATCAATCTGATGATTGATCTTTCTCACCAGTGGTAAACTCTCAGGCACATTATCAGACACAATGTCTTGAAACTCATTCAACAAACTACAAACTTCTACAAGAACCTTTTTACTATCTTCTTTATCCACTCTAGGAATCAAAGAAAAACACATAGGTTTGTGTTTCATGCCTTCCAAAAACTTTCTTCCATCAACAAAACATGTTTTAACACTACTACATACCTTTTCTTCCACCTCCTTTAGGAGCTTCAACTTATGGCAGACTCCATCCTTTGTTAGGGTATAGGTATTAGCATGACCATCATGTACAAGATGCCTATCAAACTATCATGGCCTCCCTAACAACATATGACAGTCATCCACATGTATGATGTCACAGAGTACCTCATCATAGTAAGTGCCAATCTTGAATTTCACCAGGCATTGCTCATTGACCAAAAATTTGTGGTCCTTCTGCAACCAAGCAATCTGATTTGGATTTGGATGTATTTCCCTCTTCAGCCTCAACTTTGTGACCAACTCTTTAGACACCAAAATTTTCCATGCTTCCACTATCAATTATCACATCACAACACTTATCTTTGCATTTGCATCTGGTTCAAAATAGACTCTTCCTCTGATCTATTTTTTTCTCCTCATTTATCAAGGTTATCCTAACCACTAGGGCTTCCCCCTTTCAGCATCATCAAAATTTTTGACATTCGTAGGCTCTATGCCCATCTTCACCACACTGGAAACGAGTTCCTTTGAAACCACCTCTCCCAAATCTTTGTCCAGGTCTTCCTTTTCCTCTTTCTCATTGTTTGCCATTGTTTTGATCATGGGGGTGATAGAAATTATCTCTCTTCTAATTTCAGTTGGTACCCACATCTTTATTTTTTGTTTGATCCTCATTTTGATTCCCAAAGGATCTTCCACCACCCCTTCCACCTTGATCTTTCCCTTTTTACTTTCCTTCAAATATTTTATTTAGCTTCTCTTCAAATTTTAATGTAAATTAATATGCATCCTCAATATTGGTCATTCTAACCAGGCTCAACTCTTCTTGAATGCTTGGCCTCAACCCATTAAGCTAACGGGTGACTTTCTCCTTGTTGGCCTCTACATGGCCTGCTCTGATAATCATTTTGTAAAATTCTTTTGTATACTCCTTAACTGAATTGCTACCTTTCTTTAACACTTGCAATTTCTTCAACAAATCCAACTCATAATCCATTGGAATGAATTGTTTCTTTAGCTTCTCAACCATTCAATCTCATCTGGTGATATCTCCCTTTCCTCTCCTATTTCTTTCAAGCTGGACCTCTTTCCACCAAATAATTGCATGACCCTTCAACTTCATTTTTGCAAACTTGGCCTGATCTGGGTCCTTTATCTCCTTATACTTAAAATATTCCTCCAACTCATTTATCTAATTGATTATCTCTTCCAGGTTCATATTTCCAGAATAATTGAAAACTTGAATTTTTGGTCTCTTCCCGATCTAAGAAATGGCCCTTAATAGTCGAACCTAATTTTGATCTACCGCCTCTTCAACTTCCTCCTCAGATGTATTTTCATTCTCTTCTTCATCTTCACTCTATCATCTTCTCTAATTAAGCCCTCTTCTCAACTCCTCTTGCAATGAATCGAGATCTATCTCTAGAGGGCTCTAAAACCCTCATCTGCCAAAACATTTCTTCCACCAACATTTCTGCCCCCACGCATCACTCTTGGAGGCATCTTGACCTTGAGCCCACAACCACAAGTCCTGGTGCGAATTACATCATGTTCGGCGATCTGTCCACATGCTCAAGAACAAGCTACTTTGATACCACTTGATGAGGGTAGAACCAAAGACACAAAAAAACACTGTTGTTAATTAAATGCAATTACAAACAAGAGGAATAAATCCTCACAGGCTACGACACATTACAACTTTCATAATTTTTTGGAGATTACCCTTTCCCACAATCTAAAATTTTCCAACCCAAAAACTATCACAAGTTTCCCCAAAATGGGTCCTAAATAGGCTCCCTATGGTTTGAACCCAAAATTACAATTTAAAATTTAAAATTTGGTGGTGTGGCACCAAAACATAAATCGGAAATTCTGAAATTTAGCCAAATTAAACTTTTTGAAAAGTTGTCCAACTTCCGGCAGTCATAACTTTTTATCCAATAGTCGAATTAACACACCATTTGAACCATCAGAAATCTCTCTGAGTGAATAATATGATAGGAATTTGTTCTGTCAATTCTCATTTCTTTTTAGGACCGTTTAATTCCTCAAATATGACTAGGAAGATTTTTTAGCAGTTTTTTGAGAAACTAAAACTTGAATAACTTTCAAACCATGAATGATTTTGACCTGATTCTTTCACCAAAGTGCTTATTTTTTCTGTTCTAAAGCTTCCTGCAAATTTCAGGCTCCATCTACCTTCAAATGGAAACTTTCAAAAAATAGAAAAAGCAGTTGGACAATTATAATAGTTGGAAATTCTTTTTTTGCCCAAATGGGTATCCAAAAATATAAAAAACATTAAAATAAAACAAACAAAAGGAATTTTTTGGGGGTGATGCAAGATTGCCCTTACACCACTAGATGCTCCCGCGTTAGTGTATATATATATGTGTGTGTGTGTGTGTGTGTGTGTGTGTGTGTGTGTGTGTGTGTGTGTGTGTGTGTGTGTGTGTGTATGTATATGTATATGTATATGTATATGTATATGTATATGTATATGTATATGTATACATATATGTATATGTATATGTATATGTGTATGTATATGTATATATATATATATATATGTGTGTGTGTGTATATATATGTATATGTATATACATATATGTATGTATATATGTATATATGTATATGTATACATATGTATGTATACATATGTATGTATACATATGTATGTATATATATGTATATGTATACATATATGTATATGTATATGTATATGTATATGTATATGTATATATGAATGTATATGTATATGTATGTATATATATGTATAGATACACATATATGTATATGTACATACATACATATGTATATGTATATGTATATGTATATGTATATGTATATGTATATGTATATGTATATGTATTTATATATATATATATATGTATTTATATATATATATATGTATTTATATATATATATATGTATAAATGTGTATATATATACATGCATATATACATATGTATATATATGTGTATGTATATGCATACATACATATACATATACATAAATATATATGTGTGTGTGTGCATACATATAAATACACATACATACATACATGCATATATGTATATATATGTGTGTGTGTGTGTGTGTGTGTGTGTGTGTGTACATATATATATATATGTATATACATATACATATACATATGCATATATGTGTGTGTGTGTGTATGTGTATACATACATACATACATACATATATATATGTGTGTGTGTGTGTGTATGTATACACACACACACATATATGTATATACATGTATATATATGTATGCATATGTATGTATATGTGTATGTATTGTTGGAATCAAGGAACACTAAGAGGGGGGTGAATCAGTGTTCCACCGGTTGTTAAATTTTCTAACTTAACCTTAAACCACCGGAAGCATAAGCATGAAACTGAAATGTAGAGACACGAAACAATCAACCAAAAAATCATAACACTAGGGTTTTTACGTGGAAACCCCAATGGGAAAAACCACAGTGGGATTTGAACCCACAATATTATTCCACTACGGCCAGTAGCAAAACAATATTACATGAAGGGGAATGCACTAGCATTCAGGCACATTGCCTAGAGCTTACAGCTCAATTACAATAAGGGCTACAACCCCGGAAGGCTCACTGCCTTACCGATCATCTACAATGATGAATTACAATGAATGAACTCCAAAATAGCATCTAGCAATGCCTGGATGAGTTTCAGTTAAGTGCAAAACTCTGACTGTGCCACCTTTTCTACTCTACTTTGTTTATTGTCTCAATCAGCTACCAGATCAAGAATGCAGACGTAAAACTACACCAAAAGGGATTCTCGATCACTACTCACTCATATTACTTCATTCCATACACAAAAAGATCTTCTACATCGGTCTTATATATTCACAATCACAAAATAGATAATTATCAAGTCAGCTTGTAGAGTAATGTGTAGAATTGAGTCGGCTTGACCAGATCATCAAAAACAAAAGTGGATCACCAAAAAGATGATAAAATGGTGTCTCTATGTTGGCCCTATCATCACATGAATGATTCATAACACCACAATCACCAGAAAGCTTCCAGACCAAAACTGCTCTACTCAACCTGAAATATTGGTTAACTGGTTACTGGTTCACATCCACTTTTGGTTATCAAGATCTATAACTACTGGATAGAATCCCATGAAGATTTGCCATCAATGACAACCCTTAAACCAATAATCAAGCATCAATATCCATCGGATGAGTGTTAGTTTCCAACAATCTCCCCCTTTGGCATTGATGGCAACACTCGTAAAAAATGATTAAATGTTGAAACAACCTGGATATCGGATCAAAATTTCTAAGACTCCCCCTTAGATCAAGAACTCAAAAACTTGTAACATTCTCTATACATTCCCTTATTCACTATACATTTTTACCTTTACTCTCCCCTTTTGACAGCAATGCCAAAGATGGGGTGTTGTCCAAAAATTATAAACAGGGATATCTACCAGAGACTTTACATATACTTGAAGATATCAGCAAAAATGGTCTTCAAAAATCCTAAGTGGTTATCCCACCCTATCTTCAAGTTGTCCAAAACTATAATGACTACACTAAAAACATATGCATGAATCTCCACATCCTTCAATTTAGATGGAACAAGAGTTCAAATAGCCTTCATACAATCTACCTTATTACTCAACATGGTGTCCATCCAGGGGGCAATCAGATTTTGGAGTTCACCAACTCTCCTCAAAATTTTGTCCTTCTCCACATTTAGGCTTGAGATCTAATCATTGAGAGCCATTACCTTCCCTTCTATACTACCAGTTAGGCTACATTAGAGTCAAAAGACTGTGAAATACCAGCTAGTTTACCCTGACAAATACCAATCTGCTTGTCCATATCTACTGTGAACTTTGGCAAAATAAGACAAGACTATTATATTGTATCGCCTTCAGTTAGTGCCTCAGAAATAGTCTGCAGACCTTTATTCAATCAAACTCTATCATCCTCTATCATTTTCTGGAATATTTGCATACGAACCTCTTTGAATCTATTTAATACCCACTTAGTGGTAGACTTCTCCAAAGAATCAAAATTGGTATTTACATTATTAATTAATTACAATAATTTAGTAGAGGGGCTAGAATTAGGATCTAGTTGAAAACCCAATACCACCTTCTGCAACACATCAACCGACATCTGAATAAGCTTTTTGCCTTCATTCTCAGACTTGACTAGATCTTGACTGGCCTAAGCTTGTACGACTACTACAAGCATCAGCTTCTCAGCTGGTGACATTTGTCCAATATCAAGGGGGCCATCAAGATTGATTGAGATTTGTGGTAGGGTCCTTGTCCCTTTGACTAGAGGAGTGTCAATTGTCAGAGCATCAACAACTCTCTTCCCTCTATCTACTTCATCACCCTACACCTTTGTCTTCTCTAGTTCCTTTTCCTTAGCATTATTCCCTTTATCATGTGCACTGATGTTACCACTTGGTGCAACGTCATCCTTTGGATTCTTAAGGAATACTTCAATATTCTCTACCACTAGAGGATTCACACTAATCTCAGCATCAAGTGGTGCATGGCCTTGATCTTCCAGATGTCCCTCAGTTTGAGTTTCATCCTTCTGATCACCAGAGACAGCTTCCTTTACTTCCAAATGAGAAGTTTGAACTACATCATTGTATAAAGGGTTGTTCTTTATAATCCTTCTCCAGATTTCTTCAGTTTCCTTCCTCACTTATTCAACCCTGCCAATCATTAATTTATTCACCCTATTCCTACTTTGGAATTCCTTCTTATTTACTTCCTCAATGAGCCTTCTAGCTTCATCTTAAGAGATACAAGTGCAAACATTGATTAATTTTCTATCCTTCATTTCCTTATCTATTTTGCTAGTTGTCAACCTCCTCACATCAATTTTATTATATAGATCCTTAGGGATGCTACGCTATAGTTCAATCAAAGTTTTACTAAAGTTGTGTAAGTACAAAACAATAGCTTCCTCAAATTTTCTTTGATCTACCTCAGCTATATATTCATAGTATGCACCAAGATTCTTCAAATTTCCATCAACAATTATCTCATCAATCAATTGAACTGTTGTCATTGGAGGAACAAATGTATACTTACCTTGTACATTATTAGTTTCAATATCATCATCAAGTTAACTTTTGAGCTTCCTTCCCCTCTTGGTTCTTCCGATAAGGGTAGGTTCTGACTTAGCCTTCTTGCTCTACACAGAACCACCGGATTGTGGTTTCCTCACCACCCTTACAAAATCTTCTTTCTTTTTGGCCTTTTCTATTTCTTCATCTGATTTAGTCTTAGAAGCCACTAGAGATACAACAACATAAGTTAGTTTGGGTTTCTCCTTTTGCTTCAAAACTCCATTCCTGGATGAGCTTTGTTTTGTAGATGGTATTACCAAAGTAGGGGAAAACTTGGTCTCCTTTGGTTTTGTTTCGAAGGGAACCGATTCAGCCTTTGGCTTCTTGGATTCCTCCTTAGATTGCATCTGAGCATGCTTCTCCCTTTCTTTCTTTACTTCCTCTATGGTAAATCCCATTTGCACAGCCACTTCTTCAGCCATCTTAGATACTTTTATCTTCCTTGCAAGCACGGTGAACTACTTGTACAACTCTATATCCTTCTCCTTGAAGGTGCCAAACCTAGGTTCTTTGGGGTCCACCAATTTTCTCAGAAGGTGTTGAACATAAGATTCAAGGGTCTTACCATCCACCTCATAACCCATCGGCAAAATCCAAACTATCTTGGGCTCCACAACTTCCATGTGACATTGGTCTTTGTCCACCATGATGTAGATAGTTTTCTCATATTTCTCAACAATATCTTTGGGAATCCTTTCTCTGTCTTTCATTCAGCCTTGGAAATTCTTAAAGAAACTCCACAAGGTTGTTGTATGATTTTCTTTATTTCCTAATCTTTGCAAACCTTGTTTGATCTAGGTGGCCACCGGTAAATCAAATTCCCATTGCACTCTGCCTGTACCAGGAATTTGATTCGTGAAGTACAATCCCAGATAGACAATTAGAGAATCAAACTTAAATACATTTTTCTTATCTGATTTAATCTTCCTTAGATTATTGAGAAGCTCTTCAAAAAAGACTGAACAAAGATCATATTGCATGTCCTCTTTCCCTATTTGGTATGTTGCATAGATGGTTGTTTCAGAGACTGAGTTCAGTCTACTAGACTGGTAGACCTTGTAGCCAATGATCATGGATGAAAATCTCACTTCATGCTCTCAGATATCATCAATAGTCATGGACCTATTACCAAATTTTGTACCGATTTCCTTTGTCGCAGTTGTGTTACCTACCTTCCTTAGATTCGCCTTGTCACCGGTTTGATGTAGACATGTGACTGCATGAATGGCTTGCTTGGTGATTTTGTATGGCTTGTCTAGCTAGATAAATTTATCATGCACACAGCTCAAAATATATCTTACCCACTCATCTTCATCGAATGTGAGGAAATGCACAAACTGCATGAAACCCTTCCTCTACAATTGTGCATATTTTGGTTTAATATTTCCATTCCTATCTCAAAGATGTTGGTTCTAAAGTGATAGGATTGCCTCATTACCGATTTCTTCAATATTGTTGTGAATATAGGCTCTTACATTATCAACATGCAAAACACCGCAGGGCATGAACAAGAAGGCACCATTTGGATCATCTTCGACTGACTTGGGTGCTTCTTAAATTGCAGCCTTGCTCTCCCTGAAACCTCAACTACCAAAGGAGTATTAATAGAAGATGATGTCATTCTAATAAATTTAGGGTTAAGAGTGTTCTTCTGTAAATACCTCTTGTTCCTGATGAATGCACAATAGCTTCTATTGAATCGCTTCAAATCTTTTGATCTCCTTGAAAATTGGTTCACCTAGCTCTGTTGCTTCAACTCTTCACTCTCAATGTGAAAAATGATTCACATTTGCCCTTTTTAACCTCGCAAACTCTAATTTCAAGTTGGCATAAATGCGTTGATAAGGTTCAATCGAATGCCCTATCCAACATCAATCAACTCACCAAATGATCTAAAGATTTGGATAATTATCTACAAGCATCTACAATCAACATTGATCGATCACAGATCTCTCAAGGGGGTTCTGGAAGATTTTGCATGAAGATGCCACCCCTTAAGGCCAAATGCCTTAGTTACCGAATGAAGATCCTACACTAGATTTAGGTATAGATCCATTGTCCACCTTGGATTCATCTTTTCTGACCCACAACTTCTCATTCTTGTCCCTTATCTCCTCTACCTTTGCATTGCCTTTATCATTATTTTTGTCTTTGTTTACCGGAGCATTATTCTTGCTTCTGCAGTTCTTTGTAATGTGACCGGCTTTGTTGCATGCACACTAAACAACATTTTGCATAGGTCTGAAGTTCATCTGATTTAGTCTCATCCTACACTAGTTAGAGATATGTCTAAACATCCCACAAGCATAGCATCTCTTGTTTTGAAAATTATTCATTACTGCTCTGCACATATTTGACTTGTGACCAAAATTATTGCATATGAAACACTAGCCGGTAAAAGCAGGACCATTGTTCATATTATTCATCCTATTTCTACATTGACTTGCCATATGACAAAATTTATTACAAGTAAAGCATCTACCATTGAATTTATGAGCACTAGGATATCTTACCAGAGGATTCTTATGTTGGCAGTGGGCCAGCATCCCTCATGGGGATTCACAACATGGTTTAACAACCTCCTATGGATTCTATAAGTCTAGTGGTTATATCGGGCATTGACAGGTCAATCTTTTGGTGCAACGACAACCCTAGCTTGTAACAAGTGGTACTAGAGCTTGGTCACAGGTATGAATCACGAAGGTCGTAGTGAGTGACGTTGGGAGAGGGATTGTTGGCAGTGGGCCAACATCCCTCATGGGGATTCGCAACATGGTTTAACAGCCTCCTATGGATTCTATAAGTCTAGTGGTTATATCGGGCATTGATGGGTTGATCTTTTGGAGCAACGACAACCCTAGCTTGTAACATCTTGCTCTTCTTTGGATAAGGTTTTGCATTGACTTGTCCAAATCCGAACGATTTACTTTTCATAAATCCAAGTCCTCTCATATCCTTTCCATATCTCTAACTTTCTAGGATCTCATCAAGTCTTGCTGAGCTAGCATTGAATTTGTCTTTGTACTCATTTGCAGTAGCAAGTTCATCTATTAGGGTAACAATCTATCTCTCAAGTTCATGACCATTATTCTTTGATTGTGTCAACTCAAGCTTCAACTGATCATTCTCATAGGTAAGCCTGAAGCATTCATTTGCTCTGTCCTTCAATGATTGAGTCAAATTCTCTTCATTCTTCTTTTAGTCTTCAATCTCCTTAATTAGCTTCATCACAATGGATTGCATCTCATTCTCAACACAACATTCTCTCTCTCAAGCTTGTCAACTTTCCTTCTCTTTTAGCTTGTCAATCAGCTCTTTCCTCTTGTCTCTCGAAGTGTTGACTTTGATGGTATGATGAAATAATAAGGATCCGGTCAACTACTGAGAAGGGGGGGCTCAATCAGTAGATAGAAAAATTAATATAAACTTTCACCAATCTCATAATCAACCTTTCAAAGCAAACTACAAACTGACAAGTTAAACCACTGAACTACAAATGCAATATCACTGTCAAGATAAACTGATTGATTGTTACAATATTTTAACTGTAAAACAACTTGAAACTCACAAACATCCAAATACTTTACTGACATAAGTAAAACCTCATTTCATATTGTTGTCAATTAATCATAACTTATCAAACAGGATTAAGTAGTTAAGCAATTCAACAATAGTAAACATAACCACAAAAACATTCACCACTTGACATAATATTTTTGACGTGGAAACCCAAATCGAAAAAACCACGGTGAGATGGGACTCACAAGTTAACTATTTGAACTCTTCTGAAGTTTGCCCTGTTAGGAGCCAAGCCTGTTAAAGCTTTAACAAAAAGTCCTGTTAAGAATAGATCCTGTTAGGGACCACCCGGTTAAGGGATTGACTATAATGCCCTATTAGAAGCAATACCCTGAGGAGTAACTCGGTAGAGGATTTGAAATCCAAGATAATGGACCACGTGGTTAGAGGATTTGAAAAACACTAACCTTGTTAGAGCTTACCTGGTTAGGGGATTTTACTGATGCAATTGTTAGAAAACAACAGGGGTTTGTTGATCTATTTGAATAGCACTACACTTGCTTGTTGAGATCCTTTTCATGCTCTTATCTACCTTTACACAAACTACAGATACATCATCCAATTTGGCAACCACACACTCAACTAGAAATTTGTCAACTCTAAAACAAAACAGCTCATCGACCTTATAAACAAATCAATAGGTCAGTAACACAACAAAAACCTAATTCTCTTATAGATATTACAAACAAATCAATTCAAGTATGACCATTGGATTATATAATAATCTCTGCACATCATTCAAGATAGCCTCAACCGCTCCTTGATCACAGCATCATCGAACTCAGTAACTCATCATGCATTTTGCATTACATGCAATATACTTGCTCATTCCCAAGATTTAAAAAAACCATTATCTCAATGCACCAAAAACACTTTGAAACTCTTCTCATACAACATGCATACGTGTCATAATCATTACCACTCATCATTAGATCATAAACCAATACAACCAATTCACCAAACTTTATCGGTTAGGGTTTATCATATCAACAGGTAGGGTTTACCGATTCAACTCTCCAATACTTAGCAATACTGGTTCACTCCACAAACTCACCTAGCGGTTACATTTCCCTTCACTATCTCTTCCTACTGGTTACAAAACAATATTATAACAACATCATTATCGGTTAATTGACATCACTGACAACATAACAAATCATTAATGCAATCTTCATGCAAATGCTAACAATCTCCCCCTTTGGCATTGATGGCAATAAAAATATTAATACCATTGATTGCTATGATTGTGAATAGGAATCCCGGTTTACATTTTACCATGTACTCTCCTTCTCTTCAGCTAGTAGTTGGTTGTAGATCTTCTATCTATCAATCATACAATTCTTCTTCCCCAATAATCACATAGTTCTTCTCCCCCTTTGACAATAATGCCAAAGTGAAAGTAAAACATGCAATGCCAAACTTCACTATTCAGGATCAATAATCTGCAACTTGATGCTCCCCTTGTGGAATAACTCCACTTCTACACCAATCCTACTGAAAAATTTTGCACGTAGCTCTGGGATTGATGTACTCTACATCATACTCAATTCATCTCATGAAGGGGTATAACCCCTAGCAGACTTCTAAGATACTCAAAAGTAGTCTTAGGCAAAGGTTTAGTAAAGATATCTACAAGTTGCTCCTTGGTAGAAACATGCTCCAAGATCACATCTTTACTCTGCACTTTTTTCCCTCAAAAAATGATACTTCAATTCAATATGCTTGGTTTGTGCATGCAAAATAGGGTTCTTGTAAATATTTATGGCACTGGTATTGTCATATAAGATCTTTACAGGTTCTGTAAACTTCATCTTGAAACCTTCCAAAATGTGACTCATCTAGATAGCCTGGGTACAATTCATATAAGTTGCAACATACTCAGCTTCAATAGTAGACTGTGATATACAACTCTACTTCTTTCTACTCCATGAAATAAGTCTCCCTCCAAGAAAGAATGCTCCACTGGTTGTGCTTTTCCTATCATCAATGTTACTTGCCCAGTATGCATCTGTATACACCTTCAAGTTAAAGTTACCATCGTATGGATACCATAATCCATAGTCAATAGTACCTTTCAAATATCTGAATATCCTTTTGGTTGCTATCAAATGTGTTTCCTTTAGATTCTTCTGAAATCTAGCAACTAGACCAACTGCATGAGCTATATCTAGTCTGCTGTGAACAACATAGTGCAATTTTCCAATCATTGACCTGTACTCCTTTTCATCAACAGATGTAGCTTCATCTTCCTTTGACAATTTACATTATGTAACCATTGGTGTCCCAACTAGTTTACAGTCACTCATACCAAATGTCTTTAATACCTCTTTCACATACTTAGACTGTGTGATGAAAATAACACTCTTCATTTGCTGAATTTGCAAGCCTATGAAAAATTTTATCTCTCCAACTAGAGATATTTCAAACTCACTTTTCATTTCATTTGCAAATTCATTGACCATGTCATCATTACCTCCAAATATGATATCATCTACAAACACTTCACTAACCAGTATCTTATCTCCTTCAGATTTGAGATAGATGTTGTTGTCTTCACTGGTTCTCTGAAAACCTATCTTCATTGGGTGTGAATGAAGCCTTTCATACCATGCTCTCGATGCTTGCTTTAATCCATATAATGTCTTGTGCAACTTGCATACCATGTCTTTTTCATCAGTCAAAGCATAACCATCTAGCTGCTCAATGTATAATTCTTCTTCTAGTATTCCATTCAAAAATGTTGACTTCACATCCATCTGATATACTTTGAATCCCTTATGTGCTACAAATGCAAGTAAAGTTCTGACACCTTCTAGTCTAGGAACTGGTGCAAAAGTCTCACCATAATCTTCTCCTTCTTCGTGTGCATAACCTTTGCAAACCAATCTAGCTTTGTTTCGGACTACTACACCATCTTCATTCAGTTTGTTCTTGAATACCCACTTAGTACCTATCACATTTTTATTCATCGGTCTAGGTACTAGGGTCCATGTGTTGTCTTATCAATTTGATCAAGCTCCTCCTCCATAGCTTTAATCCAATGATCATCTCCAAATGCTTCCTTAGCAGTTCTAGGCTCAATAGTGGAGATCATGCAAGAATTCTTTCTAATTCTTCTTCTGGTTAACACTCTAGCATCCTTATCTCCAATAATCTTGTCAGGATTGTGATTGAGTCTTGCATACCTCAGAATAACATGATCATTATCTTCACGTTCATATTCTTCATTATCATCGTGTTCTTCTGAATCTACCTATTCTGGTTGAACTGGTACAACAGCATTCTCTTTACCAATTTCAGGTTTCACAAGTTTCGGTTCCAAAAATAGAATGCAAGGATCTTCATCCTTTTTATCCACATTGGTTTCCACTGAAACTTTAGGATACTCATCCACTCAAATATTAGCACTCTCAATGATTCTCTATGTCTGGTTGTTGTAACATTTGTAGGCCTTACTCTTGGTGGAATAACCAAGAAATATACCTTCATCACTTTTAGCCTTAAACTTACTAACATAGTCACCTCTCTTAATAAAACATTTGCTTCCAAATATCTTAAAATAACTAGCATTAGGTGATCTACCATACCAGTATTCATAAGGAGTCTTATGCGTACCTTTTTTTACCAAAATCCAGTTCATAGTGTAGACAGTTGTGTTGACAGCTTCTCTCCATAAAGTTTTTGCTACATCTCCTTGTATCAACATCATCCTAGTAGCTTCAACAACTAACTGGTTGTTTCTCTTTGCAATACCATTTTGTTGTGGTGTCCTCAGTGCAGAAAGATGTCATTTGACATCATTTTCTTCACAATATCTAGTGAATTCCTCAGAAGTAAATTTACCACCTTGATCAGTCCTCAAACACTTTATCTTCTTACCACTCTCCTTTTTAGCTAAGACCCTGAATGCCTTGAACTTACTAAATACTTCTATTTTATCCTTCAAGAATGTGACCCACATCATTCTTGAGAAATCATCAGTGAAGATCATAAAATATTTGTCACCTTGAATACTTTTAGTCCTTATTGGTCCACAGAGGTTTGTATGAACCAAATCTAACAGATGCTCCACTTAAAAAGTTTTGCTCTTGAAAGTTGAGGATGTCATCTTTCCCAACTAACATTCCTTACATAGAGCATTAATTGGTTTTTCCAAGTGAGGAAAACCTCTCACTGTCTTGGACTTATTCACTTTAACAATATTATCAAAAAAATATGACAAAATCTCCTATGCCAAAGCCAACTATCATCTACTTTAGCAATTAAACAGTTGCTGACTTTAGGATTCAGGTGAAACAGGTTAACTTTAGTCTTCTTGCCGGTTGCAATCATTTCACCTTTGCTCCCATAGATTTTGCACATACCATTCTTAAAATCTAATGGTTATCCTCTGTCATTGAGTTGAGCAACACTCAAAATATTGTGCTTTAGTCCTTCAACCTAGTAGACATCATCTGCACTACTCTTCCCATTAAGAGAAATAGTTCCCTTACCTTTAACCATGCAGGGTGAGTCATTACTAGATCTCACAACTCTGCCATCAAATTCCTTCAAAGAAAGAAATTTGCTCCAGTCACCGGTCATGTGATGTGAACAACCACTATCAATGATCCAATCATCATAATTATCCATGCGAGAAACTAAAGCCTTCTGATCAGATGTCTCCTCTTTAATGGCTACAAAAACAATGTCTTCATTAGCATCACCCTCAAACTCCTCATCAGTAATACCACCATCAACTACAATAAGACAATCTCTTTTGCCTTTTCCCTTGTACTTTTTGAACTTCTCTCGCTTGTTCTCATTATCACCATTAGGACAGTTAGCTGCAATGTGTCCAATCTTGTTGCATGCAAAACATTTCAAAGATAATTTACCTCTATACTTATCGGTACCTCTGGGCAACCGCTTGGCCAACAATGCTTCAAGCTCAACCAAATTGTCTTCATCATCAACTTCTTTGTTGGATCTAGATTCATAACTGTGACTGACATCTCTACTTTTCCTCATAGATGGGTTAGAAACTGAAGCTCTAAATGCAGACTCAGATTTCTGAACACTACCATCATAACCATTTAATTCAAAAGAAGTAAGCTTACCAATGATGGAGTCAATGGTTACCTTAGTTTTGTCAATTGATTTTAGCTCCTGAATGGCTGCAACTCAGACCATGTAGACCGGTAGTAGGGTTCTCAAAACCTTACTAATCACTGTGGCATCTTCCACTTTACCACCAGCACTCTTGATCTCACCAACTATCTCTTTTATCCTTTGACCATACTGTTGGATATTCTCACCTTCAGCCATCTGCATGTCATCAAACTTTCCTCTTAGACTCTCTTCCTTTGCAATCTTCATATGTTCATCACTGCTATAAATCTCTTCAAGTTTCTTCCATACCTCATATGCAATCTCCAGACCATGGACATCAACATACTCTGCATCAGACAAAGAAATAATAATAGCCTCTAGTGCTTGATTGTTGTCTTGTTTCTCTTTCTTATGATCATGTCATAATCCCACTAGGTGCAACATATTGAGTACCAACATGTTCCCAATATTGACTTCCTAGACTCTTAATATAAATTTTCATTCTATCATTCCATATCCTATAGTTATCTCTATTAATCTTCGGACCTTCATTCTTCATCATGTTCTATAGGATCTTTACCTCAAGCTGTTAGGCTTGGACCTTAGAGGACCTGAGAAGCTCTGATACCAATTGATGGTATGATGAAATAATAAGGATCTGGTCAACTACTGAGAGGGCGGGGTGAGTCAGTAGATAGAAAAATTGATATAAACTTTCACCAATCTCAGAATCAACCTCTCAAATCAATCTACAAACTGACAAGTTAAACCATTGAACTACAAATGCAATATCACTGTCAAGATAAACCAGTTGACTATTACACTAGATTAACAGTAAAACAACTTGAAACTCACAAACATCCAAATAATTTATCGATATAAGTAAAACCTCATTTCAAATTGTTGTCAGTCAATCATAACTTATCAAAGTGGATTAAGCAGTTAAGCAATTCAACAATAGTAAACATAACCACAAAAACATTCACCACTTGACATAATATTTTTGACGTGGAAACCCAAATGGGAAAAACCACGGTGAGATGGGAATCAGAAGTTAACTATCTGAACTCTTCTGAATTTTGTCCTGTTAAGAGGCAAGCCTGTTAAAGCTTTTACAAAAAGTCTTGTTAAGAACAGATCCTATTAGGGACCACCCAGTTAAGGGATTGACTATAATGCTCTATTAGAAGCAATACCCTATGAGGAGTAACCTCGATAGAGGATTTGAAATCCAAGCTAATGGACCACCTGGTTAGAGGATTTGAAAAACACTAAGCTTGTTAGAGCTTACCTGATTAGGGGATTTTACTACTATAATTGTTAGAAAACAACAAGGGTTCGTTGATCTGTTTGAATAGCACTACACTTGCTTATTCAGATCCTTTTCATGCTCCTATCTTCCTTTACACAAACTACAGATACATCATCTAGTTCGGCAACCACACACTCAACTAGAAATTTGCCAACTCTGAAACAAAACAACTCATCGACCTTATAAACAAATCAATAGGTCGGTAACACAACAAAAACCTAATTCTCTCATAGAGATTACAAACAAATCGGTTCAAGTATGACCATTGGATTACATAGCAATCTCTACACATCATTCAAGATAGACTCGACTGCTCCTTGATCAATGTTTCACCGAACTCAGTAACTCATCATGCATTTTGCATTACATGCAATATACTTGGTCATTCCGAAGATTAAAAAAATGTTATCTCAATGCGCCAAAAACCCTTTGAAACTCTTCTCATACAACATGCATACGTGTCATAATCATTACCACTCATCATCAGATCAGAAACCAATACAACCAATTCACCAAACTTAATTGATTAGGGTTTACCGGTTCAACTCTCCAATACTTAGCAATATCGGTTCACTCCACAAACTCACCTACCGGTTACAGTTCCCTTCACTAGCTCTTCCTACCGGTTACAAAACAATATTATAACAACAACATTATTGGTTAATTGACATCAACGACAACATAACAAATCATTAATGCAATCTTCATGCAAATTCCAACAAACTTGATCCTTCAAATCATTAATGAAGTCTTTTGTTGCATTCGGGTTTCTTTTCAAGAAACTGATCTCATTTCTTGTTGTATCAAGATCCTCAAGTGCCACACTAAGCTGTCTCTAAAAACCAAAATACATTGATTCAATCTTTCAGACCTTCCTCAAACGGTTAGGCTTCCTCAGAGAAACTAGGCTCTGATACCAATTTTTGGAATCAAGGAACACTAAGAGGGGGGGTGAATCAATGTTCCACCGATTATTAAATTTTCTAACTTAACGTTAAACCACCAAAATCATAAGCATGAAACTAAAATGCAGAGACACAAAACAATCAACCATAAAATCATAACACCGATATTTTTATGTGGAAACCCAAATGGGAAAAACCATGGTGGGATTTTAACCCTCAATATTATTCCACTATAGCCAATAGCAAAATAATATTACATTAAGGGGAATGCACTAGCATTCAGGCATACTGCCTAGAGCTTACAACTTAATTACAATAAGGACTACAACCCCAGAAGGCTCACTGCCTTAAAGATCATCTATAGTGATGAATTACAATGAATGCACTCCAAAATAGCATCTAATAATGCCTGGATGAGTTTCGGTAAAGTTTAAAACTCTAACCGTACCACCTCTGCTACTCTACTATGTTTACTGTCTCGGTCAGCTATTGGATCAAGAATGTGCATGTGAAACTGCACCAAAATGGATTCTCAAACACTATGCACTCATATGACTTCATACCATACACCAAAAATATCTTCTACATTGGTCTTATATATCCGCAATAACAAAATAGACAATTCTCAAGTTGGCCTGTAGATTAACATGTAGAATTGAGTCGGCTTGACCATATCATCAAAAACAAAAGCAGATCACCAAAAAGATGATAAAATGATGTCTCTATGTTGGCCCTGTCATCCCATGCATGATTCATAACATTGCAATCACCAGAAAGCTTCCAGACCAAACTTGCTCTTCTTAACCTGAAATATCGGTTAACTAGTTACTCTGGTAAACATCCACTTCCGTTTATCAAGATCTATAGTTGCCGGATAGAATTCCATGAAGAGTTGCCATAAATGACAACCCTTAAACCAATAATCAAGCATCAGTATCCATCGAATGAGTGTCAATTGCCAACATATATGTATGTATGTATACATACATATATTTATATATACATATACATATGTATATACATATATATACATATACATATATATACATATATAAACATATATATAAAAATATATACATATATGTATGTGCATGTGTGTATATATACACACACACATACATGCATACATATATATATATATAAAAAGTTTGGTGCCTACACCCACCTTATATCAAAGCGAAGTTTTCTTTGTCTTACTAATCCAGTACCTTGTTGGTCCGCTACCCCGAATTCACTCTTGGCTCTGCTCTGACCTTCCCCTTTTACGTGGGTGCCTTTCCTCTCCCCCACTAGGTTCCTAACCTAATGATTACTAGGGAACTAAGCATGCATGATTGTACTTTACTTCTCTCTCTGGGAAATTAGTACACAGCGTGGGCTTGAAAACGGTGGCGACAACTAAGTGTGAAAGGACAGTGCAAGTTGTGCCATGTCAAAACCCGAATGTGGATTTAGAAACACCACATATACATATATATACACATATATATACATGTATATGCATGTATGTACATACATGTATATGCATGTATATACATACATGCATATACATGTATATACATATATGTATATCCATACATGCATATACATGTATATACATGTATAATTATGTAACCTAGAAAAATGAATGAAAAACTGCAAGACTATGTTAAGCTACAATAGACTCTAAAGTCCTATAGAACATCCAAGATTACCAATGAAACAAAATAAAAGAAGCAAACTAAAGCTAGTAAACCTCCAATTGTTGTCTCATTTTCTCCTATCACCTTTGATCTTTCTTGTTGATGTGTTGCTCTCAGATTGCATTGATTCTAGTTTTCAAGATGACAATAGATGAATAAATAGTGGTAATTGAATGTTAAATGCAAGTTATTTGATTATGAAAATTAATATGCAACTATATGAGAAACCTATGCTAAGCCAAAGGTACACTATAATTTTCTAAATGCACTTATTTCTCTAAGATAACCTGATTGCAAGATAACGACTAGTTTCAAATTGTTGTGAAAATGCATCTTTTATAGACTTTGCATGAGAAAAATCCTGCATGGCAAGGATCAAAGGTTGAGAGTGAATCTTGACAAATTAATGGCTATGAATGATTGGTTAGAATGTGAGAGAAAAATGAGGAAGATATTCCTCCTACACATGCAGGATGGAGGAAAAGGTGGAAGAAAAGTCCAAGTGGCAGGCTGCTCACCTTTACCACAATTGAAAAACCCAAGAATGTAGGATTGTTAGATGATCTAGGAAATGCAAGACAAGTGGATGTTGACTAGGATGAGCTGGACAAAACCTCCTCCAAAGATGTAAGAGTAGTGGAGAGAATATAGGGAATAAGAGGACAACTAGATTTTTTCCTTCTCCTTGACTAGGACTTAAAAATTGGAGATTAAATGCAGCTAATTTAAATAATAGGACAAATTAATTTATTTAGCCACCTAGAAATGAGTTGGCTAATAAGATGATGTGGAGAGAGAATGATGTGGAAAATATTTAATTAAAAAATTTAGAATTATTTAATCAAGAAAGACCTTAGAAGCACTATGAAAATAATTAATTAAATAATAAATATTTAATTAATAAATAAATTTGACATATAAGAATAAGACTTAATGAATTAAATAAATAAACTTTTCAATTTATTTATTTAATAGAATAATTATTATTAAATAAATAATAAATAATTATTTAATTAATCAAAGCCATTTTTTGGTGTATACAATAACATATACATATATATGTATGTATGTATGTATGTATGTATTCACATGCAAGCGAGCGCGCACACACACATACATATAAATGTATGTATGTATGTATGTATGTGTTATAGCTAGCAATAATATGATCTCTAGAGGTAATTAAGCATATATGTATATATATGTATGTATTCATATGTATGTATGTATATATGTATGTATTCATGTATATGTATGTATATATATATACACATATAGATATATATACATATATGTATATGTATATGTATATGTTGGCATATGCACACCCCAATGAGACATTATAGGTGATTGAAGGTTTTGTCATTGATGGAAACCTTACAATCTTATGACACTGGCAAGGAATTCCACCGACACTCAGATCACCAGCACCGGCAGTGAAAGGAAGCATACCGGCATAGAGGCCGACAGGATTTTTGTTGTAATATTTTTATTTATTATTTGTAAAATCATTATAAGTCAACTTGACAAGTTGTAAAATGACTCTTATATAAGAGAGATCATTGTAGAACATTTGTAAGGAAGAGGAATGTAATTAGGCAAAATAAGGCAGACCTATTATGCGAATTATAGGTTAAGGGTTTATGTAAGAAGCGGAGTAGAAACCAGTATTGGATCTGGCATTATAGATGCTATTTTGAAGCAGTACAAGACACTAGATTTATATAATCCATTTTGTAAGTCAGTGAGACTTCCAATTTTGTATTTGAGCAGTGAGCTCTAGGTAGTTGGCCTTCCTGCATGTGCAGGCCCCTCTTGTAGCAGTAATATTCTCTTATTGGCCAGTAAGTGAATATTGTGGGTCACAAATCCCACCGAAGTTTTTCCCACACCGGGTTTCCTCATTAAATCCTTGTGTTATGGTGTGTTTTTCATGTGGTTGTTTTTATCTCTGTTTATTACATTACTTTCTATTTACCGGTACACAGTATTAATATACTCTACAAGTTTTAAGTTAAGAAAATCTGTCAACTGGTTAGATACTAATTCACCCCCCCCTCTCAGTATCTGTGGGAATCCTAACAATTGGTATCAGAGCTTGGTCCTCTATTTTCAGAAGCCTAACAGCTT
This sequence comes from Cryptomeria japonica, assembly GCF_030272615.1. NCBI lineage: Eukaryota > Viridiplantae > Streptophyta > Pinopsida > Cupressales > Cupressaceae > Cryptomeria > Cryptomeria japonica. The sequence goes on along the minus strand of NC_081409.1, from coordinate 411,377,480 downwards.
GAGGAAGATCTTGACATCGGTAGAGATGGAAAACTTGATGAAGCAACTTGAAGGAGCTCTCTCAGTCTATGATGCAGAAAAATTGAAAAATATCAAACTTGACGATGATCTAAAGGCTGCTCGGGATATTATTCAAGCACTTCAAGAAAATCTTACTATTTCAAGAAACAAGAGAAGAGAACTTTGTGAAAAGATGCAAAATGAGAATGATGAAAAGGAAATTCTTAATGATATGATAAATAAGTTGAAACAAGAGAACATGACAACAAAGAATGAGATGCAGGATATGACTATGAGATTTTGTAAAGAAATTGAAGATAGAAAGAAGAATGAAGAAGAATTGACTAGAAGAATAAGTGATGCTACAAATGAAAACACAAGACTCAGCTATGAAAATGACTTGTTGAAGACAGATCTAATGCACACATAGAATGACTCCAATGAACTAATGAGGCAGAAAGAAGTCTTAGAAAGAGAACTAGATACTACAAATCAACATAAAGAGAAATTCAAGAAAAGCTCAGAAGAACTTGGTAACTTGCTGAAGAATCAAAAACCTAAAGGTGACACTTGTGGAATTGGCTTTGAAGTTGGTGAAAGCTCTCGTACTGCAAACACACAGGATCATAGCAAACCGGTAAGACAACCTACTGCTTACAAATTTAATGGAAAATACTTTAACTGTAACAAGTATGGTCATAGAGAAAATCAATGTAGATCTAGAAATTATCATAATATCAACACACCCACAGATCAATGTTCAAAATGCAACAAAGTTGGTCATAACTTTGAGAATTGCAGAATGAATGTGAGATGTTATGTTTGTGGAAGATTTGGACGCTTATCTGATCAATGCAGAACACAAACTGGCATAGGTTATGGAAAGGCTATTCAGAAAAATAATGTGACTTGTTATGCTTGTAACAAGATTGGACATATTGCAAAATTCTGCAGAAGTAAAGGATCACCGGTAGACAACAAAGGTCCTAGTTTGAAAGGTAAAGAAAATTAAGCAAGAATTCTCAAAACAATGGATCAGGAAATCAGAACTGAATGTGGATAGGAATACTCCTCCACTGGTAGAACCAAGCAACACTCCATGGGCAGAACAGAGTAGCACTCCACCGGCAGGAAGCTCTTCATCAAATTGAAGAAATTTCCTTGAGGGTTCGGCAATCAATGAGACATATGCTATTATTCCCTCGGTTGATAGTAAGAAGTTGAATTTACTTCTATACCGGTAGTTATGTTAAGTGATTACTTAACCGGCAAGCATTAAATGTGGTAGTTGGCAAATTGACATTATAAATTAATGTTTTTGGCTCCATTTCACTTCACCAAGCATTCAAACATTCGAAGAGCGCAAAATCTCCAGAGCTAAGTCATTTCAAGCAAAGAGGCAAAGAAATTCAGCAATCAATCCTTCCTAAGGCGGAAAAAGGTATTTATAATCATGGCATCCTCCTCTGCACCTGAATTCATAGAAAACCCTACTGTAATCGAGGTAATCAAATGCCCTAGGCCCGTATTTCAGCTAGTTCCTGAGATAGCTAAAAAGGATGACAATGTAGGTGCTTTCTCCCAAATCCCAAAAGGAGTTGTTTTTGTAGAAGACCCTAGAATCTATATCCATTGCCATATAGAATAATTAGGAGGTGAAGAAATCAAAAACATGTACAAATCTATTATCTGTGATGATTTCTTTAAAGTAAAACCTGAACACCAAATTGTTGAAACCCTAGGATTCACAGAAATTCTCTGCATTCCGGAATTCTTGAAGGAAGTTATTAGGATAGTATTGAGCAAGTTACATGGTGAATTTTTCTAGCTATATTCAATTCATAAAATTACCAAGGAAGCTGTGAAAGTTGTAATAGGGTTACCTTCCACCGGTAACAGACCTGACAAGACAAAGAAGGTCTCAAATGACCTGGTAATGAACTTAACTAGTGCAACATCCGACAGAAGGTCTCTAAGCATTAATGATGTAACCGATATAAATGTGAGATTTGTTAGCATGATTTTAGGATACAAAGCAACACATGCAAACAGACTTAACTCAGTTTCCAGTTTATGCATAAAAAGTGCACATGATATGGTTAAGGATAATGTAAAAATTGATGTATGTGAATGGTTAAAGGATGAATTGATTGACAATTTAGGGAAGATCAAGAAGGATAAGAAAGGAACATTTAGATTTGGTAACTTACTTGTATGCTTAATGCTACACATAACCAAATAGGTGCCCGGTATAGGTATCAAGAACCTTGGATTTGACATATCGGTAGGGAAACAGTTATCAGACTTATTCAACAACATGGGTGAAAACAAGGAAAAGAATATCAATGAGTATTTTCAAGCACTAAAGGCCAGAATGAACAAAAGAGTCAGACTGTCACAGGAAGTTGTTAACAAATATAAAGATGATATATGTTTTGTGATTAAAAAAGATGAGATCTGGATGGAAGCAGTTATCCCAAGAACAATTTGGGTTACTGAAATGGGCTATGAGACTGATGACCACATCATTGAAACATATGCTAAAGCTCTTCTAGAAGCAACAAATGAACCTAAGGAAGAAGTATTTGGTAGTGCTGAGACCATTGAAAGCCAAATTCAATCTAAGGAGTAAAGAAAGTAGAAGCAACTATGAGAAGAGGTTCAAGGCAGGCTAAGACTATAAAAGAAGATGTACTGAAACAAACTGGTATCACTGAAGATGAGTTACAGGCACAACAACCAGAAACTCACCTGTCACCGGTAGCAACTATTTCAGAGAGTGACAAGCCAGCCGAATTTAAAAGAGTTGTAAGGAAAAGACAACCTTCACGGGTATCCACACCCTCGCCTAGAAGAACTAGACAAAAACAATAGGAAGTGAGGTCTCCAGTAAAGAAGACAACCCCAAAGAAAAAGCTAACACCTAAGAAGAAAAGGACTCAACAGAATATTTCTCTGATTGACAGACAGTTGGATGAAATCACAGAAGAAGGAAATCTCAAGAACATAGAAAAATTATATGATACACTATCAGCAGATGAGAAAGAGCGAGTTGAAAACAGTGTCATTTTACACATGGATATCTATAAGAAGTTTTTGATGCAAGTTGTAGATGAACTACCAGATGAATTATTCAAGAGACTGGAAGCAAGAAGACAATCTGTTGTAGAACTTGACAAGAAAATCAAAATCCAAAAATTACTTGTTGTCTACCCAGTCAACTCTCCAAAAGAAATAGATGATCTAATTGCAAAGGCCAACCAGTCAGTATTCTCTACTGCACACCGGTATATTGCACTAATGGCAAGAAGAGTAAATGAGGTAACAGAAGAAACAGAAAATGGATGGGATATATTCCTTGTGGAGAAGGAAAAGCAAGAAGAGTATAGGAACCCCAAGCCTATCAAAGTCTATCAAAAGGACAAAGATAAGGGTAAAGGAAAGGTTGGTGGACCTCCTAGTATCAAAATAAAAGATAACTTATCCCCACCGCCTCTGATTACTCC